>NC_067225.1:10282500-11482500 GCF_019924925.1 Ctenopharyngodon idella
CAAAAAAACAAAATAACGACTTTATTCAACAATATCTAGTGATGGGTGATTTCAAAACACTGCTTCATGAAGCTTCGAAGCTTTACGAATCTTTTGTTTCAAATCAGAGGTTTAGAGCGTGTATCAAACTGTCAAAGTCACGCCCCCTAGTGGTGAACCATTGAAATTTCGAAATGTTTATGATGATTTATACTGAAATCACATGACTTTGGCGCTCTGAACCTAGCTTTAGTCCCCTAGTTGGTTTTTGCAGGGATGATAAAAAAACAAAAGGTATTTGGTCACAATCAGCTATAAAACTGAAAAGCTTCTTGTGTTATAAAAGTACAAAATAAATAGAATAATGAAAAATAAAACTTGTTCCTTAAGAGTGTTACAATTTGCTCCACTTAAACTATATTTAAACTTTCAAAGCTTAAGCCCAACCCTCCTATACGCATTCCACTCCTTTTAAAGCTGTTCAAAGTATTCTCCTTTGTCGATGAGCGCAAAAAGGCGCATTCGACGCTCCAGTAATTCACATACAGTACGCACTGTTCTTCTTCTGCTCTTCTTTCTGTTGTGGCGGTTAGCAAACAGTGTTGCATTACCGCGCGCGCCCCCTTCTGGATTGGAGCGTGGATCACCCAACTGACTGTATTTGTCGTCTGATTGCATGCACCGAACTGTGACTTCCGGTTCGGGACGAATACATGTACCGTTACACCCCTAGAAGACACCGACTCTTCCACTGGGTTCTTGTGGATTACCATCACAATCGCTGTGTGTGGTTTTTCAGTCGTCATCCAAGCGGCAAACATTTACTTGCGTTATATGGACTCGCATTATTTTTTTCTAAAAATCTTCATTTGTGTTTATATGAAGAGAGAAAGCGATATACATCAGGTATGGCATCAGAATGAGTAAACGATGAGAGAATTTTCATGTTTGGTCGATCTATCCCTTTAAGAAATGGTCAAACAGTGTCAGAAAATTATTCAAATCCTTGAATTTTCAGTGCGAAAGGACACTTTTATTTCTTTCGTTTGCTTTTGTGTTTAGGAGAATCTGCAGGTAAAGATATCAACCAAGCAGTCTTCAATCTCTGCTAAAAGATATTTACAGCAACTGTATCACTGTATCAAATCCTTGTTTTAATGCTGTTGTTTATTACACTGGAACATCCATCCATGATGTTGTCTCTTCTCAGAGTTTCAGGAACATGATGCACTATTGTAGGAGTTCAAACAAAAGGTATTGTTCTGTGGTCCTCATCTTTTATGGTGTTACAGTCATTCTACCGCCTACAGGTGAACTACAGATATTCATGTGTTTCTTTTTTCTTCAAGCACATTCTAACATAGTGAAACATGATATGAACTTGCTAAAAGCTTGTTAAGCGCTTAAAAAGGAGCTTTCACGAACTGTTCTGAGAGAGAGAGAGAGCACAGAAGTTCACTCTAAATTGAGAAAGCAAAGCATAAAATGTTTAACAGTCTTTGTATTGTCATCAGTTTATATGTGTTGAATTATATTACTTTAGCATAGCAGCGTTTGTATACATCTGTTATATTTTGTACTTAGGTTTTGTTTTATCTTTATCTCAGACCCAGACATTCAGTAAAAATCTATAAAAAGAGAACAATCTTTTCAATATTTTATTGTGTGAAAATTATTTATATCAACTACAGCTATCCCACTGCACAAGTGCAATGCCCCTAATATTGTTTTAAATTAAATTATTATTATTTTCAAAAATTCTACTGTACTTGGTTGCCAAGAACACACACTGTCAATGAAGACCATGCTTGAGATGAAATATGAGACGTGTGATATGTAAAGAAAAAAACAAGGTTAATATCTCTTGTTAGCAGAATATGCTTAATGTATTTTATTTTCCCAAACAAGCTGTATAACAATACAAAAAAGTATGACAGTTATTTAACTGTGTTTAGGTTACATAAATGCAGCGATGTGATCCATTTTGTTCCAAAAATTTTTTAAAAGTAAGTATAACTACCACTACCATTATTTTCATCACAAAATGCTACTGAACACTGGTGGGAATTTTCCTTTTAAAAAAACAAAAAAGGCCAAAAATGACGTTATGACGTTACAGCAATTCAGTAAACTGGCTGCAGGACCAAAAGTGGCCATAAGAAACTCCAATTCATTATTACATGTGAAAAAAAAAAAAAAAAAAAAAAAAAAAATACACTACCGGTCAAAGGTTTGGGGTCAATAAGAGTTGAACTTTCTATTCATCAAATAATCCTGAAAAAAAATTGTACACAACTGATTTCAACATTGATAATAATAATAAATGTTTCTTGAGCAGCAAATCAGTATATTAGAATGATTTCTGAAGGATCATGTGACACTGAAGACTGGAGTAATGATGCTGAAACTGCACTTTATTCAAATAGAAAATAGTTAAATTTCATGCCTGGTTTTTTATTTGATTTGCCATCATGTTAACAGAACAGGTCTCATTTGAATGAACAGGTTTTCCTCCACACAAGCTTTCCACCACTACCAAAAAAATTATAAAAAAAATATATGCAATTACAATGACTAACCAGACAGGGAGGGTTATAACACTACTAGTCAAAGTCTTAACAGCAAACATTGTGCAAAATGGGACAGTGTAAAGGCTTACATTTATTTTTAGAAATGTTAGCTTATAGTTCAGCAGTGGTTCAACCTTAATGTTATGAAGCGACTTTTTGTGCTCCAAAAAAACAAAATAACGAGTTTATTCAACAATATCTGGTGATGGGCGATTTCAAAACACTGCTTCATGAAGCTTCGAAGATTTACGAATTTTTTGTCTCGAATCAGTGGTTCAGAGCGTGTGTCAAACTGCCAAAGTCACGTGATTTCAGTAAACGAGGCTTCGTTACGTCATAAGTGTTTCGAAACGTTTCAAAATTTCAATGGTTCACATGACTTTGGCAGTTTGATACACGCCCCAAACCACTGATTCCAAAAACAAAAGATTCATAAATCTTCGAAGCTTCATGAAGCAGTGTTTTGAAATCACCCATCACTAGATATTGTTGAATAAAGTCATTATTTTGTTTTTTTGGCGTACAAAAAGTATTCTCATCGCTTCATAAGGTTGAACCACTGTAGTCACATGAACTGAATATGTCTTTAGTAGCTTTCTGGGCATCTGAAACTATTAAGGTGCAGTATGTAGGATTTCTGTCCGCTAGAGGTCTATTCAAAACAAAGGCGTAGCTTGATGACGCCAAGTTTCAGCACGGAATCTTGGGACATGTGGTCTTTACCTCAACGGATGGTGCAAAAGAATAGGGATAGGACTCGGGAAGAAATCATGTTCATGGATGCGATTATTAACGTTATTGTAGTATGAAGCAGAGCAGGACCGAGTGTTGTGGGAGCTGAACGAGGCCGCTGGAGCGATTGTGCAACACACGCCTCACGAGCAGCGGAACTTTTGTTATGCCACAGTCGCCGGCGCCGCTTCCGCTTTTCCGGTCAAGTGTATGAGGTCTGTATGAGGTAACGCAGCTCTGTTTATCATATTAGATACATTTGAGAGTGTTGAAAATGATGTTATAACGTTACTCTGTGCGTTCGCTCAGCGGCTGCTGTGAGACACTTGTTTGAGACACACTGCAGAAAGATAGATCAATTTTAGAATATCATATTAAATGCTGGATTGCTTGTGTTGATAAATGGCATGGAATTAATTTTAAAACGTATTGTATGATGGAGAAAATTCTGTATTACTGTTACTAAAAATAAAGCTGCATCTGATTATGCTATGTTAGCTGCTTCACAAAATAGTGTTTTTCTCTGAGGCATGGTAAAGCATGGTACTCGCAAACAGTCAAGAAAACTAAACGTGTTGAGCTATATAAAAACAATTAGTTTTCTGTCTATAAATATATCAAAACAGTTGTTCCCTTGTCTATTAAAATGTGTATTATATTACATCTTCTTTGGTGTTTCCATGGTTTCTACAAAAAACCGGAAACCGAGGGTAATGCGGGTATGACGCAATTGACAGGCGACTCCTCACACGTCCCGGAGCCTTGGTTAAAATTGCAATTTTCTCACGATTTACAAATAGTTTTGTAACATTTGGGAAATTGTAAGTACTCAAGTGAACAAAATATATAACACTGGCCTAGTGGTTTTTGGATATTTTACTGCAAAAATCTTACATATTGCACCTTTAATTATCTTTCTGTCAATGGAGGCCTCACTGAGCCATCGGATTTTATCAAAAATATCTTAATTTGTGTTCTGAAGATGAACGAAGGTCTTACGGGTGTGGAACGCCATGAGGGTGAGTAATTAATGACAGAATTTTTATCTTTGGGTGAACTAACCCTTTAACCCAGCATTTTTTTAGAGTGTATATACTGATTTGTAATACATTGTGATCATCACATCGAACGTATGTTTGCTCATGGATTATTATGTACTAACAGAAACAAGTGAGGAGTGTTTCTACACTTCTGTTGGTGTTGTGAGACAGAGCAGTTGGCAAACTCCGTCAAGGCCGCAGGCTAATCACATCTCTCCTTGCATCACTACAGCATTCATTTCACAGTAAAATTAGTCCATTTACATCACAGGCCAGCCTACTCTCACACACACAGAGATAACCATTCAAAGTAGCTCAGTGAGTCAGCCAGGTCTTACATTAAGATAGTTAGATACTACTAACAATGTGTGGTAAAATTATATACAGTACTGTACATAAACACTCTCCCATTACTGCTGTTTTACCATGAGAATCATTCACTCCACCCACTCTTGGAGAGAATCCAAGGCTGACACATGTAGCTTGAATGTATTATATGGAGCTCAGTGTTCCAGCAGGACCATCACCTGCTTCTCACTTCCCCAGTCATTCAGCCATTACACAGAACAAACAGGTAGTGTTTACACATCTGCCCCCACTCCTGCTGTCTGCGTGCTACACCCTATACCTGTGTGTGTGTGTGATGAATGTTTATGAGTGTGTATCTCATTCTGTGTGTGAACGACAGGGTCAGATAGTATGCAAGTGCTGTGTGTGTGTGTGTGTGCCTCTTTCATAAATCCATCTGTTCCATGGTAACACTCTTCGTCCCCTGTTCTTTCTGCGTCTCTGTGAGACGGCATTAGCATCTCCATGTTGTCAGGTAGGCTCTGGAAAACAAGAGCTGTCTGGATGACGCACATCTCCAGGGCTGTTAACCGGTCACCTGTCCTTGGAACTATATTCAGTGAAGTTTACACACACCTTGAATATAATATCCTCCATACAGACACGCAGCACAACAGTTACACCAATTTCACTGCCAAATTTCTAATTTGCATTCATTTTAAAGATTCTATCTTTTATGTAAATGCAACAGACAACGAAGTTGCAGTATGGATATGTTTACTGGAATGGAAAAATAGAACAGATAAAATAATTATAAAATATAAATCAAATTAAATGTATTCGTTGTTGTATTTTTCCCATGTACATATACAAGTTCACGCTTCCTTCTAGCGTGTAGTTTCTGATTTATGACTGTCGTTTTAGGATTTCCTCATAGATGGTGACAAAAGTAGTGCCTTTTTCTGCTGGTAGTACAAAGCTGAGGGCAGAAACCACCTGCCACATGTTCACTGCCACCATGGAAACTAATCCTGCTCTGTGTGTGAAAAACGGGCCCTGACAGCTCAAACCCAGACATCTGCAACACCAACAAATATGCGGTGACTCTCGCTCTGGGCCTTTGTGTGTTTTTTGTTTGTTTGCAGTTGTGTGTGTTTCTGTCACATGCATGTTTGAAACAGTTGGTTAAAATATATTAGTAATCATTTTGTAAACTCATAAAATACCTCTTTATTTGTAACTTTTTTATTTCAGTTTTCATTTTTAATTACTTAATGGCTTTTCAATAAACTCACAAACCCCAGTCTGGGAAACGCTAAAATGTAATATTTAATGCACTTCATGTTGTTGATAACAAAGAATGGTATATATTTTCTTTCTCTTTGTATTTTTATATCAATATGGTACAAGATTATCATATTCAGATCACTGTGATAAATGAGTTAGGTAAAAAGTAATCTAAAAGTAATCAAAAAGAAGTGAGATTATATTACCCTAAAGGGTTAGTTCACCCAAAAATGAAAAAAATTGTCATCAGTTACTCAACCTTAGGATGTACCAAACTCGTGAGACTTTCGTTCATCTTCGAAACACAAATGAAGTTATTTTAATGAAATCTGAGATCTTTCTGTCCCTCCACGCTTCAAAAAGTTCATAAAGAGATTGTAAAACTAATCCATATGAATTGAGCGGTTTAGTCCAAATTTTCTGAAGACACTCGATCACTTTATATGATGAATTTAGGCTTTTATTCACATATAAACATTGATCAGCGAACTCAAATGGAAGCTCAACTGAACCTGCTTGACTTGCGAGAATGAACCTCATTGGTTCCTGTGGAAGCTCAAATGTGCTGCGTAACACGAGAACGAACCTCATTGGTTCTTGCTGAAGCTCAAAGGTGCTGCGTAACACGAGAATGAACCTCATTGGTTCCTGTGGAAGCTCAAAGGTGCTGCGTAACACGAGAATGAACCTCATTGGTTCTTGCTGAAGCTCAAAGGTGCTGCGTAACACGAGAATGAACCTCATTGGTTCCTGTGGAAGCTCAAAGGTGCTGCGTAACACGAGAATGAACCTCATTGGTTCTTGCTGAAGCTCAAAGGTGCTGCGTAACACGAGAACGAACCTCATTGGTTCTTGCTGAAGCTCAAATGTGCTGCGTAACACGAGAATGAACCTCATTGGTTCTTGCTGAAGCTCAAATGTGCTGCGTAACACGAAAACGAACCTCATTGGTTCTTGCTGAAGCTCAAATGTGCTGCGTAACACGAGAATGAACCTCATTGGTTCTTGCTGAAGCTCAAATGTGCTGCGTAACACGAAAACGAACCTTATTGGTTCTTGCTGAAGCTCAAACGTGCTGCGTAACACGAGAATGAACCTTATTGGTTCTTGCGGAAGCTCAAATGTGCTGCGTAACACGAGAACGAACCTCATTGGTTCTCGCACGTCAAGAAACATGCTTGAGCTTCCATTTACCATAACTGATGTGTTAACTGATGAATGTTTATATATGAATAAACGCCTAAATTAAATCTGTTCATCATATAAAGTGATCGATTCTCTTTATAAAATTAGGACTAAACCGCTCATTTCATATGGATTAGTTTTACGATCTCTTTATGAACTTTTTGAAGGGTCAAAGTGGTAGTTGTGTGGACTTTTTGTCATGTAATTTGGAATTAGTAACCGAAAATCTGTAAGTATATTTTGCTCTGTACACACACTCACACACACATATATATATATGTGCGTGTGTGTGTTTGTGTGTGTAGCAAGGATTCACAGAATTGATCAAAAGTGGCAGTAAAGACATTTATAATTGCAAAACAACCTATTAGAAGGATCATGTGACACTGAATAACTGGAGTAAGGATGCTGAAAATTCAGATTCAGAATTCAAATTGAGAAAATGAGAGTTTTAAAGTGTCCAAATGTGTTTTGGAGACACTGTATTGTGCTTACTGTATATGTGTGTGCATGTTCATGTATATATGTAGGTGTGTTGAGGTTTGTTTGCCAGATAGAGTCAATAAACAGCTCGAACAAAAGACACTTCCAAATCGCTTTGGGCATATTGTATGTTGACCTCAATATTTCTCAGTCTAATTGGTGATATTGAAGATACTCCTATGACCAATCACAGGCTGTGAAGCACCCTAAAGGCACTTGCATATTTCATTAGTGGTATTGTAATGGTCTTTGGCTGAAACACATGGCCCCTGGAGCCTCTTTAGTTGCAGTAGCCTTCAGCATCATCAGAGCAGAACATGAAATTCTGATCTAATAACAGCCCTCCGATTTCACATCTGCTACAAACAGCGTTTCTCTTTCAGCTAAACTGCTTGTGTTTTATTAGTATTCATGTGTAGTCTGCAACAGATGTGAAATAAAACAATGTGCCTCACACTATAACGGTTACTATAATGCATCTGTATGGTAAACGAAGACCAATACATCAGAAGCGTGCTATAATGATGCACTGCTAGCCTAACAACAGCCACAGATGTTGAATGGCTTTATGTGTGTGTTATCCAGAAGAGTTGGGGTAGTAATGGTAATTTATTTGAATGAATTTGACTTGAGAGATATGGAGGCCAGGGTGACTCAATGTGAACCTGTGTGAAACAGATGGTCAGGCCGATGGAGAGGGAAGAGAGAGTCCAGGCTCCTCTAGTTAATGTTTTACCTGTTACCTATTAGTGCAGATTACCCATTACCCCTTCTGCACATCAAACTCTCCACTGACTTCTAGATTTCCATAGCAATCATATGCTTCCACAGTTACCAGGCTAGCGTACGTGTGATAACTCAACACACAAACACTGAGGAGTTGAGAAGAACTTTATTTTGCCATTACATCACTGCAGCATATGTGAGAAGATAAAACCAGCACAGAAGAGAGGAAGTGGAGAGCTCAACAAACATTGTGTTGGATAACAGGTGACATTGTAAATCATGACCATTTCAGAAGACAGATGATCAATTGCGGCTCTTACATTTTATATATATATATGAATATCTCACATTTTGACGTTTGGGTTCTTGTTTTCCCATTCAGAAATGATTCCCAACAAAAGAGCATAGTAGTTATTCGTGCTTCTAATCCAAAAATGTCACACACGAAGAAGTTCTGCACTTGCTTAACGCGAGCCGAACGAACAAAACTGAATCCACATGTATTGTGCGTGTGGCTCAACGTAGAGCAAGTGCAGTTTTATCCATCGAAGTGATAAACTCCAGCCAAAAACTTTGAATCCAAGAAGTTTTCATTCATCTCATTTTTCAGGCATGTTCCCTGCAAGTAAGAAAAGTAAAATAAGTAAAACAGCTTAATTAAACTGTATATTCTAGCATTACCATATATTCAATACACTGATATATTGTTTACAATAGCTTTCCTGACACAATTCCTACTCAAGTTTTAGTTTTGGCTAGGATTTCTTACATTCAAAATGGTTGAAAATGCAATTAATTTTCCACTGCATGATGTAATACTTTCATTTTACTTTTTCCCCAATGCATGTTCCGTTCCCTTAATCTAAAAAAAAATGTTATTTTAATATGTTGATATTGTAGTTTGTGCATATATTGATATCAAATTCCAATTAATTAGTAAAATATGTTCTGCAAAATGCAAATAGTTTAACTAATAATAATAAAAAAAACACGTTTTTCTTAATGCATTTATGTATGGTATGACAAAATCCCTTTTAAGCTTTTTTTGTGTAGTTGGTTTTACCTGTCTGGCTCACCTCTGTAGGTTCATATCCAGGTTGCTCTGATGGAGGGCCTCAGTCGACATGCTCGTTTCCGTACCTGCAGGTCCTATGAATCAGCCTGGCCAGTGTCGGGTTTTTATAGTCGACAAAAAAATCATCCCCCTCTCCTTTTCCCGCAGCAGTGAAGGTGCTGATCTCTCCACGCACCTGTCGCACTTTAGACAGGTCTAATGTTGACCGAGGGGCGGGGTGTGATGGTCCTGCTGAAGTGTGGTTTGGGCCTCCAAGGCTTTAGATGCAAATTTCCTTTTACTTCCACGATCTAAGATCTGATATTTTATACGGATCACCCCTGGTCGTAAGCGGTAAACGTTTTTGAATCATTCAGTCACTAGGCTACAAATAAGATGACAAGGAAGGGCTTGCTGTGCTTCACGCAGGGCGGGTTTAATTTGCACAAAATTTACATGACACTTGCAAATGTCTCTTTTTTTTCCTGATTCAGATCAGGTGCTGAAAAAAGAGTTACCCGATGGACGTCTACTACTTCTTTTTATAGCTGTGTGCAGAGAAAACTGAATAACAGCAGTGTCTGAAAGATCTACTTCACTTCTGAGAAGATTATTAGGCTACTTCAAATAGGAGTTATTGTACATTAGGCCTATCACATCAACGATTGAAGTCTACCTCAGATAAAATACGTAACTCTTCTAAATTAAATATATATGTGTAGGCTAACATTCAAACCTACATTTATTTTCTCGCTTCAACTATTGTTTCTGCTCGGTTCTTGTAGCACGAATATTGTGCCATCATGTGGTGAATGATGGAAATGCCTTCTGTGTATAAACCTGTTTATATCAAATGAAAACGTTGTAGGGTCATTTTAAGAAACACGATTGTATAAAAGAGCAAGTCAACACCTCAAACTCGTTGTTGTGCTCCTCAAACCATTCCTGAACCATTTTTTCTTTGTGGCAGGGCGCATTATCCTGCTGAAAGGGTGTATCAAAGTAACATCCACATGGATGGCAGGACCCAAGGTTTCCCAGCAGAACATTGCCCAAAGCATCACACTGCCTCCGCCAGCTTGCCTTCTTCCCATTGTGCATCCTGGTGGCGTGTGTTCCCCAGGTAAGAAACGCACACGCACCCGGCCATCCACGTGATTCATCACACCAGGCCACCTTCCTCCATTGCTCCGTGGTCCAGTTCTGATGCTCACGTGTCCACTGTTGGCTCTTTCGGCGGTGGCAGGGGTCAGCATGGGCACCCTGACTGGCCTGCAGCTGTGCAGCCCCATACGCAACAAACTGTGATGCACTGTGTATTCTGACACCTTCTATCAGAACCAGCATTAACTTCTTGAGAAATCTGAGCTATAGTATGTTGGATCGGACCAAACAGCCAGCCTTCGCTCCTCACGTGCATCAGTGAGCCTTGGCCGCCCATGACCCTGTCACCGGTTCACCACTGTTCCTTCCTTGGAGCACTTTTGATAGATACTGACCACTGCAGACCGGGAACACCCCACAAGAGCTGCAGTTTTGGAGATGCTCTGACCCAGTCGTCTAGCCATCACAATTTGGCCCTTGTCAAACTCACTCAAATCCTTACGCGTGCCCATTTTTCCTGCTTCTGAAATATATATATATATATATATATATATATATATATATATATATATATATCCTATATCGCTGGACTCCACCCCTTAGATATATCTAAGGGGTGGAGTCCAGCGATATAGGATTTGGGGCCTTTAAACACAAAAATTGTACACTTTAATAGTACATAAATTACAACAGAAGTTATTTCTATAGATTCAGTTATTGCTAAACTATTTGTTGCGAAAATTTGCTGTTGTGAAATTTGTTGCTTAACATTTAGTTTTAGCCTAAATGATTAACAAACCCTTTGGTGATAATTCCCCCAAAATGAAAATTCTGTCACAATTTACTCACCCTGAGGTGTGTTTAAAACTTACCATTCACTTTCATGGCATATTTTTTTCCATACAATGAAAGCAAATGAAGGCTGTCATAAAGCCTATCTCTGTTTGTGTTTTATTTTTGAGTGAACTAATCCATTCTGCAGCTCCCCTGCATCTCTCCACCCCACTTACATGCTATAAACCTTGTATCCAGCAGGTGGCAGCAGTGGTGTTGCACTCTCTTTTCGCCAAGTTGCTCACGTCATTATTTTCCTTAGTCTGTTCTGTTGGAATGTTTGGCTGGCATATAAACCCCTGGAGTATATTGTTGTTGTTTTTTTTATGTGGCAAATTCTTCATTCATAAGCAAAAATTTGCAAACGCTATTCCATCCTATCCCCACTTTAAAAATGTAATTAAACTCACTTTTTAAATCTCTTTACTATATAAAGAAAATCCATGTATTTAAATGCTTTCCTAGTGTATCAATGTCTGTATGTTGTTGTATTAATACAACTCTAGTGTCTGTGTCCTTGTTATGTTGTTTTGCAGCTTATGTTTTGGTTATATTTTTTATAAAAAATATGTGTGTGTATTTGTACACTAAAAAATGCTGGGATGTTTCGACCCATGTTTGGGTCAAATATGGACCAACTCAACCATTGGTTTAAAGGCACAATATGTAGTTTTTCACCACTAGAGGTCACCTATTCAAAACAAAGGCGTAGCTTGATGACGCTGAGATTGAGCGCGGAATCATGGGAGATGTTGTCTTCACCTCATAGCCGGTGGAAAAGAATCGTGATGGGACTTGGGCAGAAATCATGTTCATGGATGAGATTATTAACGTTACTGTAGTATGAAGCAGTGCAGGGTGAGTGCTGTGGGAGTTGAACGAGGACGCTAGAGCGATTGCTAATGAGAGACGAGCGTGACATGCCTCGAGAGCAGTGGAACTTTTATTATGCCACAGTCGCCGCTTCCACTTCTTCCGGTCAAGCATATGTGAGGTAACACAGCGCTGTTTATCATATTAGATACATTTGAATGTGTTAAAAATGATGTTATAACGTTACTCTGTGCGTTCGCTCGGCAGCTGCTATGAGACACTTGTTGCACACTGCAGTAAGCTAGATCGATATTGGAATATCATATTAATAAATGCTGGATGGCTTGTGTTGTTAAATGGCATGCAGTTCATTTTAAAACATATTATATGACGGAGAGAATGCTGTATTACTGTTACTAAAAATAATGCTGCATCTGATTATGCTGTTAGCCACTTGACAAAATAGTGTTTTTCTCTGAGGCATAAAAACATGGTACTCGCGGAAAATCAAGAAAACAAGATTCAAACAATAAGACTAACCATGTTGAGCTATATATCAATGATTAGTTTTCTGTCTATAAATGTAACCAAACAGTTGTTCCCTTGTCTAATAAAACATAATATATTAAAGCGTCTTTGGTGTTTCCGTGTTTCTACAAAATAAAAACAGAAATCGAGGGTAACGCAGGTATGATGTCATTGATAGGCGACGCACGGACACAGCCCGTTTCCTGGTTAAAATTGCTTATTTCTCCGGATTTAAACATTCTTGGAAACATCTGAGATAATGTAAGTACACAAGTCAACAAAATAAAGAACGCTGTTCAAGTGGTTTTTGGATATTTTGATCCAAAAATCTTACATATTGTACCTTTAAATTTTTAAATTAAAATTTTAAACCAATGGTTGGGTTTGTCCATATTTGACCCAAACGTGGGTTAAAACAACCCAGCATTTAGAGTGTATGTATTCCCTTATGTTATTGTTATTCGAGCATTAATAATAAAAAATACAAAAATGTTGGTCTGGCATATTTAAGTAATTAATGTGAGAATAACAACGACATATAATGATATTTATATAGCCTATTCAATGACATTTGATAAAGTCTGATGAATGAATGCATCCACTCTTTTGTGCCAGTAGGTACAATGTTCCATAATCTGTAAATGTTTCGCACTGCATAAAAGTATCGATTTGTTTTTATTTGAACTGCGTCGATTCAAGAGAATAAGCGAACAGTTGTTTGTTAGATGAGGAAAACTGAACGTTTTATTACAGACACGGATTACTCAAATTCAAAATGGATTGGTTTTTATCAGATTTGCCTCCCGATACTACCTGGAGTAGCTTTAGAGATTCCCATTAATCGAAATGAATCCCAGGGATTTGCGTCTGTGTTCATTCAAATTCACGATCCTCCACTAGTAGCACTCGCGTGCCCTACATCTTTCCCTGACCCCGCCTGCTCGGGCCAACACGGTCCGCCCAGACTCCGTGAGTAGGTAACAGCAGTATTTATGTGTGTTTCGGCATCTTTTTGATCAGTGACTTTCATCCCACTGAAGTCACTCCACGGCATGGTAAAAAATACTGTGCTTTAGCAGTCTTAGAGGACTTGTTCACAAATGCAAAGCAATAATCGGTGCGTAAACTAATTGGCAGCACCCACGACCAACGAGAAGCCGACCGGGAACATCTCCGGAGCTCTTTGTCAGGACAAACAAGTGCTTTATATTCCCGACTGAGCTCAAGTGTGCAGGGCTTGATCGATAGGACTGGAATGTGGCTGTTTCGCCGGAGGTTAGACTGTCGGACGAGCGAAACCAAAGCACGGGACCGGGATCTGGGAGAAGCAGGATGCTGAACCTCGATCAGGGTGAGCGCATATGGCCACGTCTGGACGCTTTGTTCAGAATTACATGACAATGCCAATCGCGGGTTTGGTTTAAGCATTCTGGCACTGTCGTTCATGCGAAAGACACGCATGTCACTGTAAATGTCTGTACATCAGTAGCATAGGGGGATTTGCTTGCGCGTGTTATGAATCAAGAAAATGATGTCGTGGCCTACTTCGCTCACGATGTCTCATCTGCACTGAGTCTAAATGAGTTTATGCATGAGATTTTGTAATACACAAGATCATATGTTATGACACTGTTGTCGTTTAACGCAACCCGTCTGCGCTTATAGATTATTATATTCATTTACGCACGGAAATCTCTATGCATTAGCCTTCATACCTGCAGGTAAAGTGATTATGACTTCTGTTTGTATGCAGCAGTTGGGCATTGACGAGACACGACTTGACACACAAACTTGAGTGCGACAGCTTCATGAACTTAGACATGCTTTTTGTTATGTGTTGGCTTGCATATCATGTGAGTGTTGTAGTACGAGTATACTAAACATTTTCCTGTCCCAGAGAATGTACAATGATTATCTTATGGAATTGAGGGATAGATATCATGTCATACAACACCATTGACATCTTGGGGAACTGTTTTTATTAACGGGATACTCCACCCAAAAATGAAAATTCTCCCATGCTTTACTCACCCTCACGTCCCAGATGTACATGACTTCCTTTATTCTGTGGAACACAAACGGAAATTTTCAGAAAAATAATCCATGTAATGGAAGTGGATGGGTCCTTCAAAGTTGACGCTTTAAAAACCTTGACTGTAATCCATATGACCCCAGTTGATGAATCACTGTCTTCTGATGCAAAATGATAGGTGTGTGAGGGGAAAATACTAATATTTATGACTTTTGGCCAACTATCAGCGCGCTGTGAATGTTTGCGTGTTGTCAGCATGTCACTTGTCGTGTGAGTTTCACAACATCAACATTGTGGAACCTATCCACTTGTATTATATGGCCTCACAGAGATTATTTTTGTAAATCTACATTTGTGTTCCTTAGAAGAAAGTCATATTATACACCTGGGATGGCATGAGGGTGATGTTGTGTGGAGCATCCCTTCAAGAACCGGAACTATTTTTTAAATTCTGGAATTGTTTTGCCGTTTTCATGACATTTGGTTTGTTCATAGACTGTACAAAAATACTCTGACAATGTTTCCTGCCTCACTATTAAAGGGATAGTTCACCCAAAAATGAAAATTATCCCATGATTTACTCACCCTCCAGCCATCCTAGTGTATGACTATCTTCTTTCAGACGAACACAATCAGAGTTATATTAAAATATCCCAAAAAAGTGCATCCATCCATCATAAATATAATCCATACGGCTCCAGGGGGTTAATAAAGGCCTTCTGAAGCGAAGCAATGGGTTTTTGTAAGAAAAATATCCATATTTAAAACTTTATAAATTAAAATAACTAGCTTCCAGCAGAGGACCGTATGCATACTGTGCAAGTCGACTTGCACCACAAGAGTAACCCCTGACACGATGTATGACGCACGATGTAGAAGTATTGAAAGCTTAGACGCCTCTCGCGGTTTAAACAAATAGGGCTGTGCAACAAACTCAAGCTCCTTCTCTTATATCGAAATCCTCCAACATTTCTCCTTAAAATTTCTCGATTTAGACTTCTAATTTGTGACCGGCGTTTTGTTTTGCTCTATCCTCTACGCTTCCTCGTTCGTCATTGCGTCACGCGTCGGGTCAGAATTCACTCTTCCGCCGCAAATCGATGCGTACGGCCATCTGCTGGAAGCTAGTTATTATAGTTAATAAAGTTTTAAATATGGATATTTTTCTTACAAAAACCCATCGCTTCACTTCAGAAGGCCTTTATTAACCCCCTGGAGCCATGTGGAGTACTTTTATGATGGATGGATGCGCTTTTTTGGCGGTTCAAAATCATACCCCCAATTCACTACCATTATAAAGCTTGGAAGAGCCAGGATATTTTTAAATATATCTCCGATTGTGTTCGTCTGAAAGAAGATAGTCATATACACTAGGATGGCTGGAGGGTGAGTAAATCATGGGATAATTTTCATTTTTGGGTGAACTATGTTAATACAACACCACAACTACAGTAATATAGCCTACAGCGTAAAATACAGTGTGAACAGTGTAATCTGATTCAAGAACAAATGACTGTGAGAACCAGAATCATTAAATTCCTCCCAGTTTCAGTCTTTCTTTGATATCATTTTTACAAACGGTGCTTTTCTTAAGGATGAGCCAGTGATCTTGATCAGTGTCATGTACTGTACAAGTATATAATTTGCTTCTCGCATAACCTCTTGATATTCCAAGAATGTGATTTTAGGTATGTCACCCTATCATATGTCATGTTTACTAGTTTGTTTGCTTCATCTTATCACCGTGCCTTCTTCAGGTTCTTTGTTAGGTCTAACTCTGATCCCATCAGAGTTCCCATGCATTGTGGACTTTGTTGGAGCATGCTACAAAAAATGTACAAACATAGCATACCAAATCTTTTTCATTGACAGCAATACACATACACACTGGCATCTTAAGTTTTTTTTTAACCCTCTGTTGTTCTTTTAGGGGCTGTACACTTTTCAACTTTTTTTTTTTTTTTTTTCATTCCATTGCTCTACTTTTTTAGTTGTTTTTCTACATAAACATGCTAGACGGGCAAGTTGGACCATGTACTTGCATCTTGCATGACACAGCGTTCTAAAAATATGGTGCTCAAGTTAAAATAAGTTTTTAAAGACACGTCTCTAGACCTTGCTATTTTTCTCCTTCCAATGACATGCATCTTGCATTTTTAACCACAAAAACACCAGCTGTGTGAATGGCCACTTATGGACTTTCTCCCTGCAGACTGTTGCTTTAAGGAGTTGGAGACTGTCAGCACGTGCACTGCCAGTTTTATTTGTGTGATGTTGTCATTTGGCCTTTAGCCTGTGCGGACGTTCCCCAGGAACATTTGGTATTGGCACATGTCACCCATCGATTGCAGTGGTACAGTAAAGCAGCAGTGGCACAGCACAAATGATGCCCCCAGGGCGGCCCCCATCATTTGTCCTGCATGTCAGCTCACACATCGAATCAGAGTTAATTCATCATGGCTGGAGACCTATTCCTGTAAACGCTGTCATATTTAGCAAAGCTATCATGTGACACCAACAGATTTGAGTAGTTTGGATTGGAGCTTGTGATTGCTATGCTTAGGTTACAATGGTTGGCAACTGGTATATTACTGATTGGTCTGCAGTCAGGTGTTAGTATAATTAATGTTGATTAATTATTAATTTGTATTGATTTGGCTTGTCAATATGGACACCAGATTATGGATCACACTCAAGTGAGGTAGCATCAATACTCACGTGTCATTTCAATCAGTGCAATGGAGTTTTAAGTCATGGTCACATTTACTGTTGTTTGGCCAATTTTTGTGGCCGAAATCCAGTTGTTTCAATAGGAATTCAAACAACTGCAAATTTCGTGGGATGGCGAAAGATTTCCTCACACACATTTCACAATGTGTTCAAATTGATCACGCAGTGTTGATTGGTCATTTGCTGTGTTGATTAACAGAAAGCTACTACACTAGAAAGATATTACATTACACTATTGACAATAGACCTGTTTGCACATTTTTTGTGACCGCAAAGTCTTCATCTTTACATGAACCACTTTTCGATGATTGAATGCATTTAACCAAAACACATGTAACGGATGTTTTGTAAAATCATAATTTGATGCATATTGTTGACCTAAACTTCAGATATTGATGTGGTTTAGCTCTGTTTACGCTGGCTCAACTTCCATGAATACAGAAACAGAGCAAGATTTTTCCCCGGATACGCTGTATGATGAACAGACCATTCATTGTCCTGCAGGCCTTTAGCTGGTTGGTCAAATCTTTCGTCTTTAGCTCCCACTTGTGTTTGCCACATGGGGATCCTTTTGTTCCATGTCCAAATCACCAAAAGACTCGCATTCTTTTGATGTCCACCAACTCTGACAAATATATGACTCACAGACCTTCTTATGATGGACAAAAACAGATTTCAAATTAAATGGGAGCATAAAAAGTTTTGCTTTGTTTTGAGAAGTCCCGATCAGTATGTTTATCCCCATGTTATGTAACAGTTGTATTGGTTGCAGAACATATTATGTGGTAATTTCTGCATGGGTGTTAGAGGTTGTGTGTACTAAGTGTTACAGGCTAATAATGAACAAAAACATTGAGTGAAATGGTGTGTGCAGTTAAGTCACAGGTGGTTAGGTGGGGGCATTCCTTAAACCTTGAACGAACACAATAGAAGTGACCTGGAAAGACTGAGAGGTGCTATGGAGTTGCCGCTAAAGAATAGACAAAGGCGTATAGAGAAGGTGGAGGGGGTGAGGTCATAATACTATTAATCCACTCAACACAAGCCACATGTACTGCAGAATCATATTAAATATGCACAAGCACACTTGTTGAACTAGCATCACACTTGCATTGTCACCACTGTGTTGTTGTGAAAACAGTTACTGTTAATGGATTGGCCATTTCTGTCTGTGCATGCATGAAATTACTGTATTGACATGGGTAGATGGCATGTTTAATTTGTGGGACGTAAGTACAATGAGCTCCAAAAGTTATTGTTGAGAACTTCAGTGTAGATTGTTCAGCCAACAGAACAATTTTCAATCCGTGATATTTTCAGTGACCTTAAAGGGATAGTTCACCCAAAAATTATGTCACTCTGACCATCATTTATTCCAAAATGGTATGATTTTTCCTCCTCCTGTGGAACATAAAAGAAGCCATAAAAGTCAGTGGTTGCCAAAGCTGCGTTCGAAATCTTAAAAATGTTGCCTTCGGAGGATGTATTCCAATGTAGGAAGGCATCAAGGCACGTCCCAATCCTAAGTTAGCTTCATTTCGTGTCTCCTGAGATACCTTCATCTGATCGATTTTTGAAGGCAGCATAGATGTATCCTTCGCTGTCTTGAATATCCCACAATCCTGTTCTTTCTTTTCGGTGACAGTTGCGTTAAAAAATAAAGATGGCGTCTGAAAGTTGCAGTTGGTGGTTAGTTTGCGTGTAAATGTAGGCCACTTTTTTTGTCCAACGTTTTCCACTTCTAATTTCTAGCGAGAAATTGCTATTGTAGTAATTAAATATTCACTTAGTTATCACCAAAGCTTGCGCTATTTTGCTGTAGATCATTAAACCCATACAAAGTCCAAAATCGGTTTTGTGAGGTACATTCCTTGGCAAATGCTGCCTACAAAGTCATTGCCTAAATAAGGCAGCAAGGCGACAAGTAAGCTGACTAAGGCTGCATCCGAAAACCTAGGCAGCTGACTTGATGCCTCGATGCCTTATCAGGCAATGACTTGTAAGGCAGCGTTTGCACATGAAGGCACCTCACAAAACTGATTTTGGACAGACTTCTGAGGCAGCGTAACCGTTTAATGATCTACAGCAAAATAGCGCGAGCTTTGGTGAGAACTAAACAAATATGTAATTACTACAGTAGTAATTTCTCGCTAGAAATGACATCAAAAGTGGAAAATGTTGGTCAAAAACGTACATTTACACACAAACTGACCAGCAAACGCAACTTTCGGATGCCATCTTTATTTTTCTAGCTAAACTGTCATGAAAAGAATGCATAGGATTGTGGGATGCCAAAGGCAGCGAAGGATACATCTATGCTGCCTTCAAAAATTGATCAGATGAAGGTATCTCATGAAACAGGAAGTGAAGCTAACATTGGATTCGGACGTTCCTTGATACCTTCCTACCTTGAAATGTGTCCTCCGAAGGCAGCATTTTCTAGTTTTCGGACGCAGCCTAGAACTGCTCCAGAACACCTGCCTGAAAGTCTCTAGTAATCCTTAAGACCTTGATTAGCTGGTTCAGGTGTGTTTAATTAGGGTTGGAGCTAAACTCTGCAGGATATTGGCCCTCCAAGAACTGGAGGTTGACAAACCTGCCTTAAGACATCAAAACTGTACTGGAATAGACTCCAGAAAGTCTATCCCTTATTGCCTTGTTTTTTAACTGAAATATGGCGTCTGGCCTGACTAAGGTCCATTGTGATGCTTTGCTTGGATGGAAAGAATCAAATTATTCACACCTTCTTTGCTTCAATATGTTGTTAGTTTGGCATGCAATAAAATGATACAGAATAATGTATTTCAGTCTGATTCAGAATTAATGAAACCTTAAATAAACTGGATGCGTCAGGGATCTGATGTCCTTATGTGTATTAGACTAGTGGCTTCCCCATCTAAGGCCTGTCATCACTGATCAAGTCTGTTTACTACAAAACTCTTCCCTAGCTGGCTGTGATATTCAGTGTTCTGAACAATGCCATAACTTATTTGTGTTGAGTTGTAGTAGAATAGCCACAAAATCCTTTGTTTAGCTCTCTGTCAGAGCCAAGCAAGCATTGTAGTGAAATCTGGTGTGGTAATCTGAGGAAAGCCTGTCTCCCCCCCCAAACCTGTTTTTTTTTTTTCGTGTCAGGTACATTTCCTGTGCGTCAAATCTGTAACCTCACCCCGTTCACCTGGAATGATCCATTTTAATCCTTTTAGTATTACCCCTGGATATTCATTTGACGACCAGATATAAATTTAACAGAATGTCCAGCATTATTACTTGTTTAGGACAAAGTAATCACCGAACTGGATACATTTTTTGTGCCTTGATAAGATAACCATGCATCAGCATAAAGAAAACATAGTTTTATTAACTACACCTTTACTTGTTGTTGTTGTTATTCTTATCAACATATTTTCTGGTGATTCCAGTAAGCATTTGTTGCACATGAGCCTTTGTTGTTTTACATTGATGTGACCTTTTTTTTTTTTTTTTTTTTTTACTGTAGTTGGTCTCACGTGACCAACTGTGGGTACGATTACAGAACCTAAAATTCAATCCAGAAGTCACAAGGTTTGTAGAATGACAGATTGTTTTCATTACCAATGGTAGTTTGATGAGTGATGAGTGATGGACCCTGCGAAAGAAAATAGGTAGGCCAGCCTCTATATGCTAGTCATCTGCTTTTGTTTTGAAGTTGATTTTGTTGTTTTTATGCAATGTGTTTCCTGTAGACTGAGCCATGTGGTGCCGAGAGCGTGACCTCACTGGAGGCCCAGAGTTTGGCTGTTTGAAACTATAGCATATGAGGTTCATTTCCTCGTCATTCAGAGGAAAAAAAGTTCTTGTCCACATCCATGCATTTTAGCGTACATTTATATGACAACAATGTACTAAGAAACTGAAAAGTTTTTCCTTTTGCTCTTTTGTTGTACAGTTGACAATGTTGTCAAAACGATCCCCGTTCACACGGATCCACAAAAACGACTAAAAACGCTGTATAATGCTTAGGATTGTCACAAGTACTGACTTTGGTACCAAGTCATTTTAAAAATGTGACAATACCAGCTTTCCCATTAGCATTTTGAGTGGATTCGTAAACGCCTCTGATTGGCCATTGTGTTCACATGCTCAACAGATATGTTTGTGATTGTTGTGTGGCTACAATGATCAACGCTTCAAAAACATGTTGTAAATAGACATCTTTGACGGTATTCACCGAGCGCTTACACAGATACACAATCACAGACATATTACAGTACGTCGGGCAGGACATCCAAACGCTCGCCTATCATTCATCAATCTCAAATATGGCTTATCATCTCAAACATGTAAGTAGTAGCAACTTTACATGGCCACTCACTTTAACGTTAACCTAGAAAAATGTGGGCTATTTAAGTGTTTGTGCGGGGTGTGAACTGAATAGTAATGCGCTTACGGCATGACAGCTAACATGGAGGCGGCGGTGCGATCACTTGCACTTAAAATACTGGTCATACAGATAAGAGTAGTACATCTTTTGAATCTGTGAAAAGTCTACTTTTATTTGTGTGCACTCACAATAACAACAAAACGTTGTGCTTTTGTAAAATAATGAAAGCAAACAGCGTGCGATTTCTGCCGTCTCTCTCTGTGAACTTGAGCGTGCCAAAAAAAAAAGAACCAAAACTCCACGTAAACTTGCCTCACAGACATGAAAAATATATCTACTTTTTAAATGAACCAATTCAAATGTAAAACAAATATTCTCAGGTTATGTAATCCATATGAAACGTGCATATAGGCTCATCCAATCCTGAGGAGATTACGAGTCAGCATCGTCAACTTCATCACTGCAGGCGAAAATACAGTAAACACTAGTGTATCAATAAGTTATTAAAATGTTAAAGCAATCTCCTTTCTGTTTTTCCCTGAGGCATTCATAATCATTACTTCTGCCGGTGCGCTGTGGCAAGCTTTATGCGTGCCCTTGAACGCTGATTAGGCTATGTAGGCATTAAAGGTTCTTTATTATGATTTATATGGTTTATTAATAAACGTGCGATTAGTCGACTAATGTTTAAAATGAACGACTACTAGTCGACCAGAAAAATCTTAAGTCGAGGGCAGCCCTAAAAGAAACACTACACGCCTGTTAGGGCTGGGGCAATACATCGATTCTTGATCGATACAGTGAATCTGGATCGATCCTGATATTTTCTCTCTCTAATCCAGTGGTCTCAAACTCAATTCCTGGAGGGCCACAGCTCTGCAGAGTTTAGCTCCAATCAGCTCCAACTCACGCCTGCTTGGAAGCTTCTAATAATCCTGAAGACCTTGATTAGCTGGATCAGGTGTGTTTGATTAGGGTTGGAGCAAAACTGGGCAGAGCCCTCCAGGACTGAGTTTGAGACCACTGCTCTAATCGATTGTGAGCTTAGTTTTAACAGCAGATGGCGCTCTAGGCTAGTTTTTAACCGCACACTCTCAAATGCTCACGAAGAAGACTGCTGGAGTCATGCAAGTGGTTTAATATACTTGCACCTCGGCTCAGAATGCTTTTATGGTGCGAGATTTGTAATTTGCTTCAACCTTTCAAACTTTATGAATTATTATTTTAGGTTAAAGTGGTGTGTGTAAAGGAACTGGAAGCAGGCAGAGTATGAGTGTTTCTAAAGCACGTATAACAGTGCCATCTGCTGTTTAAAAACTAAGCTCAGATACGTCGGAAAATATCAGAATCGCTCCAGATTCTTCGTATCGCGAATCGATATTCAATGTATTGTCCCAGCCCTAACGCCTATAGACTGAACATGTAGCCTAATACGAATATGCATATCACCATTTTCACAAATATATATATATATATATATATATATATATATATATATATATATATAATTTTTTTTTTGTAGTTTACACAGAGACAATAACAGTATCTTTTATGGACTTTGAAACTGTTTTCAAAAGTTTGCATTTTCAGGCCCCCAATATGCAGTTGTCATGTAAATGAACAACCAAAACGCCTAAAGCTTTCTGTTTTTAGTTGAAAACGGTGTCGTGTAAATGACCCCCCCCCAGTCAGATTTGTTAGTCTCAGTCTGAAGAGTTGTGAAATGTTTCATCTGACTCCATTTTCTAGTTGTCTGCACAACCAGGCTTTGGGTTCCTTTCACCCTTCGTCAGCAGATACTGCAGGCGACACATGAACAGAATGAGCGGAGCATGACTGATCCATTATGAAGGAGTTATGCAAGAGAGGGTTCCATCTCTTTCTCCTCCCTACACACACGTTCTTCACACATTGTATTCCCCTCTCAGCCTCTTACACTCTTTAAAAATCACCACACATAGTCTTCTCCTCTCTTTTGTTTTGCTCATTGCTTTTCATTAATCTAATTTTTTCCTCCTTTTTTTTTTTTTTATTCCGTCCTCTCTATTCTCTGCCCGGCTTTCTTCCGCTGGCGGTGTTCCAGGTTCACCCACACACACACACACACATTCACTCACACTGATCTTTTCCGGAGTGGAATTCTGTAACTCCACGCTGGGTGTTTGGCGGTGTCCAAACCGCAATGGGATGAGAGAAAAACAGCCCCTGCAGGGTTTGGCCGAGACGGCAGACTATTTTAGTAGCAGCATGTGCCAAAGAGCACCTTCCGATTCATGAAAATAGGAAAATCTGCTAGTGGAGGATTATCATTTGGATGATGGTGTGTTGGGCGCTATCTAGACAATGTGTGAATGAGAGGGCACTTCCATGTCTGTGCAAATATGATACAGAATGTTTGTATGTGTGTTTTAAATTGGATAAGACAAAGAAAATGTGTAAATGTTTATGTAAGGGAAAGATAGAGTGGTGGGGTGTAGTTTTTGGCGCTTGTGGGAGGATATGATTGAGGTTTACAGCTGGACAGACACTTTTCTGACATTTTGCAACACACTAAGACTAGCACACAGTACTGGAACAAAACAGAGAGTGCGAGTCCAGAAAGTATGCATTTCATGAGCAAAACTGGATAGAGAGTTGGCAGAGAAGAGGAACGCTCTGGAGGCTGGATAAGATATGGAAAACAATGAGACAACACTATGATACACATTGATCTTTTCGCGAGGTGACGCATCAGGCTGGAACCCTGTGCTCCGATGAACATACACACTGTTCAACCCATCGGCCAAGTTATTCAGGAACTGAATGCTTTCCAAACACGACAGTGCCTAAAACACACACAATATCATCTGTAGCCAACGCATGCTGACGGTGCTGTAGGTGGGTTACTTAATAGATGATTGGTGTTGGGTGTGGGTGACTAAGGGAGTCGTGAGCAAACGTAGCCCACAGACAAGGCCCCGCTGTTGGGTAAGACAGGACAGCTTGTAGGGGGTGTAGCAGTTGGTGCCGGATCTGCTTCTGTGGTCAAATACCACTCACATAGTGCCACTCATTCAGTACATCATCAAACACATACAAACAAATGACTGTGCCTGTAGTTATTCATGCATGAATCAGTTGCTCTTTTTGTCTTCAAAGTAGTGGTATAGATAAAAACCGAACTTAAATGCAAAGTTTTTTGCACAACAAAGGTCCAATACTTGTAAAAACAATTCCTCATTTTCACTCTCTGTGAAAAACACTCAATTTCAATGGGCGTTACCTCTTGCAGAAACGTAAGTTAACGCCCACTGCTGTGATTGGCTAACTTCATCGCATCGTATCCATGCCCTCCTGTACAGCATGTGTGTTTTGATACTCGAGATGGCAAGCGCTGTGATTGAACCGTAGACTATATGTTTTAGCCCGCATCAGGTCCCGAGGCAGAAGAAATTGAAACAACCGGGTATGTACTGATGCTATTAGCAACACTCAAAAAATGATATGCTTGGTGTCTTAAAGGGTTAGTTCACCCAAAAAATGAAAATTGTGTCATCATTTACTGACCCTCATGTTGTTCCAAACCCATACGACTTTCGTTCATCTTCGAAACACAAATGAAGATATTTGAATGAAATCTCTGTCCCTCCATAGACAGCTACACAGCTACCACTACGCTTAAAAAGTTCATAAAGAGATTGTAAAACTAATCCATAAAAATTGAGCAGTTTAGTCCAAATTTTCCGAAGAGACACAATCACTTTATATGATGAACATATTGAATTTAGGCTTTTATTCACATATAAACTTTCATCAACTCACACATCAGTTGTGGTAAACGGAAGCTCAAGCATGTTTGCTTGACGTGCAAGAACCAATGAGGTTCATTCCCGTGTGTTACACAGCACGTTTGAGCTTCTGCAAGAACCAATGAGGTTCATTCTCATGTTACGCAGCACATTTAAGCTTCTGATTATGTTCGCTGATCAATGTTTTTTATTGTCCATAAAGCCTAAATTAAATCTATGCAACAAGATTTGGACTAAACCTCTCAATTCATATGGATTAGTTTTACGATCTCTTTATGAACTTTTTGAAGCGGCAAACTTAGTAGTTGCGTTGCTGTCAATGGATGGACAGAAATCTCTCAGATTTCATTTAAAATATCTTCATTTGTGTTTCGAAGATGAAAAGTCTTGCGAGTTTGGAATGACATGGGGGTTGAGTAATTAATGACAATTTTTCGTTTTTGGGTGAACTAACCCTTTAATAGCGTTAAGCGTTAGTTTGACATTTATTACAAACACACTGTAAGATAAAATAATAAATGTACTTACCTGCATTGCCTCAGAGGACAAAATGCTTGGCATTGCCGTATCTTTTAATAAAAGATATTTTGAAAAACCGGCAGTATGTTGAGAATAATTCACGAAACAGTCTGGTGTGAAATGTGAAGAACAAACGAGAATTTTTAACTTTCAGTCGCTCAGGGACTTCATTAAATTAAACATCAGCCATGCATTTGTAATGCTCGGATCTTTAAGAAGGCTATACAAAGTTTCTCTACATCCACTGAGAACAATGTCTGAGTTTGACGGACTCAACATCCTTATCCAACAGCAGTATCGCTCTTGTGATTGATTGAACAGACATGAGTTGTTCAGAACACACCTCCATAAATACATACGACGATGACCACCCATCATAAAACGATGCAGGTGTAGCTGCTGCCGCACAGAAACATGTCAGATATGATTACAGATAAAAAGTGAAACACTCTATCCACACCCAGAAAAGTTATCTTGCCAGTGTGAGTTTTTTTAGTTCTGTAAATAGATGGGGTGCAAGAAGTGCTCATCAACAGCTATCTCTCTGCCTCCCTACACATTTTGAGAGTTATTCATTGACCAAAAAAAGAGAAAACACAAAATAGGCAAAGTTGAATTTGACAGGTAGCATTATTTATTTATTTATTTAAATATGCTATAGAAATTGTGATAATATTGCCATTGTGAATTTTTTTGGTATGATAGCAATGTAGTGAAAACCTGGTATCATGACAGCCCGACTATCATATTTTTTTCCCCTTAATGCCGGGCTCAGACAGGAGTTTTAGGCCGATTTATCCCTGATTTACCTCTCCTGACAATCTGAGAAAAAATCTTGTCCACTACCTTGGTCGATTACGATGTTTGGCCCAGATTATCTGCTGTTGTGAGGCATTTACAGATCAAATCTTAAACCTCCTGATCTGCTCGCAGACACATCAGGGCCGCCCCAATAACATCAAACATCTTGTTTGATATTTAGATTTTTAAATCGGGATGATTATTATGACTATGATTATGTCAGTACTTTCACAATAGCCAATGAGAGACAAGTCTACAAGGAGACAGAGGTGAATGAGAGAATTTTTGAAACGGCGGCCACAAAACAAGTTGCTGTACTGGTCTGTTGAACAGCGGAGATGGAGGAATGGCTTGTGGAAGTGTGATTGTAGAAAACTGCTAGCATTATAAGCTAATATTCTGACAGTGTTGCCAACCAACGGTAAAGATTTTAGCCACTGAGGCTAACATTAACTAACATGCTATTGAGAAGCTGTAAGTATTCTCCTTATGTGCGTGATGCAACCTGATTTCAGAATTGGTTAGGATTTAAAAATTCCTGTAGTCTGAACCCGGCTTAAAGGGTTAGTTCACCCAAAAATTACAATTCTGTCATTAATTACTCACCCTCATGTCATTCCACACCCGTAAGACCTTCGTTCATCTTCAGAACACAAATTAAGATATTTTTGATGAAATCTGATGGCTCAGTAAGGCCTGCATTGTCAGCAAGATAATTAAGACTTTCATATGCCCAGAAAGCTACTAAAGACATATTTAAAACAGTTCATGTGACTACAGTGGTTCAACCTTAATGTTATGAAGCGACGAGAATACTTTCTGTGCGCCACAAAAACAAAATAATGACTTTATTCAACAATATCTACTGATGGGTGATTTCAAAACACTGCTTCATGAAGCTTCGAAGCTTTACGAATCTTTTGTTTCGAATCAGTGGTTCGGAGCGTGTGTCAAACTGCCAAAGTAACGTGATTTCAGTAAACAAGGCTTTGTTACGTCATAAGTGTTTCGAAACGTTTCGAAATTTCAATGGTTCACGTGACTTTGGCAGTTTGATACACGCTTCGAACCACTGATTTAAAAAGTATTCTCGTCGCTTCATAACATTAAGGTTGAACCACTGTAGTCACATGAACTGTTTTAAATACGTCTTTAGTAGCTTTCTGGGCATTTGAAAGTCTTAATTATCTTGCTGTCAATGCAGGCCTCACTGAGCCATCGAATTTTATCAAAAATATCTTAATTTGTGTTTTCCGAAGATCCACTGATCTCCCTGTTGGACGTTACGCACTTTTTGAGCTAACCTCGTAGGCTCCCTCTGGGAAAAGGACTGAACAGTAAACACTGGACTGTATTTCAGTTTATCAGAGGAAATATGGGAATGAAACAGACAAAAGCAAGGGATTTAATCTCATTGAGTGCTCAGCTTTTACATACAGTGGTGTAAGGTAAATTGGATTGTTATTTGAACGTGTTTCCTGGGATGGGAATGGGCCGGGTGGCTAATGTTGGACCAGCGGGCGATTAATCATATAGTGTTTGTCAGTAATCTGATTATGTTGTTGCTCTAGAGGACAGATAAACACAAGCGTGTGACATGGAGGCAACTCGGAGAGCTTTTAGGTGAGAAAAAGAAGAACAGGCGTCCAAATCCACTAAAACATCTCCAGGGAGTGAAGGCGGTCAACACTAAGCTTCTCTGTTTAAATGGAAAGAAGTGCAAGTTGAGTTAAACAGCCGCAGATGGAAGTAATTAATGAGCTTTAGAGGAAAACAGCAAGCGAGGAGGAACAAAATAAAGTGGGAGGCTAGGAGCTGAGCAGAAGGAAGGCAAACTGAAACAATGGGATAAATCGAAGCCAAACAGCTCTAACAGCTGTGTCAAGTTAGGTTACCGTGGTTACAAGTGTCCATCTCACTGGCCAACAACAGGCGGGTAAGACACTCCAGAGGTCATGATATCAACACGGCCGATAAACAGGTGTTGTCTATTTGACTGTGGTCATCCCAGAAACCACAGCAGTGTAACTCATTTCTCTGTCCTCTTCAGATATCATTCTAATATACTGATTTGGTGCTTAATAAACATTTATTATTATTATTATTATTATTATTATTATTATCAATGTTAAAAACAGTTGTGCTGCTTTATATTTTTGTGGAAATTGTGGTACGAGAACGCGCTGTCTGTGAATGTCGTGTCATGTGACACACACGACTCTGTGCACAGAAAGACGCGCAGCCAGTATCAAGTTCTCTTTCGCGCTTGAACAAACAATAACACACAGAATTATGCCAAAATGCCAGTTTTGTGGAGTATCCTCATAAGAGCAGTCTTAAATGAGTTAATAATGTCTTAAATGAACTTAAAGAGTTGTGAGAAAATGAGATGCACGTCAGATCCACGTCATGTTCGGCAGTGGCAGCTCTTAAAGTGACAGCAGCCTAATAAACCAGTTGCTGTGAAGTCTGTCATTAATGTTAATCAAAGAACAAAGGTAACAGAGAAAATTGTAGCTTTAATAGGGATTAATCTATATTTAATGTATAATTTATGCAGTGAGGACTGTTAATTGTTTGATAAATATTCATTTCTGTATATTTTCTACCTGTTAGACAGGAAAGACCACAGGTAAATATGACATTTAGCCATTTAGACTTTTTTTTTTAAAGCCTAATAATTGTTGAAATTGATAGCTTTTAGTTATACTGTAATGTTGAATGTCTATAATTAATGTTTAAAAAATAATAATTTCATAGAGACATCAGTAGCAGTATTAGTATCAGTGATACTGGCCTGCATTCATGAAAAGATGACATTAAACAAATATTTAAAATGTACTGTCTTTAAGTTGTTTCTACATTATTTTGGAGAGTAACTGTGAAATTATCACAATATAAAAATATAAAAAAAAAACAATGTTTTTAATTGCGATTAATTACAGAAAAAATATGAAAGTGTAAGTAAAAAGTAAAATCATCGAACTATCCTAAACATTTCTTTAAATCTTTCCATATCAAACTTAGACTATATATGTCCCTTAACTAGACTAGTGCTTGTTGTGTACTCAAATGTGAGTTTAAACATTCAGGAGAGTATAGTGTACTTTTGTGTAAGCATAAATGAGGGCATTGTGGTCAGTTGTTTTAGTTCCTCAGGTTGTGATGATGATGCTACAGCAACACTTAGAAGAGCCCCACAAGCTAAAATGGCTCTGATTGGATCCTAGTCTGTTGCTATGGAGGGGGAGGCTGCCTTCCTATTGGTCAATGCTGCCTGGCCTAAAGCTGATAAGGGTTGCATCTTTTCATTGTTATGGTGACAGACAGGAAGTGGAAGGTCATTATTGTTGGACATCTGTCTGGATAGGGAGATCTACTGATGTAAAATGAGGAGAATATGGCTGCTTTTCTTTCTGTGCTGGATTGTAGTTTGGTTTGGCAGGGATTCTCTGCCACGAGGGGGTTGACGTAAACAGAGCTTTGATTATCCCTAAGTTAAAGATAATTACTAAGGCATGTGTTTTGTATGACAGAGAATGGGAGAAAATAGGGAGGGAGTGTAACTGAATGAAGAATTTTCTCACGTTCTACTCGGACTGGCTTCAGGGGAATTATGGGCTTGGGATATGCAGAACTACATAGTTTCATAATCTACTCCTCAATTAGTTTTTTGAATGACTAGTTGACTAGTCGGTCTTAAGGAAGCCCTGTATAATTAAGTTGTTTTAGGGCCATGCCCACCAGATCAGACGCGTTTCATTTTTGCATTCAGAAACAGCTGTATATAACACTGCAGAATGAACACAGCTCAACCTTTATAGCTATTGCAGCTTTGCTTTAAAGAGGATGAAGTTTAAGAGACCGCTTCACTTCTAAGAGGGTTTTAGAAAGCACGCAATAATACACACACACACACACACAAACCAAAATCCATTTTTTGGCTCTGAATTAATTCCTTTTGAAATGCAGCTTTTAAAAATATTAAAGTTAAACAAAAATTCTAGATAAATGATTCCATTTTATTCAATATCACTAATCAACTATTGTCAAGTGATTGACAAGTCAATAGCAATTTTTATAAATAAATTGTCCTTTCAGTCAGATCTTTTCCGAAGCAGCTCAAAAGACTGTTCTGAATGATTTGTTCATGAATCACACTGAATCAGTTCAAGCCCGAAACACACCAAGCCGACGCCGACGAGCTAGTGGCGACGAAAGCAGACTGCGGGGTTGGCTCACGTCGGCAGCGTCTGAGTCCAAAGTTGCCCTGACACACCAAACCGATGCTTGACACCCGACGGCCAAGTAGCACGTCCGTTCTGCGCCTGCGTAAGAGGAAATGCCTTTCGGTACCAGCAGGTGGCAGTAGCTGAACAGCCAATCAGAATGATCAGATGGCCCAACTGACCGTTGAGCTCCGATGCCGATTCATCGTCGAATCGGCCGGGGGAAAAAAGCCGACTTCAGCTGACGGTGTGGAACACACTGAGAAAATTTAGTCGGCCGATATAAGCCAAATGAACTTAGTGAGAAATAAATCTGTAAAATAACCGATTTATACTTTTAGATAGCAGTTTCTTAATGCTAAAATACGACTACAGAATCTTCACACAAATAAAGAAGTTATTAAATTATTAGACAGGACTGTTAAACACAGTAAACTAATGAAGACAGCGAATGGGAGCGTTCTCAGCACTGTCAAAATAAAAGCCCCGTTTCTGGGCGAACAGAAAAAATGCCAAATATTGGTCGACTATCAAGCATTTCTAGAGTTGTCAGCTTGTCGCCAACAAGGTCATTAAACCGAGAACTAGGGCTGGGACAATACATCGATTCTCGATCGATACAATTAATCTGGATCGATCCTGATATTGACTCTCTTGAATCGATTCTGAGCTTAGTTTTAACAGCAGATGGCGCTCTAGGCTAGTTTTTAACCGCACACTCTCAAATGCTCACGAAGAAGACTGCTGGACAGCGCTTGTGCGTTCGGCTGAGTCATGCAAGTGGTTAAATGTACTTGCACCTCGGCTCAGAATGCTTTTATGACGCGAGATTTGTAATTCGCTTCAACCTTTTCGAACTTTATGAATGATTATTTTAGATTTAAGTGGTGTATGTAAAGGCAGAGTACGAGTATTTCTAAAGCACGTATAGCAGTGCCATCTGCTGTTAAAAACTAAGCTCAGAATCGATTCGAGAGAGAATTGCGATACATCGGAAAATATCAGAATCACTCTAGATTCTTTGTATCGTGAATCGAGATTTGATGTATTGTCCCAGTCCTACCGAGAACTCTGTTTTGGACATAATGAGCAGGATTACAACTGAAAATCATCTCTTTCAGACAAGTCTGATTAATTTTGAGAAAACAGATGAGTGAACTGACTCGGGCCATTTGGAATGTACTGAGTATTTGACTGATAGGGGTGAAAAGTTACTTTAATGGTTGAAAAGAAGAAATAGTACAGCAAAAACATGCTGGAAATATGTTTATGGCCTGATTTTATAGCTTTTTATCCAAACATGTATAAACAAGTTGGTTTTAATAGCATTTTATTAAACCATTTCATTAAACCTTTTAGCTAAGAGACATAATTTTCGTGTTGTTTATTGCCAATGCAAGGTATTTTTAGCTTCTTAAGGGCTGTTATTATTATGAATCATGGTTGCAACAAACCAGTTCATTGAAATGAATGGTTTAGAACAACCACTTTGCAGTTCCAAATCACTGCTGGTCAACAGTTCTGACACATCACTACTTTTCACTGCAGTGTCAAAGTGCATTTGCTTAAAAAGAGAGCTGGATAAAGAATGAGGAACTAGTATTAGAGGAATTCAAGATGTATGGCTGAGTTCTGTAGTAAACAGTGCCAGAACAATCACACAACTGTCAGAGAATAAGTGGCAATTGATTAGATTGTGATCATTTAGAGAAAGATGACCTGACCACAGAACAGTTATTAGGCATCGTTAAGCACAAAATTAACCACAACTGTGTGACAGAGGAGAAGGGCATGACTGAACAAGCAGTAGGGGAGATAAAGAAAGAGAGAGAATAAAAAAGAGTGAAGTAAAGCAGAGAATAAATAAAACGGCAAACATCTGTGAGTGAGTTATGGCCTTACCTATCAGTGGGGTCATGTGGACATGTTAAATTTCATAGAAGTAGCCTTATATTACCCAAAATCTTTTCCAAAGAGCCTCAGACACAATAGTCAAGTTCAGGGGAAAAGGTAAAGCTGAAGGGCCGGGACAGAATAAGAGGAAGATTAAAAGGAAAACAAAAACACAGTCTTTCACCTCTGCTCTGTTACAGATTGCGAGTCAGCATAATTCTGAACCTGTAAAACTTGAAATAAATATAGGCCTAGGTAACTACAAAGGAGTTAGATTTAATGTTCTACATAGCAAATCTCCACTGATTGATTGTTCTATAGTTGAAAGATTTAAACTAGCTATATTATCGCCCAGCAATAAATTAAAAGTGGGATAATTAGTTGATCCTACTTTACCTGCGCATACAGTATTCTCATATGAAGCAATATACTAATCGTTAAAAGAATGCAATCTCGATTCAAACATCCACGCGATCTCATTCCTAAAATGATCACAATTCGCTTGTGTTTATTAAACCTGACAAAATCACATGCGTTGGCCCTGAGCCAGAGAGAGCAGTCGTCATGTATAGCCTAGGTATGAAACAGCTTCACAAGCAGTATTTTCAACCACACAGTATTGTTATTTTTGTGTTACAAATATTCATGTGATCACAGAAGAACTGGGATTAAAGTTTATAATTCGGATATAAACACTGATGTCTACGGAAGTGATCAAAATAGAGTAAATCACCTTTTGAAAGTAACATGGCGCTTCAAATAACGACTGTCGTTAATCCACCAGGTTGCGACAAGTGACTTGTTAAAGGAGACCTATTATGAAAAATTCACTTTTAAATGGTGTTTGAACATCAATGTGTGTTGGCAGTGTGTGTACACAACCACCCTATAATGATAAAAATCCACTAACTCCTTTTTTTAATCCCCATAAAACCTCAACAGTCTCATAGAACAACCCGTTTTTATTTTCTGTACAATGTGATGTCATATTGTACAGGCTCCGCCCACAACTGCTGACGGACTCTGCCGTATTAGCATAGTTTCCGCCCTGAGCGAGTTGTACACTGTCCGCCATTGTTTTGACGCCAGAGCAGCTGCAGCGACATGATTGTCTCATAAGCAATTGAGGTGTTTTGTTGTTGGATGTAAGGGTGAACATAACAGTCTTCATTTACTCCCGACATCTCAGCTGCTGAAGACGCAGTAGATTGGTTTTGTTTTTGAAGGGAATGCGCCACAGATCTAATATACACATGCGATTTCTGTCCCGGCTGTTAACGTTCACAGACATAACTAACTGTGTTTGTGAACTTTGTGTGTTTTTGACATAACCATGTGGGTATTAAACACGATATGACATGAAAGAGAAGTTAGTTTAATACTCACAAGCCGTGCCGTCTGAAAGCCAGCTTTCTGTGCGTGTGCTTTAGATGTGTGCGCTCAGAAAACCATAAATTAGAAGTTTAAACTGATATAGCTTTAAAACACGTGCACATAATAAACTTTCATGATGAAGAAGAACTGCAATATCCCTGATCGCGATATAGATGATAATCAAAACCAAGCAGATGTTTTGTTAGTATTTGGCAGAGTATCCGATACTGGCAGGAGCTGTTGAAGGGAGTGCTTTCCTGGAAAGGGTGTGGAAAGCAGCAGCTCATTTGCATTTTAAGACACATGCACGAAAACAGCATGCACTCAAAAATGGCCTTTGTGTTCAAGCGCTCATCAGATATGTCCTCAGGCAACTTGTAGTCTTCCAATCTTTATATATAACACATTGATTTTTCTCTCTCTTACAGGTAGATTCATGTGGACACGAGGTGTACCCTGATTTCCCAGCCCCATCCCCTTCCCTCAGTCACCCCTTCCCTACAACCCGTTCGCTCCGCCCAGTGCACTACGGTCACCATGACGTCCACCTTGCAGACCTTAGCCTTTAAGCTGGCCCCTCCCTCAAGAGAAGCTGGCCCAGAGCAATTGGAGCCTTGTAACGATGTAGCGGGACGACGTTATGAGGTGGTCCCCTCGGTGGTCTGCTCTATGTGCTGTCTCTTCGGAATCATCTATTGCTTCTTTGGTGAGTTGAGTCTTCATGTTTATGTATGCATTACCAAGACACATTATTTGTATGTATTACCAAGACACATTGTTATAATTTTATTACAGGTAACAGTCTGTAGATGGCGCATGATCTCATGCTTGCAGTCTGTCCCTATTAGAATTATTTCTCAGTGTTTTGGTGGTGGTTTTAAATTTTTCATTCTGTTTCTGTGTCGAACACATGTTCTCTTATTCTGAGACTTGTTTTTTTTTTTGCCCATTTTTCAATATTGATGAGGTTCTAAATAAGGTCAAAGCTTGTATAACTGTACTGCAGTCTACTTGAGATGGCCACAGATTTAAAGGGAACATATTCTACTTTTTTGTACCATTCAATTTCCCCCCCCTAAATCCACTTATGTTGTTGTTAGTCAACAGCTGCCATATAGAATTCAATGGATGTTTTGGATACTGTACCTTTAAGCCTTCTCTATATTTGAATGGCTACCCACTTTGCATGAGAAATGCAAACAATAGCATTGAAAAATAGGCACTGATGAGAAAATAAACTTTGCAGAAAAACCTGTTGCACACAATTTACCATGTGCCTTCTGTTATCTGATTGATAGTTCATACTTTTTGTAAATAAAAAGCCTTTTAGAATAATTCTAAAAATGTCCACAATTAAAACTACTGAGCTTTGATCCTAAAACTGAGCATTTAAATATCATATTTACATGGCATTTTATTGGGATGTATAGAGTGAAAACTGATATTTATATGAATTTATTGTAAGTGATCTATATAAATAAAATCTACATATTATTGTATTTTATGTCTCTGAATAAAATTGAGGTGGGTCATTCCATGTCAAATCAACCATATTTCAGAAACTTCCCCAGCTCAAATGTTTTATTTTGTTAATATTTTTTCTTAAGAAAGACAAACAAATAAACAAAAACGAAAATAAAATGTCATGTAATGTATATTTACTGAGTAATCCACTATTTAAAAGTACAGCTGATACTTTTTTCTTTCAGGAACTGCTGAAGAACAAATAATGTTGAAACTAGAAATGTACCTGTTTTGCATAGAGTATACCTGTCTGAGTGCCAGAAATATTCTTTTTCCAAAGTAGTATGTGCCTGTAACTCTAAAAGTATTAAAGATATCCTAATATCCTTCTAGATTTTGGTTCTTAATAAACTGTATATGAGCCATAAAAGCTTAATGTATCAAATACGATACAAAACATAAAACACATGCTGCGTCCCAATTCGCCTACTTATACTATGGCCTAAAAGTATGTACTGTTTTTGAGAAGAAAAAGTACATACTTTTGAGTGTGTAGCAGAAGAGTATGCAAGCTTTGGGACATACTACTTCGTCATAATTGCGTCTTTAACTGATGCTCTTTTGCTTAGTTACGTGCAACCTGTCACTGTTTAAACTGCCCTGTCAATCATCTTGAAAATCCTCCACATTCAATTAAATTTAATTTCCTACTGTTTCGGAGAGAAATGTAGTCGCACGTTGATCTGCCAGTCATGGGTCTTTGATGCAGAGAACTCTCCTCATGTTTACATAATGATGCGTTTAAAAGTTAATGACCAAACGCATCGTTATAAAAAGTTCACAATGCTGTTTTAGATTAAATATAATGTGGATAACATTTAAATATGTTTTCGTCAGGTTAGATAGGCTACTGATTATTAATCACTCAAACCCCTTTATCTAAACCGCTCTGCTTACCCGCCGGTCTCGCACATGTTTGTAGTTTTTTAACACTTTCTATTCGTGTTTGTAGTTCTGATCAAATCCTCATCCACAGCACAATGGGTTGTGGGCAATATTAACCATTAGAGTGTTCACGGTATGTTGAGAAATCGAGTCCCCCCCAGGAATCGGGTCTCTTTTAGGACCCCAAGTGATCCCATTGGTTCATTGGGGGGTCTCGATTTCTCATGACACCGGATCTGCACTTCGGATTCTAACTGGGAAAAAGTAGACCATCTGGGTATCTTTGGAATACTCATTTCAACATACTATGATTTGGAACACACACATTCTAATTTCGAATACTATTTAGGACAGATAGTATACAAATTGGGATGCAGCAACAGACTTTTTATTTATTTTTTTATTTTTTTACATTTTTTATTTATGTGTCAGGCTGTACAGGGTTAAATTACACTTTAGCAAATCTCAAAATGAACATCCATTTTCATAATGCACATAATGCACTTTCTTTTTTTTTTTTTTTGTGATTTTATTTTTATTTAATACCCTGTTATTTTTTAGTATTATATATGAAAGTTATAATCCTCATTGAATCAACCTCAGAGTCATAGCTGTGTGTTTTTTTTTTTTTTTTTTTCTCCCACTGACAACTATGGAAAGTGTTGAACTGCTAATAAACTGCTATTCTTGAGCTGTGAAATCAGCCACTCTGTGCAAATTTCCAGTATTTATCCATCACAGATGTCTTTCTCTTCTCCCTCCTTCACTCTTTTGCACATTTTTTCACTCATTCAACTCTCACCTCCAGTTCTCTTTCCCTTTTGCAGGTTACCGCTGTTTCAAGGCTGTACTCTTCCTCACGGGTCTGATGTTCGGTTCTGTGATCATCTTCCTGCTCTGTTACAAGGAGCGAGTATTAGACACACAGCTGAGCGTCGAGGCCAGCGTGGGCATCGGGCTGGGCATCGGCACCCTGTGTGGCCTGGTGACTATGCTGGTACGGAGCGTCGGGCTTTTTATGGTGGGGCTGCTCCTGGGCCTGCTGGTGGGCATCGGGACCCTGATAGGCATGGAGGAGCTGTCGTCCAACCCCCCGCGGTCAGTGTGGGTGCCCCTGGGCGTGCTACTGGGGCTGGGCATGCTGTTCGCCGTCCTCACCCTGCAGTGGCAGAGATGCTTCACCACGCTCTCCACGGCCGTGTTCGGGGCTGCGGTGATAGTCGTGGCCACGGATTATTTCGTGGAGCTCTTTGCACTTGTGAGGTACATTTACGAGCGGGTGAAAACGGGCCCCCGGGAGCCGGTGTGCTGGACTACGTGGGTGGTCCTGGGAGCCTGGCCTGCTCTCGCCCTGCTGGGTGTTTTGGTGCAATGGAGAGTGACGGCAGAGGGCTACTCCCACACGAAGGGTGAGTCAGGGACGGCCGGAGTGTTGTTTGGAGTATGTGACACAGTGTTCTTGTAGATTTACTGTACCGGAGAGCGAGAGAGAGAGGTTTGTATGAATGTGTGTGCAGCACGGCAGATGGTTCCTGTCTGTCGGTGTGCTCTGAGGCCTGTGTGACAAATGTTCACAGAAACAATCATGCAGAGCAGAGCATCAGGTCATGGAGAGGCTCTGTCTGTCTGTCTCTCCAAGGCAGTTTCCAGTTCAGTAAGCTGAATGGTTTTAATGTCAGATTTCTTAAAGAAAGAGTTTACATGAAAGTTCTGGCATTATTTCACCCTCATGTCATTCCATTTTCCATTGAAAACAAGAGGAGACATTTAGCAGAACGTGCAGAGTGCTCTTTTGAAAGTGAATAGGCACAGATGCTGTCAAACTCCAAAAATAAGACCATAAAAGTAGTCTATACTAATTGAAACATGGCTTAAGGCCCGTTCACACCAAGAACGATAATTATAAAGATAACGATAAAGATATAGTTTTAAAAATCTTTCTAAATATAAAAGAATAGCACTGTCCACACCACAGCTATAACGATAATGACATAGAGAAACGATATCATTGGGATCACTTTCAAAACTATTTTTTTCCAACTGTTGAACAATAAAACACTGACAGCCAATCAGAATCCGTTCTAATTTAAGGGCCTGCGCATTTAAAATGGCAGACGACATTGCGGAGAAGTTAATCACCGAGGTCCAGAAAAAGCCACCACTGTTTGACAAGTCAAACCCCCTTTTCAAGGATACTTTAAAGAAAATGGATATATGGAAAACAATCGGTCATACCCTCAGAATAAATGGTGAGAAGTATTAATGATGAGATGATGCCAGGCTAACAAACAGTGTAAAATAAAATGACCTCAGGTATCCAGCGCTAGTTTCGACAACATTGTCTATCTTCCTTTGAAGTTGCAGTGAAAAAGACTAGGTGTTGTTTTTATTCCACTATATTGACTTTGTCAGCTAAATTCACTGTTAGATTAGATCGATTACACTAGCTATTTACTCGAAACATAGCATGCTGAGGACATCTGCTGGTTAAAGCCGTGTAAATGCAGCAAAAACATGTTCACACTTTGAAACTGCAGCGCATGAGCTTAGCATAAACAGACTGTTATTGTTCGTTGGTGTGGACGCAAATATAGTTATCGTTCTTGGTGTGACTGGGCCTTTATTACTGTAAATATCAATAGCAAATGCTGCGATTTTATTACATAATAAACATATGCACAGCGGGTTTGAGAGCAAAGGCACTGTGTTCATGTACACTCGTGCAGCTCATGATCTGATTTTTTTTTCAGTGTCTCCGAGCAGCTTGGAATAGTTTATAAAGAGAAAAAGCTTTAAAGTCGGCATTAAATGGAAATTCACTCTATATATTTTCTACATCAAGTTATAGTTCTTATTGTGAACAATTCATCCATGCATGCTTAATTTTTTTTAATGTTTTTGGCCTGAAAATCCAATTAACAAACAATGCATGGAACCAAGTTACGCCCTGCATTTTTTTCCTTTTTCGATAATCTGTTGTACTCGGATTTACGTCACAAGACAAGAAAAGAGCTGTCTCGACTTCCATTTCATTGTGAATTTAAGAGCTCCCTGCAGTTTTCAACCAAAATAAAAGCTTGGTTTGAAAGAAATAAATATTAAAATTGTAATTTTGCAATTGCACTAGAAAATAGAAATTAATAATAATGATGTTATTTTTCTTAAATACATTATTTTTATTTTACTGTATTATTGCAATAGTTTAGGGCTGCACAATTAATCGAATTTCTAATCGTGATTACAATTACAGATGCCACAATTATGTAATCGTTCAAAGGCGCAATTACAAAAAAACGGTGCAAAAAAAAAAAAAGTGTCCACTTACATTATTCTGCATGCTTAAGATGTGTTTTTTTTTTTTCTTTATTTCTTTCTTTCTGCAGGTTATCTTAAGGGTTTTATCCATTGTTTTAATTTTAGTTTTAGTATAACATTAAAATACCATGCATATTTTTACTCTTTTTTTTTTTAAGAAACTAAACCAATATATAGTTGACATTTGAGGCTTAATGCTACAGAAAAGCAATAAAAGCTTCAGAAAGAGTGTTTTCAGCTTATGTAAAAATTGCAAGCACAATTTTTATCCGAAAAATTACAACTTTTGCACTATGTTGATATTTTCCGCTATGTTTCTCGTAACAGGGCATGCTGTTTCAAGATTATCAGTGAATAAAGAAGTAAATTTCATTGACTACATTTACATACACCTAAGAAAATTCCAGGGTTTTTGCAGAAAGCCGCTTTCTAAAACATCATTTAAACACAAACTCTGTTTTCTTCACGCCGTTTCAGGGATTAAGAAAGCAGTTTTACACCTGGGTTTGTGCAAGAGAATGCGGCTTATTTGATCATGTAAACATATGTAGGTTTTTGAAGAATGTGCATGACTGTGGAAAAGAATGGATGATTAAAGTAGAGGAAAAATGTGGAGAAAACCGCTTACTGGTGGAGCCACATGTGTACGCAGGTTATAGTACACCACCAACACAGTGCATGTAAACATACTCTAGTTCATCGCATTAAAGCTATTGAATGGCTTGGGAATAATATATCACATGACATACCACATGTGTGCTGTATTACCTTGACAGGGTTCGTTCCCATTCACTGTAGTTGTATAGAAACAGTTTTAATTTTTGAGTGAACTGAGCCTATAAATGTTCAAAATGTACGTTACTGTTATGTAATGCACTCTTTCTCTCTTTCTCAGTGATGATCAGTCGTCAGCAGCGGCGGGTTCAGCTCATGCGTATTCGTCAGAAGGAGGAGAGGAGGGAGAGCAGCAGGAAGAAGAAGAGGAAGCAGCCGCAGAACTCACACCACACACATGCTGCCAAAGCCCTGCACCCAGAGCCTGCCTACCGCAGGAAACCCAACCCTATACGACGCTTTGATGGAGATGTACTTTCTCCTGTGAGTCCACACACACTGTCCTATACATGCATACTTGCTCAAACTTATACACATTTACTGGAGGGCAGGGTGTGAAATTAATGGGGCTTTTGACAAAAAAAAGTGACAAAAATGCCACTGAAACTTGAAATGTGATTGCAAAAGAATGCCGTCTCAGTGAATTCCTTGGAGTTTTTTTTTTTTTTTTTTAGCTTAATTATCTGGATGGAGAATTTATTTAACCCTTTACCGGTGTGATTAGAACGTTTAGTGCGTCATGTGATCAGCTGCTAAATTCAAATCCGCTTTTGTGCTTTGACTGGCGCTGAGCCAGAGAGACTTGTCATATCACAACTGTTCAGTGTTTTCAACCACATTTTGTTTCAGACATTTAAATACACATAAGTAAACATTTATAGTTTGTAAAATACACACTGATGTCTATGGAAGCAGAAAATCTATGAGAAATAATTGAAGTTGAACCCTTTCAAACATAATTTAACAATGTGTTTTATGTCAGAAACACATTGGGTAGGTAACTATAAAGTTTATTGTATTCTTCTCCCAGTTCACCGGCCACTTACTTTCATGACTTTTAGAAGTGAATGAATTTACCTGTTGTAAATCTTGCAGACTGATTCTGTGCATTGCAACATAAACTAACATGAAGGCACTGATCAATTAGCATGATCATAAATGTGTGTAAAAGACAAAATACATTTATTTACATATATTTGAGAAAATCAGATATTTCACAATCTAGTTAAGTCCCCCTGTGGTGAAAATCAAGTTTTTATTTGTTGCTTATGTTTATGTGGTGTTTTTAATATGCTTTAAGACAAACCATGGGCAAATTCATTAGTCAACACCATTGCTGAGTATTTTCTGTTTAAAACTTCAGTTTCAAAAACACAGTTTGAAATCGCTGGTATGTGTGACGTCACAAACTACTTTGTAACCAATCACGACAACGTGCGGGCGGGCTTTAGCATATCATTAACTATGAGTCTCAAGAGAAGGTTATCCCGGTATATTTTTCTGTTGATATGAAAAATCGTGTAGATTTAGCAATATAGCGGGTGTATGATGTATATTACGATGTTATGATGAACTGCCTTTTTCCACTGACATTCTGAGTTCAAAGTGTTTCTAAGGATGCTGATTGTTAGAAGGCAGCTGTCTGACTTGCGAACGGGAACATGGTTTGTGTAACATTAGCAACACATTATTAGCTGTTTGATAACGAAGTCAAGCAAAAGACTAATACTAATTAAAGCTGCAAGCAGCAACGAAAGGGCCCTCGCACCTGGGACCACCGCCACCCGATGGCCTTAGGAAAACAGTGAATAGTGGGCGACATGCATGTAAGTGAGTAAATACTGTTTCGTGGCGTTTATCGCATACATTAGCACTTAGCCAAGGGTTGCATGATTTAATGTGTTTCTAACATGATTAGTACTTCATGGCATGTTTAAATGTGTTTCTGGGAGTGAATTACAGTGTAAAGCATGCCATTTCCTGTTGCCAGCAGGTGGCACTATGACTAGCTGAATATTGGCATGTAGATGTTTTTAGGCCAGGACTTTTATCACACTTGTGAAGTTTGGGGCAGATCGGACACTGTATGCCTGAGTTACAACAACTTCTTGTTTCATGGCGAAACATCAGACTTTGTCAATCCGCCACGGACACGAAATCTCAACGAAAACTCAAGATCTTCGCAATTTAACATTGCTAAGGCCTTAAGATTAGACTGACAACATAATGGTGTTTAATTTCTGTGAGGAGTTCATCACAATGTAAAACATGATTTTTCCCGTTGCCCACAGGTGGCGCTATGACTGTAACTGAATATTGCCATGTAGATGTCTTCAGGCCAGGACTCTAATAAAACATGAAGTTTGGGGCAGATCAGACATTGTATGCCTGAGTTACAACTTCCTGTTTCATGACGAAAACTCAAGATCTTCGCAATTTATTGTTGCAAAGGCCTTTAGATTAGACTGACCAAATATGATGTTTATCTGATAACATCTCTAGGAGGAGTTTGTTAAAGTACAACGTCTGGAAATGGCAAAAACTGCAAAAAATTTTGCAAAAAAAATTCAAAATATCTCACTTCCTGTTGGGTTTACAGATTTTGCACCCAGGGACTTTTTTGTAGGTATTGGGCTGTTACATGTGTGTACCGAATTTCATACCTGTACGTGAGACGTAGCGTGAAGGGCGCTTAATTTAAATTTTGTAGGTGGCGCTTTCAAGCCATTTTGCCACACCTAATTCTGAAACCCATATTAGATGTAAATTTTCACCACTTCTGACGCGTGTGCAAAGTTTCATGAGTTTTCGAGCATGTTTAGGCCCTCAAAAATGAGATTCATTTCGGAGAAGAAGAAGAATCGACTGAGCAATTATAATAGGGTCCTCACACCATCAGTGCTCGGGCCCCAATTACCGTTATGTGTCCGACGTTGTAAAAACTGATACCATTGTGCAGCGTTTACCTCAGTAAGTTGACTGAGTGGATCTCTGAGCTGTGCGAGTGAGTGGAGGCGGGGCTAATTAGCATATTCATAGATCCGCAAATACTAAATGAGGCAAGGGTGTGGAGTTACATTCAAGCTATTTTAAGGCATGAAGAAATTTTTTCCACAGGAAAAAACATTTAAATATGTCATTTTAGTGATCAAAGATGAGTTTTAAGGGATAAAAATATTGACTACAGGGGGACTTTACCAAGTTTTATATTTTGAATAGAAAGGAAAAAATGAAATAAAACTGTTTTGTTTAATTTTTTTTCCACACTATTGTGGCAGTCATCATTTACAAAAGTTGTTCCAAAATCCATCAGACTTTCATTCATCTTCGGAACACAAATGAAGATATTTTTCTCTCCATTAAAAGTATGTTCACCCAAAACTTCAACAAAGAGACACTTTAGTTTTATATGATGATGAACAGATTTAATCTCGTCTTTTATTAACATATAAACATTGATCAGTGAGTGATGTTTACAGCATTCAAATTTGGTCACTGAAGCTCAAGCATGCTTTCTTGACATGCCAGAACCAATGAGGTTTGTTCTCGCAAGTACGGTTAAGCTTCTGTTTATGTTCGCTGTATAATGTAGTAATATTTTGAATCTATCCCTATGATGTATCAGCCTATTTGTGTTTTTCTCCCTGGCAGAGCTACATCCAGAGTTTTCGGGACAGACAGGTGGATGGACGTGCTTATCCCGTGGGCGGGCTGATGGCTTCGGGTCACACAAGTGTGGATATGGACTATGACTGTGGCTCTACCGTCCCCCTCACTTCTGGGGTTGGACCACATGTTCGGGTCTGACCACACTCACTTATTCACAAATAAACGCGCACACACACACACACACACACACACTCAAATCCGGTGCTGACCTGACCTGACCTTTGGTACCGCACGCACAGAGGCTTGGGTCTCCTCGGAACCGAACAATAAAGCACTTCTAACTATAATACTGGACGCATCATTCAGAGACCGTGGTTGTATTAAAGAGCTGCTTTCACACACACATAATTACACTAATACACTTTACCTGAACATGTGCCTGAGATGTGGCATTCTGTTCACCTAATATTGAAACCATCATGAGGTGGTCAAAAAAAAAATCAATCTGGGTTCCATTCTGTCGAATTATTTTCTAAAAACGTCAGTGTGGTGAATTAGCGTGTTGCCCGTTCATCAGTGTTCATCAACTATATTGCGTTTCTGTTTGTTTGTGACAAATTCATCAGTTTGGTGCTGAATCTCGTCTTTGTACAATAACGCTGACTCATTTCGAAGTCAGCCGCCCCCCCTCTCATAGTAAAGTCTGTGGATTCCACCGGTCAGTGTCTGTACTGTGAGATCCCGCATTCCGGCCCAGGACCGTACCAAATACTGCTGAGCAGGGGTGCCTTCGAGACACCAGTAAGAAACTCTCTCAGGAGAATATAACTCCTTAGCCTTGTTTCAGAAAGGCTGTAGGGCAAAGAGCCATATTACTGCTGATCAGAGCCACCTGGTCCACTCTGGGATGCAGAGCTGAACACCTGGTGATAAAACGAACGTCAAGATGGTGGAAAAAAAGTGAAGATGTTACTCAGGGACGGTGTGAATGTTGTGGAGCATTGGGGGAAGAACTACAAAGGACAAGGACACAGAACGATGATGCAAAAACTGTAGGTTTGTCCCCTTTGAGGATGTCACCATGACTGTTCAGTTACTGCTGTGTATAAAACTAGTTTGCAGTGCCATGCAAGTGAACATTTCACAACATCCTTCTAAAAAGACCCCCGCAATCCCTTGGGGCAAACTGCATGACATAAACACCCCCATTTTTCTTTCCACAATGCGTTTTCATGCCCATCTTCATACAAATAATTGAAATGAGCAGATTCTGCCATGGTGTCTTTCTCTCTTAAACTCTGCAAAGCAGAAAAGTCTATGTTATGTACATATAATGCACATTTAGTATATCCATTTCAACATGGCCTCTCATATTTATTAGATATTGGTTTAATTCTAATTAATTGTTTTTCAAGGGATTTTAAGTCCTGACAGGTGAATGGATGGTGGTATTTATTAGTTTGTTTAATTTGTTCGGTTTTACATGCCGAGTAATGTTTCTTTATAACTTACTTTCTGATAACGGAGCATAGTCTTAAAGACAAGAAGTCCTCATGCAATGAAACCTTTGACAATCTGACATCAACTTTATTTTTCTTTTTTTCTTTTTTTGACACTGTACAACAGCATGTGTTTGTATGGGCCTGGTTATTATAGTAAAGTTTGTGAATTCACTTTGTCTCTTGTGGTCTGTGACTTATCTGTGCATTTTTATACTATGTATAGGAGCTGCACGATTAATCGTAAAAAGATCGCAATCTCGATTCAAACACCCATGCGATCTGATTTCTAAATAGCATCGATTTTCCTGTGTCTGAGCCAGAGAAAGCAAGTGAACCACACATGTTATTTCTTGTGTTACAAATATCAAAATTATCACAGAATTATTGAGATGAAAGTTTATAGTTTGGATATAAACACAGAAGTCTATGTTAGCGATCAAAACTTTTAAATCTAACTTAGCGCATCAAATAACAGTTGTACCGATTACATCGTTACGCCACTAGGTGGCGACAAGCCAGGGTTGCCAGGAGTTTGATCGACAGGCGATCTAACCAATCATAACGCCGAATCCGCCATTTTGTCCGGCAAAGCCGTCAGGGGAGTTAGTAGATTAACATTAGTGGACTTGATCTTGAAAAATTGTGTACTGACATCTTTTTGTGGTTGAAATGTGGTTCATTCATGTTTATTTGATATAAATTAACTAGTAAGAAGAGATGATCAGTTCATGAGCCACTTGAACTGAGGCACTACAGCGATCTGTCACGACACATTAAAGAGCCACAAAATGGTATTTGTTTAAATTTCTTTAAATATTACAAAATTTGAAATTTGAGACTTTGTTTCATATCAAACGTAACCTGCTCTGTCTTGTCTGTTGATACGTTGTCAGTGTCCTCTTTGCTCCGTGATGTATTTTTCACTGTGAGAACATGATGTGTGGCGAGAGAGCAGCATGGCTTGTCGGACATAGCAACAGTAACTAAAGGAGGCGGGTCTTTGCAAACGGTCAATTGCTACTCAAAACTAGCCCAATCGTGTTTCAGGGGGGTCCTCCGGTAAAATTCAAGTTCCAGGGGCTAGCATCATGTTATTTGGGGTGGCTTCAAGCCGCGGACATGAAAAACAACCCGGGACAACAGTGTAAAATTCCGCAGTGACTGTTAAAAATGCATTTTACATGAAATGAATCATTCAAAAGATTTGTCCAAAAACATTGATTCATTCAGTAGGCTAATGAAGCAAGTGGTTATGAGTGAGTCATTCATTCATTCAAAAAACAAAAAAATTGTGACTCTCATTTTATCCAGAATCTTGCAGCTCTAGAAAAGACACACACAAACACAGAGAGAAGACATGATAATAGAATGTGTTGGTTTAGGTATCTTTATTTATTATGCTTGGTACCATCCTCCATTTTGTTAGCCTAGTCTGTTTTGCGCCTCTCTCCATTTACTGCACTCAACCTCCTTTAATATTTCCGTCATTCTTTTACTTTATTTGAAACTTAAAGTTTAATCTTTCTTATCTTACATCTTTCCAAATTGACATAGCTACTGGACTTATTAAAATACAGATTTGAAAAGAAAGTGATCTCTCTCTCTTCTCCCACTCATGCAGATGTGCTCATATCACTTTTAGGATGTGTGGAGGCAGAAAAATACAGAATATAATTAACTGTCCTAAAGGTTTTATTCTCAACTTTGTTTGATTCTTTAGTTGCAGCTCCTCGTCCGAGGTTTACATGATGTCCTGCTGGTGCTGCGTAGATTCACTCACCACCTGTAGGGGGCAGTAGAGAGTTTTAAATTCAAAGACAGTCTCTTCCTGTCACCAGGCAATTTGTGAGGAAATCACTACTGGTTTCTATTATTTCAGTACTTTAATCAAATATTTTGAAGTTGTATTGGAGTATTTGACCACAAAACTATCTTATCACCCTTTTGAGGTGATAGGCCTGAGGGAGAATGAACTTGGAAGACTATACTAAGGTGAACTGAAATGTTGGTTGTGTGTGTGTGTGTGTGTGTGTGTGTGTGTGTGTGTGTGTGTGTGTGGGTGGGAAGGGCATCAAACCTCTCCGTCACGCGTCTCGATGGTCTTGATCAGGACAGTTTTCTTTGAGTGCATTTCAGATGCTCTCTGTTGGTGCTCTGGACTCGTCTCTGTTGAAAATGATATTAATAAAAACATACACAACCATTTAAAGTTTGGGGTTAGTAAGATGTTTTTGAAACAAGTCTCTTAAGCTCACCGATGCTGCGTTTATTTGATCTAAAATACGGTAAAAAGGTAATGTTATTACAATTTAAAATAGGTTTTTTTAGAAAATAAAATATAAAAATGTAATTTGTTAATCCTGTAATTGCTAGGCTTCAGTGTCACATGATCCTGGCTTCAGAAATCATTGTAATATGCTGATTTTCTGCTCAAGAAACATTCTAGTAACACTTTACAATAAGGTCTCATTAGTTAACATTAGTTAATGCATTAACTAACATTAACTAATGAGTAATACATTTGTTACAGTATTTATTTTTCTTTGTTAACTTTAATAAAAAAGCCTACAACTGTTTGTTCAAGATAGCTCAGGTCCATTAAATAATATTAACAGATACAACATTTGATTTTATTAATGTATTAGTAAGTTATGAAATTAGCACCGACTAAGATTAATAAATGCTCTAGAAGCCATTTTGCAGTTTTCATTGTTAGTTCATGTTAACCAATGTAGCTAACTAACGTTAATAAATAGAACCTTATTGTAAAATGTTACCAACATTTCTTATTTTTATTGTTTTAGTTGAAAACACTTGTGCTGCCTAACATATAGTATATATATATATACATATTTATATATATATATATATATATATATATATATAATATAAAACAGCATTTATTTGAGAGTTTTCTTTATTAATAATATAAAAGTCTTTTTGATCTGAATAAAAGATCTTTCCTTTTATCTTTCTTGTAAATAAAAGTCTTGCTGACCCCAAATATTATTAAAAATATTATATTAACATTAAATTAAGTTATACTAACTGTATTTAACACTCATTTCCTGTTTAACCCTTCTGTTGTGTTCGGGTCTTTTTGAATGTTAGTTAATCTTATCGCATTGGACTAAAACGTACTGACACTGCTCACACAGTGTATTACTACTTCTCTTTTTTTTTTTGGATAATTTTTCGGATTTTTATTCCCACCTTGTAACACTTGTGGTGTTCAAGGTCAAAAATTGCCAGCCTACAAAAAAAATTGCTTATAAATCTCTCGAGGCCTACGATCAATCAGTTTAAAAAATAAATACAAAATCTGTCCTAACTGAAAGAAAACAAGATGACAAAATTATGATAATATAGCATAACGAGAGATTTATAAGCTATTTTTTTCTGTAGGCCGGTCATTTTTGACAGGGAACACCACAAGTGTGACTTTGTGCCATTTTGTACAAAATAAAAGCATTTCAAAACAAACTTCCTGGTTAAACATTGAAAAACAATGCAAATGTGTTCCACATTTTGTTGAATATTGACAAAATTATCAACAAATAATGCTACTTAAAAACTGAGGTGCATAAGATCAATCAGATCCAAAAAGAAAAAGAAAAATACCTGTCCTAATTGAAAGAAAACAATATTTGTTGATAATATAGGCCTAATGAGCGATTTGCAAGCCATTTTTAAAAGGCCGGTCATTTTTGACCAGGGTTAAAATAAAAAAATAATTAAAAGTCTTCAAAAAAACATACACGAGGCATCACAAATTGCATTCAGTCAGGCACAGCGCCTCCCTGTGGCCTCTGAGGAAACACATCTACAACATTTCTAGTTAAAACTGCAAGGTTTTCATCTTACCTCTAAAGCTTAAAGTGGAATACGACTGCATGGGCATCACAATCCTTTAACGTGGGAGAGGAAGGAAGACAAAAAAAAGTAAGAAAAAGCCATCGGAGTATGTTAAAAACAACAAGGACCCATCCGTTTAATTTCCTGTCCTTTGTACCTGCTCTCCTCTCCTTCCAACAGCTTCCTATAGGTGGCGATCTCCACATCCAGGGCCATCTTAATGTTGAGCAGGTCCTGATATTCTCGAAGGTGACGCGCCATCTCGTCCTTCATGTTCGCGATCTCCGCCTCCAGCCTGGCGATGGTGTCCTGGAAAGCATTGGCCTCACGACCGTGACGATCCTCCATATCTCTCATCTGCCTCATGAGAGACTCGTTCTACAGAGTGAGAGAGACAGAGATGAGTGACACATGGAGAAAGACAAAAAACAGCAATCCACATCAGATAGAGCAGATGAACGCACCGTGCCCTTGAGGGAGTCGATCTCACAGGTGTAGGACTGGATCTGGTGTCTGTACTCCATGGACTCCAGCTTGGATTGTTTGAGAGCCTCATTGTTCTTGCTCACTGCCTGGTTGAGGTCTGACACCTGATGGCGAAAAAGCAAAGGTCAAAGATCAGCAGGTTCTCCTTTCACACTGTATCTTTCTTCTGTCTCACCTTTGACTTGTACCAGTCCTCGGCCTCTGCGATATTCTTCGCAGCGATGCCCTCATACTGAGCACGGATGTCCCTCAGGGCAGCAGTCAGGTCTGGTTTGGACATGTCCATCTGGATCTGGACTTGGGTCTCTTGCATCTGGGCCTGCAACTCACGGATTTCCTACACAGAGAGGAAGAAAAGGCTTGCGTGTATGTGTTTGTGCTCGTTCTAATGAAGCAGCACGGCATTGTTGATAATAGGACTACTGGCAGGACTAATCTCAAACATCCACACACAGCTGGCCCTGAAACAGAGGCCCGTCATGCGGTGTTTTAAAGTAGCTGTGTAATCTTTAGGAACAGATGCAGCTCTAATAGAGCTCTGAGATTCACTCAGCTCCGCAGTTCTGGAGAAGCTACTTTGAAACTCTAGCTTTCAAAGCTTTAAGCTATTTGTAATTACAGTGAAGCTACTTTTCTGAAGAAGAAAAAAAGTATTAGCTACACTACTAGTTACTAATTAAAAAGTAGCTAGATTAATGCTATTTAAAGAGAGCATTTTGAATATACACTCTAAAAAATGCTGAGTTAAAAACAAGCCAAGTTGGGTTAAAAATGGACAAACCCAGCAGTTGGGTTGTTTTAATGTTTGCAAACCTGCTGGGTAGTTTTATTTAACCCAACTATTGTTTAAAAATGACTATATGGCTGACTTAAAATGAACCCAAAATTAAAAGTTGGAAATTAAAAGTCAGACACATAATTACTAGAGGCAAAGCGAGCAATACAGTTATTTTTAAACAATAGTTGAGTTAAGTAAAACTGCCCAGCACGTTGGGCAAACATTTAACCCAACCACTGGGTTAAAACAACTCAGTTGCTGGGTTTGTCCATTTTCAACCCAATTTGGTTTGTTTTTAACCCAGCATTTTTAATTGGTTCTACTTTATATTAGGTGTCTTTAATTACTTTTGCTGATACTGAGGTGAAATTCAGGTTAGGTTTAAGGGTGGGTTGAAGTTAGTCTCAACAACGTAAAAACATGTATGTACAATAAGCGAATTATATCATGTTAGTACATTTATAGACACTTAATTTAAAGTAGGTGTTACAAACGAGTCTCCCGCACCAGATCTCCTGGATCGCCAGAGGGAGCTCTCGCCTGAATATTGACTTCATTTGAACTCCATTTCCCATGAACCCTCATACCTGGGACTGATTACGTTGCACCTGCTGCTAATCACACACACTCAGACTCCCTTAAAAGACGCTCTCACTTACACTTCTGTGTGAAGTCTTGATTAGATATGGTTGTCATTTCTGAGTGTTATTTCTGTACTACCTACCTGTTGTTGACTTGTTTATCTGGATTCTGATTTCTGCTGCCTGCCCTGACCTTTGCCTGTTTATTGTTGTACCTTGCTTGCTGCGTGCCTCGACCCTCTGCCTCTTTTCTGGATTTGTCTCTGCTGTATTGCCCTTTGTTCAAATAAACTGCAGATGGATCAATACACTTCTGACTCATCACAGTAGGTCCTTTATCTGGTACAAGAATGGGTACATTTATATGAAATGCAAATAAACTGCAAAATATATATATACACTACTGTTCAAAAGTTTTTCTAAAGAAATAATTACTTTTATACTTTATAATAGCAAGGATGAATTAAATTGATCAAGAGTGTCAGTTTGGATTCATCAAAGAATCCTGAAAAAAAAAATATCACAAAAATTGATGATAATAATAAATTTCTTGAGGTATTAGGATGATTTCAGAAGGATCATGTGACACTGAAGACTGGAGTAATGATGCTGAAAATTCAGCTAAATTACATTTTAAAATATATTCAAATAGAAAACAGTTATTTTAAATTGTAATTATATTTCACAAAATTACTGATTTTACTGTATTTTTGATCAAATAAATCCATCCTTGATGAGCAGAAAAGTCTTCTTACAAAACATTAAAAAAATCATACTCAGACTTTTGACCAATAGTGTAACTGAGTCTAAAATATAGTGACGAACAGCAGAATTTAACCAAATATTGCACTACAAAAAAGCCCTAAGTAAAAGGACTCAAATGAATTGGTGAATTGTTTTGTGAAGAGATTCATATGCATAAGCTGTCTGACTCACTGATTCACTAATATGAGTTGAATTTTCAGAGCTACTTAATAATTTTGAGCCAAAAAAGTTTGTGTGAGACAGATGATGTCTTTTCACTTTCCAATACTTCATATAAATCAGTGAATCATTTTCTTTTTAATATGAGACACAGGACACAAAATGTGTTACAGTTTACCTGACTGACCTGGAGGCTGTGTTTGTGTGACTCTACAATGCTTCATTACACTACGCAGTATACTTTTTGTAAGGTTTGTTACTAGAAACAGCTATAATATTATTAGTTGGTTTGTGTAGTTTGTGTTTGCACCACTAACCAGGAGAAAAGTCAAATGGCACAGACAAAATAAAATAAAAGTCTTTAAACGTGCTGACCTCCTCGTGGATCTTCTTGAGGAAGGCGATCTCTTCCTGGAGAGTCTCTACACGTCTTTCCAGATCCAGGCGGGCCAAAGTGGCAGCATCCACGTCCTGTGAGTGGATGTGATACCAAAATAAACCTATGCCACACTTTAATATCCATTAATAAAATCAAGAGGGTGTGTGTGGGGGGGTTTAGGGGACTCACTGCTCTGAAAGCAGACAGATTATTCTCTGCCTCCTCCCTCAGTGCAATCTCCTCCTGAAGCCTGGCGAGAAGAAAAGGGAGAATGGGTGAGTTATGCATGTCATATTTATTACAACCAGCCTCTTTCCTTTCCTTTTATAGGCCGAAGGTGCACAACAACCTCACACAAATGCTCTTCACACTGGAAGGTGGAGTGGGGCCAGCACTTTTAGGCTGACTAACTCCTGAATAGGAAGTAAATCTAGGCTATTGTAAACAACATGTTTGAGAGGACAATAGCTTACTTACTAAGGGAGTTTCCTTAAGCCTTTAATAACCTCTCAAAGTCTGATGTAACATTTTATTTAGCTCATAATTAGGCCTGATGAAGTCATGTTTAATCATTTCTTAGCTTGGCCACTGCAGAGAGAGGCCATTTAAAACTCTTTTCAGCATTAATAAAGAACACTCCAGTGACCCTGTAACACCTGTGCCCAGAGATCTCTCAGCCGGACTTATCAAACCCATTATATAAATATTCTTTTCCTTTCCAACTGCATTCATTTACCTGTATTTTATTAACGCCTCTAACAGTTACATATATTCTGGAAAAAGTCATTTTTCCAAATTGTACACTCTAAAAACAACCCAAGTTGGGTTGAAGATGGACAAACCCAGTGACAGAATTGTTAAATATTAGACCAAGAGTAGCCCGTGCTCCTGTTGCTGTGATTTAGTCTTCACATTGTGTTATGGGTTAATGTGATGTTTGTATTCCTCTCAGATATTATTAACTTCAACCTGATCTCATGACAAAACATAACTATTGTACAAGGTGCTGATTTCGTATGAATTTGATTTGTATGAGAACATATGATTTTTAGAAAAACGAAGCAAGAGGTTCCACCCTAATCATAACCTTCAGTGGGGCTTAAGAAGATCTTAGGGAAAAGTTCGAATGAGATCGTATACAAATTCATATGAATTAGCCACCAATTCGGCAAAATGTAAAATCGCTACGAATTGCTATGAGAGTTTATGAGATGTTTGTGATGGGGAGAGATCATGTTCGTTCCCCTTTTGGCTCTGAAAGACTCTGGATTGTTTTGTGAAGCACTGTGTTTCTAAATATGAAGCTTCACTAACACAAAGAATACATACATAAAATTTGCCTGTTTTCCAAATGTTTTCTTTCAAATCATATTATTTTATTCCATTTTTAAACACTTAAACCAGCCCAAGCTGGTTTGCTGGTCTTAGATGGTTTAAGATGGCCTCCCAGCCTGGCTAAGATGGTCTTCAGCTGGTCCACTTGGACTCCCAGTCTGGCCAACACTCTTAAAAATAATAATTCTTTATTGTCATCTGTGGTTCCATAAAGAATCTTAATATCCATAGAAACTTTCCATTGCACAAAAGTTTCTTCATAGTGGAAAAATGTTCTTTAGATTCTTAAAAATGTTCTTCACACTTACAAAAAAAAAAAGGTTCTTTTAGATTCTGGAGTTTAGCTGGACACCCAGCTGGTTTCTTGCAGACTGACTAGCTGAAAAGTGTCCAAGACCCATCTAGACTGTTAAACCAACTTAGGCTGCTTTAAGATGTTTTTCCAGTCGAGTATTTATGCTTCATGCATCTTACCTGGCTTTCAGTTTCTGCAGGTCATCTGCCAAGTTGTCCCGCTCCACCTCCACACGTGATCTGTGATTGGTCACCACTTCGATCTCTCTCCTCAACTCCCTCATCTCATCCTCGTACAGGTCGGCGATGCGTGTGGGCTCCCGCCCCTTCAAACGCTCCACCTCAACCACCAGCACCTGATTCTGCTGCTCCAGCATGCGAACCTTCTCGATGTAGTTGGCGAATCGGTCATTTAGGTGCTGAAGCTCAGCTTTCTCATTAGTGCGTGTTTGGAGAAACTCCTGGTTGAGCGCGTCTGCCAGGCTGAAGTCCAGCGTCTCACCCATCCCACCATAGGAGCGGGTATAGCCCGCGGATAAGTTGGGCATACTGTAGGAGGAGGCTCGATAATTGGAGAATCCAGGAGAAGAAGTGGAGGACTTGGCGACCTCGTACACTCTGGAGCTGATCCTAGAGCTGCCGGACCCCCCGGTGGAGGCACGGCCAAACACAGAACGGGTCATTGGTGGCGTCAGGTAGCCGGGACCGCCGAACATTCGACGGTATGAAGAGGATGAAGAGGAGGCATAAGAGTGGCTCATGTTGGAGCACAAGAAGGACAGACCAGATGAATACAAACACCCTCCGGAGAGGACAGAGACAGAATGAGCACAGGGCATGATCATCTGTAGCTATTTGTAGGCTTCTGCCCCCTCCCTCCCTCCCCAACTACCCCAAACTCCTTCAGCCCCACTCTCACTCTCCCATCCTACCCTCAGATTATCTCTACCATCCTATCTCTTTCACTTACTGTCCAGCTGTCCCAACTCTTGGCACAAGAATATTGAGCTGATTGACTATGAAGTGAGAGAGAGAAGCTATTGCGCCCCTTCATCACAGTTGTGGACTTTAGATCATAAACTGCAAGCTTGGGAAATGACAAAATGACAAATATATGCATGTTTTCAACCTTTTTATAAGGGATAGATCAACCAAAATGAAAATGGACTCATCATTTACTCACCCCCCATGTAGCTCCATAAGTATGACTTACTATCTTATGTGAAATACAAAAGAAGATATTTTGAGAAATGTCTTTTTTGTTTTTGTTTTTTTGTTGTTGTTGTTTTGTTTTGTTTTTTGGACCCCAACTTTCACTGTATGGGCCAGGGTTATTATAGTTAACAAGTAATAACCAAGTACAAGTAATGAGCAGTGTGTAATGGAGTGCAGCAGAGCAGCATCAAGAATATCAAATATTTGGGGGGACGATTTGGTCACTTATAATTATTGGGGAGGACTTGTCCCCCTCAATGTCTATGGTAGTTACAGTCCTTTCGCAAGTATGGGCTTTATTTCATTGACTTCCTGTTTTACAACCAATGAGATTCATTCTCGCGTGTTACGCATCACATTTGAGCTTCAGCAAGAACCAATGAAGTTCATTCTGGTGTGTTACGCAGCACGACTGAGCTTCAGCAAGAACCAATGAGGTTCATTCTCGTGTTACACATCACATTTGAGCTTCAGCAAGAACCAATGAGGTTCATTCTCGTGTTACGCAGCACGTTTGAGCTTCAGCAAGAACCAATGAGGTTCATTCTCGTGTTACGCAGCACGTTTGAGCTTCAACAAGAACCAATGAGGTTCATTCTCGTGTTACGCAGCACGACTGAGCTTCAACAAGAACCAATGAGGTTCATTCTCGCGTATTACGCATCACGACTGAGCTTCAGCAAGAACCAATGAGGTTCATTCTCGTGTTACGCAGCACATTTGAGCTTCAGCAAGAACCAATGAGGTTCATTCTCATGTTACGCAGCACGTTTGAGCTTCAGCAAGAACCAATGAGGTTCATTCTCGTGTTACGCAGCACATTTGAGCTTCAGCAAGAACCAATGAGGTTCATTCTCGTGTTACGCAGCACGTTTGAGCTTCAGCAAGAACCAATGAGGTTCATTCTCATGTTACGCAGCACGTTTGAGCTTCAGCAAGAACCAGTGAGGTTCGTTCTCGTGTTACACAGCACGACTGAGCTTCAGCAAGAACCAATGAGGTTCATTCTCGCGTATTACGCATCACGTTTGAGCTTCAGCAAGAACCAATGAAGTTCATTCTGGTGTGTTATGCAGCACATTTGAGCTTCAGCAAGAACCAATGAGGTTCATTCTCGTGTTACGCAGCACGTTTGAGCTTCAGCAAGAACCAGTGAGGTTCGTTCTCGTGTTACACAGCACGTTTGAGCTTCAGCAAGAACCAATGAGGTTCATTCTCATGTTACGCAGCACGTTTGAGCTTCAGCAAGAACCAATGAGGTTCATTCTCATGTTACGCAGCACGTTTGAGCTTCCATTTGCTCTCCCGCATCAAGCAGATTCGGCTAAGCTTCTGTTTATGTTCACTGATCAAATGTTTTTAAATGTGAATAAAAGCCTAAATTCAATCTGTTCCTCATATAAAGTGATCATATCTCTTCAGAAAATTTGGACTAAACCGCTTGATTCATATGTATTAGTTTTACGATCTCTTTATGAACTTTTTGAAGCATCAAAGTGGTAGTTATGTAGCGGTCTATGGAGGGACAGAAAGCTCTCAAATTTCATCAAAAAGATCTTTATTTATGTTCTGAGGCTGAACGAAAGTCTTACAGGTGTGGAACGACATGAGGGTCAGTAATTAATGACAGATTTTTCAATTTTGGGTGAACTATCCCTTCAAGCTCAAAAGCAAAGGGTGACTTTGAGAATTAAATCATTCTTTAAAGGTGTTTAATTTATTGATTGGGAAAAATAGAAGAGCATTCACATTGGAATTCCATAAATTGCCCCAATGATGTCACTACATTGCACTGCCATTTGCAAATGCCCTGATAACAGCTTGAGAAAATGTTCTAAGACTGTTGGATGCAGCACCTAAAGCTTGTAAACAGATGAGCACATTGAGCAGAAGGTTTATCTAACTGCCTTAAAAAGGAAAGGCATGAACTGGAGAGCAGGGGATGTATGACTGTGTTCCTTCTCTGGAAATGGCAGAAGAGATGATCCTGTCCTCCTGCAACGGTAAATGCATTGTGTCATTGTTGATAATGTAATTTGCCATGTCACTACTGAAGGAGAACAGTTGCAAGATATGTTTCAACGCACCCTTTGTTACTCAGTTCATTTGATTTAGAGACCTGGTGGATGAATTTGTATAAAGTGGCAAATAATACTATAAACCAAGGGTCTTTAGTCATTATCAGGCCAGTGGATGAGAGGGAGTGCAGGGTTTCCTTACATACTGTATAAAACTGAGTGTTGCATTTAATGTCTTGCCCATATTCACATCTAGTATCATATTAATGCATTTAAATTATTCATAGCCTACATTGCAAAGCCATTAAAATAATCATTAGTGCATTTTAGATTTGCATAATACATTTTACTGTGGGAGGGACAATTAAACATGTAGCTGAGCCTTAACTGTTAACTTAATATTGTAATTTTGGTAACACTTTACAATAAGGTTCATTAGTTAAACATTAGTTAATGTATTAACTAACATGACCTAACCATAAGCAATACATTTGTTACTGTATTTACCAATCTTCGTTAACGTTACTTAATGTAAATACAGTTGTTCATAGTTTGTTCATGTTAGTTCACAGTGCATTAACTAATGTTAACAAGATTTTAATAATGTATTAGTAAATGCTGAAATTAACATTAACAATAAATGCTAACATTTTCATTATATCACAAACAATATTTTGAAATCAAAACTATTGGCAGACCCCCTAAGAGTTGTGGACCCCTTTTAAATACCCATATTTTAGACCTGCATCTAGCAGTAGTATTAATAAGATAAATAACCTAAGATGCATGTAATGACAGACCTATTTCTGCAGATGATCAGAATATGCTGAAAAGTGGAGATCAGTGATCTCTAATATTGTAAAGTGCAGGAATTTCGGATCTTTTGTAGGCTGCTTGATCAAATAAGGCATATAAATTGTTACAAGCCTCTGGTGGCTGTGGTTTTTGTTAAACCTATTTATAGAGAGTGTAAGAGGACTGGAATTTCATCATTACAAAAGCTTCTCTGGAAGCCTTCAACTGACAGGAGAGAGAGACCACAGGTGACAGAGGATATAAACAAATATTCTTTTCTTCTCTCCCACTCTCCTCCTGTTTATTCACCTCTTCTCTCAGCCTCTTCTATCTATTTCAGCTCTATATAAGGTGTACAAGTAGCTATATGAGCTGAGCAAGACATCACCAAATATTGAGAATGTTTGATTTGATACAATGAAGATAGGTTTTGTATTTAAAAGTTCATTCAGCAATGTTTGCTATTGGGTAATGCTACATTCACGCCGCTAGGTGTCAGTGTAAGTCCAAAATGACTGCCATATCGACGAGTGCAAAATAAATAAATAAATATATATATATATATAGTGTGTGTGTGTGTGTGTGTGTGTGTGTGTGTGTGTGTGTGTGTGTGTGTGTGTGTAGCCCCGCCCCTTTTCACCGCTGCGATCGTTATCTTTTGTCTTCCGGTTTGTATTTCCACAGCGACCTTGCGTATTTATGAATGAACTGTTCGTTTTAAAATCTTCACGGTCTACTGACATTTGTTAAGACATCTGCTTTAAACATTACAATGCTCATAATAACTTTCATTAACTCTACAACAAGTAAATCCACTTCACCAGCTAATTATTCTTTGACAGCAATGCCATAGAAATATACCGCAAAAACGGAAGTTCAAAGACAAAATTATAAAGATGGCGGCGCGCTTGTTTCTTTGGCGCATAAGGTCTTTATAAGCTGTGTTTCATGTCAGAGGCCGCTTTTGAAGGATGCATACATCATCAAGGATTTCTTATTAAGAAAAGTAACTGTAATAAAATTGACTGTTATTCCTCGTGAGGTGTAAAATACTGTAATTTCTTTCTTACTTTGCAATCTAACGGTTACTTTTCTTAAATGAGACCGCCTCGATGACATATGCAGTCTTCAAATGGCACTTTTAAATACAAAACTTATCTTCAGCCTTCGAAATGAGACACAGCTACTGTATTCACTAGTCTTTGACCAATTTAGATTTTTCAATGAAAGGGCGAATACCACTACCTAGGGAGAGTTGGCCAACGACTGATATAAGGACAAGATATAATAATAGAATCATAATAGAATAATGCACATAGATATATATTTTATTTGGCCAAGTGTCCCGGTTATTGGCTAGTGCCAAAAATGTAAGCCAATTAGTCATCCTGACAATATTTTAGTGTATCGTTTGTATTTTCTCTATTTAATGTGTAATTCTGAGTATAACAAAACAATAAATGCAAAACAAATACAAATAAATAAATAAATAATTGCTGTCCAAAACAGATCAAATTGTGACAAACTGTCTTTAAATCCTTGGCAACAGGAAAAACAGAAAAACAGTTCCTGTTTTCTTTGAAACTGCTTTAATTAAAGAGTGTGACCTTTCACGATCAGATATGGCCATGTTATTATTCACATAGAAGCTGTGACATTTCACTTTTGTTCTGTGACTGAATAAAAACATGCTGTGGTGGAAAATGTCACACCCTAAATGTTCAGAGACATACAGCATTCATTGCTGCCAAATATCCCTCATATAAGCTTGATGTCACGATTAGAGTGAATATGAAGAAGATGCCAAAACGATCAAATAGAAATAGTATTTATTAAACAAAACAAACTAATCCGAAACAGCATGTAACACACAATCAATGATTAAACTGAGGGACTTAAATACACAAGGATAATGAACTCAAATACAGACAGGTGTGCTAATTAATCAAATGATGAATTGCCATGACAACTAAGGAGCAAACAGGAACATAGAAGAAAGGAAACAAGAAACAAAGATGAGCAAACTAAAAGTCCTTGAAAATGAAACCAAAACAAACTAAACTAAGCATAACTGTGACACTTTAAAATCTAACAATTCATGGATTAGATCAAATATTTTCTGTTTCTAATTTAGAACAAGATAGGACACATAAAAACGTAAAATGTATAGATGTTTTCAAATAAATGTTACAGGATAACTCCAAACAACAATGACTTGTACAACTGTGAAAAATGCTATATTATATAATGAAGTTTTGTGAAGAGTTTAACCAAAGACTATAGAATAACACAAGACGCGTCACTCGTATTGTTTTGAATGGGAGAAAGTGCAACGCGCAATGTGGCAGAACAATGGCGCGTTAAAGGCAACCCGTAACCCGTGTTTTTCCAACCTTCTACCCGTGAAAATACACTGGAACAGCAGTCAAACCCGTGACTTCCCACCCGTGAACTCGTACTAGATCGATGTACTCCCAGTTACGGGTTCTGACGTCACATAGCCCGCGAAACAACAATGGCAGCGGTGTTTATGCAAGTGCAGAGTAAAATAACGTAAAATAAAAGGTATAACAGCTTCTCTTGCCTTATGTGCCGTTTTCCTCCTCCTTTTCCCTCAAATAAGCAAAGAGTAAGCACCTTTGGCGATAGAAATAATTAATGAGCATAAGCCCCGTACTGTCCGCCATGCTGGTTTGTTTATAGTTTGGCGTGATTGCCTGGAACGCTACAAAGTCGTGAGTCGTGATTTGAAGTCGTGACTTACGGGCTCAAAAACCTGCCTTCTAAATAAGAGCAAATCGCCGATTGGTAAAGTCATCGCGTCACTGAAGCGGTCGTTAGAAGCTCCGGTTCCTATAGAAACAGTCAGACGCGCGCCTCCGAAATGAGGCACAAGAGACGCGCTTTTAGGATTGCGCATGCACATTAGTTTGATCCAACCTAAAAAAGAATGCCGTTTTTTGTCATGATTCGAGCGTTTAGGAAAAAATTATGAGACAGTTGTTGTCAGATTTCATTGGTGATTACAAATATGAAATTTAATCAAAAGCTTGGCAAACAGCTTTGAAGAATTTAATGTCCCCCCATTCAAAGAGATAGAAGCTGCACTTGAATGCCCGAGAGGTGTTTCAAAGATGGCCACCGAGTGAAATGACTTGTCTTAAAGGGACTTTGGTTTAACTTCCTGCTTCAGGGCTGTGTGTGCTCTTGTGATGGGAAGGGGGGAAGATCAAGTTTCTAAATATTGTATTGCAACCAGACAACAGTATAAAAACTAGTCCTGGCCTGAACCCATTCTGTATTCCAGCTTTTGGGATGACAGTTATTGCAAAGCCCTTGTGCCTGATGATTGTCTGTTGTGGGATTTACAAATATATATAGACATACAAATACAACTAATGGTTTTTTGGTTGACGTACTCTTCTCTGGGCATTAAAATTATTTTAATGTTGATAAGCATTTCTATAATTATATCTTTTCGATAAGTATATCTTTTTAGTATAGCTTTTAGATTTGATATATTAAATATTTTGCTCTTGTGCAGTGGGTATGTGGACTGCCTTTGCCTCAATATAGTTATTATAAGCGCTATTGTACCTCCAACAACTAGAGGGAGTAACCGTTTTTCTGCTACCTGACTACAGCAAAGCCCCATAGCTTCCTCCGTTCACGCCTCGAACTAAATGTGAAAGTCCACTTTATCATATATGCAGGTAAGGAAGTTTGACGGGTAACTTTTAAAGCTGTGATTTTTCAATAGTGTTCCTTGTGTCGTATTTCCGGTATTCTGGAAGCGCTGTTGTTTTGTTATGTAGGTTTCCACTGTGTGATTGGTGTTTTTTTGCATTTGCATTTTATTTTTGTCGTTTTTAAGGTATTCATGTGCATTAGCTTACTAAAGCATGATAATGAAAATCTCTCAAGACAAGAATACATTTGTTTTCACGCTTATGACTGACCGCTTTCTCTGCATCTGCTTCTATTTACTGTTTCTTGTATGTTTACAGTCTTTCATCATGAAAAGCTCCAAAGAAGCTGTGCAGGCCGCTGCCAAAGAGTTTCTCACTTTTGTCAATAAAGGAGTTTCACCATACCATGGTAAGAAATGCTGTATAGTGAGCTGCGAGCTATGGCAATGTACAGAGAAATGCATGAAAGCTTGAGCCACACTTTGTCGATAATATGATTAGCCAACTTTACAGTCTGACTAGATATGGGTCTTGAACATTGTTCCTTACTGACATATAGAGCTCCAGATAAGGTTTAATCTTGATCTAGACTTTGAAAGAATGTACCTTTACTTTTTCCCTAGATTACAGGCTTTGTAATGTCACTCCTGTGAGCATTTCTCAGTTCAGCTGTACTGGAACATGCAAGAGTTCAATAGTATATAAGTTTACACTCTGTATATCTCACTTTTCCTTTCTTCTGTATGTCTTTTTCCACTTTTCCACCTTCCTTCTCTGTCTTGCAGTGGTGGAGGAGTGTAAATGTCGCCTCCTGCAGGCTGGTTTTACTGAGCTCAAGGAGGCAGAACATTGGGATATTAAACCTGCCAGCAAGGTGTGTGTGAGAGCTCGATTCTTAACATACCGTAACAAGCCCATGCAGATTTTATATATATATATATATATATATATATTAATTATAGTAATAAAAAATAATCGCTCTTCCAGCACCTGGATTGTAGCAGGTAGATGTGTAGACAATTGCAAAGGTCCTGCTCATCTTGCAAAATAACATTGGGCATATGTAGCTTATTCTCTTATTTTTGCACAGAATGAGAAACAACTCAGTGCTGCTCATCTTAAAGGGTTAGTTCACCCAGAAATGAAAATTCTGTCATTAATTACTCACCCTCATCTCGTTCCACACCCGTAAGACCTTCATTCATCTTCAGAACACAAATTAAGATATTTTTGATGAAATCCAAGGGTTTCTGAACCACACATAGTCAGCAACGTCATTGTACCTTTTGAGGTCCAGAAAGATAGTAAAGACATTGTTAAAATAGTCCATGTGACTGCAGTGATTCAACCTTAATGTTATGAAGCGATGAGAATACTTTTTGTGCGCCAAAACAAAAATAACGACTTTATTCAACAATTTCTTCTCTTCCATGTCTCTTTGCTGTTGACGTTGTACATACAGTTCAGCGCTTCCTAGGCCTGTCACGATAACTACTTTTTGTTGTGCGATATATTGTCCCAGAAATAATTGCGATATGCGATATTATTGTCATTTTAAGACCATTTTATGCCACTGAATATATAATCATAATATAACAACATAATAATGCATGTAGGCCTACACACTTTCAAATGATAATGAACTTAACTCTTAAGAATATTTAGATACTGGAAGTGCACCATTTCGCGCTGTCATGTTTATATTTGCACCAGTAGATTGCAGAAACTGAGTGCATTTGCACTTATTCTTCCAAACTGTCTGTTGTTGTCAGGAAAACACTATAATGACTCGAATGGCGCATTTTTCCGCCTGTCGATGTCAGCTCTGTGTATGAAGGAGCTGAGCCCTGCTTTCGCCTCGGAGAGCAGACGAGATGACAGGCAGCACGATCAGCAAAATGTCGGTGACATTTGTTTTTGTGTAAGCATAATGGGCAATATATCGCGTCACCAAAAATTATCGAGATCATGTCCATATATTGTGTGATAAATCAATATATCGACTATCGTGACAGGCCTAGCGCTTCCGTGTTCTACGTCAGACGCCAACTCATTATTGGCCGACTTTTGCGTCAGCATCACACGCATGCGTCGTACTGTTCACGTATACTGCGTCGGCCAATACTGAGTCGGCGTTCTGACATAAAACACGGAAGCGCTGCACTGTGTTTACTACATAAACAGTGTAGGAGGTTGAAAATTAAGGTTGAACCACTGCAGTCACGTTGACTTTTAACGATGTCTTTAGTACCTTTCTGGACCTTGAAAGTGGTAATTAAATTGCTGTCTATGGAGGAGTCAGAGAGCTCTCGGATTTCATCAAAAATATCTTAATTTGTGTTCTGAAGATGAACGAAGGTCTTATGGGTGTGGAACGAGATGAGGGTGAGTAATTAATGACAGTATTTTCATTTGTGGGTGAACTAACCCTTTACATATCTATTCACTGTGTTTACTGTAATCTTTCCCTTTACAGTACTTTGTAACCAGAAATTACTCCACCATTATTGCCTTTGCTGTCGGTGGTCTCTACAAGCCTGGAAATGGTTTTACCATGATCGGGGCTCATACGGACAGTCCATGTCTGAGGGTGAGGACAGACACCTGATGCCCTGTGAAAGAGCTTTAGTGTAGATAAAAGCTTTGTTCAGTAATTACATTATAGCAGTCAGATAACTGTATTGCACATTAATGTAAGTAGAGGATGCATATGGGTATCATTCTTAATTTCCTGTGTGTGTGTGTGCTCAGGTGAAGCCACGCTCTAAGAAGACAAAGTTAGGCGTCTTGCAGATAGGAGTGGAGTGTTATGGAGGGGGAATCTGGAACACTTGGTTTGATCGTGACCTGACCATTGCAGGACGTGTCATGGTTAAGGTAAACCTCTGGCTGCTTATACACTTGGCATTAACATATGATCACCGTGATCCGATCAAAAGCAAATTTACTGCGTTCTACTCCGCTCTCGATTGTCTTGCAAAAACTGAGGTCCCATCACAATGAGTCCTCGACTACCTCTGAACCAGATCTGTATACAGATAACATTCCAATCACAAACGTGTTTAGGCATTTGTCTTTTTTTAATGTGTATGCGGACAACATCTGGATACAGGTCGCATGTTAATGCCAAGTGTAAACAAGCCCTCTGATGTATGTATCAAGGCCTGTTCACAACAAGAACATTAACTATAACGATAACTATATTAGCATCCACACCAACGCACAATGAGTGTGTTTACATGCACGTTCTTAAAGGGTTAGTTCACCCAAAAATGAAAATACTGTCATTAATTACTCACCCTCATGTCGATCCACACCTGTAAGACCTTCGTTCATCTTCAGAACACAAATTAAGATATTTTTGATAAAATCCGATGACTCAGTGAGGCCTCATTGACAGCAAGATAATTAACACTTTCAGATGCCCAGAAAGCTACTAAAGACCTATTTAAAACAGTTCATGTGACTACAGTGGTTCAACCTTAATGTTATGAAGCGAAGAGAATACTTTTTGTGCACCAAAATAACGACTTTATTCACCAATATCTAGTGATGGGCAATTTCAAAACACTGCTTCATGAAGCTTCAAAGCTTTACAAATCTTTTGTTTTGAATCAGTGGTTCGGAGCGTGTATCAAACTGCCAAAGTCACGTGATTTTAGTAAACGAGGCTTCGTTACGTCATAAGTGTTTCGACATTTCAATGGTTCACCGCTTGATTTTTGCAGTTTGATACACGCTCCGAAACACTGATTCGAAACAAAAGATTCGTAAAGCTTCGAAGCTTCATTACACACTAACTAAAGTTAAAAAAGTAAATCATAATCAAGCACCCCTTTATTAAATCATGTAAACACAGTTTAATTGCATTTTCGGGTTATTGGTTTGCATGTTATTTCTTTAAGCTGATTTATCAGCATACTGGTGTGCATGTGAACGTGCTTAGTGTCATTTATTATAAGCTTTTTATATTGGCTGTCAGTGTTTTTGTTGTGGTGTGGACTCATTTTATATTATTTTACATTTAGAACGATTTTTAAAACTATATCATAATCATTATAGTTATCGTACTTGGTCGTGAACAGTCCATGATATAGAAATGTAAAACCTACCCAAGTTCATTTGAATGATCCATTGTTGATCCTAAGTTATACATGAACAACACTCACTTTTACCTGTGTTGTCTGTTTATATGTCTTTTTACAGAGCGAGGGCAAGCTGGTGCAGCGTCTGGTTCACATCCCCCGTCCCATCCTCCGGATCCCCCACCTTGCCATTCACCTGCAGAGAGACATCAACGACTCCTTTGGACCTAACAAGGAAAACCACCTGTAAGCACTAATTTAGCCATAGGAAAATACAGGGAGCAGGACAGGTGGAGGTACAGGAAATATGTGGATAAGCACACTGCAATGCTGCTGATTTTTTTTTCAGTATGTATCTGTATTTGTGTCCATTGTAGAGCACCTTTCCTGGCCACTGCCGTACAGGAGGAGCTGGAAACAGGATCTGCCTCCAGTGGAGATGCCTGTAATGCAACATCCATAGTAAGATCATGCAAATTCACGCTTTAGGTGTACAAAACCACACAAGCCTGATTAAAGTTGAAGTGTATGCTTTCTGCACAAGCAAATGATAATTAATAGGGCTGTCAAGACCTTAAAATTTAATTTAATTAATTACATGATGTGCCAATTAATCGAATTAATCACACATCCATTTTGGTGGAGAAATTACCCCCATAATATCATTGAAAGTAATTATTGTGTTAGATGAATAAAGCATTGAATAGACATTATAAAAAGTAGCTTTAGAAAGAATTTTTTTTTATTCAACACAGAATTTATTATACATAAACTTTGACCATAACATTTTTTTTTTCAGAAGCTGCATCTGAAGTGGCATTTAGGTATATTTACACAGACTGTTTAATGCAGCTCAGAGGTGGCATAAATATGAATGGAAAATGAAATGATACTCTAAATATAAAACTAAAACGGCACGTGGTGGCACGTCACTGTCTTAATGAGTCAGTCATTAATTCATCCTATACATTTAAACATCTGATTCATTCAGGAAAGAAGCAAGTGACCATCTTTATGAATGAGTCACTGAATCAATAGCTCACTCAATCTGTTAAAAAACATGGATTCATTCAGTAATGAGACACCGCTGTGTGTCGCTCGGAGATGAACAACAGTTCTGCTGTGGCTTTGTTTGGAACTATTTTAGTTGTCAAAATTGAGCAAAAACAGACAATGTTGACAATTTTGTGTCTAAAATGTAACAATATTAACTTCTTGTTTATTGAGCTGTTGTATAAAATCCATATCACATTTGCAATCGTGCAGATATTCGGGAAAACGACACTCTTGCTCGTGTGATGTTGCTAAACAAACCCATAAGACTTTCGTTCATCTTCGAAACGCAAGGTATTTTTGGCGAAACCTGAGATTTCCGTCCCTCCATTGAAAATCCATTCCATCCAAACTTTCAAGCTTCAAAAAGTTCATAAAGACATTGTAAAAGTAATCCATATGAATCAAGCCCTTTAACCCAAGACTTCTAAAGAGATATGCCTGCTTTATATTATGAACAAATTTAATTTAGTCTTTTATTCACATATAAACATTGATCAACACCTATATATCGAGCACATCAAATATGGTCAACGGCAGCTCATCCTTACGCATAAACAAACCGCATTGGTTCTTGAAGAAGCTCAAACATGCTTGCATCACATGCGAGGACAAACCTTATTGGTTGTCATGCGTCAAGCAAACAGCTTTCGTATTTGATGGAACGACATGTGATTGGGTGATAACAGAATTTTCATTTTTGGGCAAACCTTCCTTTTAAAATTCTAGCCAATAATTATTTTCTTGTTATGACCAATATTCAAATTCTATATTATAGGTCTATTAAGTAAATTTAAAATAGAACTCAAATTCAGTTGTTGTAGAATGAAGTGAACACCACAACATTATAATGTGCAGTATGAAAAACTGATATTTTAACTTTTCTGATGTTTTAAGATTTGCAAAATCGTGACCACACGCAAATTAAAGAACACAGACGGAGCCGGATCATTTTCATAATGACCTGGACAATCTACCAAGAGCAGTGCAAATTGGCACCTGGTTTAAGACATGCTTTTTTTTTTTTGGGTGGTAAATAATGGCGGAAATACCAGTAAATTGACTTGCGCAAACCTTAGTAAATCACTTTGCATGATTCATTTAAATACTCTCCTCCCATAAATTTTGCATCTGAAAGGGAAACTCCTACAAATGTATATGCAATAAGGTCAGCTGCAAAAATAACTGTCCACGCCATTTTAGCACTAATTTTTCATTGCGTGTCTTTAATAAATCCTGACAGAAGTTGTTTAACTCCAAAAGAGGGTTTGCGCTGCCACAAGCTGTTAGTAAATCTGGCCCTAAATGTAAAAATAGGGGAAATAAGCACATTAAAAAGCGGTCTGATTTCAGATCACAGGTCTAAGACAAATATCGACTGATAACAATAGGTGAACATTCCTTGTTAAAAAATAAAATGTTGATGAACACTTGTCTCAGTGTTTTTGCTTCAATGTGTGTACAGGCAGAGAAGCATCACCCTGCGCTGATCCAGATGCTGTGTGGACAGCTCGGGGTCGAGCCAAAAGCATTACTGGACTTTGAGCTCTGTCTAGCAGACACACAGCCTGGCGTAAGTCTCTTTGTCTTCATGTTGGGCAAATACCCAAAAGATCTGTTCTGCTTTCTACCCTAGTGGAAAATAAGTATACCAAAATGTATTTGAAATACATTTATTTTGTGCTAAGTATACTGCAGATACACTTACATATTTATGTACTTAATATAAATACCCTGCAGTTGTACTTTTGGTATACTAAATTGATAAAGTTTGCTAAATTAGAACAACTAATTTTGTACTTAATTCACTTTAGTTATCTGGAAGTAGTGCTGAGATCCAATTAAAGATATACTTAACTATATTCAGGGTTCCCACGGTATTTCTGGAATATCATGGAATTTTAAAAGGTCTATTCCAGACATTGAAAGTCAGGGAATTCTATTTTTTATTTTTATTTTTTTGTCCAAGTCATGGAATATCAGGGATTTTTGTTTGTCGCTTTAAATTTTAGTTTCCATTTATCAAAATGTAATTTTTCTATACCACATTTTTTTATTGCGTTGTTTCACGTGTTTTGCGTATTGTTATGGTTAGACTATTTTTCAGCTGCATTTTATTCCCTTCCCGCTCGTCAACTTAAGTCAAATGCAGTCACCTGTACCTGTAAACATGCCATGAAAATGTAAATTTCAAGAGCTTTGGCTACAAAATGACCACTTCAAAGACTGTCCTACACGACAAAGGATTCTATTTTTGAAATGGTTTCTATATTTCTGGGATTTTGCAGCTAATAGTTCAGGTCATAGAGAGGGAACAAGGACATAACTGCACAAAGAAAAGTATTTATTACAGTTTGAATGTTCTTGTTTCCTTTTATTTCTTTTCAAACTCTGAGGTAAATACATTGTTGCTCTCATAGTGGCTATTAAAGTCATGCAAAATGATATTCAAGCTCAAACCATTTTAATATTAAGCAAAGCTCAAACAAGTGTATTTCATGACAAAGATTGTATCAGTCACTGAGTATGTATTTTGAATAATGTTTTATGGTTTAATTTTATTTAGTTTAATTTTGTTTGGTTTTCGTGTTTAGCTGCGAACAGAGCCCGCCCACGCGCTGTTATGATTGGCTGTGATTTATGATTGATTTTGTGGTCTTGTAGCTTTGTCAAGTCTAGTTAGAACACGGTAACCTAAAAACGGTAAGCCGCCTTTTCACTGCACGATTGTCGCATTTTGCCCCCTAGTGGCAGTCGCACAGAATTTTCAAACTGGTCGTGCGTAGCTGTTACCTTCGTTTATTCACCATGGTAGAATGAATAAATATGAATAAATTAATAAATGCACATTAGATAAACTACCAACATTACTTCTGAAGGAAAAATATTATGGGACTTAATTATTTAATAATTATTAATTATTTATTTCAGACAATCATAACCATTTACAGAAATAGCCTAGGTCAGACGGTCTGCAAAAACTAAATGTGAAGAAATCAAAAGACTGAATGATGAACTTGATGAGAAACAGAAAATCCTCTAAAGCATTTAACCCCCGAAAGCATAAAAACTATAAATTAATTTCTATAGAAATAGTACAGAAAAATATCAAAGTGCATTTAACGGGTAAAAGCACAAAAAAAAGTAGTGTGTATGAGTGTTTAACTTAGTTTTGTACTAAAAACGTCTGTGAACAAGTAAATAAAGCTTGCAAATGGATGGATTTAAAATACTCTGTGGCTGATTTTTGTCTGCCCAGTGCTCAGCACAACAGCGGCCTGTTTTTCCGTTCATTATAGGTCATGAAAATTCAGCTTTTTAGTCAGTGAAAGTCAGGGAAAAGTCAGGGAATTTGACATTTGGCTTAGAGTGGGAGACCTGTATATTTGATTGTAGGGTTGTCAAAAGTACCTACTTCGGTACTGAGTCGGTACTGAAATTTTAAAATGTGACGATATCAGCATTTCCCCCTAGAATTTTGAGCGCTGTTGAGCGGATTCGTAAACACCTCTGATTGGCCATTGTGTTCACACGCTCAACAAATATGTCTGTGATTGCAAGTATACTTTAGGTACACTTTAAATATATTGCATTTAAAGGATGATATTATACAGTGATCATACTATCCTTACTAATAGTGATATTAAAACACATTTTAGACTTAATATTAAGAAATGTGCATTGTGCAATAAAAAAAGTACTCCAAATAAAGTTTAATTATAATATATCAGTAAGTCTCAAGCAATACTTATTTCATACTAAGTATGAAATAAATGTATAGATTGTTTTCACTAGAGTCTTTTTCTTTCTTTCTGTTTTTTGAGGTTTTGCACAAAATTGTGCTGACATAAAGAGGATTAGTATGCAGGGAACATTTGTGCTCAGCAAAGAGGATTGCTGTTATTTTTACCCGACTGAAGACAAGCCTTTAAATGCGAGAGTGGGACTCCCAGCAGAATGAAACATTGCTTTAGAGAATCTGGAAGGAACAAAACTAAGAGCTCTAACGGCTCTCATTTCCATATGATTTACACATTAACTAACTGGCAGAACTACGGCAGTGGGTTCTCACCAGGGCTTTTTAACTGATTATCATGAGTTTTGACATGTTTTTGTGCTCTGCAGGCACTAGGAGGTGTCTATGAGGAATTCATTTTCTCTCCCCGTCTGGACAACCTGCACAGTTGTTTCTGTGCCCTCACGGTACGTCTGAACGCAGAGAGCAACATCTTATTAAATATTCAGTCATTCACCCACTCAGAAATGATCTGAGGAGTGATGGTAAATAATTAATGCATAATTATGTCTTCTTTCCCAGGCGCTCATGGACTCCAGCACACCTGATTCTCTAGCTAAAGATCCAAACATCCGTATGGTTACTCTATATGATAACGAAGAGGTGAGACAAAAAATGCAAATATGGGCAACTGCAAATTATAAATCCATCGGTCGCTAGTCTCCTTACCCAAATAATCTGGCTTCTTCGTTGATCTGTAGGTGGGCTCTGAAAGCGCTCAGGGAGCCCAGTCTAACCTGACTGAGTTGATCCTGCGACGCCTAGCTTCGACCCCTGACAATCTGACCGCCTTTCAGGAGGCAGTGCCACTGTCCTACATGATCAGTGCAGACATGGCACACGCTGTGCACCCTAACTACCAGTCAGTCTCTCTCTATGGCAGCTTGTTTGTTTCTGTGGTAACACTTACCGCCTTTATCCTGGTACAATGTATCATCACTATGTTGACACTGGAATTTGTGCTTCTGGTTTTAATAATAATCAAATTTCCCAGTCATGAGAAACACCTGGGAATATCAAGGAATTTGGAAATTGTTATTTCTAGTCTTTATTAATACAAATTAATAAAATCATAAGTCATGGAGATTTATATAGTACAGTTATATAGTAAAATATATATATATACTGCCGTTTAAAAGTTTGGGATCGGTAAGATTTTATAATATATATATTTTTGAAAGAAGTCTCTTATGCTCACCCAGGCTGCATTTAAATAATACAGTAAAAACAGTAATATTGTGAAATATTATTACAATTTCAGCATCATTACTCCAGTCTTCAGTGTCATGTGATCCTTCAGGAATCATTCTAATATGATTTGCTGCTCAACAAACATTATCATTATCAATGTTACAAAAAAGATTTTTTTTATATTTCAAATAAATGCTGTTCTTTTGAACTTCATCAAATCATTATACACAACTGTTTTCAACATTGATAATAATAATAAATGTTTCTTGAGCAGCAAATCAGCATATTAGAGTGATTTCTAAAGGATCATGTGACACTGAAGAGTAATGATGCTGAAAATGATGCTTCACATCACAGGAATTTACATTTTAAAATATATTCAAATATTAAATGGTTATTTTAAATTGTAATATTTCACAATGATTACAGTTTTTACTGTGTTCTGGATCAAATAAATAAATAATTTTTTTGCATCAAATAAATGCAGCCTTGGTGAGCAGAAGAGACTTCTTTTAAAAACATAATAAATCATATATTTTAAAGAAATAAATACTTTTATTCAGCATCAATGCATTAAATTGATCAAACGTGACAGTAAAAACTTACATTGTTACAAAAAAAAAAATGTTTCAAAGAAATGATTTTGAACTATTAAGAATAAGAAATGTTTCTTAAGCAGCAAAGGATCATGAAGGATCATGTGACACTGAAGACTGGAGTAATGATGCTGAAAATTCAGCTTTGATCACAGGAATAAAGTTCATTTTAAAATATATTCAAATAGAAAACAGTTATTTGAAATTGTAAAAAATATTTCACAATACTTCTGTTTATACTGTATTTGTGATCCAGTAAGCATCCAACTGGGCAAGGGTCAATGACAAATGAGAGTGTCCACGATAAAGTAAAGGAAAACTCGTTTTCTAGTTTAATGTGTTATGTTTGTAATGTATAATATGATTATTCATCTTACAGGGAGAAACATGAGGAGAACCACAGGCCTGCTTTTCATAAGGTAACAGACATACGCACTAATAATGCCTCTTCAACACATTCATGAAGACCTCAGCAGAGCCCAGTCAGCTAAACCTCTCACATTGTTTGCCCTGGATCAGGGTCCAGTCATAAAGTTTAACAGTAACCAGCGCTATGCCACCACTGCTGTAACCGCTGCTATATTACGAGAGATTGCTGGAAAAGTGGGCGTACCTCTACAGGTGAGCAGAACATTCCCTCCTCCCTTCTATTTCATTTGATCCTCCTTCACCATCTGTCAAGACTCTTTTTCCCATATAAATCCGTAAAAGTGCTCCTTGTTATCTGAGCTAAAATTAGCATTACTGCTCTGAAGACGTGAAATGCAAGAGAAATCAGTTGATTCCTATCGTGTGGTTTGTTTTTGTTGGTAGGCATTTAGAATGTTTATTGATGTTTGTGTATATCAAGAGAATGCGATCTCTCTCTGCATACCATTGCTCCTAGCAACAGGCTGCTCATAAGACCGTGTGGGATTTTGTAAACAAAAGAGTGCAGCAGAAGAAAAAGAATGATATAAAGAGACTGAACGAAATCTTGCCACCATAAACCCTGTTTGTATACACTATTAAAGGGTTAGTTCACCCAAAAATGAAAATTCTGTCATTAATTACTCACCCTCATGTCGTTCCACACATGTAAGACCTTCGTTCATCTTCAGAACACAAATTAAGATATTTTTGATGATATCTCAGAGGTTTATGACTTGTCCATAGACAGCAATATAATCAACACTTTTAAGGTCCAGAAAGGTACTACAGACATTGTTAAAATAGACCACATGACTGCAGTGGTTCAACCTTAATTTTATGAAGTGACGAGAATACTTTTTGTGTGCAAAAACAAAACAAGAATAACGACTTTATTCAACAATATCTTCTCTTCTGTGTCATTCTCATACGTTGTTTACGTCCAGTGCTTCTGTGTTCTACGTCAGAACGCTGGCTCAGTATTGGCCAAAGCTGCACATGTGAGCAGCACGAAGCATGCGTGTGATGCTGACGCAGGAGCCAATAATGAGTCGCCGTTCTGACGTAGAACCTGGAAGCGCTGGACGTAAACAACGCATGAAAATGACAGAGAAGAGAAGATATTGTTGAATAAAGTCATATTTTTGTTTTGCTTTTGCGCACAAAAAGTATTCTCATCGCTTTATAATATTAAGGTTGAACCACTGCAGTGACATTGACTGTTTTAATGATGTCTTTACTACCTTTCTGGACCTTGAAAGTGTCTATGGACGAGTCATATAACTCACGGATATCATCAAAAATATCTTAATTTGTGTTCTGAAGATTAACGAAGGTCTTAGGGGTGTGGAACGACATGAGGGTGAGTAATTAATGACAGAATTTTCATTTTTGGGTGAACTATCCCTTTAAATGTACTTCAGATGTACTTTTTGTAAAGCAACCTTGTGTTTGTGGAAAGGCGCTATATAAATAAAAATTGCTTCTTTTTCCCCAGGATGTGATGGTTAGGAATGACAGTCCATGTGGATCAACGATTGGGCCGATTTTAGCAGCTCGTTTGGGAATGGCGGTCCTGGACCTCGGGGCACCGCAACTTGCCATGCACTCCATTCGTGAGATGTGCTGCACATCTGGAGTTCTCCAGACCACCACCCTCTTTAAGGTAAACGCCAGCTTAACCTCAGCCTGGCAGCTTGGCAGTCTGATAAGTCTTGATCATTCAGTATTATAAGGGCAAATATAAATCTAAAACACTTCAATTTAGGACCTGTTTCAACCTGGTATTAAGATGCATTTTAGTCGATCGGATCACAAGTGGACGACGCTAAATACAGGTGTAAGCGAGGTGTTTTGAGTCCACTTTCGACCACTTCCAGAGGTAGTCGAAAACACATTCAACCAGATTGTTTTTGTAGTGTAAACACTCATGTGGTCGAATGCGTTCAAACAGCCACTAAAGACGCCTGCTCTCCGCCTACTGACTTAACGCATTAAAATTATGGAAAGTGCGCTAGCCAGACAGGAAGATGAAAAATGTACCAAGCACAATGTTCTCTCACCATTCCAGATTTCTAACACACACTCACCACGTTTAGACGGTCTTGCGGTTGTCCGAGCAGAAACGAAAGCTGCTGCTCTCCGTAATTGTTTTTCCATCATCTCCAAGCGTTCATATGTAAATTACGCAAGCTTATTTTGTTCATTAGATCGAAAGATCCAAAAAAAAAAAAAAACATACATTTACATGCCTATAGACCCTCCCCTCGAAGAAATCAGGACAGGAGTGGTTGAAAGTGGACGAAAGACACGGATTAAAACACTAGGTGTAAATGGGCATGTGTCTCTCTCGTCTACTTGTGATCCGATCGACCAAAACTCATCTTAATACCAGGTGGAAACAGGGCCTTAGTTGTAAAGTTTGGAGTTCTGTGAAAATTTAAATATTAAATGGGCCATGGTAATGAAGTGAATCATTTTAAAATGACAAATCGAGCATGTAAATGCTGATAATAAGCTTAAAGGAATGGTTCACTCAAATGAAATTTGTCATTTATATGTTAATTCAATCCTGTATGACTTGCTTTCTTCCATAAACACAGGAGAAATTGTGAAGGATTGCATTGGTCTCTCCTTTAAAATTATGAAGAATGGGGACTGAAGATGTTTAAGTTTCCAAAAAAAGCACCATGAATGCAACAAAAAATGTTGCTATATTGGTGAATAAGTTTCAGAGAGGTTTTGTGAATGGGGTCAACCAATCTATTAAAAAGATCCAACACATAAGAATTAGTGCGTCACGGAAGTGTCATGGAAGAATGCAAGCCAAATGGGTTTGGAACAACAAGAGGGCGAGTTTTTAGTTTTGGATGAGCTGTTCCTTTAAGGATTGTCTAATGAATGTTTTTAAAGTCTGTTTTGGGTTGTAATAACTGTGTTGTAATGCAGGGCTTCTTTGAGCACTTCCACACTGTACGAAGCACAGTAACTGTGGACTAGACTGTGAGAGGAACTCCTTAGAACCATACAGTCGGGATTCATGGACGCCATTACTTCATCACTGCCATCTGTTCATTTGTCTGCATATGTCCATTTGTTGATCACTGAAAATGGAGAGTTTAGACACTCATATATGTGGCACTTCAACAGTGTTTCCATAAACTCGACTTTGTGAACTTGCTAATAAAACCAATAAACCAGTGATGCCTTGTTTTCATGTATTCCATCAATGTTATTTGCCTTGAATTTGTAAGCATGAAGTCCAAACCCCATACCAGCAATGCCCATTATGACGTAATTTGTGTATTACTCAAAATAACTGCATTACTGTACTTATTGTCGTGCCCACTTTCCGGGTTTTCTGTCTGTCCGGTCCTCTCACCCCCTCCCTTCAGGAGCGCGCTGGTGCTTCTTCTCGCAAACACTCATCTTTATCGCACTCTTGCTCAAGTCTCGTGTTTCTGGAGTTTGGCACACGCGCAACATCACATTGATCGCTGTGTCATCTAAATATGTCGGTGTAAACGGAGATAGAGGAGAGAGAAGCCGAGGGAAGATGAAATCGGCGCGTCTGTGGATGCTTGTCTGTTTGGCGACTGCGTGTTGTCAGCTTGGCACCGGTGATAGATACGGTATGTCAAGAGCACGAGCCACAGGTTAACTTCAAGCTGACTGAATGATGCATGATTCAACTGCGGAAAATCAACAGTGTTGAATATCAGATTTTAATATGGATGCATACCCAACACACAATGCATGTGCACAATTTTTTTTTTTTTTTTTTGCACCTAAATGAAACATAGTAAGCGTTTATCATCTAAAGCTGCTTTTGGAATTAGTAAAAACGGGTTATGTTATGCACAAGAACATGCTTGCTAAACGCTATCTGTAAATTTCTTACATGCATTTAACAATGTTGTCAAAGAAAATCGTCTGTGCTTGCTGTAAATGTTGACGTCGCAGAGATAACGCTCGTCTCGGGTGGGATGAATGGCAGCGTTATTTAATTGTGGAAGAAGTGCTTCTTGTTTTCACTGATTATCTTTAAGATGATGATAAAAATGTTCATATTCATTTAATCTTATAATTTTGACTAAATTGCATATATATATTTCAATAGCCTTAATGTAAATTTGCTAACAAAAAAACTAACTTTGTTGGATATGTTTAGTGAAATCAGGGGGGTTCATTGAGAATACTAGAAACTTTGAATAAAAAGCTTTTGAGATTAAATATGTGTGAATTGTACAAAATATTTATTTATATAAACTATTTTATATTTATTTGTATTCATTTTCTTGTTTAATTATTGTGTTGTTATATATATATAATGCTATAATATTCTTATGCTCTGACAAAAACAGCGTTTGGCGATCTGGCAACATCAGATAACGGCATGATTCATATACTCCGCAGTAACGCAGCCTACCATGCTAGTCTACTAGCAATTTATACCTTCACCGACGCCAGCAGCCATATCTGTGTTGGGAAGAGTTAACACTATTTTTATTCTGACATTAATCACATATGCAGCGATGATTTTAACAGTTGAGCAATCCTCTGCCTTCATAGGCATTTTACGACTTTAATACACGGCCATAGTTCATTGCTAAGAGGTCTTGTTCTGTTTGTTGTGGTGTAAAAACTCAGCACCATGGACAGCGGAAGTAGTCAATTTCTAATTGCGCACAATGGGTCGATTTGGGAACAATTGCTTCAGATTGATTTGAAGTTGATGGGGCGTATGTGTGCGGGGTGTCGGAGTGGTTGTCTCGTACAGAGACTGTATGTTCGCTTATGCACTGCATCTGTATTCGCTGCTCTTCTGCAGGCTGACTCACCACTGACGACCCATCCCGCGTCATTCTTCTAACAGCTGTCACTGTGAGGGCACACGCCACTCAGAAGCATACAAAACTCTGTGGGAATGTCTCATTAATCTATGAGAGAGCTGGTGTGTAGGAAGCTGAACAGCATAAATATTGATTTCCATGTGACAAAGGTGGCAGAATAGATAGGAGATGTGTAATTATTCACTCTAAAAAATGCTGGGTTAAAAACAACCCAAGTTGAGTTGAAAATGGACAAACCCAGTGGTTGGTTAAATGTTTGCCCAAGGGACTGGGCAGTTTTATTTAACCCAACTATTGTTAAAAAATTACTATATGGCTGGCTTAAAATGAACCCAAAGTATGTTGGCAATTAACATTTATTAATATGTTTAATAAATGAACATTTATTAAAGGGTAATGCACACAGTTTCCACCAATCTCACGTTAATCTTGAGTACCTATAGAGTAGTATTGCATCCTTCATTTCTCCGAAAAGTCTTTAGTTTTATCATAATTATAAAAGATAGATACGCTGTACCGACTCTTTCCGAAAGAAGCCGAGCTCCTGGAGGCGTGCCGAGAGTCACGCGCAGCTTTTGCGTAGCGATCGTCTGCAAGCTGTGACGTCATTTATAAATAAAAAGAGAACAAAAACGTTCGTGTTGTTTATATTATATGCACTTGTGCGCCGACTGCCAACAAAACACTGACATTTGATGCAGTTTTACTCATCGCCCGTGATCTGCAAATCCAGCGTCGAACTGGGACTTGTTTACAAAACTGTCTCCGAAATTCCGGGAACAAACATACGTGCACAACTCCTTAATGCTGGGTTCTTTGGGAAGCTGAAAAAGGTTGTCTTTCCCTCACAAACAAAAATACACTTCTTTGGTGACGTTGTTGAAAAATCTCTCGGCTTCCATAACCTGAACAAAGCGCGTAGATGGGCGTGCTCTTGCTTTTGCTCTGGGTGATGTGTGCGCACGCTTATCAGGGAGAAGTGCCCATACAAGGAATTCCGCCCCATCTCTTACCCTTTTGCCTCACATTATCGCATACAGCCTCAGGAAGACTTTACATTTATTTTGATCTCGGAGGCACACAGCAGACTGGAGCAGGAACTCCCACTCATGTAACCAACTTTCATCCCATGATTCAATTATGTATGACGAGTGTGTCTGCTCAACTCTCAAGTGTGTGTGTGTGTGTGTGAGAGAGCGCAAGGGGACTGGAGGAAACGGAAGGTTGGCAGAGTGCACAATATCTTGGTATGCTTTCAAACAAACATGAAAAACTGGCTTGTCTTCTAGAGTTTAATATTGCTTTTTTCCAGGTATTTGCAATTCTTGTTTGTAAATTCTATTAAGGAACATTTGTACTGAGATGCAGATGGTAGTTGGAGCTACTCTTGCTTGTTTTGTCTCTGTAATGCCCATTATGGTGGCTGGTCATTATTCCAAACCAGTACCTGTTTGTTGCTGTGGTGTTAAATTGATTGACAGTGTCTGATAAGCAATTGCACATACTGACTTACGGTGCTAAAATTGTCAGAGGTGTGCTGGTTAATGGAAATGTGACTCATATCTCTGGGATGTTTGTGCTGCTGTGAGCTAGTACAAATCTTGAAACAACCTGCTCACATATGAGAAGAGATGCTGGTCTGCTTTGTCAAATGTCAGAAAAACAACCTAAAAGCCTTTCATACTCTCTGTTCTCTTTCTCCATTTCTTTCTGGTAAGGTTGTCTGTTTGATGAAGGCCTGTGCTCCAACGGTCAGGTTTGCTGGGATGGTGAGTGCTGCCATATTTTACAGTTTTCATGTTTGACCCTTGCACAATGTTGCTCATCACTGGAAATAAATGTACAATAATGATAACATTTCACCTATTACCTCAGAGTCCCTGGAACAGTTGTGTAATTATGGCTCTACATAATAGCACTAGTGCCATCCCTTCAATCTTTTATGCTTTATTTGGCTTTCATGCATCAGTCTTGTTTTATATGTGTACAAAACTACCTTCATTGCCTTTGTCATGCTGACAAACATACTGATATTTTTTACGGATATATTTTGTAGCTTTTAGCTAAAGCTGATTTGTGCAACTGAGTGTGTAAAAAAAATCATTGACTACACAGTAAACACTCACTTTCACCATCACCTGGTCTTACCCAATCAGTGTTCTCCAACCGTTTCCATGGCAACTGTGACATCACACAACTTCACCCTCTCTGTAGTCTGTTTATGTCTAATATAAGCTGAAAGTGCAGCGGTGAGAAAGTAAAATATAAAAAGGCATAGATATCCTCAGATAAACCTTTATAGCATAAGGGTGTGTATAATTTGTCTAGGTTTGTGGCTGTCACAAATACATTGTTATATATTAGGTGAGCTGTTTGATCTCGGCAGGCCATGACCACTGTCTGTATGTCTAGAAGAGACATAGTATAAGGTGTCTATATGTTTGTTCTAGATGAGCTGTTTGGTCAGTGTCTTACACAGAGACAGGAAAGGTTTCGCTACAGGGTGACTGCAGTTCTACTGGACAGACTGCAGTCATTACTGCAAACGCTTATGAAAGAAGGTGAGTTTCACATGCAAATTTTAAAATTCTCCTTCAGTGGAAATTGAATTTTTTTTAGCACTTTTCCTGCTTACAAAAAATGATGGTTGTCATAGAAACCACATAATGCAAACACGATGGGCAAAGTGACGATTGTGACATAAAATGGTCCAAATGTTACCACAGTAACCAAGGTCAAATAAATCAAAAGTAAATGCATGTGTGAATGTACCTGTATCAGTGATGCCCATTTATTTCTGGATCTATTGATTTAATAAAAAATGCATTAAAAATGCAGTTCAAAGATATGACTTACCGGTAAATTATCTCTTTATTTTTTAGGGCATAAAGTTAAAGATGACAGTGTGCTAATTGTCCTGATTTCATAATAAAAAAGCCTCATAAAAAAAACAAAGGAAAAAAAAAAAAAGAAGGAAAACCTTTTGATGATACCATAGAGAGGGCCGTTGCAGACAAGTGTGACTCCTTACTCTGTGGAACTCATAAAACAAAAATAAATAACAATTAATATGTGTGTAAAGAAAAAAAAAAAAAAAAAAACATAACGTTTTATTTGATGGTTAACAAATGACATTTTTTTTTAGAATGGAACTAAAATGAGTACAAAGAGTACATTTCTAAGAACATGACACGTGTTTTAAACTAGATTTTTCCCTTTTTTTTTCATGGACATTCTTATTGTGTCATTTACCCACAAACATTACAAACCTTTTTGGTTGCTCTGAGCTGATGAGTTTTCCACTTTTTATTTTGCAGGATTAACTTGGCGGGATGATGTCACCCAATCAGTGATTAAGAAAGAACTTAGCAAAGTTCCGAAGATCCCACAGTCTTCTGGGATAAAGAATGTCCCATCCACAGAGTATACAATTTTGTCACATATTCCTTTTCTCTTACTTACCTTTTTCTTCCACTGTATTTATTTCTCTCCTAATCTCTCTATTATCAAAGGTCTCAGAGTGGCCCTTCAAACCAGTTCAACTCCAAACCGGTGCAGCCTTATATGGACTACATGATTGTCGATCCACCTCAGTCATCTCTCCATATGCAGAGTTTGGATCCTTATAGTTACCAGCGAGTGAGAGAACCTACACAAGCACCAAACACATACTGTAGCACTTTTGTTAAATTGCTCTCATTGTAGCTTTGGACGGATATCTACAACTACTTCTCTTTAATTCCAGCATCATGTCTTTTTGTCTCACAGTATGGTTACCAAGATGAAGAGGAGCGCTCTTTGAATCTGGTGGAGGGGGGCAGGTACCCACCGGCCTCCTCTCGCTTTAGGGGAAATTCGCCACTTCCTCCATCTCTAGATAAAGATGATCAGCTTCTGCAGGATCTGATGACTCTCCTCCTTTCCTCGCCCGCACAGCCCACCTCACGTCATCGCGTGGCAGCACCTCACTCCGCCTCATCTTTTTTTCAGGAGCTGGACTTCCCACTTGACTATAACAAGGATTTCTTTTCCCAAGATGAGAAGATCAACAGCCAACAGGAGCAAAAGAAAGGTCCCCAGAAGTATGGAGTGTTTTCTGGGCACAGTGGTGAGATTTTTTGTTAATGTTTTATATATACGTTATATATACTTTTATACTTTTTCAATGACTTCTGAACTCTGACTCCAGGACCCACTCAACAGAGCCTAAATGAGCTGCTCCTGCAACATGGATTTGATCTAAACCACTTGAACCCTGAGGAGATGGAGCGCCTCTTCACTGTCCTTCAGCTCCTGCAAAGTGAACCGACAAACAATGAGAGAAAACGTGAGCACCGTGAGATTTCACTGGAGCTTTTATAGAGTAACAGTATACTCCAAAATATACGCACCTTATATGAGGAGTTGAAGCTCCAAAAATATGTAAAGTCATGACTGCTTGTTTTCCTTTATTCAGCTGAAACAAAGGATTCTTCTGCGCCTCCAAAAGTGGTGAGCATCAAAAATGTTTTTGCTGTAAAGTGCTTTAGTATTGTTACAAGGTTGGGTTTATCTCAGTAGTAATGCTATATATTACCTACAGGGGGCAGCAAATGTTAACTCATAATACTATGAAAATAATTTTTTAATATGAGGGAAACAAGAGCCATGATTATGTTTGATTTGTTTTGTAAATCTTTTATCTTTTAGGCCTCTTACCCAACATTAGTTTATCTCTGCACACAGAATTTTAGGTGTTTTTATACTGCTGAAACAAGATCCTTTCCATTCCTTTCGTGTTTTTTATACTGCTGAAACAAGATTATCCTTTCCTTACCTTTCGTCCATGATCAATAATCATGGCTGGTCACAAAATAAACAAACTCTACTTGATGGTCCTCCCAAAAGCATTTTAAAGAGAATAAGAGAGAAAAGACTAGGAAGATAAACGTTATACATCATACATTGAGCAAATTATTATCTGTTGCCAGGTTAAGGCTGGAATACACTACACAACCTTTGCCCAGATTTTTTGCTCCGATTTACAGGATGAGCCGAGGTTAGCAGTATTGCCAAGTCTGCGGGTTTTCTGCAGAATTGGGCTACTTTTAAGTTGTTGCCCCGGATACATTTTTTTTTCACGGGTTGATTTCCACCCCCATACGTACGATTTCGGCACTCCAACACCCTCAAAACACCCCTAGATGTACAAATTCAGTGGAGAATTCAGCTGCCTGATGGAGAAAATCGCATTGGGCTATTTGTGGGCTACGTTTGACTGGCCATTGGGCTACTTTTTTTTGCACAGACCTGGCAACTCTGGAGGTTAGTTGCCCAAAGTCAGAGCAAGTCTGCAGATTTGAGTTGACAGATTTCACAGAAAATCATGTAGTGTATGAAGACTTTTTTTTTTTTAGCTTCAGACTATAATTCTGTCCAGTTGGAGAATATCCAACATGTTTGATATTTTGTGCCAATTTTAGAACGCGTGTTGTTTTTATTTGTCAAGCTACAAGGCAAGTGTTTCTGACTTGAGTTGGCTGTGTTCAGAACAACTTCAATATCTGGTAGTGTGTGATCCTCAGTTGATCAGTGCATGATGCCTAGTGTTTCTCTGTAACCAAGTCAGAATGTATATGATGCCTAGTGTTATAAAATCTGTTCAGATTTGAAAAGTTGTGGAGTTTAGAAGTTGCAGAGTCAGCCAATACCTGACATGGCATGTGTTATGTGCTATATTAGATGAAGATTACAGAGGGGGAGATGACCCATGTGGTGGAGAAGGCTTCTGCCCCAGCTACAAATTCCTCTTTCCCTTCTCAACTCAACCCCGGGCCCAAAACCTCCCCTAAGAGCCCCGGCTCCCCAGGATCCTCCCAGGATAACTCCATCCCAATGGGTGCCAGTGCACTAGGGCCTTCAGCTCTTAAACAAGAGGAAGGACGACTTGGAAAGGGAGCCCTGAGTGTGCCACCAGGAAATAATGAAACCAAGTTAAAGGAGGAATTTGGATACATTGTCACCAATCAAAGGTACAACTAACAGTTTAGACTGTTGGACTGAGTGCTAGTCTATGTGGGTGTTCCTTTTGTCTGAAAGCAAAGTAGTCATGTGGTATTTGTTTTCAAAACACTTCAATTGACGAAGGACCCGGGGCACACGTCAAACTGGCTATTCAGTGGAGAGTCTGTTTGTGTGTTGGTTTTGTGAGTTCTGTGTTAGTTTGTGCTTGTGAAATTGTGTGTGGGCATATGAATGTGTATGTCTCTCTACAGCCATCTTAGTCTGTCTGATGGGGTTCGTCTACTGAAGACCCTTGCTGAGAGGATCCATCTCACCACTGGCTCTTTCATCAATATCAGGTAGGCTTAGGTTTAGCGCAAGGAGGCAGCAACAGCTGAGGAGAGTCCCAGAATTTGCTTTGGTGGTGGGCACTAACCCTAAGCTTTATTTAATTCATAAACTTGCACAGGCATTTACTAACATAGAATTTGAAGATATGGAAATAAAAAAGCAAGCTGTTTAACTTAGCTAACAATGCTTTACTTATTTAATACAAATATTTTATCAAAGCAAACAGTCTTGATTGCTGTTTGTTGCTGTAGTTAGAAAGCAAACACTAATCCCCCTAACCCTTTTTACTAAATCAAACTGTGGTGAGCTGGAACCTTGAGCCATTGTTCTAGGAGGACAGAGGGGGATGGCTAAGAGGGAAAGAATGAGAGAGAAGTGAATGGAATAAACTGACCTCGAAAGTGGATTTTCTTCGCTCCTTGTCCTTCCCGCATTGCTTGGATCACAATATCTAACACACATAATCAGGGTTTGAAATTAACACCTGCCAACCCACCAAATGCGGGCGAAAATCTACTGTGGCAGGTAATGCATATCAACTCACTAGCTAATTTGGCAGGTTATGATTCATAAATTATGTCCTATCACTTTTCATGCCATCGCTATCAGAGCCCTTCCCCTAAGAGGAGCAAAACAAAGCTTAAAGAGGTTTGACGAGGAGCGCTGTGCCACATCTTTAAAATTAGAATATGTGAAAAGTCACTGAGAATTTTGTTCAGTTTATTCTATTATTATGGTATCCACAAACAATGACTGACTTTTGTAAAACTTAAAGCCATTTAATGATTCAGAATCAGAGTTAATAAAATATATTTAAATCTAAGCTTTTGAATTTGATAATCTGGTTTATCTCTGGTTTATTGGCAAGTTCTGAATGGCTTGTATTGAATGGCCTAATTGGCTGGTGAGTGAAAAAGTTAATTTCAAACCTTGCACATAATCATGCGGGAAACTTGCATATGATTAAATATTCTGCTCTACAGTGTGGTTGGTCCAGCTGTCACTTTCCGGGTGCTCCCCAACAGCCAGAATTTAACAGCAAACGAGGTGTCCGAAAAGACCGGTGAGTAATGAAGAAAAATTTTCATGACTATTAAGAGTGATGTCGGTCACACAGAAGTGTTTCTGAGATACATAATAATGGCTCAGAATTCAATACTAAATACTTGATATAGGCTTGATATAGGCTTAGTTTTCTTTCCTATCTTGATGTATTTTTGAAGGTCTTGTCCTTGTTTTAAATAGAAAATGGCCTTTATTTTATGTTACAGCCATGAACATGATTTGCCACTAGTCAGAAGTTGGTGTTATTAGGGGTAGGGGCATTCTCACTCTAGAGAGCATTTGATTTGAGAAAATAAGTGAGTGCACTGTGAGTCATCAGTTTTTGGTCCATTTCTGGAAGAGGACTGGATTGTAAATGCTTATAAAAAGTGAAATTTGACAATGTTTTGGAGCACACTAGCCTATGTCTTAAATTGTTAGTTCACCCAAAAATGAAATTTCTGTCATTAATTACTCACCCTCATGTTGTTCCAAACCCGTAGGACCTTCATTCATCTTCGGAACACAAATTAAGATATTTTTAATGAAATCCGAGAATTTTTTGTTATCCCCAATAGAAAGCAACGTAATTACCACATTCAAGGTCCGGAAAAGTAGTAAAGACATCGTTGAAATAGTCTATGTGACTGCAGTGGTTCAACCTTAATGTTATGAAGTGACGAGAATAATGTCATTCTTCTATGCTGTTTATGTTGTATAGACAGTGCAGGCTTCCGGGTTCTATGTCAGAACGCCGACTCAGTATTGGCCGACGCTGTTCTCGTGAGAAGTACGATGCATGTGTGTGATGCTGACGCAGGAGCCAGCCAATAATGAGACGGCGTTCTGACGAAGAACTGCGCTGCACTGTCTATACAACATAAACTGCATAAGAGAAATATGGTGGTAATTACGTTGCTTTCAATGGGGGATAAAAAAAACCTCTCGGATTTCATCAAAAATATCTTAATTTGTGTTCCGAAGATGAACGAAGGTCTTACAGATTTGGAACGACATGAGGGTGAATAATTAATGACAGAAATTCATTTTTTGGTGAACTAAACCTTTAAAAGCAAACAGACCCACATCCGTTGAATTCTATATTTGCACCAAGTGTGTATATTATCGATTAATGCAATTATTAACTGAACATAAGCAAGGTGTATTTTATCATATTGCGGTTACATACCATTATAAAAGCAATAAGCTACTTGAAGCTGTGCGCTTTTATAAATCACTGTAATGCACAACCTTTTGTGACTTGTTGCTTTATACGGCAAAATACTGGCGCACAGTAAATAGCCCTTACTCACTGCAGCACCATCTTTGATTTTAAAGCGAGGCTGCGAAGGATAGACATACATCTCTTCTGTGGGTTGTACTGTTATTTAATGTTTTTGGATTGATCTGCTGACAAAACACTGCAAAATTATCTTTCCAAGAAATTTCAGTAAACAAAAAACTCAGGACAACATGAGCTGTGGAAAATTATAAATGATCTAGTAGATTTATACAGCTTTTTTACAGCGGATGCCATTGAAAACATGGTAAGTCTATCTCTCACAGCCTCACTTTCATACCTGTCATGGTGCTGCTCTGAAATATAAGGTCTATTTAAATGTCTACGTATCAGCTTACAAAGTATAAGAAACTATGCTGAGAAAACATAGCTGTCTGTGACTGTCTTAAACACTGATTTTATTTTTTCACATGCAGTGGCTCAAAAGAACCTTCTAGAATCAGAGACTGGTCTAAAGGTGCTTCAGGCAGGTGTTGGGGAGGTAAGGATGTGCAGAAACATTAACGCAGTGTCTTAACATTTGAGCCTGTTGTTTATCCCTTTCCCGTTAATTTCTGTCTCTGTCAATGGTTGAGGAGGGAATATCTCACAAGACCCCTGACACCCACCCCCGTCTCATTTGCTTTGTTGCTATGACAACGACATCATACGTGTCAAACTGTCAGGCGCGTCCACGACTCTAAGCGCGCGTCCGATTGCCATCCCAAATGCTTCTCCCCTCAGAACACAACATTCCCGCAAAACATCACGATGTCTGTTGCAGGGCTGAGCTCTATCACCGTTATTCGTTTCCCGCAAACTTAAACTTACCGACCGTTACAGTTCCTAACAAAAGTGGACGAAATTCAAATGTCAAACCGGTGGAGAAGAGCTCTAGGGTTATTGCACGTACAATTTTTTTTTCTGCTCATCTTCGGCGGACCACCGGGCGCGTGAGGTTTCCATTCTCCATTAGTTTATTGATTTTTTGGTGAGTTGAACTTCTTCTTAAACTTGATTAAATACGTTGTATTAACATCGTGTTACATTATATATTAAACCTGTTAATTAGACATGTGCAGGTCGTACGGGGCAGTAATACTACAAATAAATCAGCTTTTTATCGATCCACCTACCTGTAGTTTCCGTTAACTTGATTCTTGACTAGAAATCTCATACAGATCACATGTTGCGGGAAAGATGCATTTAAAAACGTTAATTATAAAATATTACCGTTTTAATTTAACTCCTTGGTTCAGCTTTCATTCTACTCACTCTTCGAAGTCAGGCTTATGATCAGAAATTGTAAAAAATGAGTTTACTGGCCATATTATAGACGGTCGAGACTGTTTTTATTTGAATCTAGGAACCTGCTGTAGCCGTTAAACTGTTTTCCTTGAACTGCTCAGTGATTTGCTGAAATAAAGAACGCGCATTAAAAATGACCAATCAGAATGATTTGCACTCAGAATCTCAGCACAGACAGTGATGTCAGGTAAAGTTGGTTGCTGTGGCGACAAGGTCAGTGCGGTGTGCACCGGAGTGGTGATGTAATGCCCTGGCTCCTGTGTGGTCTGCATCATTCCAGCAGAGAAATAGGACTACGAGGGAATATGATGGGATTCTCATGTGTTGAAATGAGGTGTAAATGAGGTCTTTTTTCTCTCATCAGTTCCTTGCTTTCTATCTATTGCCATTTTAATGACTACTATGGTACTTACATCAGACATTATGATGTTGCCCACTGAGATCATAGTTCCAGACAGCAGGGTGGGATTGACAGCCCTGTTTTAATACTCGCTCCCTCTTCACTTTTCCATCTTAACATGAAATACACAGTCCTTTATGGTTCCTCTCAGGCATAAAAATCTGTGCTGCTCTAGGATAGTACAACATTAATTATGGGATGTATAAATTATTTGTGATTCATATATTTGTTTTCATCTGTCTCCGGCATTGCAGAAGAACGATGGCCATGCATTGCCAGTGGCAACACGTGTACGTGACAACACCCAGTGGGTGTTCCTCATGTTTGTGGGTGTGGCTTGTGTGGGTGGACTCCTGGTGGGGGCGTTGACCATCGCCTGCTTGCGCACCCATGCCCGCCAGTTGGCCTCAGGGAAACTGGGACTAGGACCTGAAGCAGGAAATGTGACGCATTATGAGTACCAGGTAGGAAGAAGTGTTTTAAATGCGTACTGCATCATATCTCTGCAATAAAAACATTCTCTGAATTCAGGCTATTTCAGTGGCTTTGGCTGTGATGGCATGTTATTATCAGACACTAATGTGATCAGATGTATTTGATTTGAACATAAGCAAACCAGAGTAATTTGATTAGCGTCGATATTGAGTTACTGTGAATTTCATTGTGAATTTGTCAGCAGTAGCTAATTCTCTGTTCTCTCTCTAATTCTCTTATTTTCTTAATTTTTCAGGATCTTTGTCGGCAGCACATGGCTGCTAAGTCCTCTTTGGGCAGGCAGGACTGCGGGGTCGGAGCTGCAGGTGGTGCCGGAGCGGGAGGAGGAGGAGGTGGTGGAGGAACGGATACGTCACGAGTCAGCAGTGTGTCGTCACAGTTCAGTGATGCACCTCAGCCAAGCCCTAGTTCACATAGCAGCACCCCCTCCTGGTGTGAGGAGCCAGCGCAGTCTAACATGGATATCTCTACTGGGCACATGATACTGGTAGACGCTCATACTCCTATTTACAGACACAATAAAATGTAATTCACTTCCAGTGAATAACAGTAAAGACCCATTCACACCAAGAACGATAACTATATGGTGTGGACTATATGGTTCTTATAGAATCACAACACTTATTAAAACTTTATATTTATGGTTATTAGAGCTGCACGATTATGGATGAATTGAGAATCACAATTTTTTTGTTTCAAATAGAGATCACGATTCTCCTACAATTCTGAACAGACAACTAAATAAAATAATGCAGTTTACTAGAGGTTCTGACAAAATGTTAATTGCCTCAGTCTATTTAAAAATGTTTTATTAATTTGAATTAATTATTTTTAAAAATCAGTTTGAATGAATGATCCAATGACTCACTCAAATGCTTCACATGTTTCATTACTGGATGAATCAGCGTTTTTGAACAAATGTCTTGAATGAATGATTCAATGACATACGTTTTTAAGTCACTTGTCGCCACCTAGTGGTGTAATGATGTAATCGATACAATTGTTATTTGAAGCGCCATGTTACTTTCAAAATTTGATTTGCTCTATTTTGATCACTACTGTAGACATCAGTGTTTATATCCAAACTATAAACTTTTATCCCAGTACTTTGATCATTTGAATATTTGAAACAAAAATAATGATACTGTATGGTTGAAAAGACTGTTTGTGAAGCTGTTTCATACCTATACATGACAACTGCTTTCTCTGGATCAGCGGCAGCGCAGACCTGAATGTTCCAGTGTGATTTTGTCAAAGGTTTAATAGACATAGAAAAATCGTTGTCATTTAGGAATGAGATAGCGTGGGTGTTTAAAGGGGTGGTTGATTATGATTTCACTTTTTTAACTTTAGTTAGTGTGTAATTGCTGTTAGACCATAAACCACATCGGTGAAGTTACAACGCTTAAAGTTAAATTAAACGCTGGATTTCATTTTGGCTGCGTGAGATTCTCCAGCTTTGTTGTTGTTGTGCAACCGAAGCACAAGCTGTTTAAGCTCCGCCCTCTTCTGGAAAGGGGGCCAGGAGCAGCAGCTCCTACGGATACGTCACGAGTCAGCAGTGTGTCGTCACAGTTCAGTGATGCACCTCAGCCAAGCCCTAGTTCACATAGCAGCACCCCCTCCTGGTGTGAGGAGCCAGCGCAGTCTAACATGGATATCTCTACTGGGCACATGATACTGGTAGACGCTGCGTGAGATTCTCCAGCTTTGTTGTTGTTGTGCAACCGAAGCACAAGCTGTTTAAGCTCCGCCCTCTTCTGGAAAGGGGGCCAGGAGCAGCAGCTCATTTGCATTTAAAGGGACACACACAAAAATGCTGTGTTTTTGCTCACACCCAGATAGGAGCAAATTTGACAAGCTATAATAAATGATCTGTGGGGTATTTTGAGCTGAAACTTCACAGACACATTCTAGGGACACCAGAGACTTATGTTACATCTTGTAAAAGGGACATTATAGGTCCGCTTTAAATTGAGATCACTCTATATTCATAGTTATCATTCTTGGTGTGAAACGGCCTTTAATTCCTTCCCTTTGGTTAACGCTTTTAAATATGAATTCCCTCCAGCTGTTCGTAAACATTAATATTTACTATATTTACTTCATGTTTTGCAAATAGTGTTTTGTTTCTTTTTTGATTTTGTTAGTATATTGGCATTCTCTAAATTTTCATTTCTTTTTTTTTTTTTTTAAGTATCACATGAACGAGCAGCATTTCTGAGAAATCATGCATCTCTACTGGTGTTTCTTTCCTTCTCTCTCTCTCTCTCTTCTAGGCATATATGGAGGATCATCTGAAGAATAAAGACCGTTTGCTCAAAGAATGGGAGGCACTGTGCTCCTACCAGGCTGAACCCAGCACCATCTCAGCGGCCCAGAGTGAAAGTAACATCAAGAAGAACCGCTGTTCTGATGCCGTGCCCTGTGAGTAAGACCCCATTGCTCCCCCATCCCCTGCCTGTCTTGAAATGCCTTGATTTTTGTGTTAGTGTATCTGAAGTGTTAGTGAGCTCTTTTTTTCAATGTTAACACACTACTCAAACTATTTATACTAAAAAATGGCATTAAATAGTGCATAAATTGGGATGCATCTCTTTTTCACACAACCTGATCGACTCTTTTTAATGGATTAGATGTGTAACTGTCAATTGTTTAATGCAGATGACCATTCAAGAGTGAAGCTGAAAGCTGAGATTAACCCCTCCAGGACAGATTACATCAACGCCAGCACCATTGTAAGTTTGTGCACTTGATGGTCCTCTTTGCCCTGGATCTCATCATGTGACTCATTTCTTTGGAATCAGAAACATAAGAGTTAGAAGGACCTGCATTATTGTCCCTTTCCTTCTCTGAAATCTAAGCTAGAAATCTAAAGCTGGAAAGCCCTCCTTTCCTTGCATCCCCTTCTGTTACCAAGGCGATAATCCATTTATTCCTCATAGATGTGCAAGTCTGCCACTGGTTTCGGAATACCCCTCTCAGCGTTGCTATGGTTACATTGTATTGATCTCATTCAGGATGTGTAGGTCTGGAATCCCCTGCTGCTCTGTTGTAGTTGAGAGCGAGGGATCATCAATTAAGCCTTCATGCGCCTCGGATCACATTAATGGCCTGTTGTCGTGGTGATGGGCAGATCCAGGGTTAAGAAGGGCTAAAGAACTGACCTCTGACCTTTTGTCCACTGTTGACCCTTTAGATCGAGCATGACCCCCGGATGCCAGCTTATATTGCCACCCAAGGACCTCTCTCACACACCATCTCTGATTTCTGGCAGGTCAGTCACATCTGTGTGTGAATGTGAGACCTATGTGATTATTTGATATAAAGTAATACAAGTTGCTTGAAATGTACATTACCATTCAAACATTTGGTGTCAGTAAAATTATATATATATATATATATATATATATATATATATAGGGCTGTCAAAATTAACACGTTAACGCATGCGATTCAGTTCAGTTTAAAGCATTAAAAAAATTTAACGCAGCATTTTCCGTCATAATTTGGCTAGCGTTACATTATATGATCACGCTCCTATTCACGCAAATGATTTTAAACCATTCAAGCGCCACAAGACAAACGAGAACGCGCTGTCTGTGAATGTCGTGTCATGTGACACAGAAAGACACGTGCCAGTATCGAGTTCTCTTTCGTGCTTGAACAAACAATAACACACAGAATTATGCCAAAATGCCCGTTTTGTGGCGTATCCTCATAAGAGCAGTCTTAAATTAGTTAATAACGTCTTAAATGAACTTAAAGAGTTGTGAGATAATGAGATGCGCGTCAGATCCGCGTCATGTTCGGCAGCGGCAGCTCTTAAAGTGACAGCAGTCTAATAAACCAGTTGCTGTGAAGTCTGTCATTAATGTTAATCAAATGTATGCAGTGAAGACTGTAAAGTGTTTGATAACTTTATTCAATTTCTGTATATTTCCTACATGTTAGACAGGCCACAGGTAAATATGACATTTATTATCATGGGTTTATGTGAAGATTGTTTTTGGTTCACTTAAATTAAAAGTTGTTATTTTCTTAAGCCCTAATAAATGTTGAAATTGGTGCTTTCAGTTATACTGTAATGTTGAATGTCTATAAATAATGTTTAAAAAACAAAATCAGTTTCATAGAGACATCAGTAGCAGTATTAGTATCAGTGGTACTGGCCTTCATTCATGAAAAGATGACATTAAACAAATATTTAAAATATACTGTCTTTAAGTTGTTTCTACATTAATTTGGAGAAATGATTACAATATAAAAAATATTAACACTTATTAAAACTTATTGCAATATTTTTAATTGTGATTAATTACAGAAAAAAAATGTGATTAATTAGTTAATTTTTTAATTGATTGACAGCACTAATATATGTGTATATGTATGTGTGTGTGCATTAATTTGTTCAAAAGTCACAAAAAAGATGTTTACATTAATACAAAAATTTCTATTTCAAATAAATGCTGTTTTTTAGCTTTCTATACATCAAATAAAATTCAAAAATGTATGATGGTTGCCACAAAAATATTAAGCAGCACGACTGTTTTCAACACTGATAATAAATGTTCACCAAATTAACATATTTAAATGATTTCTGAAGGATCATGTGACACTGAAGACTGGTGTAACGGATGGTGAAAATTTGAAAATTCAACTTTGCCAACACAGGAGTAAATAAAACTTTAAAATATATTAAAATATTTTAAATTGTAATAATATTTCACAATATTACCAATTTATGTTATTTTGCAGTTTTGGTGAGCATAAGAGAATTCTTTCAAAAACATTAGAAAATCTTGATGCCAAACTTTTGAATGGTAGTGTATTCTGTGTATTTTACACTGTTCTACGTATTAATTATTGCTTATTTTCTGCATATTAATGTAAATACTGCTTAAATGGCATGTTTTGTAAGCCGTGTATGTTGCGCAGATGGTTTGGGAGAGCGGGTGTACAGTCATAGTGATGATGACGGCTCTGGTTGAGGACGGAGAAAAGCAGTGTGATCGCTACTGGCCCGATGAGGGCTCTTCTCTCTACCACATTTATGAGGTTTGTAATATTACTTGTGAACCTGAACAGATGCCCAGAGGTGTTTGCTTTTTGTAGTGTGAACTACTTAAAATATTGTGTTACCCTTCAATTATCTCACTCAGGTGAACCTGGTGTCTGAGCATATCTGGTGTAATGACTTCCTGGTGCGTAGTTTCTACCTAAAGAATGTCCAAACCCAGGAAACTCGTACCCTCACTCAGTTCCACTTCCTGAGCTGGCCCGCAAAGGGAATACCCACCTCCACACGCCCTCTGCTGGACTTCCGCAGGTACTGCACATGCTCACAAACATACATGGTGTGTAAATACATTATTTAGACATGTATGAAGGCCTAATAATTGCTTGATTGCGATGATTTGCTCTAATGGCAATAACATCATAATGTTGATTAAATGCTATGAAATAATAAGGACCATTATTATTAAAATATTATTTGTGTTTTACTGTAATCATTTATTAAGGTGGGATAGGTGATATTTTTAACAATTACTAATATCTTTATATTTAAAATATTTTTATTCATGTCATTTTGCCTTGTGCAATATTATTATTATTTTTATATAGCTGGAAATCATACATATAAGTTCAGTGTGAACAAATGACAGCAAATTCTTAAGGTGTTTGTGTGATAAGCGTACACTATAACTGTCATACACAAAATTACAATAAAATAGTTATACATTACAATTATTTTTATAATTAGAAAACATCTTTTTCCGCAAAAAAACGTGTGAATTTATGTATGTCAGTTTCACATCATGTTCTCCATTTGCTCTGTCTTTTCTCCCAGCTCAGGGCTCCAGACTCCGACCAAATGGTTGCATTTTGCAACCTTTTTTTCTGCCAGTGCGACTAAGTTTGGTTAGAGGTCGCACTGGTGTGACCACCACATTGCTCAACTGATAAGAGCTGCTATTTCTGGCATCAAATGGCAAATGAAACTAAAATTGAAACGAAACAGCGCTACTCGTTTGAGCTGTGCAGCACGGATCTTTTATAAGCACGGAACAATAATAGACAGCGCAGCGCAAGATCAGCGCACGCCGATCTCGGTCATGTGACACTGTTACTATACAGCGCTGGGAGATCCAGTGAGAAAGCGTTTGAAATTGCAGCAGAATTAATAACATTGCTGCGAGATCCAGTGAGAAGCATTCAAATTCAGCGCAGGATTCTCTGCTTTAAACCACAGATATCAGATCAAATAGCGCTGACGTGGAAACCAGGAGAAACACTGTGCCATGAACGAACAAGTTAATAGCTCTCCAGTCCACAAATCACCATGGATTTAATGTAGTACCACTTACTGAAACCATGGTATTGTGGCAGAAATAGTCGAATGCTTCTACTTTATTCATTTTAGCGTTCATGCGAACTTTTGAAAGTGAAATTCAAACACTTTTCTAGGACTTTTTAAAGTGCTTCACACTTTTTCCTCCACTTCAAAGTGCTAAATATTATCCATTTTTAATGTGGTGATTTGTAAAACTAACACAACCCACATGAAATTACCATTAGATGGTGGCAGAGGAGCATTTATTGACTCCCTAACGTATGGAAAAGTCACAGTCTCATGAAAAACAAAAACTTTTTCAAATTATGACTGAATTACACAGAAAGTAAGTAAAGAGCCTCCTTTTATAATCACTGAAACTGTCGGTTAGTTCAGTGTGGTACATTTAATAAGAGTAGAATATTTACATTTTTCCCTATAAAATTGATGTTTTTGCACGCTACTGTTAATAAGTTAATTTTTTCTGCATCTCAGTTCAAGCTTAGTGCTTTACTGTCAAATTTCCAATAAATAAGCATATAATATCATTAGTTACTGTGCTAATTAATGCAAAACATTAGTAATATGATTAAATTACCTTTATAATTAAAAAAACCCAGCTCCACCTTCTGTAGAACTTGCTCTCAAATGTTAGTCTGGAGCCCTGCAGCTGCCATGATATCATCCCATCATCCTTCACTCTTATTCCCTCCACTCATATTCTGTCCCTTAACCTCTCAACCTCTGTCAGTCTCTTTCTGAGAGCGATGGAGCGCAGTAGCGAGGTATTGCACAGCTGTCTGTGTCATTTTTGTGGTTTGCAGCTAGTAGTCTGGTTCCAGTTGCATAGTCACAAAAATGAGCACAGACAGTTGTGGCTGCAGCAACGCTGATGAAACGCTCCATCGCCTAACTCCCCCTCCACGTTCTCTCTGCTTGAATCTCTGTCAACCTCTTCATCTTAGTCTCTTTTTATTTCCTTTTCTGTGTCTCTCCTTTCTCCATCACTTCCTTACATTACATGCTTTTTGATGTTTGGGTGGATGTTGCTTGTTTCTTACCACTCTTGACTGTGGTATAACTCTCCTCTTTTTGATCTTTCTGGCTCTCTACTGTGCAGTGGTCCTGATGTTTTCCTCTGATCTCTGTGGGTCTCTACTCTACATTAGCCTCGATTTTACAGTGCTTGCAAGGCGACCACTGTATTGAAATTCCTCTCATCCTTATTAATTTTGTTCTCCACCAAAGTGTGCAATTATTTTGGCTTAAACTGCTACATATATTCCACTCCAGACACAAGTTAATGAACTTAACCTTAAAATTTAAAATGATCAAAATCACACAGATCATCATCATTATTATATATATACACACTACCTTTCAAAGGTTTGGGGTAAGGAATATTTCTTTTAATAATTATTAAATTATTAAGTAATTAATTTTTTTTTTATACATTATTTTGCTTTTCATAACAAGAAACCATTAATAGCAATCACAATATGTTCAACTACTATAAGTGCCATCATTCGTGAATATTATAAGTACAAGTTATACATGTTGTACTCAAAGCAAATGAATTAATGAATAAGTGACTGAATACGTAAATAATGACGTCAATGTATGAATATATAAACGTGAGGAAAAATAAATAAATAAAATTAATGAATAAAATTAACATTATAAGAATGTATACTAACTTTTACAAAATTAATTTAAAATAAACGCTGTTCTTTTGAACTTTCTATTCTTCAAAGAATCCTGAAAAAAATATATCACTGTTTATACAAAATATTAAGTAGCACAAATGTTTTGTTTTTTAGCACAATAAATGTTTCTTAAGCACTAAATCAGTATATTACAATGATTTCTGAAGCATCATGTGACACTGAAAACTGGAGTAATGGCTCCTGAAAATTCTGCTTTGCCATCAAAGGATTAAATTAATTATAAATGTAATATATTAAAATAGAAAACAGTTATTTAATAATATGCAAATAAATGCAGGCTTAGTGAGCATAGTTGACTTCTTTCAAAACCATTAAAAAAATCTTACCAACCCCAAACTTTTGAACAGTAGTGTAGATATATTGTTTTTTAGATATTTAAAAATCTGACTTACATTAATAAAATGTTATCCAACATGTTAATGTTCGCATAATGGATTTGGATTGCTTTTCTGGCACATACTTTTATACTGCTTACACCTTTACACTGTCGTGCATTCTTGTGCACGGCTGACAGAAATCAACATGTCATGACAACTTCTAATCGTCATTTCATTTACTCCGAACCAAAGCCTAAATCCTGAGCTAATCTAACTTGCTTTGCAAGCACTTGCATTTCCTTTAGAAAATCTCTCTTTCTGCCCTTTAGGAAAGTTAACAAGTGCTACCGTGGCCGCTCCTGCCCCATCATTGTGCACTGCAGGTATTTTAACGCATTGATGCATTTGAGGAATTAAAAGTTTTTATTAAATAGTGTAGTTTGATTCCTTTTAGAGTCAGAGATGCCAAGCCTGCCAAACATTTTATTAGAAAGTTATTTTGAAATACACACAGTATTCTTGTGGAGATCAAGTATTGCATATTAGATTTTTTTTCAGAGTGTATTGCTCACAGTATCGCCCTTCTGTGCAGTGATGGTACAGGCCGGACTGGAACGTACATCCTGATCGACATGGTCCTGAACCGCATGGCTAAAGGTCAGCACATGATATAAACTTGTAAAGCTTGTGAAGAAATCACAGTGTTTAGGAAAGTAGAACATACTGAAGATGTTTAAAGGGTTAGTTCACCCAAAAATGAAATATCTGTCATTAATTACTCACCCTCATGTCGTTCCACACCCGTAAGACCTTCATTCATCTTCAAAACACAAATTAAGATATTTTGATGAAATCTGAGAGCTGTCTGACCTGTCTGTAGATGGCAATTTAATTACCACTTTCAAGGCCCAGAAAGGATATCGTTAAAATAGTCAATGTGACTGCAGTGGTTCAACCTTAATGTTATGAAGCAACGAGAAAACAAAACAAAAATAATGACATTAATAACAGCGCTTTCGGGTTTTACGTCAGAACGCCGACTCATTATTGTTTATTATAATGAGCCGTCGTTCTGATGTAGAACCCAGAAGCGCTGCACTGTTTAGACTTTATAGATAGAAAGACGGTGAACTTGTGTTATTATGAATGGGAGAAAGTGCAACACGCAATATGGCGGAAGTCCCGCCTTCTAAATAAGAGCCGACTGGTAAAGTCATCGCGTCACTGCAGCTGCCGTTAGAAGTTCCGGTTCCTATAGAAACAGATTTCCTATAGAGATGCGCACTTAACACATGCGCATAAGCTTGATCCAGCCTGAAAAATGCCGTTTTTTGTCATGATTTGAGCATTTAGAAACAACATTTATGAGACAGTTGTTGTCAGATTTCATTGGTGATTTCAAATATGAAATTATACCGAAAGCTTGGCAAACAGCTTTGGAGAATTTGATGTTTCCCCATTCAAAGATGCCCGAGAGGCATTTCAAAGATGGCTGCCAAGTGAAATGACTTGTCTTAAAAGTACTTTGACTGTGTTTACAATGTCAACAGAAGAGTTGACAGGGAAGAGAAGATATTGTTGAATAAAGTCATTATTTTTGTTTTGTTTTTGGTGCACAAAAAGTATTCTCGTCGCTTCATAAAATTAAGGTTGAACCACTGTAGTCACATGGACTATTTTAACAATGTCTTTACTAAATTTCTGAGCCTTGAAAGTGTTTATTATATAGTGGTCTATGGACGAGTCATATACCTCTCAGACTTCATCCAAAAATATATTAATTTGTGTTCTGAAGATGAACGAAGGTCTTACGGGTGTGGAACGACATGAGGGTGAGTAATTAATGACAGAAATTTTGGGGTGAACTAACGCTTTAACAAAATTTGTTATTTTGTTTTCAACTCAGGAGTAAAGGAGATCGATATCGCTGCAACCCTGGAACACATTCGAGACCAGAGGCCAGGAATGGTGCGCACCAAGGTATGAATGACAGAACAGCTCAGTAACACCACAGAGCCCCATATGAGAAATAAAGCACTATTGTACCCATAAAACACCACAGTATCAGCAGCCTCTCTTGTTCCCCTCGGTTGCAGTAACTGCTGTAAATCATTTTCATTGGTGCTGATGGTGTTATTAAAGGAGAGTTCGACGGATGGAGTAGTGGATTGTAAAATAGAAATGCTGATCTATGCTTTTCTCTCTCCTCAGGATCAGTTTGAGTTTGCACTGACCGCTGTGGCTGAAGAGGTTAATGCTATTCTCAAAGCCCTACCGCAGTGAAACGAATGCCCATGACTGAGCACACACACACACACACACTCACAGATTACATGCATGTGTGCATAACATGCCTTGTGTGGCCACTGAGGTTAGTATTAGGGATATGCACAAGTAATCATCTAGTCAAGTACTCGTTCTACAACTAACTAGTAAAACTCTACACAAACTACTTGCAAATTGATTTTCCATTGCCTTCACTTAAATCATTACATCTGCAGTAAGTGCATTGGGTGGCACTCTGGGTACACGATGAAGAGGGGTGAGAGATCCAAGTGTGCAGTATGTCAGTCTTCATGGTTCTTGTCACTTTTATGGTGGAAAGAAGGTGGCAGTTTCTATGAGAAGCTGCGAGAGTTGTAAAACTGTTTTTGCAGCTTGTGGCAGAAGACTATTTCACATCGGACCCTTTTGTTAACAGATGGATGGTAATTGTTTCTCATAGGGATGTAAGGTATTTTCAACATTTACAGGGGCTAGTCGCTGATTTTATTGCCGTCCGAATCCAGAATGTCACTGTTTTTCTCCCACCACCCGTGTAAAAATCCCCGGCCGAATTACCTACTGTTTTTTAACAAACGCCAAGGTCGTGTGGTAATTTAATTGCCGTCTGAATCCACATCTCTGAGTTTACAAGAGGAGATCAATTCAAAATTCACAGTTTAAATCCTTTTTGACAACTGCGGAACACCGTACGAGTGCTTCACATATACTTTAATTACTGAAACGCTGGGAAATGCTACTTCATCACGGCTCCACCTCAGTGAAAGGAGAAAGAAGAAAAAAGCATGTTTTCATTTGAAATGGGTCGTTCCAATTTTAAAATTTGTTATATACAATTATATACATATAAACTAAGCACCTTTATGTTTATCTCATGTAAATAAGAGGATGGATTAACTTATTTCCACTAATTTCCATATTTTTTAAAATGACATCCATCATTTTGAGATAAAATGCAAGACTATAATGTGTTTATCTTCCTATAACAGGAGATTTAAATAATATTATTTTCCTATTATTAAACTAAATATGAATTTATTCGTATTATTCCAAGCATATGACATTTTATTTACAGCAGACAATCATGCGACTGATCATGTGAGCAGTGCGTTCTCGGGTTCGTAGGATCACTAAACTCGTTCCTCCACCGTGAATAAATCGCCATCTGAACATGTGAGTTTTATGACTGAGCTGCCATGCAGATTTATTTTTACAGACGTCCACGTGAGAAACAATTACCGTTTGAATAGGGCTTAAGATGCCGACTTACAGCTCTTGTATTTCTGAGTAATATTAATGTATATGATAAAATAGATCATAGAACTAAATAGAAATTCAGTTTTGTCATATAAATTAATTAGCTTTTATATTATTTTCAAAAGAAAGGCATAGTTTGTGAAAGCATTGTAAAGCTGATTTAGCTTTATGTTTGTGAATAAAAAAATATTTAACATATTTTATTTTAAATGTATGAGTAATTGATACTTGTTTTTAATCTTAGAGTACTTGCCTACAAAATTACTCAATGCCATCCCTAATTATTATTGCTGATTTCCAGCACTCAAACACACTCAAAAACACATATCCCAACCAGTTCTCCAATATTGCCTTCCTACAGCATGTAAAATCAAATCTCCTTCAATTAATACTCACACAGAGATATACTTGGACCTATATTTAAGCTCTTCAGGATCTGATTTCTTCCTTGCCTTCACGCTTGGTAACAAAATGTAATTATCTAAAGGGAAGTCCGTTTCTCCGTGTTCCCTCTCTCTCTCTCTCAGTTTCACCATGGTGATGACTTAGTCCTGTTACGTACACTTCTTCAGTGTTATGTGAGTTTCCTTCACAATAGTCTTGTCTACTGTGGTGGTAGGAGGCAGGGAAAACAAGTATCATGAAGGTGAGCTTTGATGTAGTCTTATGTTCAACATATTTAACACACATCACATGTTAACGTGTGCCCTCAGAATTTTACACGCCCCCTTGCATGTTCATTTATTAAAAAAAAAAAAAAAAATGTTTTAGTTTTAAACTATTACACATAATTATAACAAGTGGCCCTCACGAGCAGAACATAAAATGTGGAAAAAAATGGCAGATTCCATTTGAGCCTATTCATGTTTCCACACAAACTCCACATTTCTTTAGTTCCCTAAGGGAATCCGTCACACTTCATTTCAACAAGAATGCCGTCAAATGCTCATGTGACAGCAGGAACTTAAAGTAGAAGGTATGTTGAATTTCAGATCAGATTTTGAAGAACATTCTGATCTGTTGTAGGATTATGTTGAAGACTTTACTCTTTTCTTTTCCTCCTTGGTCAAAATCTCTCTTTCTCTACTTTATGGTTATTGTGGTCAACCTAATTGTTCTATTCCTCTGGCAAATCAGTAAAAAAAAAAATAAAAACAAAAGATGTCAGAATTATTTAAAAAGCATATATTTTGTATCTTGTGATGACTAATAAAATAATTGTGAAGTGATGCAGAGCATCACTGTGTATATGTCTTTTTTCTTTATTCAGTGTTTTTTTTTTTTTTTTATGATTTTTTATATATTGAACCATTATATTTTCCACATTGAATATACCTTTCATTCTTAAATGGATTTTTCTAAAAACAGAAACTAACATTTTTTTCTATCTACCTGATTTTTCAACATGGAAGTAAGGGCGTGTTCACACTTGGCATCTTTTTTTGACAAGAAAAAGTTGACAAGGTAAAGAAAAGAAAAAAGCTGGCAGCGTTTGGTTCCAAGTAGACCCTTTTCACAGAATGATGAAATTTTTTTTATATATATATATATATATATATACACACATATATATATATATATATAATTTATTTTTTAAATGTATGTATATTTATAACATTATACATTGTATTATATTACCTTTGCATCAAATTACAAAAAAAAAAAAAAACTAGTTAAAGGGGACCTATAATGCCACTTTTATAAGATGTAATATAAGTCTCTGATGTCCCCAGAATGTGTATGTGAAGTTTTAGCTCAAAGTACCCCACAGATAATTTTTTATAGCATGTTAAATTCGTCACTTTTTGAGGGTGAGCAAAAACGCTCCATTTTGTGTCCCTTTAAATGCAAATGAGCTGCTGCTCCCAAGAAGAGGGCGGAGTTTCACAAGCTCATGTTAGCAGCTCCGATTACCTGATGCAGACTAACTGAAAATGTCAGAAACTGTTCAGCCTTTTATGTTCAAACCGGAGTCGGACAATGATGGAGAGACTCAAGAAGAAGTGACAGTGAATGGTTGGTTGATGAATTTATGTAGTTGATGTGGAGTTAACTATTTTACCCCTGGTTTCAAAGACCAGGTTTAACCCAGATAGCATGTAGTAATCGGCCCGAGCTCGGCTGCCCCGCGGCGCCTAAGCTAGTCACAGACTAAAATGCATGTTTGGGCTGTTTTAACTTGTACTGACATATCTTAAAATATGTCATAGCCATTGTTTTGTTTCAAGATGCTCACCAGTAATGTTTTTTCTAGTGAAAATTTATAAAAGCTACTTAAATGTCCTAATTGAACTAAGGCCTAATCCTGGCTCAGGCTAAGCCCTGTCTCTGAAACCGGGCCTTAAAGTCATTGATTAGCATATTCAGTCATGATAATCTATAAATCGCTTATAAAATGCCTACAGAGCCAGAGAATATATGCTGCATTAAGGTAGAACAAGTATAGTTTAGTTTAATTACGGTTATAACTTAAGCTGTCATTTTGCTTTTATGACATGCTATTGCATTTGTGTTACATACTGTATTGCAATAACATGGCCTCACCCCTTTGTTATGTTCTCGGGGGTGGAGTTTATGTACATTTTGGGGTTAGTGATGTCACTAACCCGGGAAGAAGCTCGTTGTAGTCCCTACCAGCCGTTTGTTGTAGTCTTTAAACATTTTTTAAAGGAAAATATCTCCCTTTGCATTGAACTTTGAGCACCCACTCTTACCTGAAAAATGAGATGGATTGCTTGTGCATATTTGTACAATTTGTAACAAGAATCATTTAAAAACACACTCAGTTATACATTTAAAAAAAAAAAATTAATTCAAAACCTAATGTGTAAAAAAAAGAGACCGAAAGGAGTCTCCTTGCTTTGTTTATGCAATTTCTCCTTGCTCTAGATGCCATGATTTTTACCAGTGTTGGGGAAAGTTTAAAGAAGGTAATGCTTTACCATATTGTGTTACTCCTTAAAAACTGTAATTGTGTTACTTAGTTCATTTTTATGGAAACGTTACTTTTGCTATATTTTTTCGGGGCTGGGTTTGCTTTCTTGTTATATATATATATATATATTTAAAAGCTAATTTTTTTGGCAAATGTAAAGGCCCTTTCACACCACAAATGAAATGAATAAGCCTCAGGCTGATGGAAATGCAAATTCACGCCTGTACAGCAGAGGGCGCAGCTCGAACAAACCTTTCAGCTTTGCTGCCATTCTGGACTTAAAGTCATTTTTGCTCATTCATATGGTTGAATTGGATAATCGAAGGTCAGCATCAAAGATATTAGTTAATATAAAGTTAGATTAAATACATAAAGTATATTTGTGTTATTTTTAATTATATTTCATTTTAACATATTTAATTATTGCAGGTTTGCGTAATATTCTGAGTTCGCATTTCACTGTTTTTATTCATTTTGAGGAATACCAAGTCTGTTTTTGTGCAAGTATGAGTAAATGCATGCTCACATGTAGTGTAGAACTACAATAACCATCATGTTTACACAGCGCACATCGTTACTTTAGCGTTACTTTACTAGTTACTTGAAAAAAGTAATCTGATTACATACTTGTAATGCGTTACCCACAACACTGATTTTTACTACCTACATGAACCACGACAGCACATTCTTACTGTCCTTGCTGCTAAATAAAGCCAGAACACAACTCTTTAAGATGTACCATGTTTTATTGTTAAAATATATGGTAAGTGTGGTTATATTTTAACTTAATACACAGATTTTATAAAGAATGAATATGAAAAAGATCATTTAAAAACAATTGAGGTCTGCTTTGGCACAAACATTGATAGCTATTTTGAGCAATATATGGTTTACTCCTATGTTCACATATAACATATACTGGCAAATCAGCAAATAAATTTTTCTGAACTTTCAGTCATTCAGTGCTCTTCCTGGAGTGTATACTGTACTTGTCAGTAACCCTCTTCAGAGCGACATAGTACACAAGATGAACTGCAAGAGGAAATTGAAGATGTTACAACAGGTTCCTATATGCTTTCAATGAAGTAACCCATTTTACTTCCACAATTAATCAGTGTAAACCAGCTGTCAGTAAAAATCATCTCAGATTTTAAAAAATAAGTGGAAGTAAGGCAGAAAATATAGGCACTAAATGGGAAAATTTTGTCATCACTTACATCATCATACTGGAAGTTCACCATTCCCTGCTGCATTGTATCTCTCCTCCTAAAGTTGTCTACAGAAAAATAAATAAGTAATACGGTGTTTGATCAGAAATACAATTAACAGATTACTTAGTGTAACTGTAATCAGTGTAGTAGTTATAATAATCAAGTTTTGTATAGATTTGCATTTCTAAATTTTACAAAAAGTCTCACCTGTAAGTGCCCTTAGCTTCACACAACACGCCACATAGTCATCAAAGTAGATCTTTCCAGACCTGCTGTAGCGTTTGATGATGGCGTTCAGTGCCTGAGGGCTGATTCGGTAACCTGTGCAATCAAAATTTTGGTTACATCACAGTCTTAGTGCAACTAAGGCCATTGGCTAAGAGATGCAATCTTTCCCTTACAGAAACATGTACACTGTAGTTTTCAGTTTGATTGTATCTTAAAGCTCCAAATCTGTGACCTATTATTTACTCTTTGAGAGATATTTTGCCCTGAGAACTGGGTACATTTTGATCTCAGTCAATAAAAATAGACTTGGTTTATACTTCTATGAAAGGTCACACTCACCCATGTTAGCAAGGCACTGGGACATCTCATGAGGTTCCACCGTTCCACTGCAGTCCCTGTCCACCATTATGAAGTTCTGCTTCCAGCCGTTTAGCACAGCAAACAGTTCTTTAAACTCATTGAATCCCATCTTTCCGGTGTAATCTCTCTGCGCACATATGCTTAAAGAAACTAAACCACATCAAGGGATCTGTTGGGTTACTGAGACTAGCATGAAGCAAACGTTTGACTCAAGTTGGAGAGATAAGGACAGAGCTGTTTTATGTTTCTGTGAAGGATACATCCAACATGGCAATCATAATCCTGCAGGTATCCAAACTGAATGCTGCAAACAGAAAGAAAAGAAAGAAAGCAGTGAGCATGATCCACTCACTCTATATTATGCTTTGCTAGTCCAAGCATTTGAAACTAAAAACTCTTCTACAATCTCTGTACTCACGATTGTAGGAGCCACTGATTCCAGTCTGGGTGAGGCACCTTTGAAGCTCTTCAGCATCAACTTCACCATCCTGACATAACATTTATGTTACTACATGAACAACATGATGGGACAGAAAATACATTATAGCCACAAATACCCAGCAGCCCTCACCTGACCAGCAATTGCTGTGAAATAGCCCCACATTGGGTCCTGGGCAGCAGAAGCAGGAAAAGTCCCCTGGTACGCCCCATATGGTTGTTGTGCTGGGTAACCACCTGCAGCAGGCATCCCTGGCATTGCCATGCCTTGAGCAGGAACTCCTGGCATTGGGCCACCAAACTGCAAGTAAAAGAGTGACACTTTTAAGAAGCCTACTTGGATGGATGGATGGATGGATGGATGCACGAGATGGATGAAGCATGTGACGGACAGATGGATGTGACGGATAAATGGATGCGCACGCTGGATAGATGGGCAATGGATGCATGTGATGGATGGATGATGCATGTGACAGACAGATGGATGGACGCACAAGATGGGTAGATGGATGCACGCGATGGATGGATGGATGGATGGATGCATGTGATGGAGAGATAAATGGATGGATGCATGTGACAAATGGATGATGGATGCATGTGATGGATGGATGGATGGATGGATGGATGGATGCATGTGAAGGATGGATGGTTGATGGATAGATGCACGCGATGGATGGATGGATACACGCGATGGATGGATGGATGCATGTGACGGATGGATGGATGGATGCATGTGACAGATGGATGGTGGATGCATGTGACGGATGGATGGATGGATGGATGGATGCATTTGACGGATGGATGGATGGATGCGCGCGATGGATGGATGGATGCATGTGATGGAGAGATAAATGGATGGATGCATGTGACAGATGGATGATGGATGCATGTGATGGATGGATAGATGGATGGATGGATGATGGATGCATATGACGGATGGATATATGGATGGATGGATGGATGCATGTGACGGATGGATGGATGGATGGATGGATGGATACACGTGATGGATGGATGGATGCAAGCGATGGATGCATGTGACGGGTGGATTGATGGTTGGATGGATGGACGCGATGGATGGATAGATGCACGTGATAGAGCGATAAATGGATGGATCGGTGCATGCGATGGATGGATGGATGGACGTGATGGATGGATGGATGGATGAATGGATGCACGTGATGGATGGATGGATGCATGTGATGGATGGATGTGACAGATGGATGGACGCGATGGATGGATGGATGGATGGATGGATCGGTGCACGTGATGGATGGATGGATGGATGCATGTGACGGATGGATGGACGCGATGGACGTGATGGATGATGCACCGAAAAACCGAAATTGAAATTAAAAGTTTTCATTTAGCTGAAAACCGAAAACAAAAACAAAGTTTATTTAATAATCAATTAATTAATCAAATTATACGAGCTGTATACAAACATTTAAACTGCACACAGGGCAGTTTTTATATCAGCCTTTTAATGATATAATTATGTTTCTACTCCAATTCGTTGTTGAAATATTAACATTTAAATGGTGGCTGCATTAAAAACTTGCTTTTGTGACAGATTTAGTCAAACACATTAAATAATGAAGACGACAGTTTAAGTAAAAAATACAATGAATATGTAATATGTTGCTTTTTTAAGGTGACTAACGAGCTGTGGACATTGAATGGCTTTCCTGAGGTAAATGTAATGATACGTTACAAGCTGTTTTATTGACATCTCGAAACAACAATTGAGCGATTACATGAGACATGATGCGGATTTTAGTAAGTTGTACTGTTTCAACTGAAAACAGTATAGACTAAAATATCTCAGTTCATCGAAATAAAGATTGATTCAAAATGAGAAATCATTTTCAGATGGAAATTTCGGTGCATTACTCCTTTTAAGACGTATTACAACAACGTTCAAGTGGTTACAACATCCCCGATTAGCCAACAGCTAGAATCAAAAGTGCAATCAAAATCAATCTTTAGTGTCTGTTCAAACAACACTGAATGTATCAACCAACCAATTGCTGAATGAATACTATGAACATCATGTATTACTCCACTTGGATTTGTTCCAAAACACACAATTGTCCAATTAAACTGATAACATTCAGTCTGACACATCCCACCTGGTTCAATCACTATTTGGCCTAAATAAACTCCAGCCTACAGCCTGTTCATATACACGAGGCTATACATGTGGTTTCTGTGGTGAAAACCATGTTATATGTTTATATCCATTCTTTTTCCCCCCACTTTAAACTGTTCATGCTAAATCAGACAGGCATGACTTGGAGCAGGAAATGTCAATGAAAGTGACTAAAAGATATTTGGATTTATACACTCTCGGGAAAAATGTTAAGGCTACAGCTTTTCCCAGACATCTTTTCCCCCCACATATTTTCAAGTTTCCTAGTATTACCTTAAATTACTACTATAAAATTACTAATATGCACCTTTAGGGGTAGATAAAGTGCAAAGTTGTCCCTTTAAAGGTACTGTCCCAATCTCAATCTGTTGTAGAAGTTGCACTTTTTTTCTGACAGTGTAGGTAAAACCAGAATTTATTTCACTTGATCAATTTAACTTGTTTTTGACATAGATGGACGACGTGCTGTGACATGCAGCTGAAAAAAGAAAGAAAAAAAAGAAAAAATCTACACATCCTGAAAATAACATTTACTAGAAGTGAAAAGCGAAAGTGAAAAGTGAAAGTTTATATTTAAAACAAGACAAATTATTTGACAAATAGGGGGAAAAAATATATAAGACATTTTTTTCTGGTTACAAAAAAACAAACAAAAAATGTTTCTTCCACAATTTTAAATCTTAAGATAATTTGCTTTAGCATTGTTTCTTTGTTTCACTATAAAACAAAACAAAACCAAAATGCTTATGATTGTAATGTTGAAAATGCCCTTGAAAACCAATTGTAGGCTGGGCAAATATTGCCTTGTAACGTTACTTAAAAAGTTAATTTCTGATACTAACGTGCCGCGGTTTCAATCGTTATAGTTTATGCCCAATTCATATCAGAGCAAATGTAATTATTAAATTCTATGTAATTTATTTGATGTAACAATTTAGGGCGTAACAACACATACTGTACACATTTCTCAACCAATCTGGCGTCTCTTAAGCTAATTATCAAATTATTCTCACATTCTACAAACTGAATTCAGCATAAAAAAAATAAGTGATACTTACATTGTTATATCCAGGATACGCCATACTTAGCGATTGCACGCTCAACGAATAAAAACGACTTAAAAACGACTCTTACGGGAAAGTTTTCGGCCAGTCCAGCTCACTTCCGTACTTCTGCTGTGACGGGAAGTGATTGGGTGACGTCATTAGGATGGGAGCGACTGAAGGTGGCAGGCGTTTTGTGATCGCTGAGTTTTAATTTAACCTTACCTCATAAAACATAACTGCATAAGCTATGCAGAGCCGATTTGGATCACCTCCAAATGGAAAGCAAGTGTTCAGTGACAGATACACGGAAGTCATATGGCCATTTGACTGACAACTTTGTTGGCTAATGATATATGCTTATTAAATGCATCATGGGAAACACCGTAGCGTTCAAAATGATCACAGACGTATTTACTGGTGATTAAGAGTTATTCTGCCATTGCTTGGGGTGACGCGTTTATATTAATGGTGCGTGCTTATATAACACCAACTTGTCATTTACGTTAAAAAACCAACAGTCGGCGCTACTACACTAAAAGTAGAAGCTAGCAGCTCCTGTACTCAACCCAGCAACAAGACTAGTTTGGTGGCAAGTTTTGGACAGTGTTTCCTTCCATTCAGGATGTTTTGGGCGTGTGAAAGTTTTTGACGTCATAAAAATAAAGGTCATTAATGGTTCCACGAAGAAGCTTTAACATCCATGGAAATTTTCCATTGCACAAAAGGTCCTTTATAGTAGAAAAAGATTATTAAAAAAATTTTTTTACACCCAAAACGGTTCTTTTTTATAGCATTGTTGTGAAAACACCCTTGTGGAACATTTATTTTTAAGAACTATGACATAAATACACTGTTAAAACTGTACATTTATTTAAAGCTGCAGTCCGTATATTTTATTTTATTTTTTTGTTAAAAATTATTCAAAATTAATTTTCTCCTTATAATCTCCTTAGCTTAGCCCGATTCACAACAGTAAGCTTGTAATAATGTTTTCTAATTCAGGGTAGTACTGGTGGGTTTCCGCGGGAAATTCGAGCATGCCGCCGTTCGTCTTTGCGTCATTACGTCACGTCTGTTTACATAAAGAAGGAGTCCCAGCTGGTAGGCTAAATCACATGTGAGGATAGCGGATCATTTATAGCCTTTTCTCACAGCAGCTGCAATAATTAAATTTATCATTTTGATGGCAGATTGTAATCCAGAAAGGTCCAATCATGAGTGACAACTGGAGATTCACCCGTAGTCAAAAGGAAAAGACGTCGGAGTGGCTACAGAAACTGAAATCTACAGGTAACGCTAATACACACTAAATACTAGGGCTGGGTAAAAAATATCGAATTCTCGATTTTAATCGATTCTCATTTTTATGAACCGATATCGATTCTTAAATCCGAAGAATCGATTAGTCTAGTCTGTTTTCAGCTGATGAATGAACAGAACATGTAGCGTGCCTCTCATCCAATAAATCGCAATAATCTTTGTGCTTTGTTACTTTTGATATGAAGCAAAGTCTCATTCAAATGACATACATCTTATTATGAGATTCAAAAAATAAATACCATTTTGGCGCTGTTAAATGTGGCGTGACAGATCGCTTTAGCGCCTCAGTTAAAGAGAAGCGGCAGCACGGAGCGCATGTGAACATCCTATCCTCTGCTTTAATACCAGTTACAGCGCGAAATAAACATGAATGAACATCTGAAGGTATGTTAAAATATACAGTACAACTTACCGAAATCCGTATCATGTCTCATGGAATAGCTCAATCAGTGTTTCAACCTCGGAAAGACGTCAATAAAACAGCTTGTAAACAATGTCACGTAACGTCACATTTACCTCAGAAAACCATATTCAGTGACCATAAACTCATTAGTCAGCTAGAAAAGTGAACTCTAGAGAGCAGCATTCTGATAAATACAGATAAGCACCGTTACATATTCATTATAATGTTCTTCAATATTTAATGCTTGTTTGAATAAATCAGTTATGACAGCCACAATTTAAATGTTTATAGGCTATTTAAAAAAAACCTGCATTGGAGTAGAAATATGATTATATAATTCTAAACTTTATTTATTAGAAAAAAAATTCATTGAGTGTAATTTAAGTGTTTGTATATAAATAAGTTAATTTTAACCTTCAGTATTATAGTAATGTAGTACCAACTGACTCCCATGGGTAGTTTACAGCATTAGTTGAGAGATTTTTTTCCTCTAGAAAATTTGCCATGTACTGTAACTGATATACTACATCCACAAATAATCGATATCGAATCGAATCGAATCGAATCGCAAGCATGTGAATAGAAATCGAATCGAAGCGTGAAAATTGTGTCAATACCCAGCCCTACTAAATACACATAGTCACGCAATGCTGATGTTGTTAACATTAACAATTTGAGAACAAAGTATAACAATAATAATAATTTGCACAGTTTGACATGATCTGAGCTAAGCGATCGTTAGATTTAATCACCATTGGAAGCGCGATTGTAATGCTTTTTTCCTCAGTTTTTCAGAACAAAAGTGGCAGACATGTCACTTACTTGTTCAGACATTTTCCGGTGAAAATTCTTATTTTGGTCATACTTCCAAGTCGCAGAATCTGTGATTCCGAAGTACAGTATCCACACCGGTGTGGTGACTGACAGCAAACATTAGATTCATCCGTGCTGAGGAGCCGTGCCAATGCACAACCCACGTAAAGATGATAACTGCAATTACAGGTTTCAAACAGAGATGGCGACAAAGAGGGAAAACTTACGGACTGCAGCTTTAAGCAATATCACATGAGCAGGAGTGCTGAATATCTGCAGGGCTGCAGCCTTGTGTCATAAATAAATAATCACAGCTGATATTCAGCAAGATTGTGAGTGAGATATTGCTCTTATTCAGCAGTTGTATAAACAAGTAATTGATACAAAGTAATTTACATTTCAGACAAAAATCAATCTTTTCTTGGCTTTCACTCAGCACCGCTCACATACTGTGGTCGGAAACAGCAGAGAAACAGACTTATACGAACAGTTAAACATCCCAGTATAGCTATTACATATCAATATTCTTGGAACGCCGCTCAGCCAGTCAGATTTGAGTACTGGAACTGTTGTTGTATAATAGTAAATATAATAATCAATCTCTAACAATAGTACATTTTTAGGTATACTTTTCTGTAGTTTGGCATCACAAATGTTACACTTCATCATTCCTCAAGCATTCAATTAGCTGATCAGAGTGACAGCTTAATAACCCTTCTATTCTCTGGCTCCATGGAACAAGGTCACTAAGGATTAAGACTAACCCTGCTAAAGGAGAGAGGAGAGAAGAAAGAGAATGAGCGTCACTAGGTTATGCAATACCCTGTTACTTTGCGTCGCCTCGTTACGCAGGCTTTGCTGGGTTACAGTTTAGTGGTCAAACTGAGAGGTTCCTGGAAAGATCACGGACGCATGTAAATGAGATTCCTCAGTGTGCCAAATGGACTGAATAGTCTGAATGTAAAGGCTGGAATACACTATGAATAGATTTTAAAACAATAGGCATCACACACTTGCTGACTTTGAAAATGGTTATAGAAAAAACTGGGCATTATACACTAAACGACTGAGGATCGCACACTACCAGACTTTTAAATCATAAGAACATAAATTAATGCAGAAACATGGCATGCTTTGCTAGGAGACACATGACAAATGAAAACTGTAATGTGTTCTAAAATCGGCTCAAAGTATCAAACATGCTTGATAATCATATGCTGCGTCCCAATCATAGACTGTAAAATATTCCCATATTATCCGTAGTATTTGAAATTAGAATGTGTCCCAAATATGTTGAAATGAGTATTCCAAAGATACCCGGATGGTCTACTTTTTCCAGTTAGAATCCAAAGTGCAGATTCGTGAGCACTCCAACGGCTAATATTGCCCACAACCCATTGTGCTGTGGACGAGGCTTCGATTAGAACTACAAACATGAATAGACCCTTTTCACATTTAAGGGTTTCTAATAAGCAGAAGTCGTCATAGTTGGGTAAACTTTTATAGCGGTGACTTTGTTAAATATATTTTTTGTGTTTCCATTTGCACAAATAGCAAAAGAGAAAACTCCACAATAGTGTTTTCATAACTTTCAAAAAGAGGGGAAAAAAATAGAGAGCGATTGATAACGGCAGTCAGAAGAGAGAAAGATGTCATTTTTACCGTCACTTCCATAGAAACACCCTCACAGCAGCATTAACTAGTTTTTTTGTAATTTGATGCAACGGTAATATAATACTAGCCTAAGTATAGTGTTATAAATGTACATACAAATTTTTAAAAATGAAAATATAAAAAACTTTGCAGGATTTACGATATTGATGACCGTTAAAACGCGTCATCACAGTATGTGAAAAGAGTCGTGTTAAAAAACTACAAACATGGCGGATGTGCGAGACCGACGGTTAAGCAGAGCGGTTAAGATAAAGGGGTTTGAGTGACTGATAATTAGTAGCCTATCTAACCTGACGAAAAGATATTTATCCACATTATATGTCATCTGCAACAGCATTGTGAACTTTTATAACGATGCGTTTGGTCATTAACTTTTAAATGCATCATTATGTAAACATAAGGAGAGTTCTCTGCATGAAAGACCCATGACTGGCAGATCAACGTGCGACTACATTTCTCTCCGAAACGGTAGGAAATTAAATTTAATTGAATGTGGAGGATTTTAACTGTGACAAGATGACTGACAGGGCAGTTTAAACGGTGACAGGTTGCACGTAACTAAGCGGACAGAGCGTCAGTTAAAGACGAAATTATGACGAAGTAGTATGTCCCAAAAATCACACTCTTCTGCTACACACTCAAAAGTATGTACTTTTTCTTCTCAAAAACAGTACTTTTAAGGCATAGTAGGCAAATTGGCACACACTGATGGTCTGAAACGAAAAAAAAAAAGCCCATCACACACTAGGTCACCGTGATTTTGCAAGCAAGACATGTTTCTGGATCAACAGATTTAGGAACATGAAGGAAAAAACATAGTCCTAACCATATCCCTACCCCTAAACTTAACCCTACCCATAAGTTATCCCTAAAATCAGAGGGAAATGATAGGTGAATAACACTGATAGAAGCACCTAAGCCTGGTTGTAAACCTAAACTTGACAAACTGTAAACTTGTGCCTCAAATCTGATTGGTTGATTGGAATGTTGATCCAGGAACATGTTGTACTTGGTGAAATCAAGTTCACCCAACTGGCATCATTTCATCCAGACTGCAAATCTGGGCAAAGTCATGTAGTGTATTCCAGCTTTAAGTAGGAGAATTTAATGCTCTTTGTGGCAAGTTTTGGACAGTGTTTCCTTCCATTCAGGATGTTTTGGGCGTGTGAAAGTTTTTGACGTCATAAAAATAAAGGTCATCAATAGTTCCACGAAGAACCTTTAACATCCATGGAACTTTTCCATTCCGAGTCTACTTTGTTAATTTACCCCTAATAGTTCTCAAAGTGGAGGTGGCTATAAATGAGACAGAAACCAAACAAACCATATCCAAAAAGAACCATATCTGTTTATGGACGTTTATTTATCCTGTACCTTGTAGTTTAGAAAATACAGATCTGTAATTGTACACCAAAACTGTACTTGAAAATTCTTAATGAAAGAAATTGTCTTCAAAAGACAATGAAACAACAGTTTTATCCACAGTGAAACAGAACTAGGGGTCTGTTGTACCCAGTACAGACAAGCAAGGTTGACAGTGAAGGTGGAAAGAGCTAGGGGGATTCATGCCATGCTTGTTTACTACTGAACAGTGATCAGATGGCCTTGCTGTAATCCTTTGGTAAACAGTTAAAGGTCGCACAAGCATGACAGATCCTGAATCAGTAATCAGGCCTTTTCAGCCTCGATTTCCCCCTATATCAAGAGCTGGCTTTCAATTTCACACACACCACTGTACAAAAAGAACAGATTAGAAGTGATAAAAGTCTGTTGTACAGCTTATACAATGCAATTCAATTCTGCTTTTGCAAAAATATACTCATAATATACATAGATTTCACTTTTCAATTCCCCTGCACTCTTTTTGCCCATTCTACCCCGCCCCATATCCATAAAAATCACATTACAAAAGCAGTTGAAATAACCATTTCTGAACAGTTATAAAGCATTTTACTTGGCCAGCTGGAGAAAAATTGTGCATTTTTCCAGATTATAATCAAAGCTATATACACTCTGATAATGACAACAGCCTGAGGTGCATCATTATGCATTGTCAGAAGTCTAAAAATCTCACTGAAGCAGAGCATTAAAAAAAAGACACCAGGCCCAATACACAAAGAAAGCAGTGCACAAAAGCCATATTTTAAAATATACACTTATTTATATATCTATATATATAAAATCAAAGGTTATACTGAAAAATACTGTTGTGTCCCTTTACGTTTTTTTTTGTTTTGTTTTTTTGTTGGTAAATTTAAAAAAGCAGACATTTTTCCAACCTGTGTAAGTAACAAACAAATGAACAATAAAAATGTGGCAAGAAAGTCTAGAGACTTTTCAGCAGGCTTTACAGATTCTTCATTGGAGCGATTACAGTTTGACATGAGCTGCATTTGGAGTGTGAGGATGCATTTTAGAGTTCTGGTCCGCTCGGCGGTAGTGAAGCAGTTCAGAAAGCGTAATTTTCAGGAAAGGACGGCCCAACTAAGCACTGGTCCCTGGCTTCTGCTGGATAACTACAGCTTCTGTTAGTCTCATCAAAGTGTGAGAGTGGAACAGTGTCATCCTCAGGAACCTGCAGCCCGTCGGGGTCTACCTTCAGACTGGGCCTCTGGTTGTCAGGGAATGCCATAGAGAAGAGCGCATCGGGATCACACACAAACTTATACACGTACCGCTCTCCAGCAACCTGCATGTGAACGAGAAAGATAAATGTTTTAGAAGATCTTGTTTGGAAAAAGCTGATATGCTTTGATGGGGTGGACTTTACTAACTACAGCCAATGAGGGAACTACAATCTAATTATTAAGGGATTGAAAGAAGAAAAATGACATTGGAACGTGAACGTGCCTTTACCTTCTGCATGATGCCCTTCTCATAGTAGTAACGCAGGGAGCGGCTCAGCTTGTCATAATTCATCGCAGGCCTGTTCTTCTGGATACCCCAACGGCGAGCAACCTATTGAAAATGTGGGTGTTAATTCTGCTAGTTGGCTGAAATAAAAAAGTGGTCTATAAAGCCATTTGCTTTCATAACACACTGACCTCCTCTGGTTCAATGAGTTTAAACTCGAGCCCACGGCCAGTCCAAGCAATGAAGTGGCTGTTGGATGGGTCGTCCAGCAGAGTGACCAGAAACTGCCAGAGTTGCAGAGACCCCCTTCGTTGATACGGAGGACCCTCCCGGAAAACTCCACCCTCCTGCTTCAGCTTTCCCTCCAGGCGGTCTGGGACCACACACGCATCATCATAATAGAGGTGGGATTCTCCATCATACCCAAAACCTGCAGTCGACAGCCAGAGAGAGAGAGACAAAGTGGATTTAATATGGACAGTCTGAGAAAGAAATTTCATTATAACATAAGACTAATCAGAAGCTGTTGCTTAATAAAACATCTGCACTTCAAAGAAATTACAGATGAAACTAAACTGATAAAAGTCTCACCCTCGCTGTTGGTGCCATAGAAATTTGTTGATTTCCCAAAAGATGACTGGCAATTCTGTACTTCTGCAAGACAAGAAGATTAGAATTGAGAAGATTATAAAAATCACATTAATAATACATACATATACATACACACACACACATTATATATATATATATATATATATAAAAAACAAACAATATTATATAATTTGGGAGTTATCAAATTATTAATAATAATTATTAAAATAAAAAAATATATACACAATATAATATATGATAATATATTTTGGGAGTTCAAAAAATAATGTAAAAATATATATTATAATTATATTACATATTGCTTTATTTTGTATTGTATGTTTTTTTAATTATTTTTACGTTAATATATTATATAATATTATATTATAATATAATAGAATTTGGGAGCTCAAGTTTTAAAAGTAATTAAAAAAAAAAAAAAAAATACAATGTAGGAGTTCCTCAGAGTCGTTTCTATAGGAATCCGTGCTACTGGGAATTTCGCTTCAGGGCAAAAGATTTCCACATTCAGATTTCATCTTGAGTTTACAAATTTGGCAAGTTGACCAACAGAAAGTGACTTCTGTGTGAGCTTTCATACGTGGCTACACTACTGACACTGGACCTTTTGCTTGTGTCGCTATTATGACAGTTTCACAACCAGCAGACCTAGTGGGAGCTAAAAGGTTCTCATTACATCACTGCATGCTTCACAGGGACTGAATCCCAAATCTCTGAGAGATTTACACCCACCTGAGTCAAAGCCGAAGTCTCTGGGCTCTTGTTTGATTGACAGTTGGTGGATCAATGGTGCACGAGGAGGTCCCATGTTTTGCACACCCTGCTCATTGTAACGAGGATCCACCATTTCCTTTTTGAATCCCTGCGGAGGCATTGGCACCAATGGCTCTGACATCTGCCGGTGATAAGGGGGGCGGCTATGTCGGGGAAAATGGCCACGGTTCTGTGGGGGGTAAGGTGTCTGACAACGGCCATCGGACTGTGGGAACGGCAGACAGGGCTCGGAAAGCTGCCGATGGAACCTAATGAGATGAAGAGTAAGAGAAAGGGGGAAAAAAAAAAAGGAAAAAAGACGTGAGAAAGCATTTACAACATCGAGGGCAATTGAGATCATGAGTTTCACGTCAAAGGGATAAGCCTTTTTTTTCCATTAGTTAAACCTGAAGACTTGAAGGGGATAAACATAGAACTGCTTTCCAGGTCAGTGTGGCATCTTTAACAAGATAATACCCAATGAAAGGCTCAACCTGAGCTGATTACAGTACTTTTAACATGCACGAGCAGCTCAAGCTGAAGCCAAAGATAGAAATGAGGTTAGAAATCGAACACCGTGACCCAAAAAATGACTTTGATGTGTCGTAAAGAAAAACAACCTAGTAATAAATTGCAAGATGTCATATATTCATACCTGTGGTCTGTGCTGTAGGAGGCATCTGGGTGATTGACAGGTGGGCAGGGCACAGCAAAAGGTGGGCTTTGACTGTGGAGTGGAGTCTGTGCTGTCTGATGTGGTGGGGTAGAACTGTGGTTGTGGACAGGTAGAAGTGGCAGTCCTTGTGTCTGAGTTTGGGCTGGTGGCATCGCTCTTTTTTGCACATGATGTGTTGCTGTGCTGGTGGAGGAGCCGAAGGGTGATGCCGGTGTAGAAGGAGGAGTCAGTGGCTTGTTGAAAGAAAATGGCTTTCTGTCGAAGGCACTAAAATTGATAAAATACAAATAAAGCATGAGTGAGGGGGAATATGGAGAAGGGAAAGATGGGGAAAGGACGAGGAAATGTATACCTGTAGTTATATAGGCACTTCTCTCCATAAGGAGAGAGTCTCTGCTCTTGTCCACAGGGGGAAAATTCCCTGCTTGGGCTTAGTTCCCTCTTTACTTTAGTTTGAAGAGGTCCATGGAACATCACTAGAGAGACAAAGTTTTTCATTTAAATTTGTGTGGCACAAATACAGTCTACATAAACTAAAATGTCAAAATAAAAAATATAGTTCTTTGACTGGGAACCTAACTATGGAAGCTTGTTTCCGCCACTGAATAAAAAAAAAATAAAAAAGGTAATTGCGACTTTTTATCTCACGACTGACTTTTTTCCTCGCAATTCAGAGTCTACATCTTGCAATTCTGACTTTTTTTCTCTGAATTGTGTGATATAAACGTGTGTGTTATAAAGTCAAAATTGTGATATAAAGTTGCAATTGGGAGTTATAAAGTCAGAAATGTGAGTTATAAAGTCAGAATTGTGTTGATATCTCGCAATTCTGACTTCTCAGAATTATGAGTTTATATTGTGCAATTCTGACTTTTAACACGCAATTGTGACTTTATAGTCATGCAATTCTGACTTTATAACACGCAATTGCGACTTGTATCTCACAGTTTTGAATTTATAACACGCAATTGCGAGTTTATATCTTGCAATTCTGAGGAAAAAAAGTCAGAATTGTTAGATAAAAAGGTCGCAATTATCTTTTTTTTTTTTTTTTTTTTTTTTTATTCCGTGGCGGAAACAAGCTTCCATACCTAACCTGGTACGTTTCTGGTGATAAATATTTAGTACTGCACTACTGGAACTTAAAAGGGGGAGGAAGAAAGGCCTTTCCCTCTAGAAAAGGAGGCCGCAAGTTAGAACTTGCAGACTATCACGTGATTCCTATGGAAAAGGGGCCCCACTGCCCAGCTGTGGTGAAAGAGGGGCCTGTGAGAGCTACAGGCACGATGCCAGATAAGAGGAATTGTGCCAGACAAACACACACATACCCTCTCACACACAATTTCTATGCAAACACATCCATGTGCATTCACGTTCTACAATAAACACCATTGACACCATAGAAAATGCACACAATTAAGACTTATTCAGAGCCAAATGGGAAGAAAAACTAACAAGGGAAACAGCCAGAGCACTGTTCACCAGCACATAATAACCAGAGTGTGTGTGCGCCGAGGATCCAGCCCCATTAAAATGTCACCAAGCTGGAGGCTGCCATGAGTTACAGCACCGCAGCAGCACACTGGGCCTCACATGTGCACACACACACACACACACACACACACACACACACACACAATAGAAACATCTTTAACTCATGCCTAGGAATCAGGTTTGGCACAGAAACTCTTGGAAAAAAGAGTAATTGTTTTTCTTGGTTTCAAGGGGGAAGGTACGCTTCAAAATGTCCATAGCAAATTTGATAATTTGTGCAGTATAAATAAATAAATGTTTTTTATATGCCAGGAGTTTCTATAATTCATTAAGACAAGTTCTATATGCTATTCAGCAACCAAACCCACTTCCTTGTTACATGAATATTCAAAAGGTACTCACAGTTATCCGACTGGAAATCTGGAACAAACTGTTCGTCATCAGGTACCTGGGCTGCACATGGAGAAGGAAAACAAGTTATACTGACTGACTTGCTTCAGACCTGTTCAGAGTCAGTGAATAAAGGCATTAAATATTTAACACGAATATAAATAATTTGTATGTTTATATGTATGCTGTATTGTCTTATCCTATTTGCATGGGACCCCAGAGATCAACCACTGAGATGATGCATTAACCACCAAGTTGTGTTTTAACAGTAGTTATGAAATGTATTCCATAACCTAGAGCTGTTGGCGTACCTTCTGCTATCCAAATCTCTTGTAGCTGGCTAAGATCTTGAAAGAGCTCTGTGGAACAAAAAGATTGATTTGTGAATAAACAGGCTCATTTGTTTGGGCCTGGGTTAAATGATGTGGATGTTCATTTGTTTACCCTCAGTATCCTGTGCCAGCTCAGTGTCAACAAACTTCCTTTTTCGGTCATTGAAAGGCCTGCAAGATGGTTCCTGCATGTGAGACTTCTGTAAAACGAGACCAAGATCAAATAATGAACGTTTGAACAAGTGATCATTGTGTACAGCCATCCACATTGATGGATATTCTGTAGTAAAATATCAAAATTACAGTCACAAAAGTGAAGAAAATGAGGCATGACAAGTTAAAGCAGAGACGTACACTGGGGGGCACCATGAAAGGGACCTGCTGGTCGTAAAACCCGTCCATGTTGCTTGCTTCTCACTGCGGCCTAAGGGGCTGCAGCAGGAGGGAAAACGGGAATAAACAGGGATAAAAGGGGGGTGGGCCCACGGGTGAGATCGTCGCCTGTCGGAAGAAGAGCCGAGAAAAGTTGCACTTAGAGAAAGACAAGCACTCTGTCAGGATCTGATGCAGCTGTCAGTGATCGTCCCGGGTCCTGACAGTTCAGGACCAACTGTCCCTTTGATCTGTGAAAACTTCAGCTAGCATGTTTGTTTGTGTAACACTCACTCTCAGCTCCTGCTCGGATGAAGTGTGCTGCATTAGTGCAGGACACTTACACTCGCTCACCCTCTTCTTTCTCTCTCTTTCTCTCACACACACACACACACACACACACACACACACACTCTAAGGCTCACGGTACAGATGGGGGTCCTTACATAACCATACAGTACCATCTGTTGCCCATGAAACTATCCAAGAAACTATAACAATTTAAACGAATGTGATAATTAAAAAAAAAAAAAAAAAAAAAAAAAAAAAAGCAGCTACTTTTATTAAAGCAAATAAGGTTTGGATTTAAAGGGCTAGTTCACCCAAAAATGAAAAAATTGTTATCCATTTACTCACCCTCAAGTTGTTCCATACCTGTATAAATTTCTTTGTTCTGCTGTACATGTAAACCCTCCTGTTCGAACCGCCCGCTCTAAGCGGGACTCGAACCCTGGTCCGCCGGCATTGGAGTCAGGCGCTCTAACAATAAGTCTAAAGACCGCAACCTCTTGAGATCAGAGGGAGTGAGGTTTACAGGCAAAGCTCTGACCAGCCTACATCCGTTACACCCACCCCACTAAACCTCACTCCCATCCGGGTCAAGGGACCAATGTAACCCCTCCTGTTCGAACCTCCCGCTCTAAGCGGGACTCGAACCCAGGTCCGCCGGCATGGGAGTCAGGCGCTCTAACAAGAAGTCTAAAGACCGCAGCCTCTAGAGATCAGGGGAGTGAGGTTTACACGCACAGCTCTTACTGTCCTTACTGTCCACCCCCTGTCCATTACATACACAAAAGAAGAAATTTGGAAGAGTGTTTGTACCCAAGCAGATCTCATCCCCCCATTTACTACAATAATAGGAAAAAATGACTATGGTAGTCAATGGGGGGTGAGATCTGCTTGGGTACAAACATTCTTCCAAACATCATCTTTATGATATCACAAAGATATTTACACAAGTTTGGAACAACTTGAGGGTGAGTAAATGATGACAATTTTCATTTTTGGGTGAACGATCTCTTTAAATAGTGGAACGACAAGAATAAAATAACGACGCCTAAGCTGTTCCTCACGCTTCATCACACACGTGTGTTTATTTTCCCTGACGCAAGTGTTCAGGCCATAAAATCGTATTACAGCCGCGAGGCCAAGAAAACACCTCACAGCCAACACCGCCTAACCTCCCTGGACCAAGAACTAATTAAACATCCATCGCTTAACATTATTGCTTCCTGAAGCTTATCAGACCTTTATACAACAGGAGGAACGTGCGTCTGCACTTTTCATTCTGAAAAAGAAGAGTTTGTGCTTTTAAAGATTTTTATTGGCGATAATAAAGGCAGCCAGCGGAAGCTATAGTTGTTGAATAAGTAAAACGAGATTATAGCATTACAACAGCGAGTTAACAGGTATAAGAGCGAGTTCAAGAAGTTCAATCCCTTCCCCCCAGCGCCCATTATCGCCGCGCGCTCCCCCTCCCTTCCCTCGGCCGCTTGTTTTTCTCAATGAAGTGAAATTTGATCCTTCGTGCGCGCTACCCCAAAAAAACCTCAGCCGTTCCATTCATAAAAACACCAAACGCGCGAGAAGCACTTCGTCAAACCGCGTATGGATTGTGCAGAGAGCAAAGTGCGATTATGATTAAGTTTAAAACAAGCTTCATAAAGTACGGAGAAATCAAACAACTGGGAAATGGTTGCCAAATATGTGCACAAAGAAAATGGCGTGCGAGCCAGCAAAACTAAACGCGGCGTTTTAAGTAATACAACTTTTTATAAAAATAAAAGCAGAAGATGAAACTTGCATTGGCTCATAATTAAACAATACAAAGCTAGAGCAGCGTGTAAAATATACTCACCCAACGGTGGTTAAATCCTTTTCTTTTACAAAAAAAAAGAGTGATTTGATAAATCCCAGAGAGAAAAACAGCCTGTGTTTGCGAGCACTAATGGGTATCGCACTCACCCTCAGCTTGACGCGACTGAAATTTTCTCAATGGAATCGCCTGCTTTTCCAAGAGCGTCGGCTTAACGCTGTAAATCACGCTCATTGGCTAGTCCCTCACGTTATTCAAGCGATTGACCAATAGCTGTCTCTGCATTACCTATGCGAGTATGAGGCTGTAGTCAGCCAATCAGAGCAGGTCTCTCTTCTGTTTTTATGAATGACTGGGTTTCATTCAACAACCAGATGTTTCTCCACCGCAAAGAGACTTTTAAAGGGCCAGAAGCGAAACGAGAGTGAATGTCCAACTTGCGCGGCCGATCTGAATTTTATTCTAAGCGATTTTTTTAAATATAATTTCAGTGTAATAAGTAAAGACTGCGAGTTTAGGCTATATGTAAAGTTAAAACCTCGGATTCCAAATCAAAACATACAAAATGCTTTTGAAAAACTTGCCAAAAAGTGCCAATACTAGTTTTTTATTTTGTAATCATTAATTAGAAATTAAATAACAATGTAAAAGGGTAGAGAAAATGTTTACAGTAGAGTCTAATCCAGCTATTGCTTTTTCAGTGTGAATATTGACTGGGCTTCGAAAACCACTGACCTCTATCTTGGGTGACAGAAGAGTGGACGTGTCACTCTGGACAATGACTGGAATCCATTGTGATAATCATATTCTTACCAAAACATTTCCCAACAACATGTTTGTTTTTGCACACTCCCTACAGCCAATTCACAGATCACTTATATTCACACAAGGTTTTGAAACAGACAAATGAATATACCCCAAAATGAAAATTCTGTCATGAATTACTCACCCTCATGTTGTTCCACATACGTAAGACTTTCATTCTTCTTCGGAAGACAAATTAAGATATTTTTGATGACAGAATGCTGATAGATTTGCTTCCATTGACTGCCTTTGTAACTTCCACTTTGACACTTTAAAAACTTCATAAAGAGATCGGAAAACTAATCCATATATGAATCGAGTAGTTTAGTCCAAATTTTCTGAAAAGAATCGATCGTACTGGAGCCCCGCACATGACATGCAAGAAAAAAAAGTAAATTGTGCGCACGCTTTACTAATTCGTTCCCTTGATTTACTAAATCGTACACGCGATTTACTATTTCATTCCCTCGATTTGCTAAATCTTGCGCACAATTTAGCAAATCGAGGGAATGAATTAGTAAATTGGGCGCACAATATATAAATCAAGGGAACGACTTAGTAAATCGTGCATACGATTTAGCCTATACTATTTTTTTCCTGCATGTCATGTGCGGGCTCCATACGATCACTTGTTATGGCGAACAGATTTAATTTAGGCTTCTACTTGCATGTAAACATTGATCGGCGAACATAACCAGAAGATCAACCAAACCTCTTCTGGAAGCTCAAATGTACTGCAAAACCAATGAGGTTCATTTTCATGGGTTACGCAGCACCGGAAGAGGTCTGTTCTCGCGCATTTAGCAGGTTTGGTTGAGCTTCTGCTTACGTTCGCTGATCTATAATGTTTACATGCGAGTAAAAGCCTAAATTAAATCTTTTCTTCATAACAAGCGATTGATTCTCTTCAGAAAATTTGGACTAAACTACTCGATTCATATGGATTAGTTTTCCGATCTCTTTATGAAGTTTTTAAAGCGTCAAAGTGGAAGTTGCAAAGGCAGTCAATGGAAGGAAATCTGACAGCATTCTGTCATCAAAAATAGTCTTACGGGTGTGGAACGACATGAGGGTGAGTAATTAATGACAGAAATTTCATTTTGGGGTGAACTAACCCTTTAAATAATCATGGCACCATAACTATATCCCCAATAGGGAGGCCGATTATAAAATCAGTGTTGCTGCCTGCTGGGAAACTCCACTGAGAGAGAACACTTTGTTGTCTGATCTATTATTCATGCCTGTTCCTCAAAGAAACATCTGCACATCAGACAGTGATGTCTGATCTCTGGTTTCCCCTGCCTATAGGTTACAACCTTAAAAACTTCAAAGCTAATACGTGTCTACTCTACTAAACTTATATTTCAATTAATTTCATTTTGAAAGAAATGGTACACATCATTACAAATAATCATCTGATCTCAAATGCATTACTGTATTACTTAATTTGTGGTAAGCCATCTTCTGTTTGAAGAAAAGAAAGTATTCACTACTAAAATGTTTGTGAGTTGTTTATGCTGTCTACATTGGACATGAAATGGAAAAAGCACTTATACAGGTGCTGGAAGTCTCTAAACCCACATTCCCAAAAACTGACAAATACAGTCTGCTCAAGCAATTAATCATCGGTCTTTTTTTGAACAATAAAACATTAAAAAGAGTGTAGCTAATGGCTATAGACTAACAGCTTCTTCAAAACCTTCAAAATCTGGAGTTTAGTGTCAGCTAACATGTAGGTTCTCATACTTTTTCCTGTAATTGTAGATTAGGGTATAATTCATCTAACTTGTTCACTAATATGGTTTATTAGACAAAATGTTTGTGCAAGAATAAAAAATGGCACGCACTCCTGCTGCGTCGATGGCAACATGAATGTTACACCCCTCTGTAAATAGGTGAGTCATCTTTCAGCCCTCTCTCTCTCTCTCTCACTCTCTCTGTCACACACACACACACACACACACACACACACACACACACACACACACACACACACACACACACATGCCTGCTCAAGAAGAAAGAAAAGAAGCCTACAGACTTTTAAACAGTAAGAGGAAAGTAAGCAAGCACATACTAATTTAGTGATGTGTCTATACAACTTCATTAGGTTGTAATAGTTACATATGAATATAGAGTTGGCAAAATGACAACTTTTATCAAGGATATATGTTAAAAAATCCTATAAACATCATCTTCTACAAGAAACAAGTCAGGACAAAATGTCACCTTGGCTCCTTTCATGAAAGCTTTGTGGTGTTGATAGTTGCCTCTGAACTGTGAATCTTAAAGTTGGCATGACATCAAAATTCACCCTTCATTTTTTTTCTAAATGCATGTTATTGATCTTATTATAAACAATTTGTTCATGCATATGTATTATTATTATTTTTTAACCTTGCCATTTTTATAACTATTTTATGAGGTGATACAAATTCATACGATTTTTAAAAAAGTAAACATTAAAATCCACCCTAAACATAACCGTGAACAGTGAGATTGTATGATTGTACAAAATGAGATTGTACAAATTCATAAATATTAGCCACCAATTCGGCAAAAGTAAAATAGTTATGAATTGGCATGAGATTGTATTAAAGGGTTAGTTCACCCAAAAATTAATATTCTGTCATTAATTACTCACCCCTCATGTCGTTTCAAACCCGTAAGACCTTCGTTCATCATCGGAACACAAATTAAGATATTTTTGATGACAACCAAGAGGTTTCTGATCTGCTTATACACAGTAATGTTATTCCAAATTTCAAGATCCAGAAAGGTATTAAAGAGGTTAAAATAGTCCAAGTGACTGCAGTGGTTCAACCTTAATGTTATGAAGCGACGAGAATACTTTTTGTGCTCAAAAACAAAACAAAAATAACAACTTTATTCAACAATCTCTTCTCTTCCCTGTCAGTCTCCTACGCAGTTGACGTAGTGAACGCAGTGCAGCGCTTCCGTGTTTACGTCCGAACGCTGACTCATTATTGGCCGGCTCCAGCGTCAGCATCACACGCATGCGTCATGCTGCTCACGTGTACAGCGTCGGCCAATACTGAGTCGCTGCTCGGTTCGAAGCGCTGAACATAAACAGAGTAGGAGAATGACAAGAGAAGAGAAGAAATTGTTGAATAAAGTCGTTATTTTTGTTTTGTTTTTGCGCACAAAAAGTATTCTCGTCACTTCATAACATTAAGGTTGATCCACTGTAGTCACATGGACTATTTTAACAATGTCTTTAGTACCTTTCTGGGCCTTGAAATTTGGAATAACATTACTGTGTATAGGGAGATCAGAAACCTCTCGGATTTCATCAAAAATATCTTAATTTGTGTTCTGAAGATGAACGAAGGTCTTACGGGTGTAGAACGAAATGAGGGTGAGTAATTAATGACAGAATTTTCATTTTTAGGTGAACTAACCCTTTAATATCATAACTCAATCTTTCGGTAAAACAACAAATTTCTTTCTGGTGATGTATGTCAGATTTCTCCAATCCTTTAGACTGCTTACAACTGACTACAAGCTTGCATTCAGATCTGCCTTCATCCAATTAACTCGAACCAAGTCCACACCTTACTTTTTTTTATTAGACAATCCATTTCACTCGGATGTACATCACAATATGGAGAAGAAAAAAAAGATATTTTGCTACTTTCATTGCGACTTTACAAATATCCCATACACCAGCAAAATCATTGGCTTTTTTTTTTAAATGCAGAAAAAATAATCCAAAACTGGCTTTTCAGCTTGAGGGCTGATATCCTTGTCAATGAACCTGCAGCTTCATTAAATTGAGTGATAGCGCTCCTCATAACCTGAAATTAAACAGGTTGCCATAGCTTTCATCAGCGTTCCACGCGACTTGCTGCGAGGCCACTCTAAATATAGCTCTCAAACGCCTCCATTATATAACAATATGCTCTAAATTCAATTGAAATGGCACCATGCTGCAGTACTGAACGTATCTGCCTCTTCTGTACACTGTAGCCAAAGCAACTTCACATTTCTGTTGAGTCATAGGCTTTCTGTTCATGAACGTTAGCCTCTGACTCATGCTGAGGTTTAACTTTTTTGTCTCAGATCGAAAAAGCAGTATGTTATTAATTGACTGTTAATATGTTACAGAGCCTTGATCTGCTGCTGTGCTGGGTGTGAGTCACAGTGTTTGTTTTCTTCTTCGGGGAGAGCTAAATTCATTTCACAGTCCCTGGTGTGTCATACTATACAGGAAACATCAAACCTGTGATTGCCTGGTGCTCCCTGTAATTGAAGGGAACGATTCTCTTTCATTCAAAGCTGTAATTTTGAAAATCTCCCTTTGATTGATGACGGACGAGCGTGGTTATGTGAATGTGTGTAAAGGGAAATGGGTGCATTTATTCAAATAAATGCTTCACAAATGTTTAACAGTAAAAATGATGACTTTTATGAGACAGATAAAATCTGGGTGCATAAAAAAACATACTAGTGATAAAAAAATAAAAAAAACCTATATCTGTAAAATACAAATTCTGTCATCTTCTGCTTGCAATGACATCATTCTCTGTTCAGCACAGCTGATTGGTTGCTGCTGCTCAACCTTCAAATACTTGGTCAGCATTTGCTGTTGCAGTGCAGCATGCTTTCAGAAGCCCTCCACCTTCCCCAGCTCCACCTGTATAGATCTGCTACGGGTAATTCATGTATGCAATATTGTACAGCAGCAGCATGTCTTACTTGCTCACAGCAGTGTGTCATGTATGTATTGGCAGAAGTCCTGTAGCAGATCTATTCCGCCAAGACAAAACATATCAACATTAGCTGCGTTTCCATTACCCTTCAAATTGCGCAAATTGAAATTGTGAATTGAAAATACGTCCAATGGAAACACGTCAATTTTGCAAAAACTCCCATATATCGCAAAAAAGTTTTTACACTCACATGAGTTGGTTTATCAGGCAATTCAAAAAAGGAATATTTAGCAAAACCACATGGGAAAAAGTTTTTTTTCGCATTTACAGGTCACCTGACATACGTAAAAGTCGATCATTCTTTAAAAATGGTGCAGTATATTTGAACAGAAGACGAGACAAGAGTTCTTTATTAAACTCATAAAAGACAAAAGAATTATGGGAATACTGGATTCTAAAGGCTGATTTATACTTCTGCGTGTGACCTACACCGGAGCCTCTGCACCGCAGGCTATGCGTCAGTTTTCATTTATACTTCTGCGTCGTCGTCCGTGTCGACATGCAACATGCAGACCGTTAGTAGGCAGTGTCCACGGTCATATTGAGTATCAAGGCAAAAGCCGAAGAAGAAGCAGCTTGTCATGTACGTTGTCAGAGAAATTTCAGCAGTGATGGCGGCAAATAGGCAACGACTTTTGTTGCAGTTTAACGGCGCGTGTCTCCTGAAACAGAGCGTTTTTTCATTCCGATGGAAGTTGAAGATGCTCGCTCTTCTCTGCTGGCTCTACACCAGTTTTTTGACCTGAGGGAGGGGTTCTAGCAGACCAATCACAGCACTTGTGGTCCATGTAGAATTGACACGTTACATTTTTGAAGAGGTGCACGTTGGGTTACGCCATAGGCCACGCATGCTACACACAGCCTATGCCATAGCTACGGCGACGCAGAAGTATAAATCAGCCTTGAACAACAAAGAAATGCCACAATTTATCAAGACCTCGAAGCAGATAGAAGGAAGAAACACCCAGAAACACATCATATGTGGCCGCTCCCAAGTATAAGGGGCTTTCCTTGCCATTAATGCTTGGATAACACGCCTACATCTCCTTCGATTAAAAATAATGGCTGTGATATACTTAAGCCTACTAACATCTATTGCCATAATTTTTGGAATGACTTATCGCGAGAGGAAAAAATTACATTTTAATCACATAACATCAGTTAATGGAAACGCCGTCATTTCACAATAGTTTTGTGCAAATTTGTAATGGAAACCCGGCTAGTGTCTTATCCATTACCACGACAAACACTCCAAGAGTAGTCATGACAGAAATGCAGTTTTACTTTATGAAAAACCAATGAATGTATATTTTCTTTTCTGCATTTCATGATCTAGTTTGTTTTCTTAATCTAGCTGTCTAACAAACCTTTGCGTAGTATGAATATTTTTTTTCTCTGTGAACAATTGCTCATGTTCCTCGCATTGGATAAAAGCATCTGCTAAATGCATATTTGTAAATGCAAAAAAATCCTATCAATTAATTTGTAATGTCTAGAGCGGTTGAAGTTTTGGCTTTGTAAAAAGTTAAAAAGTCTCTTTCTGTTCCAGTTAGTGCAGACACCCCTTCACTTTTTGTCTCTTTTCCTTTCATTCAGGATTTTACATTTCTGTCACGTTCATTAGAACAGCAACAGGGTTAAGAGGAGTTGCTAAAAGACTGAATCAAGCAAATTTATGCTCACTTCTCTGTGTTCTTCTGCATTTCAATGCTTCTGCTCAGGCTCATTTAACACAGCTACAGCTAACACCTACCCACACACCCACTTCTGCAACCTGAACCTCTGAGGATCCTGTAGCCATGGAGATACCTTGGTCATGAGAGCGAGAGAGAGAGAGCACCAGAGAAAGAGAACAGAGCTGACTCACGAAACTCCTAGATTGTCAAGAGTCAGAGTGACCCATAAAGCAAAAATAGCTTCATGGAGACAAAAGAAATAGCAATTGTTCATAGCAAACATTCAAGAAACATTCCTTTTAAATCTAATATAAAAGACTATTTGTAGTTTTTTTCAATAGCTAATGCATGTCAGTTTAGTTCACGAATATGACTATGTGTGGGCTTTCTGTGAAAGTTCTTTGGCGATTACTAAAATAAACTGCATGAGACATGTCCTAGTTGTGTCACCACCTAAAATAACTGTGTGCCTCAAAATAACAGTATATATGAAAGCGTAATTCTGTTGAATGCAATTTCCAGGATGCAGTTATTGTTAAAAACACATTTTCCAATGGCCAATCCAACCTCTCACTTGTCTATCACTCCATTTCTGTCTATCTCTTTTAGATGGGTGATTCAGAGGCGGTCTCTTCACACCATCTCCATTGTCATTCCTCTATTTGAATCCATTTACACCCTCACCAATGGTCTTGTGTTCGGAGCTGCTGGTTTTCACGCATGCTGATGAAGCCGGGGAGGGCACCGTGTTGGCTGGGGCGGGAGACTGTTGGCTGCCTGGGGGAGGAGTATGAGGTAGGTGTAGGAAATGCAAGTAAACACATTAAGCCCACAGGGCTCCAGCAGTGTTTAGGGTGAGATCAGGAGCTCACGAGGGCCAACAGCTACCCCAAAAGAGTTAGAGCCTCTGTTAGAAACATCAATCCCTTCCCCCAAACCTTTGTCCCAAATGCAGCTCAAAGCTGATTGAGTGTGTGGGGACTCAGCTTTGGTTAATAGACTAAACCAAAGTAGGCCAGCTGCCGTGCCGATGTGTTTAAACGACTGCTATGCCTGCTTGCTTTAAGCAAGCTTCAGGGTAACTGGAGCATAAGAGAGATGGGAGTTCAACACATGCAGGCAGACAAAAACATATAAACACACTTTTTGTTCAAAAAGAGATGCTTAAATGTATTGTTCATCCACCTCAGGATGGGAAACTAAATATTATATGTGCTGTTTAATTTTATGAGCAGTAATTTTTGCAACCCTGCAAAAAGATTTTGGGACATAGGAGTCAATACCTTGATTAGTGTGACTTCATTATTCTCTAGAAATAAAAATAAATAAATCCTAAGTAAAAGGTTCTAATAAATTCTAAACTTCCTATATTGGGTAACAAGGTTTGGTTTGAAGTTATTGATGAACTTATATTTTTGATTTTAAAGGGGACCTATAATGCCCCTTTTACAAGATGTAACATAAGTCTCTGGTGTCCACAGAATGTGTCTGTGAAGTTTCAGCTCAAAATACCTCACAGATCATTTATTATAGCTTGTCAAATTTGCCCCTATTTGGGTGTGAGCAAAAACACAGCATTTTTGTGTGTGTCCCTTTAAATGCAAATTAGCTGCTGCTCCCGGCCCCCTTTCCAGAAGAGGGCGGAGCTTTAACAGCTCGCGCTTCAGTTGCTCAACAACAGCAAAGCTGGAGAATCTCACGCAGCCAAAATGATGATTGTCAGTAACGGTGTTCAGCCTTACATTGTTCAAACTGGAGTCGGACACTGATGGAGAGACTCAGGAAGAAGTTACAACTTTTAGAATGAAACTGGACGTTTCTGAACGGTTAGTGGATAAATTTATGTAGTTGGCAACAACACTCTACAGGGGTTTTCAACCTGTGGGGGGCGCCAGCATCTGTAGATCAAAAGTGTAAGTGAAATTCTCAAGTGAAACAGCTGTAAAAGTGAGATTTTACTAGCAAATCTTAAATCATCCACTAGAGGGTGCAATTTGACTATTCTCCCAGCTAATCGTTGGCTATAGTTACAGCGGGTTTGGCGCAACTGAATTTGAGCAAAAACAACTAAAAGCAAAATGGACTGGTGGCTTGTAAAATCAAGAATACCAGAGATGATCAAAACTAAGGTTAAACTGAACGAAAAACAAGCTCAGCCGTGACTCTGAAGTCGGTAAGCTGTTTATATTTTAATGTTTCAGTTTTTAACTAACCCTGTCTACACCGGACGCGAACGACGTGATGCAACACAAAATCCCTGACAGTAAACTGATGCCTCGTTCTACCGGTATTTCTGACATACTCCAAAGCATCTGCGTTTCTTTTGACACAAAGAACAAATTGATTTGCAATTGTCACTTTGTTGCGTCTAGTGTAGACATCCTCAAGGTGTTGCGGCAAGGCGCGACGTGACAGTGGTCGCTTCTGGTGTGTAAACTGTAAACCGCGAGTGAAATTAGATAAACGTAGGGGGGCGCGTGTCCAAAAAGGTTGAAAACCCCTGCACTACTACAACAACTCTTCCTCTTCTCTAAAGCAGCCCAACATGGCCTCACCCCCTTTGTTGCGTGTTCTCGGGGGCAGGGTTTATGTACATTTTTTGTGATGTCACTAATCCGGGAAGAAGCTCGTTGTAGTCCCTACCAGCCATGTGTTGTAGTCCTTAAACAGAGAATTCTGTAAAAGAAAATATCTCCGTTTGCATTGAACTTTGAGCGTCGTAACTTTGCAGATGTTGTTTCTGCTCTAACAGCAACAATAAACGCTAACTAAAGTTAAAAAAGTGAACTCATAATCAACCACCCCTTTATAGGAACACTCCACTTTTTTTTTGAAAATAGGCTCATTTTCCAACTCCCCTAGAGTTTAACAGTTGAGTTTTACCGTTTTCGAGTCCATTCAGCCGATCTCTGAGTCTGGTGGTACCACTTTTAGCATAGCTTAGCATAGTTCATTGAATCAGATTAGACCGTTAGCATCTCGCTCAAAAATGACCAAAGAGTTTCGATATTTTTCCTATTTAAAACTTGACTCTTCTGTAGTTACATTGTGTACTAAGACCGATGGAAAATGAAAAGTTGTGATTTTCTAGGCCGATCTAGCTAGGAACTATACTCTCATTCCGGCGTAATAATCAAGGAACTTTGCTGGCGTACCATGGGTGAAGCAGGCGCAATGATATTACGCAGCGCCTGTGACCCCCTGCTTGCACAGGGAGCGTGCCTTGCAACCATGGAGACATTTGTGAGAGACGCTGCACAATATCATTGAGCCTGCTGCACCCATGGTACGGCAGCAAAGTTCCTTGATTATTACGCCCGAATGAGAGTATAGTTCCTAGCCATATCGGCCTAGAAAATCGCAACTTTTAATTTTCCGTCAGTCTTAGTACATGATGTAACTACTGTTTAACTCTAGGGGAGTTGGAAAATGAGCCTATTTTCAAAAAAAGTGGAGTGTTCCTATAATATTTTCTGTTAACAGTGCTAAATAGTTGAATAGCCTGACGAATGTAGTAATTTCTAAATTTTGTATATTCATGTTATTTCCTGTGTGTCACAATGTGATGGAATGTTAGATTTATTAATGTGGGAATAACGTGTTAAAAACACAACTGAATGATTTAGTAATTAAAATAATTAATGTTTTTATCATTTTAATTGTAGAATAAACTAGAGAAGAACTAGGGGATAGGCAAAAATTACTATTTGGTTACAAGCATTTTAATTGCATTTTAGTAAGATCTAACACATCTGTCAAGACAGGTTTTATGCTTTAGTTGCATTTAAAAAGTAAAGGGACACCAACTCGACCAATTTGATTTGAATTTGTGGAAACTACCATGCGTATTAGCTTTACTTATGTGTCTTTCTTGCTTGCTTTCTCTCATGTAACAGACACACAAAGCTAAACCACTGCCCTCTTCACCTAGTTGAGAGTTACCAGTAGGACAATTATTAAGCCAAAGACAGTGTAACGTGTGATGTTGGAGTGTATATCAGCACTTATTGTATTTAAGCAAGTCTGCAATAGATAAAGAGTGTTTACTGTGGCCACTAAAACTGCACTGCAATCAAATGTGTTTCTTTTTTAATTAACATACAGTGCACACTGAATGCCATGCCCAGACTGGGACAGTCTCTCCATTCCTTTGCTTTCAGTGAAACCTGTGTTACCCAACCATGTGGTTTCTGAAGGTCTGGCAACCATGCCTATGTGAACTTATATTCTTGGACTAACAAGACACCATTGTGTCCTTGAGAATACTTTCACAGACAGTTAATGCTGCATTCATGGCATGCCGTAATTACCGTGATTACGAGATGACAACATGTGATGTTCTACTCAGAGCTGTTCACATTCTCTGACTCAGAATTATGCGTTTCTACGGCAACAATATCAATGTCAGAATGAATCTGCGGTGGTACAGCGGTCACATGGTACAATTCGTAACTCTCAGGAAATTCAGAGTTTACAAGTTGTAATTACAAGTTTTACTAGTACGTTAACTTTTTTACAAGTCAACTATACACTCTGAAAAAATGCTGGGTTAAAAACAACCCAAGTTGGGTTGAAAATGGACAAACCCAGCGTTTGAGTTGTTTTAACCCAGCGGTTGGGTTAAATGTTTGACCAACCTGCTGGGCAGTTTTATTTAATCAAACTACTGATTAAAAATTACGGAGTGTCTATTTACACTAAGTGCAAATAGTGCCCCTTGTTGGCAAAGTTCAAAGTTCACTCAAGTTTTAAAAAAGACGCATGGATTTTAACGTCTTCAGTGGTGCAGCAGTAGCAAGTAAGGGGCCGTTCACACAGAACGTGTTTTTCCATTCCAATGCGCTACTTTTCCATTGTTTTTCTATGTGAACGCGCTAGACGGACATGCAAAACCATTGCACTCGCGTCTTGCGTCTTTTGCAGCGCCTCGCGCATGACATGGCATTCTAAAAACGCGACGCTCAAGTTAAAATCAGTTCAACTTTTAAAATGCATCTCGAGATCTTACATTTTTTCCACCTTCCACTGCCCGGGTCTCGCATTTTTCAAAGCAAAAACGTGTTCTGTGTGAACTAAGCCCTAACGCAATCGACGCGGGTTTGAACCCACCTTTTGCAGAGCTTGCATTTATTTTCAATAAAAATGAAAATAATGTTTTAAAAGTGGAAATAAACTGCGAACGAGTGTTTAATAATATTACAAGTGTTTATTGGGTAGGATTGGGGTTAGTATAGGGAGGGTTTTTATTCTCCCAATAAGGCAGCATTCATTTAATAACGTATAATAAAACTTAAATATAATCATTTACACTCTATGATATTATTGCATCCTATTAATGTACAAAAATATTGAGGTGCAAATAGTATCTGCCAATATAAAGTATAGATAGCATCTAATTACTATTTACTCTTCTTGCAAAGAACTGGTAGCTTACTTTTAAATGATGTAGGCTAAATAAAATCTGTTACTATTTTCACCTAGTGTAAATAGCATATCGCTAAGAAAATGCTGCTATTGTCACATAGTGTAAATAGCATGTATCGCTATTTGCACTTAGTACAAATAGCCGCTGCCTAAAAATTACTATATGGCTGGCTTAAAAATCAGACACATACTGTAATTACTAGAGGAAACAATAAAAATCAAAAGGTGAACATTTATTAATAAGCAATTTAACAAATGTTTATCATTTAATTATTATTTATTAAACTTAATAATAAATTTTCATTTATTAAAAATATTAGAAAATGTTAATTTCAAGCCTATTTTAGGTTCATTTTATGCAAGCAATGCAGTCATTTTTGAACAATAGTTGAGTTAAATAAAACTACCCAGCAGGTTGGGTCAAACATTGAACCCAACAGTTGGGTCAAAACAGCCCAATCGCTGGGTTTGTCCATTTTTAACCCAACTTGGGTTATTTTTAAGTGAGATATAGTGTATCTATATTAGCATCCACACCAGTGGACAATTCGTTCTCTTTATTCCACAAATGCACATGCAATGCTCGTGGTCTTGAAGCAGAATGGATTCTGATTGGCTGTCAATGTTTTTATAGTTTATCAGCTAGAAATTCCAATGATATCGTTTTTCTGTGTCGTTATCGTTATAGTTGTGGTGCGGACTCTACTATGCTTTTACATTAGAAAGATTTTTAAAACAATATCTTGTGTGAGCTGGCATTAATTACAAAACTACATTATGCCAGCCCATAATCACATTAAGAACTTCGTTACATATAATAAATCACTGTCCATTTTAATGAAAGCCATATTACGCCTCTGTTAGCACTCTTCACTTGGCACAGGGCACCTAGTATAAGTTCCTCACCACACTCCACCAGTGTGCCCCTGATGACGGATGGCATTTCACAATAACCTGCCAGTGCTCCAGTGACGCAGAGTTGTTTTGATGTTGCTATTTGATCTTTTTTACAATGTGGTGGAAGAAACAGAGCAAGCTGCTGAAAATGTCAGCTCCACATTATTCTCCACACTACGAGAGAAATCAAGAAATAGGGATGTGCATCAGGAAGAAGAGGAGGAACAAAAAAGCTAAAAAAGTGTACTGTCTACAGTTAAGTGACCTTTTCAATAGAGGCGAGAAGTTGTGGTGAGGTGATGTTACTGTCACCTCTGATAAAAGACGGCAGTGATTGGCTTGTAAAGGTCTCAAACATGTTTGTTGTACTCACAAAGAGCAAATTATGTCTGATCGAGTATGTCATGAGTGCTTTGTGTCATAACAAATATTGTTTATTAACAGTTCTCGGAAACTATAACTGTGAATTTAAATGTTTTGTTACCTGTAAGAGATGATAGTGTAGTTCAATGCTAAAATATATAACCATTTAAACATTAAAAATATAAGGGAACATGACAATAAAGGTGTACAATAAAAAAGTAGACATCCTGTCTTAAAAAATAGACAGCCATCAGCATGCTGTCAAATTTCCACTGACCTTTAGACCGTGCCTTCAGCAAAACACGCACACCGATTATGGTTATCCGGGATCAGGGAGTCAACCATTTCAACTTCATCATTGAATATTCAATCACTGTGATGGCTTGCATGGAAGGTCAGTAATCCTATCATCTACTGCCATTAGAGGTAAAGATAATTATTGGCTGACACTATATTCAGATACAAGAAAGATTACTGTCACTGACCTGCAGCTGAGGTGTGTGGTCATTCCCATTTTATGGGCTCTATTATTTGGACTGAAATCTTATCACACTTTGAGTCTAGTGGAAGAATGCATGTTCACTGTCTACCTGCTTCACTGCACATAGGCTTATTATTGACACAGACATGAAACATGTTAACACAGCAAATTCTAATGGGTGAACTTTAAACATCATAATATTCACTTACTGTGGATTGCACAGTCTCAGGTTTAGGTTTTAGTATGTTTTTTTTTTTTTTTTTTCTCCTTAAAGGAAAATGCAAGTTAAGCTCAACTGTGGCATAATGTTGATTACAAAAAAAAAAAAGAAAAAAAAAAAGATTATGACTCATCACCCATTTTCTTTAAAAAAAAAGATTTAAAAAAGAAAGATTTAAAAGCAGAATTGTGGTGCTTGTAAAGCATCATGTAAAGCTTACATGAAAGATTTTTGGTTTAAAATGAATGAAATTTCATTATTGAATACATAATTATCAAATTTGTCTTCTAAATGAAAACTCTCATTGACCGCTTGGGCAATCAAACCTCAAACTGTAGAGTCAAAAGTGGAAAGTGACAGAGCTTGTACCAAAACATGATCTGAATCATATCCAACAGCATATATGAGAGTTAAAGGTGCAGTAGGTGATCTGAGAAATGCTAACATTAGCCTGCTAGCATTGAAAGCATATGATCAAAGACTATAGAATTACACAAGACAAGACGCGTCACTCGTATTGTTTTGAATGGGAGAAAGTGCAATGCACTATATGGCGGAAAAAGTCCTGCCTTCTAAATAAGAGGCCTGAAATTTATGAGACAGTTGTTGTCAGATTTCATTGGTGATTTCAAATATGAAATTTAATCGAAAGCTTGGCAAACAGCTTTGGAGGATTTGATGTTCCCCATTCACAGAGTTAGGAGCTGCACTTGCATGCAGAGCCCTCCCTATAAGCGAACTAAGCAGCTGCTTAGGGCCCCGCTGCCACCAGGGGGCCCCCAAGAGCAAATTAAATGACAGCTTTTTACAGCGCTTATTCTATCAGATGCCGTTCTGGCCTCTCTGTCGCAATACTGTACATGACGTACATTTGCATCACGTAAACGCAGCGGTAGAGTTACACTCACGGGACTTATTCGCTATCACAAAAGTTCATTATTTGCATGTGCTTCAAAGCCTTGCCGGTTAAACATTTCATTCATTTCATTCTGACGTGCACTATTAATTTAATATTGTCCATTTTGTACATTTATATTTATTTTTTTATATATATGAGAAGATGTTTATCTTAAGTTATTTTAACCGAGGGGCCCCCAAATAAAATTCTGCTTAGCGCCCCATAAAAGCTTGGGCCGGCCCTGCTTGCATGCCTGAGAGGCGTTTCAAAGATGGCCGCCGAGTGAAATGACTTGTCTTAAAGGGACTTTAATATGATCACACCCTCCCTGCAAATCGCCGTCCAAAGCCATGCCTCCTCCAAAACACATGAACGCGCACAGACCAGAGAGACATTCACCGGTGAGAAAACTTTACAGTACAGTGAGTAACTTTGAAAACATAAAAATAGTTCCTGATTAAACGCTGGGTGCTGCTGTCGTTGAGCTAATCGTGAAGGTACACAAACTACTGTTGCATGAAAAAGTATGGGAACCACTTGCAGAATCTGTAAAAATGTGAATAACTTTAACAAAATAAGAGAGATCATACAAAATGCATGTTATTTTTTATTTAGTACTGTCTTGAGTAAGATATTTTACATAAAATATGTTTACATATAGTCCACAGGACAAAAAAACAGCTGAATTTATTAAAATAAAAATAAATAAATAAAACAAATAAAAATAAAAAATAACATGCATTTTGTATGATCTCTCTTATTTTGTTAAAATTGTTCACATTTTCACAGATTCTGCAAGTGGTTCCCATACTTTTTCATGCAGCTGTACATAAGCTACATTCAAAATTGAATCATACCTACCTGTCCAAAAGAAATACTGCAACCATGGCATCATCTTTCAGACCCTTTGACTCCCACAGTTTAATGTTTATGACCTCCCAACTCGGGAACTTGGGTATCAAAATAATCCCGAGCTTCCCAGTAGTAAAAATGACTTGAGGGTGTTTACGTCCAATTTTCAACTAGAAAACTTGTATTTACTCGTATTTCCGTTAGAACCTGAAGGCAGCATGATTCTTCTGTTAAAATGTGTGTATTATTTTAGCTGTAAAGATGTTCTCATCATTTATGGTCATTTAATCCGAATCACCATTATGCCATAAGTGCTGTCGATTGAGTTTACCTTCTATTGAACCCTGTTTGAATGCAAATATTGCTTTGAACTACTGTTATTGTTAGGATTAGATTTTTAAAACCTCCACAGGGACTTTAGATATTATATTTCGTTAAGCGTCTTGTTCAATCAGACGTTTCATTATATCCTTGTGCACTGCCATGTTGGTTAAGTATTCTACATTCTGTGTAGAACTCAGAGATAAGTAAACCAGGCAGAAAAAGAGACTGGACATGTGGTAACAGGCTTCGTTTCTTCACGCTCATGTTGAGGTGACTGGACTCATCATGAATCCCAAATGTGTGACCATCTGTGCTTATGTTGCTGTACTGCCATCTCTCTATTACAGCCTGTAGGCTCACATAACAGTTTCCAGTCATAATAGCACATGTATTGTGTAACGGCATTGAAATATACCTCAGCTTCACACCGAACCCCACCTCCCATGTTAGGCTAAATATTATATTGATCAAAAAGATGCATGAAAATCAATCTCTCACTTTTGACTTAATTTTAGAGACCTCTGTGCTAAAAATATCAGATTTTGATGGATCCACACAGAGCATGTTCCAGTCTGCAGCCCAGTAAGTAAGGCTTATATGTTTTTTGATGATGGATGAGCATTCCCTCGGGCCAATGTCAGTGAGAGGAGGCAACGCAGCTTATGTAATGTTTATGCTGTTTTTGCCAACAAAAACGAGTTAGGTCTATGTAAGCACTCCTCCGTGTTTTGCATGTCATTTGCACATTCTAGAATCTTCAAAAACATTTATTATAAAACAAATTTGTCAATAGTGTACCAATCTTGTTATATGCCATTAGTAAGTTCTTTGACCTGTTCACTGTAGTGGATAATTCATTTTGTTTAGAATCGACACTACCGTTTAATAGTCTGAAGTTAGTATGTTTTTTTTCCAGCAAGGATGCATAAAATTGTTTGTTTTTTTGAACTTTCTATTCATCAAAGAATCTTGAAAAAAAATTATTACAGTTTTCACAAAACAGCACAACCATTTTCAGCATTGATACATTTAAGAAATATACAAATATATATAAGTTAAGAATAAAAAATTCTGGGTTAAAAACAACCCAAGTTGGGTTGAAAATGGACAAACCCAGCAAATGGGTTGTTTAAACCCAGCAAATGGGCTGTTTTTACCCAGTCATTGGGTTAAATGTTTGCCCAACCTGCTGGGTAGTTTTATTTAACCCAACTATTGTTTAAAAATGACTATGTCTGGCTTAAAATGAACCCAAAATATGTTGGAAATTAAAAATCAGACACATAATTACTAGAGGAAACAATAATAATCAAAAGGTGAACATTTATTAATAAGCAGTTTAATAAATGTTTATTGTTTAGTTATTATTCTTATTAATAAATGTTCATTTATTAAACATATTAATAAATGTTAATTTCCAACATATTTTGGGTTCATTTTAAGCAAGAAATACAGTAATTTTTTAACAATAGTTAAGTTAAATAAAACTACCCCACAGGTTAAGCAAACGTTTCACCCAACCGCTGGCTTAAAACAACCCAATTGCTGGGTTAAAGTAATCCGTTTTTCCATTTTCAACCCAACTTGGGTTGTTATTAACCCAGCATATTTTAGAGTGTAACATATTAGAATGATTTCTGAAGGACCATGTAACTGTAACACTTAAAAAAATTAAGCTTTTCCATCACAGGAATGAATTACATTTTAAAAATATTAAAATAGAAAACAGCCACTTTAAATTGTTAAAAAAAATAAAAATAAATGGCCAAATAAATGCAGCCTGGGTGAGCATAAAAAACACTGACATGAAATTTTTGAATGGTAGTGTATCTTCTAGTGTATAATGGCACTCAATGAACTTCCTAAATAAAATAAAGATCTAATGAAAATGTGTCATTATTTATTAATTTATGATGCTGTAAATGTTTTATAAAAGCAATAAAGGCACTCAAGGCTGTTCTATTGTGTATACAGTCATGGCTAAAGGGCTTGCATGACACACAGCCTCTCATATGTTGTTATTGTTTATATACACTTCTCTTATGAGGTAAAGTATACAAGTTAATTTCTTGTACAAATTTAATTCATATTTCCCAATACTTTCACCAATGATATTGCCTATTATTATAAAAGCTGATTGCGCACTTTTTTGAGTGATGCAGCTATATCCATGTGGCCATTTCTAATATGAGCACTTACCATCTCATTCAAGAGAGAAAATGTTGCCTGGCAACCACAAAGAGCACTTTCCTTAAAAAGTAGCTGTTGATGTAATCAGCAAAGCAAAAAGCACTTATTTCAAAGTGTGTGCATTAAACAGCAAATTAGCTACACAGAGCTATTGTTATCTTCCTCACATGACCAACTCTGTTTAAAAATATATCTGGAGTCAGAGAACTGTAATTCGCTCTTTAGCCAGATAACCTCTTCAACGGGACATCCATAACTGTGCTTTGTGCATCCTGAAAAGGGGGATTTTTCTGTCAGACTGATAAACAGTCATTAATATTGAAGTAACACAATATTTTTAGAAATGTTAAACACGTGATGTCTGGGTTCTGAGTGCCACAGAGGGAACATTCTGTCCAACAGCGTCTTTAAAGCATGCTACACTACAAAGTGCCTTTAATCTAGATTTTAGAGGAAGGGCAGGGAAATATGTTGAGAGGGAGTAGAAAAGGTTGCTAATAGGGGAGAGGTTCATCAGCTACATTCAAGATAATACTGCTCCCTACTGTTCGAAACAAGAATGGACTTTTGTGAGAAGTGTGCATGATTTGCTGCTTGTATAAACTTCCAGTCCAAAGGTTGGACACATCTACTCATTGTTTTTTTTTTTCTTTTCTAATATTTTCCACATTTTAGAATAATAATAAAGTCATTAAAACTATAATTGAAGTTTTGTAAGTATTCAAATATTTTAATTCTTACTCAAAGTCGCCATCTTGTGTGTATATTACAGCTCTGCACACACTGGACATTAGTAGCTGTTTCAATGGGCCGTTATGCATAAGCCATCCGCCATATTGGAACGGTCAAAGCCCGTCCGTCAACACTCTGTGCGTCTGCAACCTAGTTATACGCATGTATGAATATCTATATCTGTAATAGACTTGATGCTAGATGCTTTTGCTAAACTAACACAATACAACAACGACGGTATTAGCTGACACGACATTAAAAAGTTACCATAGTTTAAAAGCCTGTAACATTGAGTTCATAATACATATAAAAACAGAAACCAACACAATCTCACCTGTGAAAGGTTATCTCATTTCTTCAGGAATGTAAATCTCCGCGCTTTTTACAACCAGATGCTGTTTAATGTTGTGGTATTATTATACAAACTCATTGATTTTTTTTTTTTTTTTTTACCGTGAGTGACGACAGTATCTGAAATGTTGACCTAACCAAGATGGCGGATGCGTCGATTTGTTTGGAGCTGTCGAATGTGCCGTCTACGTAGACATATCTTATGATTATGAACATCCTGGGATGTTTTTTTTTTTTTTTTTTTGCTGTGGGCTATTTGTGTAATTGCTTTAACTTTCAGCATTTTAATAGTTGATGGCAGCTTTGTTCTATTATAGGCTGTTTTTGTAGTCACACGAACAAAAGCGTAGTAACATTCTTTGACTTTCTATTAATTTTCTGTATTTTTAAAAGTGGCTTCCTGAAAAGAGATGAATTCTGTGAGGCCATGGCAATCTCTGTTTCTATCACTTTTTTGTGTTTTTGTAAGGTGCAAGCTGTCAATCATGTTACCATGATTTTGTAAGGTATACAAATAACAATGGAAATGTATCTTTTTGTACAAAAATCAGCATTGAATAGCTTTTTTTTTAATTTTTTTTTTTTTTTTTTAATTTGAGCCCTGTAAACTTTCATATAGCCTATTCTGTATATTAGTACCTTGAGATGATACAATGCAGTTTATTGACACTTATGTTTTAAATCATACAGAAATTTACTTTAAAATCAACTTTTCAAACTGCACCTGTTTAATAGTCACTTACCATGGCCTTGGAGATGCCAATAAACCAACGGGTCCAAAAAAAAAAAAAAAAAATCTAAAATGAATGAATAAATATGACACAGTTTCAAAATGACCATTTATTTTTTCTTCTTTTCTTTTTTGTAAAAGAACTTAAATACTGCTAGATTTGCCTTTTACACAATTATATTCCATAAAACATTTTTTCTTTCAAATTTGTTATAAATTAAAATGATATGCATGCAATTTTGCATTTCCATCTTTAATTTTCAACTTTCACAAAAAAAGGAAAAACTGACACATTTTTATTCTTTTATCTGGAGCTCAGATGAAGCTGCTGTGAAACGGGAGAGAGCGGGATGATGGGAAGGGATGAACAACGTTCCGGTTTTACAGAGAAGTTCCATCTGATTGTCTCAGGCAGAAAATTCAGAGATTTCAGTTTTTTTTTTTTTTGTTTAGTCCAATGGGCATCGACTGCCAAATTCCTCATGTTCATTCATCCTCATTATATAATTAACAGAGAAGCATGCTCATAGACAAATGCATACAGAATGTACTCGTTGCGGTCCTTCGTATTTCAGTTTATTTTTTCCTTAAAATTTATTCTTTTGAAAATGCACAAACTAGCATAAATCAATAAGGCGAGAATATGCAGGCGAGGAAATCCATGGTTTGCCAAGGCCTTGTGACTGTAAGTGTCAGGTCCAGGTGTGAACAGCTTCCATATGTCGAGGATCTACTTGTCCTTGGCCAGTCCCTTTCACTCTGAAAACCTATGAACAGAAGAACGACACTTTGCGGGTTTAGTCTGTAGTATTTGAGATGCCAGTGAAGAGGTCACTGTATATCGGCTGAAGTGGGCTGGACGGCAGCTGCTCCAGTTGGCAGGGTGGAGAACAGGGAGCCAGTCACTCCTAAAGAATCCGAGCTAATCTAACCTTTTCGCCCTAGAGTCACATTTAGTGCTGATGGTCTTTTTTAGAGACATCAAGCACCCTTGAGAAAAGATGGATCTATCTAAATTACAACGTACCATCATTTCTGCTTTTAAAATGATGAAAATGAATCATAAAAAGTCAATGCTTGCTAACTCTACTGAGGACTAGATCACAGCGACACTTTTGTTCAGCATTCCTATGTCTTTAAGCTCTCTCTTTAAACTAGAAAATAACGCCTGGCAAGAAATGGGTCCATGGGACTGGATGCGGTGCATCATGCTAAACTGCACAGATGAGTGGCTGTCTGCGGCTGAATCTAAGATTCCTGCTGTTTACGGCAGAAGTTATGTGGAAATTCCTCTGCCTAAGATTTTGAGGCTTTGGAAAACTATTTAAGATTCCATTTCTGTAACAAAAGACAGCTGGCAGTAGGTTTGTGTTCCATTATTATTGAAATGTTCCAGTTTGGCAGCCACTTTCCTGCTTATTGGTCTGTCCGCTCAAGTTATGCACTAATGACAAGGGAAGCATGCGGTCAGGTAACATGCTGGCAATAATGACATAAAGACTAACTGAGCTCCTTATTCAGTTTTCAGGGATCCTGTATACACCCTTTGATTCTCTGCTATTGCTAGCTTCACAGAATATTTGCTTTTAAGGGCCAACCAATCATTCAATTCCATTTTGAAGTTAAATGGTTGCTTGGTAGAAGGAAAACCTGCCTTTTTGCAACAGAATAGACCAAACAAAAAGTCAAGAAGCATATTAACATGTGAAGGCATAACAACTGTCTCCAATTGCATGTTAAAAGGTTCTCTTTTCCCACGCTGAGCCTCGTATAAGCAGGTGGAAATGCAGGCTTTGGTCAGATGGCGGAGGTTCAGGGGGGGCTAAACAGTTTCTGCTTTGTAGCTTGAGAGACCTTAACAAAAGGAAAACGTAATGGAAGATGTATACAATTCTGGACAGAAGCCATCTTGGCTCGGTGGCTCTGTGGCTCAGGCTTGGAGGACGAAACGGGGCAGGGTGGCTCAGAGCCGGTGTCGTGAGTCCTGGCTGTAGCTGCCTGGGGAACTGCGATTGCGGTGGGGCTTGTAGGTGTCCTGGTAGGGGTCCTGGTAGCCCTGCTGCTCTTCCATGTAGTGGTGGTCTCGACCGCTGCCGCCGTGCTGTGAGCCAGAGGAGCCCCGGTTTCGTCCCTTGTGCGCTCGCTCGTTGTGGTAGTTCTCATCTGAGGTCATCAGGTTGCGCCGTTCGTTGGGGGTGGAGTTGTCCCCGGTGTGGTTGGCGTGCCGTGTTTTTTGTCCCTGTTGATTCTGATGTACAAGTACCAAATAAAGTAAGAGCCAGCAATTAAAGGGATAGTTTATGGAAGCTTGTTTCCACTACTAAATATAAAAAATAAAAAGGTATAATTGCGACTTTTATATGCAATATAACTCACAATCGCGTTATAAAGTCAGAATTGCAAGATATAAACTCGCAATTGACCCTTTGCAAAGACCCGCCTCCCTTAGTTACTGCTGCTTTGTCCGACAAGCCATGGCGCTGTCACGCAACACAGAGTGAAAAATACATTGTGGAGCAAAGAGGACACTGACAACACGTCGACAGACAAGACAGAGCAGGTTACTTATGATATTAAACAAAGTCCCAACTTTCAAACTGTGTAATTTTTTAAGAAAATCGAACAATAAAAAACGTTTTGTGGCTCTTTAATGTGTCGTGACAGATTGCTGTAGCGCCTCAGCTCAAGCAGCTCGTGAACCGATCATCTCTTCCTACTAGTTAATTTATAGCATCAAATAAACATGAATGAACATGAGAGGGAATGTTGTTTCAAACGCGGAAAGATGTCAGTACACACCATTTTTCAAGTTCAAGTCCACCGAGGTTAATCTTCTAACTCTTGACTGCTTTGTCGGACAAGATGGCGGATTCTGCGTTATGATTGGTTAGATCGCTTGTCAATCAAACTCCCGATGAAGGGTCAATTGTGAGTTATAAAGTCAGAATTGTGAGTTATAAAGTCAGAGTTATAAAGTCAAAATTGTGATGTAGTTGCAATTGCGAGTTATAAAGTCAGAATTGCGAGTTATAAAGTCAGAATTACAACATATAAACTCGCAATTGTGAGTTATAAAGTCAAAATTGCATGATATAGTTGCAATTGTGAGTTATAAAGTCAGAATTGTGAGTTATAAAATAAGAATTGAATGATATAGTCGCAATCGCAAGTTATAAAGTCAGAATTGCTAGTTATAAACTTGCGATTCTGAGAAAAAGTATTTTTTTCCTCAGAATTGGACTTTATAACTCGCCATTGCGAGTTTATATCTCACAATTGCGAGAAAAAAAGTCAGAATTGTTTATATCTCGCAATTCTGACATTATTTCTTGCAATTCTGAGGTTATATTCTCATATTACAACTCACAATTCTGACTTTATTTCTTGCAATTGTGGTTATATTCTGATTAAATTATATAATCTGATTATAGAATATCTGATTATATTCTGAATTCTGAGAAAAAAAGTCGCAATTACATTTTTAATTTAGTGGTGGAAACAAGCTTCCATAGATAGTTCACCCAAAAATGAAAATTCTGTCATCATTTGTTCCAAACCCCTATGAATTTCTTTCTTCTGCTGAACATAAAAGAAGATATTTTGAAGAATATTGGTAACCAAACAGTTGATGGGCCCCATTGACTTCCATAATATGGATAAAAAGTACAGACATTTGGTTACCGACATTCTTCAAAATAACTTTTTTGGTGTTCAGCAGAAGAAAGAAACTCGTACAGGTTTGGAACAACTTGAGAGTGAGTAAATGATGACAGAATTTTCATTTTTGGGTGAACTATCCCTTTAAGTTTCAAACAATAGATAAAATGATCAAAATTATGACAAATGTATTTGGATACTTTCTAGTTATCAAACCATAGTTGTGGTGAACTACACCTTGGTTACACCTGGGACACCTATGTGAATTTGAAGGGAACTGACTTCATACATCCAAAATTACCTTGGCAAAAGTTGGTAATTGCAAAAAATAGCTCAGAAAAGTGAAATGAAGTTTTGAAAAATTAATACATTTTAAGTGTCCAAATATTTTATAGGCCCACTGTATAAGGTAGTTGACATGTCCTGCATTGACATGAACGACTGTATTCAAAAATATTTTATACAACATTTTGCTAATAATTTTAAAATTATGTTACATTCAGATTTATGGCCTTTTATTAATTGAGAGACTAAATCAAATAATTACATAAAAACTTTGTCACATCACAGGACTATTTAAAATGAACTAGTGATTAACCAGTCAGGGCAATAGGTGAGTTTTCCTTGCACATTCATAAACATTTTGACCAAATATCTTGGTGCTGATTAAAAAAAAGTCTATGGACACATTATGTGTGAAATAGCCATCTGTGTGTGGTGTGGTGTGGTGTGGTGTGGTGTGTGTGTGTGTGTGTGTGTGTGTGTGTGTGTGTGTGTGTGTGTGTGTGACTGCGCACCTGCAAGCCGGATATGGCAGATGTAGTGTAAGGGGCCAGGGCAGCAGGGCCGAGGTTCCTGCCCAGCAGAGGGTTGAGTGGGGTACTGCTGGAGGTGTGGGTGGCCTTCCAGTACGCCTCAAGATACTCAGCCAGGTGCTCACATGCGTCTTCCAACTGATTCTCATCCAAGATGATGTCAAACATCTCCTGTTAAAAAGAAACACATACATGCCACACACAAATGCATTCAAAAATGGGTAACACTTTATTTTGAAAGTCCACTTTAGACATTTTACCATGCAACTACATGTCAACTACCAGGATTAGTAGAGTGTCTTTAACACTTTATTTTGATGCTCCCCAACAGACACTCTACTGACTATAAGTAACTTTACAAGTACACGTCAACTTATTCTACTAACCCGAACACTAACCTTACAGTCTACTAATACTCTAATTAGAGTTAATTGACATGTAGCTGCAAATTAATGAGTTAGTTGACATGTAGCTGCAAAGTTTCTTATAAAGTGTAACTGGGTAAGAATGCATAAAACCTTTAGTCATTTGTGTACTTCCATATGTGTATGTTTATGTTTGTACTAGTGCTGTCAAAATTAGCACGTTAATGCATGCAATTAATTTTTTCAACCCGATCTCATGGCAATTCGTACGTATTTTACTACAAACGTTTTATGCTAAATCGAGCTGAATAAATTACGAGTTGCCAAATGAATTCGTATGAATGACCTACCCCTAACCCCGCCCCTAAACCTACTCATCACTGGGGTTTAGACAAATTGTATGAATTTGTACGAGTGAGGTCATACGAATACATACGAATTAGCCATCTTGTAAACTGTGCTCAGAAAGACGCGCGCCAGTATCGAGTTCTCTTTCACGCTTGAACAAACAATAACACTAGCCAAAATGCCCGTTTTGTCGCATAAGAACAGTCTTAAATTAGTTAAATAACGTCTTAAATGAACTTAAAGAGTTCTGAGATAATGAGATGCGCATCAGATCCACGTCATGTTCAGCAGCGACAGCTCTTAAAGTGACAGCAGCCTAATAAACCAGTTGCTGTGATGTCTGTCATTAATGTTAATTAAAGAACAAAGGTAACAGAAAATTTTAGCTTTAATAAGGATTAATCTATATTTCATTTATAATTTATGCATTGAAGACTGTAAAGTGTTTGATAACTTTATTCAATTTATATATAATTCCTACCTGTTAGACAGGTAGGCTAAGAAGTTATACTGTAATGTTGAATGTCTATAATTAATGTAAAATAAATAAATAAATAAATAAATAAATTTCATAGAGACATCAGTAGCAGTATTAGTATCAGTGAAACTGGCCTTCATTCATAAGTCTTTAAGTTGTTTCTACATTCATTTGAAGAGTAACTGTGAAATTATTACAATATAAAAATATTAAAAACTCCAATGTTTTTAATCGTGATTAATCATAATTAATTACAGAAAAAAATGTGTGATTAATTAGTTAATTTTTTTAATGGATTGACAGCACTAGTTTGTACGTAAGGGAAGACGCACCGGAGGACACTGTGCTAGTTTATCTGCTGCTACGAGCTGTACATTGAGGTGTTTACTCTGCGACTTTCCTCTGGACTTGATGAGCCGCTGGAGGACCTACAGGACAGAAGAGTTGGTTACACAGCAAGAACAGTCATTTCTATCAGATTTTGAAGTTTGGTCTTTCTCTAATGAAACACTAAAACCATGACACAAGACTGTCTGTGAATGTCGCACCTTTGGCGAGGACACTTTGACATGGACGATGATGGGTGCTAGTGAAGTCTTCAACAGCTGAGCAGGATGGTTGATGGTGTCTGCATCCAGCACAACCAGCTGGAGTGAGCGAGCTAGTTCAAATATGCGCTCAATCTCGCTCTGTACCTCAGCTGTACATGCATATCACACAGAGAGTTAGATATTAGTTTAAAGTTTGCACACTAACAGAACAAAAAAACAATAAGGACTTGAAGTGACTCGTTTTGACATTTGAGAATGTGGTTGTATATGATTGTACATTGCATTTGATGGCAGTATGTCAGATTAAAGTGCCCCTATGTTATTTTAAAGGTTCCTAATTTTGTTTTGGAGGTCTCCTACAACAGGTTTACATGCATTCAAGGGCCAAAAAACACGTTCATTTTCTCATAATATACATTGCAGCATTACCACTATTCTCACAGTGTCTGAAACGGTTCGATAAAGGATGCGGTCTCTCTAAACCCCTCCTTTCAGAGAGCCTGCTCTGCTCTGATTGGTCAGACGGCCCAGTTTGTTGTGATTGGTCTACTGCTTACAGCGCGTGTCGGAAATAAAACGCCTAATACCATATCTGAATTTCAGCTCCAGAGGCTTCCTCAGCGCTTGATACACACTGATACGAACCAGTGTTAATTTTGACAGCAAATTTTGATTTAGTTTTAGTCATAGTCTTTTGACTAAAATGCCATTTAGTTTTAGTCATATTTTAGTCATCGGAAATTGTTTTAGTTTTACTACTGTAGATTTAGTCGACTAAAATCTAATTTAGTTAAATTGTAATGCATTAAGCATTTCTCTAACAATACACAGATAAAATAAGTTTACATTTTTTATTTATTTTTTATTTCAGTTAACGTTTATTTCAAGTAATGAAGATTTCTTTGGTTTTAGGTTTAGTTAACTATAATAACCCTTATACTTGTAAAATATATTGAATAATGTGTCAAATAATGTTCTTAGTCTTTCCTTCCTGTGACAGAAGATACAGTAGTTTACTATGAATTAAATAGAAATTAAATTAAATACAGTTTATTGTGTAAACAAAATAACAATAATGTAGCAGGCTGCTCATGAGGGTGATAAAATATGCATTCTTACAACTGTCTAAAACATACTACCATATAAACATCGTGTAGTAAACATTGTCATAATTCATCAACATTAACTTGGCATAAATGTGTGCTATTCATTAATTGCGAAGCAGTCTGAAGTGCTGTTGCTCGAGCCCGTAGAGAGCGCAGCAGCGCTGTGTTTCCCGCGGTTAGATCAGCACGTTACACTTCAAATGTGCGCATCTTCCACACAGGACAGCAGTCCTGACTGGATATCTTCCCAAATTGTCCCTCTTTCATTTTCGTCTCGTTTTTATTCGTTGACGAAAATTAGAGTAGATTTTAGTCATAGTTTTAGTCATTCAAAACGCATTTTTATTTAGTCATCGTCTCGTTTTCGTCCGTGAAAAAATGTTGTTGACGAAAATTATGACGAAAATTATTCGTCAACGAAATTAACACTGATACGAACTATGCCAACGCTTTCCATATCAATTACAGCATCCTTTTAAAGTGCATGCAAAGTGGATTCGCACATTTCGCAGCACAGAAAACAGCGTCTTCTCAACATGTCGACAACACAAACCAAACTCTTCCAGTTTTAGCTACAACTACAGTGTTTTAGGGCGGGGCAAAGTAGAAGCATAACAGGGGCACTTTAAATTTAACCTGGAATATTTCTTTAATAACCCTAGGCTTTCTCTATGTCTTACCAAGACTGGATCTGGTATTTGAGCGCTCTATAATGGCTCTCTTGCTGGGATTGTTAAGCACTGATCTCTTCGCCAGTGAGATGTCTGCCGTCACACGTGTGATAGTTATCCTAGGACGATAAATACATTATCTGTAGTTATATAACATGATATTTTGAATAAATCTATAAACCACATTTGTTACTTACCTGCCATCAAACCGGTGTTTCAAGAAGTCAAAAAGAGCTTTCTGCATCATATCAGTGACCTGTACGAAAGATATGAAGCGTATTTGAGTGTGATTTAAAAATAACATTTGCTGTCTTTCAAAACAATGTTTGCATGTGCCATGTTTATGCTTATTAGGGAATTGTACTGTAGCTGACCAACATGCTAACGTCAAACTCAAAAACCCTTCGCTTCAGAAGGCCTTTATTAACCCTTTGGAGCTGTATGGATTATTTTTATGATGGATGGATGGATGTTCTTTGTGCTTCAAAATCACGCCCCCCTATTATAAAGCTTGGAAGATCAAGGATATTTTGAAATATATCTCTGATTGTGTTTGTCTGAAAGAAGATAGTCATATACACCTAGGATGGCTTGAGGGTGAGTAAATCATGGGAAAATTTTCATTTTTGGGTGAACTAACCCTTTAAGTACGCAACTCCTGCCTCATCAATGCATAAACTTAAAACAAATGACTGTGATTTAAACACCAAGCAGTTGTGAATAAATAAAATCCTTACAATAAAGCAAATCTGCATCTAGTTACGGCTTATAAATTGCAACGCAAAGGAGCTCGCTTTCCTTATTCATTTTCTCAACTTCACTGTCTCGCCTCCTCTTTGTCTCTCACATGCCTTCTTTCTTTCTCTCACCGATTTCCTCCCTCCATCACCATTCCTGCTCTTCTCTCCCTTTTCTGTCTCTTTCTAATTTCAAACCGTGCTCTACTTTCTAGCACTGACGTCTCCTGGACCCCGGAAGGTTGTTGCCGTGGTAACGGAGCGGCGGAGAGGAGGAGTATGTTTTTGTTTTCTCTGTGTGAGGAGATGGAGAGACTGGAATAGATATTATATTTTGCTGGTATCAATAACGCAAAATGCGCACACACAGGCATGCAGCAAGGCATAAACAAAGAACGTCAGCTCTACGGCCTTGACGGAGGAATTTTCTGTTCGATGTTATTTTTTATGATGAATTCGCTGATTCACCTTGTAAAAACTCTCCGGACTGATCTTTCACAAAAGCATCTTTCTGTCAAATTTGACGATGATACACCTCAACATCATTTGAGATAACTCACCTCATATCCTTTCAGGGATGGACCAACCAGCACCACAGGCCTCATGGAAGGCACGACATCATAGGGAGTCACATGTTCAGTCTGCATATGAGATCATAGGCAAATAACAATGAACAGCATAAAGGCCAATGCTTCGTTTTTAAGCACAATGAGTTTAACTTGAGAGGAATTTGTGTTTAAGACAGCGGTGACAGTCTCCTCAGTGACTGGACAGGAGGGTTAGGTGAGGATTCGTCCATCCTCTGGACACACTTACCACTTTCTGTTTCTGCTTGCCTGTACAAAGAGAGGGAAAAAAAAGAAATTCAGAATAAAGTACTGTCAGGTTCTTCAAATTTGAGAAAGTCATTCATGGTCCACTGTCCCATGCTCACAAGAAGCTGCTCGTTTGATCTCTAGCCTTACGCAGGACAGTGTTGAAGTAAAATCATCCACTGACGTATTGCCTACGATTCCGTTTTTATTTTTTCGGGGAGATTCCTGTAACCCCACCCCCATCTCCTAAAGCCCCACCCCCACCCCCACCAGATCATTGGCTCACCTGATGACATCACATCCCCCAAACTGGAGGAGGAGCTTCCACTGGACTTACTAAAGAAATGAGCAGACAAACAGAGACAGAGATAGAACATTTTTAGTCTGTGTGTTCAAACACACAAGCAAACTACTCTAAATCTCTAAATTTAACATTACATGCTATAATCTCTCATTTCTAACAGCGAATGCATAAATCCTGGTCAGACCCACGCTGATTCTACGTCATTGTCCATGTACTGTGACCTAGAACTGATGCTTCATGTAGAATTGTTATCGATAGTCACCTTGGTTCGAGGGTCAGTCATCCGATTTCAAACTGCGAGCTGGTGTCACCTAACCTGATACCCAGTTTTCAACAAATCAAATGTCAAACAATCTCAAAATATTTTTTTTTTCAGTAAACTGCCTCATAAGTTGATGCTGGGTCTCTCATCTGGTAGTCTCAGCATCAGACAGCCCACCCATGGACCTGGTCTGATGCATATTTTATACAAAAATGGCAAGAGCGCTCCAAAATTACAAGATCGAATCTAATTAGCTTCAATGCAGTTTCCAATGTGCAAACATTTTTATCAGTCTACCTGGAAAAAAAAGACTTGTTTATATAGCACCAGGCTGCCGCAATGAACAAAGTATGCGAGGTTCATACCATTAAATCTTTAAAAGATATTCAGTTGAGACACTAAAAATGCATATCCTTGTGCACAACTGTATAATCTGTTTATTTTCAGAGTAATGTCTGTGTTTATTTCTTCAGCTCTAGTTCTGCAATTACTTGCACAGACTGCGGCACCATTATTTGAAAAGGTCATTTTGTAACACTCTCTACTATTCTTGTATCATTGATTTTAAATAACATTTTAAATATTTTCCCATGGTTTTAATTTAAATATTCAAATAAATTCAAACAAATTCAACAAAACAAAAAACAAATTTAAAAAAAAAAGACAAAAACAAATGATGATTGAATGTTCTGCTTTTTCAAACAGACAGTCTAAGTGGGAGGTTCTTGGCCAGAATAAACTGCACTGTGGACTCGATATCGATGTCGATACTGAAAAGGCTGGTTCTGGTACTGCAATACTAAGGGCCTGTTTACACCTTGTCACTTTATGCGGTTTCTCTGATCGGATAGCTATCCGATCGTGAAAAGACCAGGTGTAAATGCCCTATGAATGCAGATGTTCCGGAAAAGGAAAGAGCGGCATGGACACACAAATCGGATCTGAACAGTTGCGATACACAGTGTGGACGGCAATAATTTTAAATCAGATTCCAATCGGATACACAAATAATCGGATTTGGAATGAGTCTGAACGTAGCCTAACACCGTGTCCTAACCAGATGCGATGCATAAAGGCAGGAACACACCAAGCCGACGGTCGGCCGTCGGGCAGTTTTTGTTTTAAGTTTTCTCAGTGTGTTCCACACCGTCGGCTGAAGTTGGTCCTCGTTGGCTTTTTTCCGGCCGATTCGAAATGTTGAATCGGCGTCGGAGCTCGTCGGTCCATCGGGCTATCTGCTCATTCTGATTGGCTGTTCAGCTACTGCCACCTGCTGGTACGGAAAGGCATTTCATCTTGCGCAGGCTCAGAACGGACGTGCTACTTGGCCGTCGGGTGTCGAGCGTCGGTTTGGTGTGTCAGGCCAACTTTGGACACAGACGCTGCCGACGTGAGCCAACCCCGCAGTCTGCTTTCGTCGCCACTAGTTCGTTGGCGTCAGCTTGGTGTGTTCCTGCCTTAAGATTCCAGCGACGAGCAATTTGACTGTTCACACTAGACGCAACGCGAAAATGAGAAGTGATAAAATCAATCAAAAACCACAGCCAATCAGAAGAGAGTGTGGGTGGGCTCTCTCGGCAAGAGCACAGCGAACACAATGAAATGGGCAAGTACTTAGTAAAATTCATAAATATTACACCATTTAAACATTGTTTAAAGTACATACGGAGTGACTGAACCAATCTTTGTCATAGAATACACTTGTTTGTTCGCATTGAGTTGACAGTTTAAACATTCTTGTGCCCATTTATTTATTTTCAAGATCTGAGGTGAATTAGCCAGTGTTGTTTTCATTGCAGCTAAAAAGCTGGGAACACAGAATGATATTCAAACTCACATTAGATGCTTTTAATATTAAATAAAGCACATAAACAGTACCTGATATTGTCATTGACATACTTTGTGTTGCTGTTTCAGCCGCGACGTCACAGAGAAATAGAAACCGTTTCTAAAATAGAATATTCGCGTGTCACCGTCGCGGCTGGTTAGGACAAAAACTCTGCTTAACATGGAAAAGATACCTTTTATCGCGTGTCACTGCATCGCTTCGCGTCTGGTTAGGACACGGTGTTAGTCGCAGACGCTCAACACACAATTATCTTCATTAAAAGTAATGAGACTAAATGATCTTACCAGCGCTGTTGCCGCTCTCTCCTATTGTGGTCTTTGATTTTGAAATTAGCTGTTGATCAATAAAATACAGCTCATATTTCTTGCTATCGGTGACATGAACTCCATTAAATCTGCATATAGCGCGGGAATTGAAGATCAGATTTATATCCGTTATGTGGCCAAGTGTAAATGAAATCATTTTCGATAAATCAGACAGCTATCTGATCAGTAAAAACGCATGAAGTGACGAGGTGTAAACAGGCCCTAGGACATGCAATGAAAGAACAGTGAACTGTGATAAATGTACAATCTTGGGTCAAATTCAAGTCATGATGTATTTGGCAAAGATAACAGTCCTGATTACATTGCATACAAGTAACTGGTAACTGGAGAAAAAAAAAAAACCCAAAGAGTGTAAAAATTCAGATCTGGCATGAAACTGAAAAACAAATCCACAATACCCTCAGGGTTTAATCTGAGTGTTAATCTAATTTCAAATTTCAAGCAATGCTATTCTCCCAGATTTACTGAGGCAAAAGTCAATTTTCTTCAAAAGGCCACCTCTGTTCTTGAAACCCACAACACTCGTTTAATGTTAAGGTGTACAGACTGGAATATTTATTTGTTTCAAAATGTCTATTGTGTCCTAAAATAAGGCATGCAGTGACTAAGTAATATTCTGTTTCTACATCAACAAGCTATAGTATCTACTACTGTATCTATAGAATCGCATCTATAGAGCATTTGGTTTTCTACAGATTCAAAAGGGCACCCAAAACAAGTTTTTAATAATGGATCATCAAATTACATATAAAAATGAGCCTAGAAATATGTAGTGGTGCACATTTTTGGAAAATGTTCCAAGAGTTCATAGCCAGGTTGATTTAAAACAAGAAAAGAGAAAAGAATAAACAGACAGAATATTAAGGACCAAGAGGTTGTGGAAAATCAAATGCTCCATCAGCTAGGTAAGTATGTTCTCTGTCTGCTTACCCTTGTACACGGCTTTTCTTCTGTTCCAGCTGTGCTCTGATATTCTCCAGCTTCAGGGGACTGGGGATAAAACCAATCTCACAGCCTTCTTTCACCAGCCTCCCAATCCACCAGTCATTATTAAACTTCTGCATATGGAGCAGAGAAAGGACAAAAGAAATAAAAGCTTGGAAAAACTTTATCCCCACTTAGCGTTTGACCAATGATACCAGCTTTAGTAATGAATTTTGACTTGATTTTTTCTATATTCAAAGTCATCAGTGAGTCAGTAGTGACCCTTTCATTAATGGGCCACCAGGCCACAGTACCTCTTTGATGTGCAGGAAGTCTTTTGCATCGAATGAGATGGCAGTTCCTGGCACAGGCACATCTTCATCCAGCGCACCACAGTAACTAACATTTGTCTTCACGGCAAAGGCCACCGCTTTGGCCTGGAAGTGGATGTTTTTGTAATTTTAGAAATATAAGTATAGTGTTGGGGAAAGTTACTTTTAAAAGTAATGCATTACACTATAAATTATATGTTGAATATGATAAACTCCATATATTAACACAGTGTTTCCTAACCACTGTGCCGCAGCACACTATTTCATTCGCGCCTGAAAATTTTTTCCGCCATTTTGAATTTTATCCAAAACCTACTTTTGCAAACTAGTCCTAGGTTTTTCACCCGATCGGAACCAAACCAGTGCAGAAATGTTTTCTGGAGAATGAATATCAAAAGTTATCAAAAAAAAAGTTGAAATTTTGATTCATAGTAGCTAAGGGGCGCCAAAATGTTTGAAATGGGCGGAGCCACTTTTACTAAAATGGCTATAACTCGTGAATGGAATGAGATATTTTCACCAAATTCGGTATACTTGTGTATGGGCTCATTCTGTGGTCAAAGTAAAAAAATTGTGGTGATTGGACATTTGGTGGCGTTATAACATGTAAAAAACCCCCATGAAAACAGCTATAACTACACAACCGTTAGTCCGATTGACTTGAAAATTGGCATGCAGGATTTTGATCATGAAATTTCAACAAAAAAACTGAGCGGCCATTTAGCTACAATAAACTTTTTATCCTGTACGATGATGAAAACGTAATGCGATGCACTTACTGCCTCAGATGCGGCTGTTTCAGTGACAGACAAAATATATCCGTCATTCACAGGTCAAAAACCTCGTAACCCAACTTGAGCTTGATTTTCATAAAATATTATATTATTACTCATGCAAGTGTATGACCGTAGCTATATAAAGCCACAATACCAACTTCGACGACAGTGTTTAAATACGAGGTTTCTGCCTGACAGCGATGATATGTAAATTTGTTGTTTTATCATCACCAACAACAAACATTATACTGTGACGTTACTGTGTGTTCCTACCTGACTTAAGCTCAAGTTTCACATTAAATGTAAGTACTACTTTTAATATAATATCTAGTTTTAACATGCCTTTTGAAGCAATGCATGTTTGTGCAATTTTGTTATATTTTTATAAAGTGGTGTGCCGTGGGATTTTTTACTTATCAAAACTGTTCCGTGGCAAAAAAAAAAAAAAAAAAAAAAGGTTGGGAAACACTGTATTAATATGTAGTAAGTGTGATTTGTGTCTGTCCTGACCTTTGCCCTCTCCAGCTGCTGTGCTGCCTGCTGTTCTCGCTCCTGCCGGCCCTGACTACCCCCCTCCGGCCTCTCCTCCTCCAACGACACATCTGAATCAGACGGCCTGCTAGTGTAGGAATCAGCTGAACCCTGCAAACAGAAGGCACGTACTACATTACTTACATGCATGCAGTCTTTAAATGTTATTAGAATGACATTTTCCTTGCTTAGTCCACCCAGACCACTTATGAAAAGCTCAAAAATGCGTTGTTCTGAAATATCAGCTCAATGACACATAGCTGTTCTGCCATGTTGATATCTATTCAGCATTCAGATACTTGGTGTGCACTGATGAAAGGCAGTCTGAAATATGCCACTATGTGGAACCAATCATAAGCAAGGACATTTACATATAGAAGTCTTAAAGGTACAGCATCAAAAACTGTAGCTCAATCAGTAGAACATGGCAGTAGCAATGCCAAGGTCATGGGTTTGATTCCCAGGGAAATCAAATGTGTACCTTGAATTCAATGTAAGTTGCTGGGGATAAAAGCATCTGCCAAATGTAAAATGTTCAATTTTATAGGTCAGAGTTGGGATGGAATATTGCCATGTATAACTGAATAATGTTTGTTTTGGGTTTAAGAAACCTTGAATAACCTTGAATTGGACAGCTGTACAAAAAGTGGAAAATAAGACCACTTTCCAAATTGGAGAATGACTGAGAAAAGAGATTTACCTGAAATCGTCTCTACTGCCTATTGCAGAAATACATTTTGACATTTGACCAGATTTGTGTATTAAAAAACAAGATCAGACCCTCCACACTGTAAAAATGATTGTAATTTTAATGGCAAAAGACTGTAAAAATGCTGCAGTAAAACCTGTTAATTAGTTTATGTTACACTCTAAAAAATGCTGGGTTAAAAACATCCCAAGTTGGGTTGAAAGTGGACAAACCCAGTGATTGGGTTGTTTTAACCCAGAGGTTGGGTTAAATGTTTGCCAAACCTGGGTAATTTTATTTAACTCAACTATTGTTTAAAAATGACTGTATTGCTTGCTTAAAATTAATCCAAAGTATGTTGGAAATTAATTCATTAATTAATAAGTTTAATGAATAATAATTAAACAATAAACATTTATTAAATTACTTATTAATAAATGTTCACCTTTTGATTATTATTGTTGCCTCTAGTAATTATGTGTCTGATTTTTAATTTCCAACTTATTTTGGGTTCATTTTAATCCAGCCATACAGTCATTTTGAAACAATAGTTGAGTTAAATAAAACTACCCAGCAGGTTGGGTCAAACATTTAACCCAACCGCTGGGTAAAAACAACCCAATCGTTGGGTTTGTCCATTTTCAACCCAACTTGGGTTGTTTTTAACCCAGCATTTTAACTCAGTGTAAGTTTCTTTAGACTATACGGTTCTTATCAGTTGTTACATCATGTTACATCTTATGCAGTTAAATGTTTAGTGTCATGTTTGTTACCATGATTGTGTTTTGTGTTTCTGTGCATGGCCTCAGTATTTATCTCAGTTAGTAAGAACAGACAGATTTTAGTACTTTTATTAAGTATTAAGTTAACATTGTTAACAAAATTAAGTTTTTTTTTTTTTTTACTGAGGTCAATCTATAAAACTTAAAATGTTGCCGTATTTTTTAACAGTTCTGTCAATCACAGCTGCCGTTTTTTTTTTTTTTTTTTTTTTTAATTTCAGAGATTTTTTTTATTTATTTTTTTTACAGTGCCTTGAACCATCTTCCTTGGTCATTACGCACATTGGTTTGGTCTGCTGGATTTTCACTACGTCTGTGATTCTTATGTTTGCCTATTCAGACCGCCGCAAACACAGGTCAGCAAAAAACCCACCTGTACCTCTATTAACTAGACGGAGCTGTCACCCATAGAGATACACGCTCCTTAAGCAAACACAAAAATACACCTGTGAGCTGAAGGTGAATTCAGGTAAGCTCTTTTGTTCAGTCTACATTACTAGTCTTTAAAAAAAAAAACAAATACATTTAATAATAGACTAGGTAATAATAAACACTTATTTCACATGTAATTTATTTTGTTGTTGGTATATTAATCAATTACACAAATGTGCAATGTGTAACATGGATACTGTAGTGTAAAATGTCACCCATCATCTTATGGATAAACATCAGTCATCACATATTTTTGAATATAGTAATAATTGATTTTGAACATTCACAGTTTAAAGGGGTCATGAACTGAGAAATCAGATTTTCCTTGAGCTTTTGAGGTCATCGTACTATAAGAATATCCTGTAAGTTTCAGAACTGAAAACTTCCTTGTTAGTCCAATAACAGCTTTTATTGTTACCAAGCCCAGCGAACGACTCGTTCTGGAATGTGCCTATTCATGGCGTAATAGACAGGTGAAAGACCGCCTCTGCAGAAGAAACCCAACGGCTACTTAATCATTTAAACTTTGGCCCCGCCCACTGGCGTGTTAGTGAGATGACGAGGAGAGAAGAGCGATACAGGACTAAAAATAACATAACCTTTCAAAGGATCATAATGCTAGAAATGTGGTTATTTTATTTATTTTCAACAATGCGATTAAATTATATATAGAAAGTGATCAAAGAACGCTCCCTTTACAATCGCTGGAGCTGTCAATCAAACAGCGCGAGTTGATCCATGACTGAGTTCAGGGCTTGTGCCAAAACTCCTGTAATAATCAACAAATCTCTTAGTTACATCAAGTTCGCACTGTTAATTATGATGAAAGCATTCGTTAGTGTGTAGAAATTGATTTGCAATGACGAGATCACTGCATTCATGCGCTCAACAACGTCTGTGATCGGCTACAATGTTCATCACTGCAACCTTTCATGCCACGATCTAAATATAATACCATAGATCTGAATATAATGCTACAATCAACACTTTTCACGATTAGTTAACCTTGAGAGCTGTATTAGTAAAAATGTGCTAAAAATTGTCGAGAGTTCCACATGTAATACTTAGCTATTTCATAGGCAAACATGTCAACCAATCACAGCAGTGGGCGTTTACACTGAAGTCTCACAGCAGACACGCCCCTTAAAACAGAGCGTTCAAATCAGAGGGCTAAAATCAGGGTAGGAAAAAAACCTTTTATTTCTAAATTAAGACAATTTTTGATGTAAAAATCATACTAACATTATAAGTGCACCCCAGGAAACATAAAACAATAACACAAAGCAGATCATGACCCCTTTAAAAGAGTGTAACCACAGTATGCAGTAAAATAACTGCGATTCCCACCTTGAGGCATCTGTCACTGTCTGAGACAAATATAAACATATTGAATCCTAAAATAAAGTAACAGGCTATGAAACTATCTTTAACAACAGCATAGAAACCAATTATCTTCCAAACAAAAACTATAAATATACCATATGTCTAATTCTGAGCTTCCAAAACCTTTTTCTGCTGTACATTCATTTCAACAACGTTCCTTCTCATTCATTTCCATCATCCATCAGTTGTGAGAAAGTTCCTTATTACTTCCGTATCTTTGACAACAAACTACTCTGAATAGTCTTCAAGAGTACAAATACTACTCCAAAGAAACCCTGAACAGACCCTATAGGAAATCCTCTCATCATTGCTATGCGAAAAACATATCTAGATAGTTTCCTTTAAGCATACATACCTTCACTGCTTGCTTCTCAGGACCATGAAAAACTTCACAATACACAACCTGAACATTTTCACCTGAAATCTCCACAAAGTCCTCAGACGGCTCCATGACGTTCAAAAGAGAAGCACCTGATCCCTATCAGCTGGTATTCACACGTTCCCCATTTAAGATAATAAAGAAGATCCAACCAGCAAGTACATAGTCGTCTAATTAATGAGAGATACTGCTCAAAGTGAAGTGAAGCTGGGAAGCTGTATTCTGTTAATCCAATTTGGAAACAACATTAGCTCAAGTCAGTGAAAAGAATGATCGGGTCAATATCGCATTAGAGAGAGAGCAAGAGAGAGAGCGAAAAAGCCTCGCAGTCGGCTAAAAAATTTCAGCACGCTGCCTATGGCGAAACACTTTTTCCCTGAAGGCAGCCGCTCGACACAAGCTTACTTCAGCAGGGACCCAATTGAGGCCGGTGAGTCCAATCACAAAACGCCTGATTCGGGAAACAAAAAATGCACAAGTTTGCTTATCTTTCGCCGCAGAAGTGATGATTGTGAGCAAAAAACGAAAATTCAAATGAATGGCTTTCATCCTCGATTTTGACGAGATAACAGTCTTTTTGCTGAAGAATGACTTTACAGATTCATGTATAACATCATGAAAAGGCCCAAAATGAAGTTAAACAGACAGGTTTCTCTTCAATGAAGCTTTTATTAAGCTTGGAAGCTTTATAGCCACAATTCAACTGGGTTTGCAATGCAAAGCACAGCGAATGTGGTTCAAATGGGTCTGCATTTTATTAGGAAACAAATATATATTCTCACAGACGTCAATTTTGAAGTATATCAGTTATATGAACACAGACTATGTAGTTACACAACTTCTACAAACAATTTATGCTTGCTGATTTAAATTTTGGTAACACTTTAATTTAGGGTCCAATTCTCAAACCCAAAATATTGGCTGTTAATTAGTACTTATAAAGCACATACACTGTAAAAAAGAATTGTTAGTTTAACTTAAAAAAGTAAGTTACCTGGTTGCCTTAAAATTTTGAGATCATTGAAAAGAAAAATTTGAGTTAATACAATGAAGGAAATTGGATTCATCAACAGAAACTCATATATTATGACAAATAATTATAAATTATGTTATCTGAACCACATTAATTATTAAAGTTGATTTGACTAAAGAAAAAATGTTGTGATAAATCATGAAAATATATTTTTTTACAGCGTATTAATGCCTGACCATATTTTATATCCCTTAATCCTATACCAATACCTAAACTTAACAACTACCTTAATAACTATTAATAAGCAGTAATTAGGAGTTTATTGAGGCAAAATTCATAGTTAATAGTGAGAATCGGACCCTAATCTAAAGTGTGACTGAATTTTTAAATGTTTTTATTTGCCCTAGTTAAAAAGTTATATGTGAATGCTGACTAAATATACACACAACATCATATACAATGTTCATTCACAAAAGCACAGGAACCTGATTATGGATTATGGTCTGTATCTTAAATAGATGGTCTATATACATAAACACAGCTGATGGGAATTAGAGTGGGTTCTATGGGCCTCTAACACATACACACACAATTCCTGATGGCTTTTCCAGATTTCATTTTAAGGCATTCAAGTGGGGCACCCAAGCCATGTGACTCATTACATTCTATACATCAGCAAGAAACGGCTCTGCCCCTTTAACAGCAAATGAAGCTTTATACTTTTACCTATATGATAACACCTTAAACATTTTCAACCTTCAAGAGATCAGGTCAGTCCTACAAAGAATAGAAAAAGCCACATATCTTAATCCTGAAAAAAAAAAAAAAAAAACCCTCCAACTGAAAAATGAATGAGAGACGTGCTGTTTTTTTCTGTAGCATTCTTTAAACACGCCGTATGGAATAGAAGTGAACGTTCAATGGGAATGTGTGCTATTAACAACACATACAGAAAGACACACACACACACACACACAAGCCTCTGATGAGCATCTCCCAATAGTACACCCACGGAGATTGGTGGGCTGCATCTTAGAAAATCATGGTACACTGAGTCTCGCAGGCCCTGTATGTGCAGCACAGCTGAGCCAGTGTTCGGCACACGCACACGAGCGCGCTCACGCACGCACACATATAGCCAGTGGGAAAACACTATATATAGCCGTAGCCAATTCCGATCACGAGAAAAATAACTCACCGCCTCCGAGTCTTCAAATCCATGCAGGTACAAATTGTCATACATGGAGGTTTGCTATTCCAAAGAGGTCCTCTTGAAGAATAGAGAAAAAAAAGAGAGGAGGAGGAGGTGGTGGAGATGGAGAGAGAGAGGGGGGGAGGAGGAGGAGGAGGAGGAAGAGGAGGAGGGAGCCACCACCACAAAAAAAAGAATCGATGGGGGGATGACGATCCCCTTGCTCCACAGAGGAAGAACAAGGAGGGGAAAAAAGGGTGAGTGATGCCTCACGAGAGAGGATGGAGAGAGAGAGAAAGAGGGAAAGCAGGCCTGTGCAGACGGCTCGGCCTGCAGGATGGAGTGGATCCCTCGTTCAGCCTCCAATTCTCTCACATCCTCAGGCAGGGAGAAGCTTCCCAACGGCTCACTGACGCGGATGTTTCATCATCTCTCAGCAACACGCTCACACACACACGGCACAGCGCTGCTCCCCGCATCAGAGAGAGAGAGAGAGAGAGGGTAAGGCAGAAAGAGAGAGAGAGAGAGAGAGAGAGAGAGAGAGAGAGAGAGAGAGAGAACCCTTCCTCAATCTCAGGCTGATGACACAGTTGACCAGCTGCATGCTGATTGGTCGAGAAGCCTTCTAGTCAGAGCTGCTGCTGACGTGTGTTCTCCTTGACTGTGAACGCTGATGAGAGAGAGAGAGAGAGAGAGCCTCCCTCTGCCTCTTTCATTCTCTCTTTCCTTCTGTTATTTCTTTTGAATGTACAGTCAGTTTTTCTCCAGTATGTTCCACTTTATTTGCAATGATCCTATTTTCTTCATTTAATCATTATTCTGCACAACTTCTCCACTGTTAAAATGTTTTTTTTTTTTTATCTTTACAATCAAAGCCATAGTATTTTCTTACATATTTTTAAATGTAATAATTATTTTTTTTGTAAATAACACAAATTAAAACAAATCCTTCAATACTTTTTTAAATAGTATATATACACTCATCGGCCACTTTATTAGGTACATCTTGCTACTACTAGTACTGGGTTTGACCCCCTTTTGCCTTCAGAACTGCCTTAATTCTTCATGGCACAGATTCAACAAGGTGCTGTAAACATTCCTCAGAGATTTTGGTCCATATTGATATAATATCATCACACAGTTGCTGCAGATTTGTCGGCTGCACATCCATAATGCAAATCTCCTGTTCCAGCACATCCCAAACTGGTGCTCTATTGGATTGAGACCTGGTGACTGTGGAGGCAATCTGAGTATAGTGAACTCACTGTCATGTTCAAGAAACCAGTTTGAGATGATTTGAGGTTTGTGACATGGAGCGTTATCCTGCTGGAAGTAGCCATCAGAAGATGGGTATACAGGAGTCCGATCCCAAGATGGTTCCTGTTAGGGATGCTCCGATCCGCCTTTTTTGCTTCCGATACTGATTCCGATACCTGGTATTCAGTATCGGCCGATACCGATCCGATATTCAAGTAATAATAAAAAAAAGTGTGAAATTACCTAATAAACTGTATGCCTCACTGTGTGGAAGAAACTGGGATCATTCTTTTGTGCAAGGCATCAGGCTTGACTTAAACATTACTTGCCTAACTTTGTAAAACAAAATAACAAACAGACACAAATGTAGTGAATTATTTATTAAATAATTGTGCATCAGTGCAACAGTGCAAGCTTCACTAGCTTGGTAGACATTCAAAATAAACAGAAGTCCAGCTGACTCCTTCATCCCTGACTCATGGCTTGTTTTTCATGAATGTTTGGGTCATACATGACATAAACTAAATATATTTATATATAAATATATACTATAAAATTAAAAGATTTCTTTTAAAAGATTTAAAAGCACAAAATGAAGATATACTGATGTGTATTGTATTACTGGTATCTTTGTCTACAGATGAAGTATAATAATAGAAACATTGAATCATCTTGGAAAGAGTTTCATTGTGTTGACTGTCGTAACCGAACGCGACTCGCAGTTTAAATGCTGAATTGAGAATGACTGACAGCCGCAGCGGAGGGAGGCATTTACGTGAATTTTAATTTAACGACTTAAATATTTATCTGAACCTCAAATTAAACTATGGAATAGCTTCTCAACATTTGGAATATAGTGCACGGAAACTTTATGGTGCTTTTTAATGTTTTTGTGCCTTTTGTGGGGCTTAACAATAACACAGATTAGTATACGCACAATATCGGATTTGGATCGGTCCCATCCGGCCGATACCCGATCCGGCAAAAATGGCAGTATCAGAGCCGATACCCGATCTGAGTATCGGATCGGTGCATCCCTAGTTCCTGTCCGTGAGTCCACTCCAGTGTGTGTAATCTCCGAATCCATTCCAGTATGTGAAATCTCTGCATCGGTTTCAGTGAGAGAGTCACCAGTCCCATCATGGCCACCATTCCAGAGTCTCGTCCCGTCATGGCCGCCATTCCAGAGTCTCGTCCTGTCATGGCCGCCATTCCAGAGTCTAGTCCCGTCATGGCCGCCGTGCCTGAGCCCTCAGCCAAGATGGCCGCTGCGCCTGAGCCCTCAGCCAAGATGGCCGCCACTGTGCCTGAGACTCTAGTTCCTGTCCAGAGTCCAGAGGTGACTCCCGTCCTCATCCAGAGTCCAGAGGTGACTACCGTCCTCGTCAAGAGGTGACTTCCTTCCTTGTCCAGAGTCTAGAGATGACTCCAGCTCCCGTCCAGATCCAGAGATGACTCCAGTCCCTGTCCAGAGATGACTCCTATCTCTGTCCTGAGTCCAGAGATGACTCTAGTCTCAGTCCAGCGACCAGAATGCTCTTCAGAGTCCACTCCAGAATACCCTCCAGAATCCGCTCCAGAGAGTGAAATGCACAAATCCGCTCCAGAGAGCGAAATCCCCGAATGTGCTCCAGAGAGTGAAATCTTCCAGTCTGTTCTTATGAATCATCTTCATCAGTCTGTTCTCATGAGAAAAATTCCTGAGACCATTCCTGCCCTTGAGTCAGCCCCTGACTATCGTCCAGTGAAGGGTCCAGCCCCTGACTATCGTCTAGTGATGGCTCCAGCCTCTGACCAGAGTCCAGTGATGGGTCCAGCCCCTGACTAGAGTCATGTGTCCGCTCTTGTCCCCCAGCTCAGCCCAGTGCCCGCTCTTGTATCCCCGAGCTCAGCCCAGAGCCCGCTTTCATCCCAGAGCCTACTCACGAGCTCAATCCAGAGTCCACTTCAGCCCCAAAGCTCAGCCAGAAACCTGCTCTAACTTCTGAGTCTCCAGCACCACCCTGGGATCCTGAGCTGCCTGCACCACCATGGGGCTCTAAGCTACCTGCACCGCAATGGCTTCCTGAACTACCTGCACCACCATGGCTTCCTGACCTTTCTGCACCGCGATGGCTTCATAACCTTCTTGCTCCGCCATGGTCCCCTGAGTCTGGTCTTGATGTTGCTACTTACCAGTCCATTCTCCTGAACCATCACCTGATCACCTCTAATGGTTCTCATGAACCATCACCTGATCACCTCTAATGGTTCTCACAGTCATCTGTATTCCACGATCCTTCCATCTCAACAAAGAAAGAGTGACTGTTATTACCAAGCTAAGTTCATTCAAATGACCAACCTTCCATCTATTAATCTGTTTGATTCACCTGCTCTCTGCCACCATTGTCAATAAACATTGTAAACGATATTACCTGTGTTGTCTCCATCTGTCCGCTGACACACACACACACACACACACACACACACACACACATATATATATATATATATATATATATATATGGTAATAAATAATAGTTAAAAGATTAAAACAAGATTAGAAATTATTTTTTGCTAATTAGTTTGTACATAGTAGATGTTCACATGACGTCTGGATGATGTAAATATGTATATGCTTTATGTTTGTGTACACTATATAGAAATTTAATTCATAAATTATGAACATCACTTATACAAAGTTGCATTATGTTCTATGACCATGATTAAAGTGGAAGTGGAAGAAAAAGAAAAAGGCTTTAACAGGCAATGTATCACAGCACATCAGGCCTGAACAAAACAAAGAATAAAGACAGAATATGTTTGCTTCATTGACTCTAAAATGTGTCTGATTACTAGTTATACTGTTTAAGTGACTAGTCTCTAAGTAATAATTTAATTGAGCCAAACAAGGGGCAAATCGCTTTTTATAGACTGCTTTTTACCTGATCACTTCCAGAAATGGACAATTACTTTACCTGTCTCAGGATAAAACTGGTGGAGGTGGTGCTGCCATCAGACCTCTTCAGTCGACTACGGCGTGAATATGTTCCCCTGTTCACCTGCAGAGGGAGCAATGACGGAAACATGAATGATTTTTTATTTTTATTTTTTTTTTAAAGATATGTTTGTTCTTCAATCTTCAACCATTTATTCAATCCTTTTTCAACCATTTTGAGATTATATAATATTTGCATCTATGTTAATGGAATCATGATATTTGATATTAATATCTTAGAATCAGAATAAGGAGCAGCATCAGTACTGAATTTGTTGGCCAATATTATTGAATTTGCCTGCTAGTTACTATCAAGGTTATAATAAACGTACAGTATGCAGACTAAAATATTGACTTATTGTTGCATAAAAATAAATTAGAAATGTTTAAAATATGACTAGACTATACATTGTGTAGAAACATTAGTTAGCCAAATTTGGGTGATGGGAGGGACGGTACCAGCAGAAAACACTGTGTGTGCACAGTGCATATAGTGAGCATTAATGAGGGAAGTTCATTCTGTAATGAGAGCCACTTGTATCAATGTAAATTATCGGTGCAATGTATGAGTAATATAACAGCAGGAGCAGAAAAGGTACAGAGCGGTCATTCAGCTTGATGTTATATCAGAGATATTAACCCTTCCATATCCCTGGGAAGAAAAAAATTACAGTTGTATAAACAACAGGAAATTTGAAAGAGGAAGAGAGAGAGACAGGGGGTGGGCTGACAAAAAATAGTCACTACAGGGACACATTAATTAGCCAGGTCTGATTTGTTTCTATTTCTAGGCGTCTCTAGAGTTCTGTAGTGTTGAGGATAGACAGAGAGCTTGTTCTTTTTAAAGTTTGTTTAATAGGGCCACCAAAAAGTAGGTCAGTGTGCTCATTTCACACCATTAAGGTTGTAGTCAGGTGATTTAAGTGAGCTTCCTTCATTATTACTGTCAAATACTCTGTGATAGTAGGTATTTACCTGTACTTCAAATATTTCACGTGATTTGAAGTTTAGCGTTCACTCTTAAAAATTAAAGGTTCTTTATTGGCATCTTTTAATGAAGAACCTTTAACATCCACGGAATCTTTCCATTCCACAAAAGATTCTTTATAGCGGGAAAAAGGTTCTTTAGATTTTTAAAATGTTCTTCACATCAAGAAAACAATAGTTCTTTTTAGAACTGTTCGATGAAAGGTTTTTTTGTGGAACCAAAAATGTTTCTTTATGGCATCGCTGCGTAAACCTCTATTTTCGAACCTTGTATTCACAAGAGTGTAGTAAAAGTCTCAATGCTTTAATTTATACAAGTGCCCTTGACGCCAAAAAACAGCACAACTGCAGAAGCCACCGAAAACAAAGTGTAGGCTACTTTTGTTTAATATCATTCAAAACAGTTTTACTGAGAGAACTTACACTAGAGCAAATACCAACCAAAAACGATTGTATATATCCTATAAAGTTATCCAATAAAATTAACAAAGAACTTTAAAAACGATATCTCGTCTCAAGTCTTAACATGGTCACCTGAAATATGGGCGCTTGGATTCCCTCGCCGATCTTATTCCTGATATAAATGTGTCGAGACATCTCGGCCAGCACATCGGTCCAGATCGGGGGTTGCTGGCCTGCTGGCCCGGCCCAGTGGAAGTTTGGAGGGTTTCGGACGGCTTGATCCAGCTTCGGTGATGTGTGTGAGTGTTACCCCGCGCTCGTGAAGATCCGCTCTGCTCCCGTGCATCAGAAGAGCCAGAAACTCGTCACAGTGTGACAGGTGTCAGGTGCGCGCGCACCACAGCGCTGCGCGCTTATGTGGGCGCAATGAGCGTCAGTTAATGTTTTTGGTTAGAATGAAATGATGACTTAAACGGTGCGCTACTTCATCAAACTAATAAAAACAAAAACTGATAGAGCACAAGGTTTACTACGAGAAAATATGTGTTGTAATGAAGTGTTTTGTTACTCTGTTAATAAAGCCATGAAGAAAAAAATGCATTATGATTTTATGGAACAGCAGCAGCATAGCGCCACCACCCTTTCTCCACATAGTGGCGCTATTGCTTGAACAAGCTTAGTTAATCATATACGCAACAATGTGATTCATAATAACAGAAAAGATGCACGTTTTGTTATAATCTTTAAGAAGTCCTTTTAGATATATCTTGAAAAGCCTGCTCCACACGAGTGAACTTGAAATAGAGATTTAAGTATATAGATGAACCTGAACATTGTAATTTGGGTGATTCTTAGTTTTTTTAATGGCAATATTTTAATTGAAAACAAGAGTTGTTCAAGCTACTAACACAAGTGACCCAAAGATAAACATTTTTGGAAAACCTATTATACAATAGTTTTGTAAAATATTTGGTGTTATTGTAATAACAGCAGATTTAAAGCTGCAGTCCGTAACTTTTTTGGTTAAAAATCATTCAAAACTAGCCAGTGTTCGAAAATATCTTCTTACCTTAGCCTGAGTCACAACAGTAAGCTTGTAATAATGTTTTATAATAAAATCGGTGCTGGTGGGTTTCTGCGGGAAATTCGAGCATGCAGCAGTTCGTCTTTGCGTCATTACGTCACGTCTGTTTACATGAAGAACGAGTCCCAGCTAGTAGACTATATCACATGTGAGGATGCTGCAGGTGACGGATCATCAGAGCTGGGTAGATTACTTATGAATTGTAATCAGTTACTGATTACAAATTACATGACAAAATTTGTAATCAGTAATGTAATCTCTTAGATTACACATTTTTGGTAACGTAATCTGACTACTTTTGGATTACATTTAGATTACTTTTGTGCTAACCCTTATTTGATGTCACATATATTGTAGGATAATCTTGTACTATTTTGACAGATACAAAGAAAAAATATATTCTATTCACCAACAAGAGCCTCAACAGATTCTTTTTAAAGGGCAATGTATGGACAGGTAATACCTCAATATACTAACACTAATGTACCTGTTAGTGTTTGCTGATAGTAACACTGAATGAAACAAAATCACATCTTACGATTTTAAAACATATTTACTTAAAATTAAGTACATTTAGAAAACAGCAACATTACAAAAACAAATATTGAAAAACATGAAATTCACAGCAATATCACTGCTACATCAAATATTTAATCTATATTTCATATATTATTCTTATATTATTATTTCATATATCTATTTCATATATATTTAATCTATATTTCCCCCTCACCGCCGGAAAAAAATCGAAGAATCACGAATGTATTTAAGCGGCAGGTTTATTATGAAAAAAATATAAACATTAAAAAAATGAAAAATTAGGAGAATCAATGAATTGTGAACAATTTACTGCCAGTGTGTAAATAATATGTAATCATGTAATCTGATTACGAGTATTTTAAAAAGTAGTTTACTCTAATTACAAGTACTTGATTTTTGGAATCTGATTACGTAATCCAGATTACATGTAACCCGTTACTACCCAGCTCTGCGGATCATTTATAGCTTTTTCTCACAGCAGCTGGAATAATTAAACTTATCATTTTGATGGCGGACTGTAATCCAGAAAGGTCCAATCATGAGTGACAACTGGAGATTCACCCGTAGTCAAAAGCAAAAGACTTCAGATTGCGGAGTGGCTACAGAAACTGAAATCTACAGGTAATGCTAATACACACTAAATACACATAGTCACATTAACATTAACAATTTGAGAACAAAGTATAACAATAATAATAATTTGTACAGTTTGATGTGATCCAATAGTTAGCTAAGCGATCGTTAGATTTAATCACCATTAGTAGCATGATTTATTGTAATGCTTTTTTTCTCAGTTGGTCAGAACAAAAGTGGCAGACGTTACTTGTTCAGATGATATTTTCCGGTGATAATTCTTATTTTGGTCGTATTTTATGTTAAGTATACTGCAAATACATTTACATATTTATGTGCTTAATAAAAATACCCTGCAATTGTACTTTTGATATATAAACTGGTATACTTGAAGTACTTAATGCACTTTAATTATGCAGAAATAGTGCTGAGATCAACTAAAGATACACTGAAGTATATTTGATTGTGCTAAAGTGGAACTATTGCAAGTATACTTTAGGTAAACATTAAATATCTTAAAGATATTATACAAAGATCATACAATCCTTATTAATCGTGATATTAAAACACTTTTTAGGCTTAATATAGGCATAATATAAATGTATAAAGAAACACTCCAAATAAAGTTTAATTATAATTTTATATCAGTAAGTCTTAAGTGATGTGTCAATAAATATGTGAATAGATTAAGCATACTTAGCATGAAATAAATGCATTTAAAATAGATTTTGGTACAGAAGTGTGCGGCGACTCTTATGACACTCATCAGAAGCAGGGTTATTTTGTACAGGTAGTGACATTTGATTGATTTTAAGTGTAGTACATCCATGTTCATCCTTTTTCGTCTCTACCATAATAATGTGAAGTGTTTGTTATTGAATGAAGCTCAAATTACTCAAATACTTTCCTTGGAAATAGACTTTGGTTGTTCTAAATGTAAGCCGTGTCTGTTCTGGTGCTACAGAACACAAGAGGGCAGCAGCAGCTCATCAGGGAAGCGCTGACAGGTGACACGGTCCAGTGGGCTTGGGATTGGCTGGTCAGCATGTCCCCCTCTTGCTGGCAGATGCCGAAATTACACCACAATATATGTCACCTTTATTTTAAGGTAACATAGTTACATGTACTTACTATAGTAATAACAGTAAATTATGCATAATTACAAGTAACTAACCCTAAACCAAACCCTAAATCTATAGTAAGTACATGTAGTTAATTCATATTACTCAGTACTACATCACCTTAAAATAAAGTGTAACCAAATAAATCCAACGTTTGATTTTAATAATGTATTACTAAATGTTGAAATTAATATTAACTATGAATAATAAATGCTTTAGAAGATGTGTTAAAGTGTTACCCATGAAACAAGCCTGGATCATCTTTCACGGTAAAATGCTATTTATTACATTTATTTATTAAAGAGCTGTTTCTGCCTGATCTTACCCTTAAATTTAATTTTGCTGGTGTAACCTAATATATTTAGGTTGATTCAGTAATGTTAAATATTTTTATTTAATTTGAACAAAATCAATTAATTTACCACATGAAGCACATTTTTTAGGTTACAATCTTCTCTTCTGTGTTCATTTCAACTTATTGCCATTAATTTAAACCTCTTACATGTATAATTCATTGTTTTATTGTGTTTTTTTTAGGTACCTGGATAAGCATCATCATTATTATTATGGTAACACTTCAGTTTATTGTCCAATTCTTACTAATTCTAACTACTCGCTTATTAGCATGCATATTACTAGTATATTGGCTGTTCATTAGTGCTTATAAAGCACATATTAATGCCTTATTCTGCATGACCTTATTCTACATCCTTAATCCTACCCAATACCTAAACTTAAACGCTACAACAACTACCTTACTAACTATTAATAAGAAGTAATTAGGAGTTTATTGAGGTAAGTCATAGTTAATAGTGAGAACTGGACCCTAATCTAAAGTGTGACCATTATTATTATTATTAGTAATAGTAGTAGATCATCATGAGCAGAAAGCATCTTTCCCCATTGACAGCCATTCATATTGACAAAATAAGTTTTTCAACCAACATGTAAATTGCAAAAAATAACTGAACAAACACATTGCAGTAAATGTTTGACCAGGTTTTAACCTAGTGTAGATCCCCACACATCCCAACATGCACAGAGACAGAAAAGCTTGATAAAAAGAACACAATCGACGTCAGTGGTCTTATATTCTCTCTTTAATGGCATCAGATATTGATGACAGCATTTTAATACAGCAGAACTCTGTTCTAGACAGACATAATATATCTAAGAGGGCATCATAAAAGATACAAGATCATTACCATAAAAAGAAATAAATACAAATCAAAAATCAATCCAAAAATCAGAGCATATCTCTCTTAAATAACTTCGTATAAGCATACAATAATCAAATCAACATCAGTGTCAAAAACAGCATCAAAAACAACAGTGACACACGCATGACAAAAGAATAACAAATAATTTGCATGACTGTAACAGATTCACATTTCAGTCACATTTTCTTAGCACTGTACTGTACTCTCTCAATGTATCCATTTTCCATTTATGAATGTACCTCTTGTTAAAAACAAGCACAGAACGACAACATCGTCATCTATTAAAAAAAGATGTTGTCAGAGTCGTTGCTGCCAGCCGAACACAGTGATACACTGATCTCACTTTGCCTTTATCATTTTCTACGTTGGTCCATAGAAGAAACTTGCCAGTAGCTCATTTCTTTTACTTCAACAGGACATTGTTATCGCGACTGAGAGGATGGACTGTGCATGATCAGTTTGGATAAATGTACGAGGTCTAAAAATTAATAAAACACATATTTCCCAAAAGTTCCTTCGCTGGTCTATGGGAAATGACACTTGAAAATGGTGGAGCCTCGACATACGAACACAAGGCAAGAAGAGTCACGTGACTCTAAGCCATGAGACTGATTGCTATTATGCTGCAGCAGGTGTAGCTTAACGTACTAAACACACAACAGTTTGCGATAGACAGTCAAGACTACAGCATAAAGGACTAAACCCTCCATTATGCACTATAAAGGGCCAGGATTACGAAATACATAGCAAAAATGACTAAACCCTTCATTGTGCACTACAGAGGGGCAAATATGATAAAATACAACATTACATGTAATACATACATATGTGTTTGATGATACTTGTGAGCTTATGAAAGAGAAATGATCAGACATGTAGTCTGTATCTACTGCATCTACTGATACAAATAATTGCAGTCAACATTTCCACTTCAAGTTCATGCTTGAAATGTAAATGTGCGATAACCATCTGAACAAACTGAAATAGCATTTGTGTTGAGCAGATTTACTGTAGCTTAGCTTGAAGAAGCTTGAATTTCTAATGTGCAGGACTATATAACTGATCATCTTTCTGTATTACATCCAAACAAGAGTCATTTCATTAAGTCTCCACTTTCCCGAAAGTGCCATCGGGAGGTCTGTAATATCTAGGAAAGGCCTTCAGCTGCAGACAGTTAAAGGCATACTTGCGACATCCAATGTTCTTCGTGGTATTCTCACGGCGGCAGCCCTCGCTGGCAGGGGAATGGGGCGGGATTGAGTGTGTAAAAACAAGTAGAAAACAAACAGAACATGAAGCCATGTTTAGAAAAAACCACAAGCAAAAATTATCACAGCCACAAAAGATGGCAGCAGACATTTCAGCAGTGTTATGAGCATGAGTGTTACGGGTGAACAGAGAATGAGGGTGGCCAAAGCTACTACTCATCAAAAAAAAGGCAGCATAAACAAACCACGTCACAATACAAGCTGAAAATGCAACAAAAGCGGGTCACTAAAAGTCCTTTAGGACTTTTTTTTTGGTAGCACATAGGCAGTCAATGCTCTGATGAAAATATAAAGAAATCTTTAAGATCTGCATGCTACATTGGCTGTGTATTAGGGTGTGGTAAACAATTATTTACGCTAAATAATTACATTTGATCAGGGCGACTATTGCACATGTCCCTCTTATTGAGATTCCACAAATTCTGTCTTTTATATATACACAGAAATCGTCGATACTTTCAAAAATGTGCTTACACATAAATATCTTAGTGATATTCAAAAAAGAACAATAAATTCTTCAACGAGTCAATTGTTGCAATGTAAATGACATCGGTAAGCATGATATGGATATTTCAGGTCAAACTGTCTAATTAGAAATTAAACATCTGTGCAATGTGTCATTCTCATGTCGTTCCAAACCCATTTGACTTATGTTTTTTTCCGTGGAACACAAAAGTAGAAATTCTAAAAAATGTTCATGCTGCTCCAATACAATGAAAGTGGATCAGCAGCAGAGGCTATCAAGCTCTGAAAAAAGTATTCCCGAGTATACTTCATTTTCCATGTTCGGAGTCCGCACAGCTTTCAAAGTATACTCAACCGCGGATAAGCACGGATGGGCGCGTTCGACACATGCGCAGTACAATTCCCTTTTTATACTCTAGGTTCAAGGTTCAATCAGACATCAGAGGGCAGCACTGAGTCATATCATTTACACAATCGCTGCATCTCATATCGGAGACTGCTTCCTCCGGAGGTCACATTTGAAGGCTGCATATGTCATCAAGGATGTCTTATTTAAGAAAAGTAACCGTAATAAACTTGACTGTTATTCCTCGTGAGGTGTAAAATACTGTAATTTCTTTCTTACTTTGCAATCTAATAGTTACTTTTTTTTTTGTGACCTCCTCGCTGACGTATGCAGCCTTCAAATGCGACCTCCGGAGGATGCAGACTTCGAAATGAAACGCAGATAATGTTCGCTCGGAAGGATAGAGGAAGAAAAGTAGCGTATCCGCCATTGCATGCAAAGTTTAGAACAAGAACCAAAACAAAAACGATGGAGAAGGTTATGCTGCTTTGGATCTCTAATCCCTCTTTACACACTCTTCTTTGACTACTGCACAGCAGTGTTCATTTTGACAGCAAATTTTGATTTAGTTTTAGTCAGTCTTTTGACTAAAATGGCGTTTAGTTTTGGTCATATTTTAGTCATCTGAATTGTTTTAGGTTTAGTTGAGTAAAATCTCAACTGTAAATTGCAATGCATTAATTAAGAATTCCTGTTAAATTTCCAAACCCATTATATACTCCTGGAGAAAACATCTATTAACCTGTTAATATGAATATTAAAGTTTTGAACATGCAATACAGACACATTTAACTGCCGTGACATATAACGTGCCTTTAATTATCTTTAAATTAAATAAAATCACTTCTCCTAAAGAAGAACATGATCTTCGTTCCAATGAATGATATATGGATTCTTTATAACAACTTGCATACATCATTCTTTATTCTTTCAAGCAGACATATTTATTTGTATAAATTAAATCTAATTAATCCTTAATAAAGCTATTAAAGAGCAGTGAATGCTTTTCTCTTCGTCTTTTGTTTGATGACTATTAAGGGCACAGACGGCAGCAGGTTTATTAGGCTGCTGTCACAAGACTGAATGCGTTGATCTAATACACTGATGCACAGCCGATATTCTTCATTTTCTTAAGACATAACCGATGCTGTTTATGTGAATACTTTCCAAAACAGACATTTTGACATAATGTTGTATTTGTCCATTCAGATGCAAAAGAGAGCTCAGTTCAGTACTCGTGCGCTGTCTAGCTTTCTGTGTTTCTGTGTACGCGGTTGCGTGCTTCGAGTGTGTGCGCACAGAAAACCACACTGAATAGAGCTCTCTTTTGTGTCGTTATGCTTTTTCAGATCTATCTATATGTCTGCTCTTCTCTTTTTCTCAGATGTTTACATTTTTGAACGTTTTATGAGACATGCAGCAAGTGTATGCCAACTTATTATGCAGCGTTAGAAGGGGTTACACTTTTTTCGGCTAAGGTTGCAGGCTTGCCTTCAAGTGGCTTTGCAGACGTTGTGTGCAGACGTTTGCGGACCCACCCGATGATGAATATTACATCACACGGACAGTGACCGGACCTTCGCGGAATGAGGACGGATGAAGTAGCTTTGGGATTAAGTCTTCTAAACCCCTATATGACAGCTTAGTGTGATAAACCGAATGAAATATAAGTTGTTCACTGAAAAATCGTATGAGAAAAATGTCTGGAAAAGAGCAGCTTGGACTCTGCTAAATATCGTCTTTTACGTTCCACTGAAGAAAGAAACATACAAAGGTGAGTAAATGATCACAGAAATCAAAATTTTGATAACTTAATAGCTAAAAAAAACCTTTCAAATCAAACCTGTTCCTTTCCATGCAGAGACCTTGTAGTTTTTGACTAAATGAGCATGTACGCTCAGTTCACAAGCCTAAAGTGTAAAACGAGGTAGAACTAAGAAATCTACTTTGATCTTTGAGTAAAAGGTTATATTTTTCAAATATTGATTAAAAATATTGAAATAATATTTAAAAATGTACAAATGTTGTAAGAGGAAGCATAAAAACAAGACAGCATATTATATATTATCGTTTATAAAACATGATTCTCTGAGCATGAAAGCTCAATATAAATCAAAAGAGCATGTGCTCTGAGCCTATTTATTAATCAAGCAAATTCATTAAACCAGTCCACAAAACTATTCCCTAATCTAAGATACTCATTTAAAAACATAGTTCCCAAAACATTCACCAATACAGCTTCAAACCTAGAACTGATCCTTAAAACTAGGGCTGCACAATCAATCCAAAAAGTTTTGATTGTGAGTATGGCTGCCACGATCAAAGACTTTATATATAGGAAGACGGTGCACTCCTATTACTTATGAATGGGAGAAAGTGCAACAACACCCAATATGGTGAATAAGACCCGCCTTCTAAGTGAAAGAGCCAATCGTTGATTAGTCAAGTCATCACGTCACTGCAGCTGCAGTTAGAAGCTCCGGGTGATATAGAAACTCGCGTTCTCAGACTCGCGCTCATGGCTGTGCGTGCGCGTTGGCTGGTCTAGCATGAAAAACAAGATTTTTTAAACGCTATTTGAACATAAGAAACAAGCTTTATGAGACTGTTGTTGTCAGATATTCATTGGGGTTTTTAAAAATGAAATTTAATCGTAAGCTTAATGAACAGTTTTGGAGAATTTGATGTTTCCCCATTCAAAAAGATAGGAGCTGCACTTGGCATTTCAAGATGGCCGCAGAGTGAAATGACTTGTCTTAAAGGGACTTTGCCATGATTAATCATGGATATCTATAGAGGGTATGCACGTGACGTCACTGTCGACCGTTATAACTGCGGTTACGCCCACTGAGTGGCAAAAGACTGAGCGGCAGCATTGGTTTTTAGCGTGAATGCCGCGAATAACACAAAAAAACATCCAAAACGGGAAAGAGCTTTGCGACTGACTGTACAAATAGCTTTGACACAAAATCTGAGGTATATTTTTACAGACTGCTGAAAGCTACAGGAAAAAAAGAAGCAAATAGGTCGCTGCAATTCACAGAAACAGCTGGACTCCAGGCAGAGAAACATGTTTTGCAGTTATCTTTTTGTGTCAAAATGTTAGATTTTGGGGTAAAATCATACCCTATGTATTGTATTGTTATATATTGTGTTGACAACTCATCAATTAAATATTTACCATCTTATATTCTGCATAATTGGGTGTTTTTAAATAAACACTGACAAGTTTTAGGGCTGGACGATATGACGAAATATATAACATTGATATAAGTGATTACTCCGATTCCGATTTAGACCTACCTATATTGTAGTTATATAAAGTGTTCACAGGCCGATTTGCTTTATGTATTTCCCCGGTGTCGAAATCAGGAACATATAAATGTCAGGAAACACGATTCCTGGCTGCATGCCAATATCCATGGATTAGGTTTCTTTGACATGTCATAAGGAACACTTTCGTGCCCAACCTTTAGTGTAATCGTTTGTTTTACTTGCGTTTTCACTGTTTCCCCTATTAAATCCAGTCATGCAGCAGCTCTTTTGCCACTCGTTCTGACACATTCCGGCGGGAAAGTGACGTCTATGCATACCCTCTATACAGCATTCCATTTAGAACAACATGTGTTTCTTGCAGCGTTTGAACAATCACAAACTGGTATGTTGTGCGAATTAGAGGCATTTACGCCTGTCAGTAACAACAACCGATCCTAATGAACAAGTTATTTGCAGAAGCACACGAACACAGGCTAAAAACACAGTTCATAATTTGCAATTATTTGGATAGATGTTGTGCAGCTTGTTTGTAAAGTAGACAAAGTAACATCAAATTTACACTGCAAGCTGTATGTATATAAATGTTGTGAATTTATAATAATAAAATAACTCAGATTACAATATCAAGGGAAATAATTTCTTTTTTTGTCCTAATCATGCAGCCCTACTTAAAACAAATAATCAAACTTTAAAGCTATCAAACTGAGTCCTATCCTTAAATTCTATTCGTTAAAACCTAAAAATGACATTCAGCCAAACCCAAGGCAGTATCTTAGACTATCACTGTCTAAACAAACTTCAAAATCAGTCACCAAAACCTTTCTCCAGATGTAATCATACTCAGAATACAGCTAGTAACATTATCCAACATGATTTAAAACAAACAGGAAAAAGTCTGGAAGTCATCTCTGATGTTTTTAAAGCAAATTGAGCAAAAATAGACTCACAGAGCCGCAACATCATTATAAACGAACCCCTTCAGCATCTCAAATGGAGATATTTTGGGACAGTCAATTTCTTTTGTAGGTCAAATTAAGCCTGGTGAATGTTAATTTTTTTAACGTTCATGTAATGGACAGCTCTTTAGGGCATGTAAACTCAAGCACTGCTAACTTGTAAACAGCAGATGTACTGGCCGTGGCATGTGGCCAGACAAATTTTACAAAGCACAGAGAGGCCATTTCTAATTTGGCACAGAGGGAAGCACGATTAAACTGGGAGTCCTTTAAAATGATGTAATCATTGTGGTAAATATTTACATATAAAATATATATTTACATATAAATAAGGGAAGAATTCTGAAGATTTGCAGCCTGTATGTCATGATTAGTTTTGGCAAAAGAACATACTTTCTATTCATCAGTCCTGCATAAGAACACTTTACTTAAAGCAACACATAAATGTTCTTCTCATCTGAACAGATACATCTTAAAAGGACTGTTCCAGGTTCAGTTCAAGCTATCTGAAACATTGATTGCGTTCTCAATTTGTAAGAAGCAGTGGTTGTATTTTCAAAATTGCGTATTTTAATGTTAGTGCCTTTCCCCATAGACTTTCATTGTTAGTGCATTAATGTAAAGAAGGTTTTGTTTTTACGAATTGAGTGACGAGTCCAAATTGTCTGTCTTGTGTTTAACAGAACCTGGAACATTCCTTTACACAAAATTTCTATTAAACCTATTGCTGTTCTATCAGCTGACAGTGAAAAAGTAATTCTCAAGTGCATATTTAGATTTCCCTGACTGAAAATACAATCTTATATGGCCAAATTTAACAGTTTCACTGGAAAGGCTGCAAACAGGCTAGTGCAGACCAATCATGGTAAAAGAACAAAATGTTTTCTTCCTGCAAAACATGGGAAGACACGGACACACTTAACACCCTAAAGTGCAATACATTTTTAAAGCAAGTGCGATGATAGTTGAAATTAGCTTTGGCTAGGCCTTAGCTTTGCATTTAGATAGAAACACATGGAAGACATAACAAAATCGACCACAAAAATCACTGGAAAACTCCACGATACTGTTACAGAAACAGTATCTCATTATTATAAATATTGTACGGAACCCCAGCACACTATATGCGTGCTGTTATAATAACATAAATAAAACAGTTTTATATTATAAGAATATTTAGTATTGAATAAATAAATCAATGTCTTAAATATATATGTTCAATGTACCCTCTAAAATAATTCAGAATATCTGTAATATGTCACAAATTAATGTACAAACTTTTCTCTTATGTCATCCAAGATTACTTAAGAGAGAGAGAGAGAGAGAGAGAGAGAGAGAGAGAGAGAGAGAGAGAGAGAGATAAGGCAGATAGAAACACCAAGACCTTTAGACTGGCTGTTAAGGCCCAGATATACTTCAAGCAAAATCGAAGAATGAACAAAATCTTATAGAACGAAATCAGGTCAAAACGAAGTTCGTTTCGAGAGTTTGAAAAAGCTTGCCAAAGTGAACTTTCCTGAAAAGTTCACTCTGGCTGGTAAACACCTTCGAATTGGTGATTACGTAATTTGCTTTCAGAGGTCAGACGCGAGTAAAAACATGAACACACTGGAGAGCTGCTTTATAGTAATTGAAAGTGACACTGACACCGACTGTTTTTAATATTTAATAATGTAAAGCTGCTTGCTTTGAAGCAATCTATTGTATAAAGTGCTATATAAATGAACGTGACTTGACAGGTGTGCCAAATTGCATAGCTGATGCAGGGGTGTAACGATACGCTCAGCTCACGATTTCGCGATACTGGGTTCACGATACGATACATATCACAATATTTTGAACAAAATTTAAAAATGAAACTGAAATTCAAAAAACAGATTTATATCCAAAACATTAACAATTTTCAATAACTTTCTTTGTTGTACATACAACTTAATAAAGAATTTACAATATTTCAAGATTTAATTGAATTGAACTTGACTAGGTGTGTCACTGAACAATAAAACTGAATATTAACACGAAATTAGAATTAAGATTGCTAGAACCTAAGAGAGAACTTCTTAATGGTGACACCAGAATAAAAACATTCATGATTCTGAACCTGAAAATACAAAATTATACTATACAATTAAAAAGCAATTTTTTATTTGGCACTATCAGGACCCACAAATATTGCCCAATTGCATAATTATACATTATATTCAACATTAAATATAGTAGTACTATTACGGAAACTCTGTAAACTTTCATTTTTTCTAATGCAGTACACTCACACTCTTTCAATGCAGGAATTTGTTGAATCTCTTTTACACAGACAAGCCATCTGCGCAGATTATACACTTACATGATTAACAAAATATATAAACAATATAAAATGCTTTGAATCATCATACTACCAAAACTAAAAACGCAATTTCACTTTGAGGAGTGCCGCTTTAAATGATGTTTGCACTTTCACCAGTTGCGGCCTTATCCATTTCACTTGAAACGGGCCTCGCAACAGAAGGGGCCTCGAAGAAGAGCCATGCCCCCCACCATCACAGAAATTAACGGGTGCTAGGGGCAAAAATGCCACCAAATTTAATAAAAATGCCCCCAAAATTCAAGATATATGAGGCAAAAATGTCCTTGTATGAGTTCTTGTTTTTTATATTTATAACAGGGTATAGAGTGCTGTTTTCCCGAATATCAGCACGATTGCAAATGTGATAGCCTACTGACTTCATGCAACAGTTCAAGAACAAGAAGCTAATGTTAGGTGACTTTCATTTCAGACTTGGAACATTGTCTATTTTTCCTCTATTTCACAAACGAAAAATGCTCCAAGCAAATCCACAGAGCCATTGTGTGTCTCTGAGCAACACAGTGATGTTTCGTTTCTGAATGAATCCACGTTTTGAAGGAATCATTTGACTGAATGATGGGGGGCCTCCAACTGTTTCTACTCCAGCGAGTATCGCTTCAGATGATCAGTAACAGTTCTAATCGCAAAGCATGTCAAAATGACTTCCCAAACTTTTATTAGTTCATCCAAAAATTAAAATTCTCTTCATTTACTCACTCTCATGTCGTTTCACGCACACATACACTTGAACGTCTGTGTTTACAGTATACGCGTCGTTGTAAATCTGTTCATCATATAAAGCCATCGTGTCTCCTCAGAAGACTTGGATTTGGATTAGACCGCTCTATATATTATTTTACGATGCCTTTATGACCTTTTTTGTTGTTTAAGTTTTAGGGGAACTTACTTTAAATCGATGGACAGAAATCTCTCAGATTTTATAAAAAAAAAGTGTGTTTGAAAGATGAACGAAAATCGTGTAGGTTTGAAACGACATGAGGGTGAGTACATGATGACAGAATCTACATTTTCGGGTGAATTATACTTTATAAATGCAGTAAGCTGAGTCTTGAATAAAACGCGAATCATACATATCGTCGCATTTTTATATCGCGATATAACTATGTATCGTTACACCCCTAAAACATCCAAATCACTATTATCAGCTGCTTTCTTAACTGCTGTTTTCTCACTGCTGTCATTTTTGTTGTGTGTTAATTTTGTTAGTGAGAGGAAAGCGCACAGCATTTAGATATTCACCTAAACACGCTCACAGTTTTGGATTGTTCGCTAACTGTATACCTGCTAAGGTATTTCGATCTTCTTTTTATCCCCAAGCGAAAAAAGAAAAAGATCTTTGCCATGAGTATATCAGGGCCTTTAGAGAAAGGGGCTGAAATGAACCAGAGAGAATTCAGCGTTGTCTGCAAACAACTCCTCACCCACAGGAGAAAAAAGTGAAAATAAAAAGAGAAAGGAAGTGCTGAGATAACTGGAGCAATTGAGAGAGAGAAAGAAAAATTAAAGAAGGGGGTCTCAGGCTCAGCTGCAGCGGAGTTTGGCCAGCAGGTAGGCTATGCTGAGGAACACCCAGACGATGAGCAGGTTTGGGCTCAGGGCCAGAAGGGGCAGAGAGTAGAGCAGACTGGGGTCCAGCCTGAAGTCACGTATGGGCAATAAGCCGCTCAGGTTCTTCTGAGTTACCCCCTCCCTGGTCCCAATGCTGCAGAGAGGGGCAGGGGACGAGGGAGCGGCGGCAAAGGCCAGAGAGGACAAACAGAATGGGGCGACATGCACAGGATGGGGTGACGTGACCATGGAGGTGGTTCCAACAGTAATGCAAAGTAATAATGAAATTAGAAGATTAAGTGGAGACACAATGAAAAGGTGTCGAGTTGATTCCATCCGTCGGATATGGATGCAAAACGAAAAGTAATTCCAAAAGACATAAAACAGACATAGTGAAGTAGGAAAAGAAATACAGACACAGAGAAGGGAAGGAGAGAGAATAAAGAAAGAGAAAATTAAGAGTGATGTTCTACATCTTTGCCATTTAAAGTAAAGAAATGGGCTCCATGTTGGACAGAAGTGGGCGTATAGGGGGTTTGCTGCTGCTGCCAGCACTGGGCCATGCAAATCAAGCGTCCTCCCAGCATGCAACAGAGCCATCATACCAAAATAAAAACAATCTTGTGTACGGCATCTCTGTATCTAGTAGGAGATCCAACTGTTTTACATACAGGCTTGTTAAGAAAGGCAAATATATATATGTATAGATAGACTACTGGCTTTCTTTGAGATGCATTTACAATCACTCAATCTCGCGCGCACACAGGGGACAGCAGCACAGCGCAGTGGAAGATCATGCACAGTGCATTGTGGGTAATACTTTACCTTAACATCCAATTCATTAACATTAGTTAATGAATTAAATATTATGAACTAACAATGAAGAACATTTTTTACAGCACTTATTTTTTATCTACTCTAGGATATTGTTAATTTATAAATATAAAGTTTTTTACTTCCGTTTAATATAATATACTAAGAAATGCAAATTTACACATTGAAATGTAGCAGTATACACTAACATGCAAATGTTTGTGGTTGGTAAGTATTTTATGCTCACCAAGGTTGAATTTATTTGATCAAACATACAGTGAAATATTAAAATACTATTGTTATTTTAAATAGCTTATATGCTGATTTGGTGCTCGAAAACATTTATTATTATTATTATCAATGTTAAAAACAGTTGATTAATATTTTGGTGGAAACCATGATATTTTTAGTAGGATTGTTTGATTAGTAGAAAGTTTGAAAGATTTATTTGAAATAGAAATCTTTTGTAAAATTATACATGTCTTCACTGACACTTTTGATCAATGCATTAGTCCTTGCTGATTAAAAGTATTCATTTTTCTTACCGGCCCCAAATTTGTGAACAGCAGTGTATGTAGAAATTAACATTATCTAGATTAACAAATGCTGTAAAAGTAATGGCCATTGTTAGTTCATGATTCCTAATGCATTAACTAAAGCATTACAATTAAGTGTTTACAGAGAGTCTCTAAACATCAACAAAACCTTCCTGTGCTCATCTTGGCTCTTTCATCAGTTTCCATAGATAAACTGTTTTCATTACAAATGTAACTACATAAGTTTGTTTAGATCTGTCCTCAGATTGCACAGGAGACCAGAGGAGAAAATTATGGGACAAACCCGACAATTCCACACTCTTATTTAAAAGCACAGAACATCTGGCAAGCAGACAGCCAAACAAATCAGCCGGTTTAAGTTTCAGCAGTTTCCTCACTCTACAGGAGTGATTTATTTGTGTTTACATCTCTCGTAGAGCGTGGAGAGAGGGAATGAAAGATGGAAAGGTGGAGTGGGAAGGAATAAACACTCTATGTCCCTAAAGTGAGTAAATATAAATGTAATGAACATATTAGGCCACATAAGCCACAAAGCAATAAAGACAGAAAATTGTTACTGCAAACACCAAGAAGCCACAAGCAATGAGGGATGATGCACTGAGAGAGAAGGAGAAAGAAAGGAAGAAAAGCGAAAGACAGAGGCATATCCCCAAAGCGTGCAGTGCTTACGAACGGGCAGTTGTTCAGGTGTCTTACCTGCGCATGCAGTCGAGGGCCTGGGTGAAGACCTGCGGGGCCATGCCGTGCTCGTGCTGCAGGATCAGACACTGCTCCAGAGTCACTGACATAGCAGTGCGGTCCTTCGCACTTTTACAGCTGGTAAAACGCACTCCGTTCAGTCGCCGACAAATCTGAGCGTGGAGGGAGAAAATATTGTGTTAAAGTCAACCACATATTTACACTTACTCCAGTTCAGCATTCAAGTGTCCTTTGAAATGGAAAACTTAGATGCAAACTCTGTTGATACAAGAAATCAGTTTCATACTTAAAAGTTCTCAAAAATTATTTTTTAAATGAAATATTGCAGTATTTTTTCTAAGTGATTTATCAGTGGACATCATTATTTTTATCCTCATAATCTTAAAGGGGTCCTTGATTATGATTTCACTTGTTTAACTTTAGTTAGTGTGTAATGTTGCTGTTTGAGCATAAACAATATCTGCAAAGTTACGACGCTCAAAGTTCAATGCAAAGGGAGATATTTTCTTTTACAGAAATCGCTCTTGAAGGACTACAACAAACAGCTGGTAGGGACTACAACGAGCTTCTTCCCGGGTTGGTGACATCACTACCCTAAAATTTACATAACACACAACAAAGGGGGTGAGGCCATGTTGAGCTGCTTTAGAGAAGAGGAAGAGTTGTTGTAGTAGAGTGTTGTTGCCATGCCGTCATTTTACGCCGAACTGCTTCACAAGTGAGGGTCAATTCAACACTGGATTTGCACAAAAGATTAACATGACGGCACATGCTAGTTGATGAGTTGAATCAACTCCACAGCAACTACATAAATTTATCCACTAACCATTCAGAAACGTCCAGTTTCATTCTAAAAGTTGTAACTTCTTCCTGAGTCTCTCCATCAGTGTCGACTCCGGTTTGAACAATGTAAGGCTGAACACCGTTACTGACAATCCTCATTTTGGCTGCGTGAGATTCTCCAGCTTTGTTGTTGTTGAACAACCGAAGCGTGAGCTGTTAAAGCTCCGCCCTCTTCTGGAAAGTGGCCGGGAGCAGCAGCTCATTTGCATTTAAAGGGACACACACAAAAACGGCATGTTTTTGCTCACACCCAAATAGGAGCAAATTTGACAAGCTATAATAAATGATCTGTGGGGGATTTTGAGCTGAAACTTCACAAACACATTCTGGGGACACCAGAGACTTATATTACATCTTGTGAAAAGGTCCCCTTTAAATCAAAATAACTTCCCCTCCTTCTTGCAATGACATCTCTTTTCAAAAGGGCGGGACGACCTGTCAGTCACAATAGCAAACCACAACGATCCAATCAAGTTCTGATGGACAAAATCAAGTCCCGTCCTACATTTTTTCTTGTTTGCAAAGCCGTTTCACTCAGATATACGTCACAATAGGGAAGAACATAATATCTTAACTTCCATCTTTAATATGTCATTATTATGGGTGCACTAGTAAACCCATTGGTCCCCAAACATTTTGACTTGAAAGCACCCTACTGTCCAACATAATATTCAAAGGCTTGTCCTCAGGAATTTCTACTGTAATTATGACAATGCTGCTTGCTTTAAAAAAAAAAAAAAAATATTAGCAGAAACTGGGAGTGTTGAACATGATTGATTTTGTGATCCCAGAAGATCCAAGATTCTTGATTTCAATTTGCATATAATTCTTTTGTGTTTTTAGCATTTTAATTGAGTTAAATTTTAAATATTTAACATTTTTTGTGGGTCCCATGGGACTCTGATTGGTGTAATTTTCCGTGCAACATCACAAGTTTTTTTTTTTTTTTTTTTTTTTTTTAACCAGGAATTCTGCTGTTAAAAACACATTTTTGTACTTAAATATGGAATCTAATGCATTTCTTACATGAAAACTATGGGTGTTAAACATTTTTTTTTTAAATGAGAAATGCTGAAATGTAAATATTTAAAGAATTTCTGAAGCACACTCTTTTATTAGACCCATTTTAGTTATTTCACCCTTTAAGTAGAAGAATTGTTACCTCAGCAGCCTGCCACAAGATGTCTACATTTTTATTTTTCCTAGCATGAACATTTTGACCAAGGAACCGCAACAGCTCTGGGAGACACGTCTGACTACGAGAGCGAGGAAGACCTGAGAGAGACAGAGAATTAAAACCTGAGTGACTTGTGTCATTCAAATCGTCTATAATTTCGTATGTATAGAGAGAAAAACAGAACATGAGAGAGAATGCTGACTTACAGTCCTCCGGTAAAACCTCCTTGAACTGCTGGTAGTAAGAGTTAAGACGAGCCAGACTCTCCCCGTTGATGAACTCCTGAAGCGAAGTGTCTCCAAATCTACAACACAAAACAATTCAATTTCCCTTTTGATATTTTCAATTTGAACACAAATGTAAGCCAAACTGAAAAATAGATCAGATAAAACAATTATGTATAATGTTATTTGTTGATGTTATGCAAGCACTCTTGAGGGCTGTTTTACATAATCAAGACTCACTTCTCGGCGAGCGTTTGCTGCTCGTTGATGCCCACGTTGAACAGCACCGGCTGTACCCGCAGCAGCATGCCATTCTGGATCTCCCTTGGCAATGCATCAAACATGCTTCCTGGGAGAGGGATGCGAACGTTGAACCCGTCTCGATTTCCGGTGATCACCGGCAGCATGTCGGGGGAAGAGGTAGAGATGGCCTGCGTCACCTTAAACGTCACGTTCCGAAGGTCCATTATTCCTATGCTCATGTCCTCTAACATGGCCAGCTCCTCTCCTGTGATACACACACACACACCAGGGCAAAACGTGATTCAAAACAGAACGCTTTAGTCACACAGGAATGATGAGTTTACATAACATAAGTGACCTTTGCTCCTGGATACACAGTGACCACTGAATCAAAGTATGGGCATGCTGCATGTGCGTAAGTGTGTGTGTTTACCGTAAGTACTTAATAGACACTCGAACTGAGCGAGCAGACCAATGGTGTAAAGCTGTCTCAGGAAACCGTCATCACGGAGACAGTTTCTCAGTTTGATGATGAAGCCACAAATTAGTGCTGTGAGCTTAAGAGAGACAAAAAGAAGACATGTCAGAAAATGACATGGGAGTAAAGGAATAGCTCTTCCAAAATTATTTAATCTTCATTATGTCATTTCAAACCTGTATAAACTGTAATTGTATGGAAAGACTGTGTAAACTCGTTTAAAAAATTAAATGGAAAAGGTAACAAAATTTAGGTTTGGAAAGAACTATTGCATTTGAGTGAACTATCCTTTTAAAGGTCATCATTACAATTATTAATGTGGAAATCCACATTTCACATACATTTGGATGGTTGATTTACTCACCCTCATGTTGTACGAAAGACTTTTAATTTCAAAACACAAATGAAGATATTTTTAATTAGTCCTGAGAGAATTCTGTCCCTCTATTGAAGGTCCATTCACCCAAAATTTTGACACTTCAAAAAGTTCATAAAGAGATAATAAGAAAACCCAGTCTTCTGAAGAGACACAATCACTTTGGCCCTGTTTCCACCTGGTATTAAGATGCGTAAACAGGGTGTAAATTGTTTTGAGCTTGTCCACTTTCAACAACTTCCAGATGTAGTCGAAAACTCATTCGACCGGATTGGTTTTGTAGTGTAGACGCTCATGTGGTCAAATGTGTTTAAACAGCCACTAAAGATGCCTACTTTCCGGCTACTGACCTAACCTGTTTGTTTGTTTATTAAGTTTTTACGGCATGTTAGCATCATGGCTATTTACATGGCAAACACAAAGGTCAATATCATCCATAAAATATATGTTATTATATAAAACATTTCAACTTAACGTAAGATGGAAAATCTAAAATACATTCAGGTGATACATGTTTCTGAATAAAAGCGATTTCTAGCAGCATCATAAAATTACAATTACAATTCAACAGAATATGCTTAATAGTCAAAGGAACTTGACATGAGAGACATAAAGGAGGAACTTCGCCTATTAATAAAAACCCATGGGTACGTCTTGAATGACCCAGTCTACACCTAGTGAAGACGACTTGATCATGTCTTGATTTGAAGTTATGGAAGGTACTTCTAGGGTTTATTTCATACAGCTTATTATTTTTATTTTCTGACCTAACCCGTAAACATTATGAGAAGTGTGCTAGCCAGACAGGATTTAAACTTTAAACTTAGGGCTGAAGACCCAAGTTTGGTTTGAAGATGAAAAATGTACCAAGTACAATGTTCTCTCACCATTCCTGATTTCTAAGACACACACACAGCGTTTGGCTGGTCTTGAAAAACACATATGGGTGTTTTTCTGTTGTCTCTGGGCGTGTTCATTTGTAAATTGTGCAAGCTTATTTCGTCTATTAGATTGAAAGATCGGAAGAAAAAAAAACCCATACATTTACCCACCTATAGACCCTCCCCTTGAAGAAATCAGGACAGAAGTGGTTGAAAGTGGGCAAAAGAGACGGATTAAAATGCCAGGTATAAAGGGGAATGTGTCTCCCTCGTCTACTTGTGATCCGATCGACCAAAACGCATCTTAATACCAGGTGGAAACAGGGCCTTTGTATGATGAACAGATTTAATTTAGACTTTTATTCACATATAAAGACTGATCAGTGCACATACATTACATAGAGCACATCAAATATGGTAAATATCCGCTCTAACGTGCTTGCTTGACGTTTCTTTTCAGAAGACTTGAGTTAAACTGCTTGATTCATTTGGATCTCTTTTATGAACTTTTTGAATCAAAGTTTTGGGTGAACTGACTTGGTGAAAGCTCTCCGATTTTATTAAAAATATCTTCATTTGTGTTTTGAAGATGAACGAAAGTCTTACGTGATTGGAAAGACGTGAGGGTGATTAATTGGTGACGATTTTCATTTTTGGGTGAACCAACCCTGTAAGGTCATAGAGGTGTTCACTAATGTGTGTGCTTGAGAACTAACCGTCTGGCAGAAGACCACGTCTCGGCGGTACTGCAGGTTGAGGTCCATCGCGATGGTTGGTGCGCTGTCTTGCATGAGCAAAAAAACCATTGACTTCTTGGCTTTGTCACTCATCATGGCCACACACTCCGTTAGGGTCGTCAAGAGGGGATACAGGGCCTCGCTCCACTCACCTGACACATACACAGAGAATCTACTGCTAGTAACAAATATCACAAATTCCAATGCTTCTCAAGACAGGGCTTTAAATTCTCATATTCCACTTTAAAGACCCCATGAAATCCAAATTTAAGTTTTGTTACTTTCACCCCCGGTTTCAAAGACCAGGCTTAAGCTAGTCCTAGACTAAAATGCATGTTTGAAAGCATCTTGTACTGACATATCTTAAAATGTGTCAGTGCCATTGCTTTGTCTCAAGATGCACACCAGTAATGTTTTTTTCTAGTGAATGTTTATAAAAGCTACTTAAATGCCCTAATTGAACTAAGGCCTAATCCTGGCTTAGGCTAAGCCCTGTCTGTGAAACCGGGCCTTAATCGGTTTACTAGCCCAAAAATGAAAATTCTGTCATTATTTACTCACCCTCATTTTGTTCCAAACCCATAAGACTTACATTCATCTTTGATACACAAATAAAGAGATCTTTAATGAAACCTGAAAGATTTCTGTCCCTCCATTCATTCCAACAAACTTGCAAGCTTCAGAAAGTTTATAGAGACATTGTTAAAGTAATCCATATGAATCGAGCAGTTTAATACATGATCTCTTTATATAATTTTTAAAAAATTATTCACACTGATCAACATACATACATAGGGCTCATCAAATAAATGGTAAACTGAAGCTCAAACATGCTTGTTTGAGTTTACATTTACCATATTTGATGTGCTCAATGTATGAGCACACTGATCAATATTTATATGTGAATAAAAGCCTAAATTAAATCTGCTCATCATATAAAGCAATTGCGTCTTTTCAGAAGACTCGAATTGAACTGCTCGATTCATATGGGTTACTTTTACAAGCATCAAAAATTTTCTTTCAATGGAGGAACAGAAATCTCGGTAACACTTTAGTATAGGGAACACACATTCACTATTAACTACGACTTTTCCCTCAATAAACTCCTAATTTACTTCATATTAATTGTTAGTAAGGTAGTTGTTAAGTTTAGGTATTGGGTAGGATTAAGAATGTAGAATAAGGTCATGCAGAATAAGGCATTAATATGTGCTTAATAATTACTAATAGACAGCCAATATTCTAGTAATATGCATGCTAATAAGCAACTAGTTAAAAGACCCTAAAATAAAGTGTTACCGAAATCTCTCATGTTTCATTAAGCATATCTTCATTTGTGTTTTGAAGGTGAACTAAAGTCTTATGGGTTTGGAACAACATGAGTGTGATTGACTGATTTTCATATTTTGGATGAAATATCCCTTTAAGGTAATTGTAAACGCTTTTAGTAGATATATGCCTTTAAAATTTAAAATCCCTCTTTTCCAGGAATACAGCCTCAAAAAGCTGAATTATGTCCAAACAAATGCTTTCTAAAAGTGCAACATCCCTTCCCCTCCTAAATTATAAAAAACACTAGACTAATATGCTTCATATCAGAATGAATGAAGCCTTGACATGTTATAGGTAATTTTTTAGTATAAACTAAACGCCATTGACTATTCGAAAAAGAGATAAGCTCTTCAATATGTCCTGTCCCAACTTCCATCAAAAATATCACATCAGTAGCACATCGGTGTTCGACAAGCCAATTCACAGGGACTTTAAAGTAAACATGGATGCACTTGGTTCAGAAAACAGTAGCAATGACAGTTCTACATCAAGTAACGTCATTAACAATGACGAAAGACAACAGATGTGACATAAAAGTGAACACCTATTTAGCATAAGCGCATAAGCTTAAGGGAGGGGGAGGGGCTCTTACCTGGGTAACTCTCCTCTCCGCTGCTGCTGCTGCCATCTAGAGGGATGGAGGTGCAACTTGCAACAGTTATTTAGCGAGTGCAACAAGCACAGCACACGCAGCTCACACAGACACTGAGACAACAATGTTAAAACAAGACAACTACTACTTCCCCAAATTAGAATGTTGCAAAGGTTTGTGTAGAAATATTATGTAATAAAGTAATATTCACAGCTGACTGGCAAACTAATGATTTCATAGTCATTATATAATGGAAATGACTACTGTAAATCACAGCATGCTGGCACTGCCAAGTGACTAACTGGCACATAAAGCCAGCACCAGAGACAGCCTGTGAGCATGTTAGTCAGCCAGCCAATCAAACGAGAGCACCCGGTCACATGTTCACAGTAGGCAAATATGCTGGGTCAAACAACAGAATGTTCCAGAAACATATTCCAGAGACATGGCACATCAACAGGGAGTCACACGGAGTCAACACACGTTCATTAACACAAACTGTGGCACTGAATCCACATGGATGTCAGATTTTCCATACAATATTCCATACAATTCCATGCATATAATATTGCTTGTTTTGGCACTGATAATTGAAAACAGATAAACAAATATACACATATTACAAAACTCTTTAAAATCAGACAACATACACAATGATGTACCATAGATGCATCCCAAAAAAAACAAAAATATATATATATATATATATACATATGATAAAGTGGATTAGAAACAGTGGGAGAAGAAATTCAAGCCACAACCAAGTAAAAACAATTTAAAAGCTTGTTGCTATGGCAGCATGCAAACCTGTCTGAAGATGAACAGGTGACAGGGTGTTTGAAAAATAGATACAGAAAGGGTGATAACTAGAATATAGAAGAGATAAGTATGTACATGTGTTAGTGTTTGTACTACAATGGAAATGCAATGGGCAAGCAGCAGGGAATGTGACACAGAAAAACATATGAAACTTATGAAATTGACTCTGCCTACTAGACCCCATGCTATTCTCAAAAATATAGTTGAGAAAGAGAGAGAGAACGTGTGAACAAGACAGTGAAAGGCACCTACAGGCATGCATTTCTGCATTAACCGGGCATGCAGGGTTCAGATCGGGTGGTGAGGATGAAGGTGAAGGTGACTGCTGTTGTGGTTCAGGGGCCGAGGAAGACTCTTCCATGCAGACAGGGTTGATCCAGAAGGCTTTTGTTTTCCTATTACCTTTCTTACTGGTGACGCCTTGCTGGTCAGCCTGGAACATGTCCTCACTGCTGCTGCTGTGCAGACGGTCCCTCTGCAGCAGTTTGTCCACTCGCTGGATTATACACTCCAGACTTTTGTCAACATTCCCCCACACCTTTTCCTGTAACAAAGAAACTATTTGTACAAAGTGCGAATTTTGGGCACAAAAACATTTGGTTACACGTATAATGCCCCTTTTCACAAGATGTAAAATAAGTCTCTGGTGTCCCCAAATTGTGTCTGTGAAGTTTAAGCTCAAAATCCCCCACAGATCATTTATTAAAGCTTGTTAAATTTGCTCCTATTTGGGTGTGAGCAAAAACACACAGTTTTTGTCTGCGTCCCTTTAAATGCAAATGAGCTGCTGCTCCCGGCCCCCTTTCCAGAAGAGGGCGGAGCTTTAACAGCTCGCGCTTTGGTTGCTCAACAACAACAAAGCTGGAGAATCTCACGCAGCCAAAATGAGGATTGTCAGTAACGGTGTTCAGCCTTACATTGTTCAAACTGGAGTCGGACACTTTTTTTTATGATTGTAATAAAATTAAAACAACTAATTTAGGTTTTTTTAGGGAGTATTTTCTTCTTCTGGGTTTGAAATCAACATGTGGCTATAAGCAACATACTGTTCAAAAGTTTTGGGTCAGTATGATTTTTTTTTAAATTAATACTTTTATTCAACAAGGACACATTAATTACATCAAAACTGACAGTAAAACTTTTACAAACCCGATTCCAAAAAAGTTGGGACACTGTACAAATTGTGAATAAAAAAGGAATGCAATGATGTGGAAGTTTCAAATTTCAATATTTTATTCAGAATACAACATAGACGACATATCAAATGTTTAAACTGAGAAAATGTATCATTTTAAGGGAAAAATAAGTTGATTTTAAATTTCATTGCATCAACACATCTCAAAAAAGTTGGGACAAGGCCATGTTTACCACTGTGTGGCATCCCCTCTTCTTTGTTTTCATCCCAACTTCTTTGGAATGTGTAGCTCTCATGAAATCCAAAATGAGCCAATATTTGGCATGACATTTCAAAATGTCTCACTTTCAACATTTGATATGTTATCTATATTCTATTGTGAATAAAATATAAGATTTGTAAATTATTGCATTCCTTTTTTATTCACAATTCGTACAGTGTCCCAACTTTTTTGGAATCGGGTTTGTACTTTGTAACAATAAAATCTATTTTAAACTGTTTTATTCATTAAAGAATCCTGAAAAATGTAATCATGTAATGATTTCCACAAAAAATATTAATCAGAACAACTGCTTTCAAAAATAATAATAAGAAATGTTTCTTAAATACCAAATCAGCATATTACAATGATTTCTGAAGGATCATGTGACACTGAAGACTGAAAATTTTGCTTTGCCAACACAGGAATAAATTACATTTTAAAATATAATAAAATAGAAAACATTAAAATTGTAAAAATATTTCACAATATTACTATTTAACTGTATTTTTGAGCAAATAAACGTAACCTTGGTTGGTATAAGAGACTTATAAGTGTGTAATGATGCTTTATTTACACTAGATCTGAATCTAATTTTAAATCAGGTAAGCAAACTCCTGTCAGGGAATAGTAAAAATCCAAAAACAACAAGTGTATATATTGTTCACAAAAATGTTAAACTTCAGTTTAAGTATTTTAGATTTTTTATAGTTTAGTTTCAATGGATTTGCTGTGAACAGGCCTCTAAAGCTTTCTTACCCACTCCTCCTCATGCCAGTCAACGTGGAGGGATGAGCGACTGTTCCTGCCGCTCCATTTGGCCAGCAGTGTGTCCTGATCATTCCTCAGCACAACCTGCTCTGAGTCAGCAGTGGGTGAGTTTTTAGAGGCTATGTACTCGGGTCTTGCCGCGTTCAGGGCCTGCACTGCAGACGCCAGCAGTTTACAGTCACACACCATCACCAGCTGTCGTGTCTGAAAAAATGAGAGAGAAAAGGGGGTTATAGTGTCAGTCTCAGACCATACTGGGGACGAGATAGAAATATAAAGGTGGTCATTTGTAACTTCAAATGGATCTAATAGTGGCACTAAATGGGCAGGAGCTATATTTACACCCACCTTATCTGCTAAGATGGCGAGGGTTCTCTCCATGCCGTTAGCGGAGCGTTCTTTAGCAGCGCGAGAAAGCCGCTCAGCGTAGTAGCTGACCTGAGTCTTGAGCGTGTTGATATGGGAAATGATCTCTTTGGCACGGACAATATCCTGAGGGATGTAGACGATGGACTGGGAGCTGGACAGAGCACTGCTGCTGGACCAGAGAGAGCTTGATTACTTACACACCATACACGCAATAAACACACACACTACATTACCACTACATTAGTGCACAACAACAGACAGATAATGATTGTGCATTTCATTCAAACAGTGACGCTCCAAAGACAAGCACCAAACACTTCAGGTCCTCAATCCTGAAGAGGAGAATAGGGCCATCAGTCCTTTGAATGGCAGAACGGTTTCATTAAGTGCTTCTGTGCATTACAAGGTACAGCAACAGTAGATTGTGTTTGTACATCTTTCATAAGTGGACAGCATAATTTTGAGAAATATATATATGGTTTGGTGAATCTCCCAAACCTGTGAAGAAATGGGACATATTTCACCTATATTTTAAATGTAATATATAAGAAATTACATTTAGCATAAAATCTGTTATTAGGGACAGATTAATTTTTTTTTGCACTGTGGTATTCTCACTGTAAAAAACTGCCAAAAAGAATCCTATCGATTATTGTTGTTTTAATTATTGATTACATACGTTATATTATCTTTAAAGTAAGGTGTGTGTGTGTGTGTATATATATATATATATATATATATATATAAATAAAAAATTTGCCTCCTCATTTCAGAACACCACTGCACGCCACTGGTATATATATATATATATATATATATAAAATTTTACGTTGAATGTGTATTAATATTAACATTGACACATCTTTCTTGTTAAATGAACATTACTTTACATTACATCAAAAAAGAAAAAAAGAAACTAAATACAATTCTTTTTTGTATTTTTACATTAACAATGTATTGTAATAAATGTTCTATTTATCAAAACCAAGTCAATCTCATCAAGTGTTTTAAGCATTTCTACATTTATTCAAAAATAACAACTAAAGGCAATAATAATTCAAACAATATATTTTATTTGTGTATTAATGTTTTTCTTTTTAATAGTCAACTTAGGCTATTTTGGATCATCAGTCATGCTCCGTAAACACCGTCTGTCACAGACACGAATTGTATTTTTAATTTCACCAAGCTGATCGCACTAAAAAAACCCCGCAGTCATCGTGTTTTCAGTCCATTTCAAGTTTGATTTTGACGTGACATAAAGCAGTGATATCTATCTGTGTGATCTGTTTACTTACTTTTCAATTAGTCTTCCCATTGACGCCATCATTTGTTCATTCAAACTGACGCGCGGAACATGCACGTAAACAAGAGGCGGGATTTACTGCACAAACCAATCATATCCAATCATAACCAATTACATCCAATTATAGCACGATGGAGACATTGCCTCCTCTCATGTGACTTTCCCCCATTCATTCTCAATTACCCCCCACAAAAACCACTGCACGCCAGGGGGTCTGATGGTTTTCTATGGTTTTCTATGAGAGCAAAGGGAGGTATGACTTCTGCTGTAACTTTACCTGCGGGTGTCGCTGTTGGGCAGTGTTCCTTAAGAAATACGAGTGACTTGCACTCTTTTTAATGTCATTTGTAATATTTGTGTTGTTTTATATGTAATATGGATTATTTTCTCATCCTATTTTTTTTGAGGAGGCACTGCCTCCCTTGCCTATATATATAAATAAACACACACAGCACTGTGCTACTGAATTTAAGCTGACAATGAGATTTTAATTAGAACTTGTGGGGGAAATGTGTTTCATTTTCATGAAAATTGTGTCACAATGAAAAGAAAAAAAAAAAAAAAAAACCCGTAATGACCCTAAAAATTGGATTAAATGCGTTTATGCTAAATTAATTTCCTTTTTGTTTTAGGGACAAAATATGAGGACCTGGACATTTCTACATGAAATTTCCCCAGTTACTGCAGTATATCAGCCTAGAAAAATAACAACTGACCTGACATTCTGAATGACAAGGAAAGATCAAATAGTAAGGAGGGCATATATATATATATATATATTATATATATATATATGTTTTAGGGGTGTGATGAGATCTCGCAAGATTAAAGTGTGACAAGATTTATCGTTGAGGTGAAAAGCTGTCTCCTGATATCTCCTGAATATGCCACCGCTATGTTTACGTTTACATTACGCCTCCACTGTCGTTTTGCTTTTATAGAAATAAAAACCATTTAATTCAGTAGGATAACGGTTGCTTCAATCCCATCCAGCTTATCCAACATGAGCTGCAGAGTTGTGACGAGAGTAAGGCGAGATGACTGACGAGACCCTGGCAGAGCCTAAACGTGTGATAAATGTCTTATCTTGTAGAATGCGAGCTCAGCACCGTACACTGTATATATATACATATGTGTGTGTGTGTGTGCTCTTAACAAAGACAATTATATAATAACTTCATTCCAACACACACACCGCTATTATTCTTTTGTAGCGACCACAGAGAAGAGATGATGGAATCACAGTATAATGAATATCATTCTGTTCCAAAACAGAGTGAGGCAGTCTAGGCATCATAGGTGCTCATCCGGCATGAAGTTCCAAAACATAGGCAATCTAATTATGCTGCATCCAAATTTTAAGGCAGCACTGAAGGCAAACCCACAATGCACTAGGTAGTGATGCAGCTCACTAGGTTTTGGATCAGAGATGTCATGCATAAAATGCTAACAAACCACAAAGAAACAAATAAAAATAAGTTCAAACAAACTCACCATTCCTCTTCATAAATGCTGATTAGAAAGCAAAAATGCAATTAAAACATATGAAAAATAAACTAAGAGCATATCTTAAAGGAAAACTGCTACTGACGTAACTTTAGCAAACCAACACATAAAGAGGCACATAAACATCAAAGGCAAAATAAAATTATAATAATAATAAATACAGTAGTTTGTGCAACAAGTAATGATAAAGCTAGCAAAACTCTGGTGTGCTTTTAAAGGGCCCTTATTATGCTTATTTACAGGTTTATAATTTTGTTCCGTTGTCTACTAGGATAGGTTTACATGATTTAATGGTAAAAAACTATTTTGTTTTATAATTTACATTGTTGCAGCACCTGTTTTCACCCTCGTCTGAATGCTCTGTTTTAGTTTCGGTTTCTTTAAAATCAGCCTTCTAAGAAGGCTCAGTCTACTCTGAAGTATTTACATGCGCTATAAATATTACTTTTGCTGTACCAGTTTGAGCCAAAGTCTGATAATGACAGTTAAGAAAAACAAGCTGATTGACCTAAAACACCTTTGCAAATGTGACTTGTGCAGGACACAGTAGTAGTTTTTTATTTTATCATTTTTGTGGTGAGAACACAACAAAAAGTTGTGGGGAATAGTGATACAAAATTATTTTAATCACTAATTCTTCGATTCCTCTGCCTTTGGAAGTCCATGTAATAATGTCTTCCCTTTGTAGTGGCCTTCCTGGACTTATAACTTATAACTATCTTTGTTTAAGGGCCAGCCAAAGTAGCCAGTGGGTGGGCATTATGCAAATGTGTTACATAGTGATTTAGCCACATAATGGAAATAATGTCAGGACTACAAATAAAAGGGGTTCAAGGCAGGTGTTTTCTGTTGGAGAGATTAACTCCCTTTGGCATTAACTTCATGATTTGTAACTTTGCAGATTGCTTACATGTACAAACTGCTATATTAAACACTAAAGGAAAGGTTAAATAAAAAAGCATAATAGGTCCCCTTTAAATGTTCCTACCTGCTCCCTCAGTAAGATGTTTTTGAATAGTTTTATCCTTAATGAGTGAAGCATCACACTTTTTTCTTGTACACATATTACAGCATAAACAGATAAAATCTAGTTAGGTAAAACTATCAGACAGCTGATTAACAAAAAGATATATAAACTTCTGTCTGCAACTACCTTTATCTCTTATCTCACTACCACAAACTAAATGCACGATAGCTCTTCCTTCACATGCAACACATGCATGTACATGCATTGCGAACACACACGTACAGTACACTCAATTTGAATTTTGTATCTTTTCAAAACCTAGGCAGTGTCAAACTTAACTTACACTTTCTTTGCCTCCTCAAATTTCTGTAGGAGTTTCCGCAAACCACCATTTTTGAAGCCCTGGCAGTGAGCTGCAGGGGCCCCAATCGTCACCAAATCATAGGTGTGATCTAGAAACACAAACACACACATCCACTTCATGTTACACTTTACACAAACAGTCATGTTACTGTTACATTACACAAGTACTAAGAAATACAAATGAACAACAAGTTCTTAATAATTAATCATATAAAATTATATAAAGTTGCACTCTGAGATATACATTTACAAGAAATAAAGTTGCATGTGACATAAGAAGATGCAAATATGAGAAATAGTTGTTACACTGAAGTATAAAAACTGCAATATATGTTGCAATAGGATATAAAAAGTTGCATTCCAAGATAAGTCGAAATTATGTAAAAAAAATAATGAGAAGTTGCATTGTGTCATATAACCACATTGCGAGGTATATAGTCACAATTGGAAAATACAAAGTCAAACTGTGAGATATACATTTGCATTTATGAAAAATAAAGTTGCATTGTGAAAAAAAAAAAAAGTCGCAAATACAAGAAATAGTTACAATGTGATACATAAAGTCACATTACGAGATAGAAAGTTGCAATTACATGTAAAAATTCGTAATGTGAGATATTCGTATTATGTAGTCACAAGTGTGACTACATAATACGAATAATACGACTACATATATATATATATATATATATATATATATATATACCACAAGTGTGATATAATCACACTGTGAGAAACAAATTCAAAATAAGTGAAATAAAGTTGCATGGAGAAATATAAAATTACACCATGATAAAAAGTTGCAATTAAGTGAAAAAAAAGTGAGAAGCTGAATTGTGAGAGTCACAATGTGAGATATAAAGTCAAAATTGTGAGATATAAAGTTGAATGTGACATAAGAAGTTGCAAATATGAGAAATAAAGTTGCATCCCAAGACAAGTTGAAATTACGTGAAAAAAGTCATGTGAAGTTGCATTCTGTCATATAAAGTCACATTGTGAGATATAAAGTCACAATTGGGAAATGCAAAGTCATACTGCGAGATATACATTTTCATTTACGAAAAATAAAGTTGCATTGCGAAAAATAAAGTCGCAAGTTGCAATTATGCATAAAAATTCGTATTGCGAGTTATTCGAATTATGTAGTCAAGTGTGAGATATAGTCGCACTGTGAGAAACAAACTCAAAATAAGTGAAATTAAATTGCATTGAGAAATATAAAGTTACACTGCACAATAAAAAGTTGCAATTAAGTGAAAAAAGTCACAATATGAGATATAGATATAGATTAAGTCAAAATTGTGAGATATAAAGTTGCAATTACAAAAAAATAAAGTTGCAGGCTTCCATACACTGCTGCTCATTCCAGTGATACATTTTCTTATTACCACAAACTCACCGGCTTTTATCAATTAATACTGATTATTATTTTTTTCAGCTTTACTTAGTGATTCAAGATTACTGAAATGCTACAAAATGTCACAAATATTAAGCACTATAGCCTGGAAATGTAATTTCAAGACTGGGGGTCAAAACTGTGTGTGTGTGTGTGTGTGTGTGTGTGTTTGTGTTGAGTGCATGAAAACTTCTGTATGAGAGACTATTTACATGTGTTAAGTGCTCTGAATAATAACAAGGGATGACTAATGAAATAAGTACACAGAATGAAAGAAAGAGATCTAACCACAGCCAGATTCATCCTGAACCCTCATTCTCTGCACATGGAGGTTGGTGGGCATAAATTCCAACTTCCTCTCTGCTTTCAGATTACTGGCTTTAAATGATGGACCTGTAAGATAGATAGAAAAGAAATTTCTTGATAGTCCTTTATGATTCAAATAGACATGTCTACTATTCTTAGTCTTCCAGGTCACTGGAGAATCTTTCATATAATTCTAGGTCATCTGGAAGTTTTTTTTTCTGCCAGTTTAACCCTATTAAGCCTGCTGTATCATACTTGATACTTACATTTCTAAGACCTCTAAATTATCAACATGACTCAAATAGCTGAAAAAACAGTTGTGTACAATCTACTACATGCCTTCTGTCATCTGACCGATAGTTTATATCTTTTAAGGAAGTAAAATTCTTTTAGTACCATTCTAAAAATGTCCACATTCGCTCACCCAGTTTAAATCTAGATTAAAGACACATCTCTTCAGCCAAGCATTCACATAATCCATCTCATATCAGATCAATTGCACATGACTATCTTTGCTTAATGTTATGAACAGCAGCTATGCTAATTATTCTCCATTTGCTTTTCTGTTTTACCTCGGGACGCCCGTCCCGAGGTGACTAGAGAGTACATCAGTTTCAGTTTGGATCCAGCCTCTTAAGAAGACCTCAGATGACTAAAACTTTGGAAGAGACGGCGCCAACTCCTGCGATGACTTCAGAAGATGCAACATCTGGATCAACACGCACATTCACATTCTATAAATCCTAATTATTGTTAATATGTAATTCATTTTTCCAGGAGCTCTTTGCTTCTACCTCCAATTAAATTGCTAACAGTGATTGTATGTTAATCGCCTAAATTATTACATTATTAGCTAACTGCAGTCTCCAAATTGTAATGTTGATATGCATTCTCTGTAAAGCTGCTTTGAAACGATATGTATCGTGAAAAGCGCTATACAAATAAATGTGAATTAGAATTAGAATTAGATTAAATCTTTACAAATATGTATAAAATAAACGCATAAATAAATGTTATATTGTTTATAATATTTCAAGATGAACTGGACTGAATCATCTTAGGTTTAGAAAAAAAGTGTCTGCTAAAAGAAAAAATATAAATAAATAAATGCATTAAATAAAACAGTATGCTGACTGTGTTTTTTTTACGCCATCTGTTGTTATATATATATATATATATATATGTATTTTTGTTTGCGTATGGACTTGCAAGTCAGTCTTGTTTATTAACTAATGAAACAGACAGCAACAGTTTATGAGGCTGCTGTCCCTTTAAGAATGAATACACGGATCTAATATAGTTACACATCCGATCTTCTCCTAACGGTTTACGTTTACATAGGACATAACAGACTGTGTTTACGTGAATACTCCGCACGATGTGCATTCTGACATAATTGTGTGTGTGTATTTGACCTGTGATCGCGCTTTGGCTGTGTGTCCGTCAGCTCGAGCACTGCATTGAGTCCTTTTTCGCGGCTTATTGTGATTTAGTTAAAAGTGAGAATTGGACCCTAATATAAAATGTGACACAGCAAAATATGATACTTTTGTAAATCAAGTGTAATTCCAATGATCGTGTTATCCAGCATTATTTAACCTGTTGGCGTTCCACATCTTACATGTGCTGAAGTACTAAACTTCTGAAAGTCCTGAAATAAAGTAATACAACAGGAACACCTTCTGCAACCTCAAAGCGCAGACTGACCTTTGTAGTCCTGCAGGTCTGTGATTGTATCCTTATAGGTCAGAAGGATGCTCTGGTACTGCGTTACGATTTGCCGCCGGAGATTCTCCCAACACGGAGATAACTCGCCCAACTCCTCCAGCTCACATACTCTACGAGCATCAAAACACAATCATGTAAATGACTGCTCTTTGTATATAAACACCATCAAAATGGTCATAGTGTGCATGCTGTCTGAGGTAATGATGTACACCTGGCAGAATCCTCTTCCAGTAAGAGTTTGACGAACTGTCGTGGGATGTTAAGTGACAGGACGCTCTCAGCCATCTGTTCCAGGATTCGTAAATGATTCCCATCAGTGGTTGGAAAACGGTACATGCGTGACATGGTGCCACCAAACACTAAGATGCAAAAACAGGATTAAACCATAAAAAGAAATCAATTGTGCAAGGCTGAAGCATTAAAACTGAATTTGTGAGCATTTATGATATTATGACCAGGCCCTGGATTTCACTTCTGTCAATAAAAATGCAATTAAGTGCCCTTGATCTTGGGAAAAGCACCATTATAACAATAAAACATAATTATCATTAGTTATTCTTAGTACCAGCAATGTTTCTGTCAATATTTCCCATAGAGCCATTAAGCAACATGTATCCAGTGGTGGCCGGTGCTTTTTTTAAAAGTGAGGAAGATGTCACTCATCACTTGTTAAGGCAAAATACATGTTGCCAGAGGCATCACTAGGCCCTTTTTCCTTTAAACCTCATATGAAAACGCCGACAGGCTTTGCACCGTCTTTTAGTCAGCGCTATTCAGCGCGTTCCTCAGTCAGCAGAGCCAGCGTCAGAAGCAGAGGACAAGGTGTTTGTTTATCGATAGATTGTCATCATATCTGCATTTGCAGTTCTTTGTCATGTGATGTGGGAGCGATACGAGATTGTAAAGTTTTCGCAGCGTTCACCCCTCATCACACTATTGTTTTCCTCTAGCGAAAACGGAACGTGTAGACACTTTAGAAAATGTTATTTTCATTGGAAAATGTAATTTTTAAATTAAAACATATTATTGTACTACTGCCCCCACTGTTGTTTTGCTTTTTTATAGAAATAAAAATCATTTAGTTCAGTTGGACAACAGATGCTACAATTTCAAACTGAAAGCGTCAGCTCTGCTCCATACAGCACAAGCTGCAGAGTTGCAGCAGGAGTCAGGTTTGACGAATAGTGTGACGAGAGTGTGGGTTGTGCCAATAGACGATAGTGTTGTGTATTGGCGATAGTAAGAGTTATGGCTGATGCCTTTGACAATATCAAGACTAGCATTGTCAAAAGTACCGACATCGGTACTGAAATTTAAAAAATGTGACGATACCAGCACTTCCCCCTAGTGTTGCAGTCAAGACCGCCTAAACCGAGACCAAGTCGAGACCAAGACAAGACCAGCACTCCTCAAATTCATCTGAAAGATCCACATTTACTGCCTGAGAAAAGTCTTTTTTTTAATCAATAATTACAATTAGAATAATAAGACACTATATAGAGCTGTTACCAATCAATTGAAGTTCACTAACAACAAAATTCATCTTTACACTGCAGAGGTGGAAAAGAAGTTGCATCTGAATTTGTACAATTATAAAATGCATAAATAATGTTTTTTTTTTTTTTAAATGTTTATTGAACATTTGTAAAAAATCAATATCACGTTTACAATTGTGCTCAAATTTGTGAAAACAACCCTCTTTCTTGTGATATTGCTTAATTATATCATGTTATAATATAAAAATCAAGATCTTATACAAGTACTTTTTTGCAATCATATCTTGAATTTTGTGGGCATTTGTTTTAATTTTGGTGACATTTTTGACACAATGCCTTGTTGATTTCTGACCCGGCACAGCAGTAACAAAATAAATGAAATTAGAAATAAGTTATTGATTGCATCTGAAGCAGGAAGTTTAATCAAACCAATCAAATTAATGATGTTAACAAAGAAATCAGAAAATGCAACGGCAATTTAGCGATATCCCCGCAGTTGTGGTCTTGACCGGTCTTGAAATAAAATCCCGAGTCCTTTTAGTCTGAGACCAAGACAAGACGCGGCAGAGACCAAGACAAGACCAAAACCTTAAGACCGGTCTCGAGTATTACAACACTACTTCCCCCTAGCATTTTGAGCGCTGTTGAGGGTATTCTTAAACACCTCTGATTGGCCATGTGTTCACGCGTGTTATCGTTAAAACTGCCCGGTGTTGCCGTTTATTTACAGGTGTGAAAATGTACTCACCATGACATCCCTAATTTCCATCACAATAAATAATTCATAGGGTGTGAAAAAGAAGCGGTTCTTCTAGTGACTGATATTCTTACCGGATCGTAGAAAGGAGTCTTTCCACAGAGAGGCGTATTTCACTCGGACTCCCACAGATTCTGTCAGACTCTCATCCACGGGGAGGACTGTCTGCAGCAACGGCACATCAAAGAATAAAAAAAACTCTCGTCAGAATAAGTAAAACTAGTAAACAAACATGCTGTTAGTTGGGTCAGTGGGGCATAGTCATGCTCACCCTGCCATTGATGGTGTCTTGCAGTTGTTTAATTGGTGTATGCTGATCTCTCTTCTCCTCTAGCTGCCAGGCAATGACTGTAATACTACCCACATCCTTGTTTTCTGCTGACCTGAAGAAAAGGGACAACAGATGCCGATACGTTCAAACTGCATATGCAGCAATGAACCAGACTGTTCTAGGATACACAGTATCTTGACTTCAAACAAAGATGGGTTGGATCACCTGAGAGGTAAGTTAAGTCTGTGGTTCTTTTCCTGCAGAAGGTCCTTCACTGGGAACATCGCTGAGCCAAGAAGGTACATCTAGACAGAGAGAAAAGAGTATTGAAAAGACAAAGCAACATAGTCTGAGCTGTTTTTCATATCAGAGCCCTGCGTGGTATGTATCTCACCGTTCCTTGTGAGCGATCTTTTACATCGTACACACAGAGCTTGACCTGTGTGTGCTGGTTAATGTAGGAGTCTTGGAAGAAAGCCACACTGCTGAGGAACATGGGATTATTTGTACCCTGCAAAACAGAGGTCAAACCATTTGTTTTGGTTAGTCATCCAAACCAGTCCACATTTTTGCATAAATGACAGAAAATTAATAACCATCTTGGGTGATCAGTGTTAATACTAAGGCTGGGTAAAACATATAGATTTTCTGATTAATTGTGACCTTCGTTTAAACTTGATCATTCTTAAAGTCCCCAAGTAGTACATTTTTTCCCTTAAAACTCATTTTTGATCACCAAAATAACATATTTAAGCGTTTTTTTTTTTCCTGTGAAAATAGCTTGAATGTAACTCTACAGCCTTGCCTCATTTAGTATACGTGGATGAATGAATATGCTAATTAGCCCCCGCCTCCACTCACTCACACGAGCTCAGAGATCCACTCAGTCAACTTACTGAGTTGCACAATGGTATCGCTTTTTTACAACGTCGGACACATGACGATAATTAATTTAATTAGCCTTTTGCTTGACTATGTTATCAAACAGCTAATAATGTGTTGCTAATGTTACACAAACCATGTTCCCATTCGCCATCCGAGTCAGACAGCTGCCTTCTAACAATCAACATCTTTAGAAACGCTTTTAACAACTCAGAACATCAGTGGAGAAAAGCATATAGTTCATTATAGCATTGTAATATACACTATATTGCCAAAAGTTTTGGGACGCCTGCCTTTATGTGCACATGAACTTTAATGACATCCCATTCTTAATCCATAGGGTTTAATATGGAGTTGGCCCACCCTTTGCAGCCATAACAGCCTCAACTCTTCTGGGAAGGCTTTCCACAAGGTTTAGGTGTGTGTTTATGGGAATTTTTGACCATTCTTCTAGAAACGCATTTGTGAGGTCAGGCACTGATGTTGGCGAGAAGGCCTGGCTCGCAGTCTCTGCTCTAATTCAGCCCAAAGGTGAGGTCAGGACTCTGTGCAGGCCAGTCAAGTTCCTCCACACCAAACTCGCTCATCCATGTCTTTATGGACCTTGCTTTGTGCACTGGTGCACAGTCATGTTGGAACAGGAAGGGGCCATCCCCAAACTGTTCCCACAAAGTTGGGAGCATGAAATTGTCCAAAATGTCTTGATATTAAGAGTTCCTTTCACTGGAACTAAGGGGCCAAGCCCAACCCCTGAAAAACAACCCCACACCATAATCCCCCCTCCACCAAACTTTACACTTAGAACAATGCAGCCGTTCTCCTGGCAACCGCCAAACCCAGCCTCATCCATCGGATTGCCAGACAGAGAAGCATGATTCATCACTCCAGAAAACAAGTCTCCACTGCTCTAGAGTCCAGTGGTGGCGTGCTTTACACCACTGCATCCGACGATTTGCATTGCACTGATGTAAGGCTTGGATGCAGCTGCTCGGCCATGGAAACCCATTCCATGAAGCTCTCTACGCACTGTTCTTGAGCTAATCTGAAGGCCACACAAAATTTGGAGGTCTGTAGCTATTGACTCTGCAGGAAGTTGGCGACTTTTGTGCACTGTGCGCCTCAGCATGCGCTGACCCCGCTCTGTGATTTTACGTGGCCTACCACTTCGTGGCTGAGTTGCTGTTGTTCCCAATTGGTTCCACTTTGTTATGATACCACTAACAGTTGACCTTTGGAGTATTTAGTAGTGAGGAAATTTCATGAATGGACTTATTGCACAGGTGGCAACCTATCACGGTACCACGCTTGAATTCAGTGAGCTCCTGAGAGCGACCCATTCTTTCACGAATGTTTGTAGAAGCAGTCTGCATTTCTAGGTGCTTGATTTTATACACCTGTGGCCATGGAAGTGATTGGAACACCTGAATTCAATGATTTGGAGGGGTGTCCCAATACTTTTGGCAATATAGTGTACATCATACACCCGCTATATTGTTAAATCTACACGATTTTTCATATCAACAAAAAAATATATCGGGACAACCTGGCTTCTTTTGAGACTCCCTTGCACGGTCAGTTAATGATATGCTAAAGCCTGCCGACACGTTGACGCGATTGGTTACAAGGTAGTTTGTGAGGTCACAAACACCAGTGATTTCAAACCGTGTCTTTAAATCACTGCAGTTTTAAAGAGAAAATACTCAGCAATGGTGCTGACTTATGAATTTGCACATGGTTTGTCTTAAAGCAGTTGTAAACCAGGTGTTACCTCCATCTGTCTCAGCTGACCACTTGTGATCAGATCATGCGAGACAGATGTTAATACCAGGTGGGAATAGTTTGGGTTTTGGGTAAGAGCGTTCACCTGGGCTGACAATAATTTGTGTCCATCTCACCTCAATGATCTCCGTCTGTGCATGCTTGGTCCAGAAAGCCTGAGGAGGTGTGGTACAGCTCACAGCAACAAAACAGTTGGGTTTTCGGTCCAGGGACGGTGTTGTCAGCTCACTGCAGACTACAAAACCACATACAAATGCATTCACGCTGAGTGTAATAGAAGTGTAAAGATTTTCCACAAGAAGCACTGTATATATGAATGAGCTAAAGTGTACCTCAAGTGTTATTTGCTAAGACTTGCCGATTCTCTGAGATATAATTAAACCTCCACAGTTAAAACACTTTATTTACAACTGATGAGAGATAGAGGCAGTCACTTAATCCAAACAAAGCTTATTTAGCGGTTAACTTCACGTAAGCATACAGTGGGACACAGAAATATTTGCACTCCTGTTCAGTGTCATTTACAGTCTAAAGATCAGAGCTGATAGTCAGCTGAAGCCTTATATCCCCAGCAGTCTTGGCTGCTAATGGAGAACAGGTCATTTCTGGTGCCATTTCTGCTACTTTAGAAAATGTTGAGTGTGTGACCGTTAAAAAAAACAAGACTGACCAAGACTGAACTCCAGTATTGGCTCATCTGGATCTTGACTGTTTCCTACAAAGAGGAGAAAGAGAGAGACTTGATATAATTCATATGTAAAAGTAAAATGTAATACAAGAGAACATCAAGTTCATGGGTACTACTGTATACCTTCCAATGCTAGTCCAAGCATCTCGGAAGAAAGCTCTAATGTATTTGCCCTGTACACCGACCATGGCCGTTCCCTCCGCTGCATTGTGGCAGGATATTTGTGTGTGTTGATGCTAGAGTAACAGGAGTGGTGGAAACCCACACACAGCCAGGCACACTCCTGTGTGGCCGTTTCCTCCTCTGTTATCTAAGAGAGAGAGAAAGACAAATAACATTTTTCCAGATTTGGTGGAAACAGAAACTTTGGAGTACTTCACGGATCACTTTTTTTTCTTATAGCAACCCTCTACGGACACAGTGAAGCTCGAGTCACCAATAGGAATGAATCAAACTACAAGCAATAGCAAAAATAAACAACAATAGAACAAAGATGCAAATTAAATAAACAGTGCTTTTCAGGTTTTTCAGGTAGATCTAATGGTAGTTAGATGTAGATTAGGTCCAGAAATTGAAAAAAGTAATCAAATGTAAAATAACACTGCATAGTCTTCTCTTTATTAATTAAATATAGATGAAATTACAAAAGTTATTCAGTCAGAAGCATTGAGTGATTTTTTTGCTGCGAGTCTGTTATTTGATTAACATTAAAAACACAGGCAGCAGCAGGAATATTAGGCTGCTGTTACTTTAAGAGCTAATGCACTGATCCAATATACTGATACTGTTACACGTGTTTTCTTTCACTCACTTAAGATATAACCGATTATGTTTACTAGGATACTCGCCAAGATGGGCATTTTGACATAATTTTGTGCGAAATTGTCCGTTCAAATGCAAGACGTGAAAGAGAGCTCAATTCAGTACTCATGTGCTGTCAGACATGGCTGAACACCTGCTTCAGATGTGCAGTTTGCAAGCACAAAACTTCTCACACAGCACACGTGAGTTATCTTTCGCTTGAATGTTTACATTAGCAAGGCTGCAAATGATCAACTTTCATGACGACGCAGCACTGGTCCAACAGTTCTGTCAACGAGACCTGCATGTGCTCTCTCTTTCTCACACGTCAAGTGCGCGCATGTGAGAGAAAAGCGACAGAGGGCACTCTCAGCCAATCGACAGTGCGTAAGTCCCTTTTAAGGAAAGTCTGTTCACTCGGCGGCCACATTTGCAACACCCCCGGGCAGCTATTTCTGGCATCCAAGACCAAGACCTATCTATTTGAATCCTGAAATCTCAAAAACTGCTTGGTGAACTCACAATTAAATAACAGCAACAAAATCTGACATGAGCTATCCCATAAATGTTGTTTCTTATGCTCAAATAGCGTTAAAAAAGCATATTTTTCAGGCTAGACCAGCCAATGCATGTGCAGTCCTAAGTGCAAGTCTCAGGTTTCTATGGGAACTGCAGTGACATTATCACTTTATCAATCAGTGATTGGCTCTTTTACTTAGAAGGCGGGACGTATTCTGCCATATTGTGCGTTGCAGTTTCTCCCATTCACAAGTAATAGGAGTGAACCATCTTTCTATATCTATAGTCTTTGGTAAAGCTCAGTAGGCAATGAAATTATATCTGCGCTAAACTTATTTTTTTTGCCTATAAACTCAATTACAGGCGACTGTATTCGTAAAATTTACCAGCCATTGGCTGATTAAATACATTTTAGTAGCCTCTCGTGAAATTTGATTGCATACGCAAGTGATTTACTTGCATTTAAATAGAAACAATCCTTGTGGGGATTTGCTGGGACTTCAACAATTCTGAATCTTCAGAATTGATTGTAAGTTTAGTTTTTACCACATATGTGCAGTGGTACTTGTGTGCGCTAGAGACATATTATGCTTGCTGCTAATCACACACACACACACACACACACACACACACACACACACACACACACACACACACGTTTGTTTTTGTGAATTGTGGGACAGGCGTAATGGTTTATATACTTCACATAACCGTATTTTCTATCGCCCTACACTACCCCTACTCCTAAACCTACCCATCACAGGAAACTGCACATTTTTACTTTCTCAAAAAAACTAATTCTGTATGATTTATAAGCCTTTTGAAAAATGGGGACATGGGGTAATGTCCTCATAAGTCACCCTCTCCTTGTAATACCTATGTCATACCCATGTCATTATGCAAATTTGTGTCCTGATATGTCACAACAACACGCACACCCACCCACACCCACACACACCCACCCACCCACACACACACACCCACACCCACACACACACACACACACACACTAAACTTCCATAAAGCTGGTAGAGGACAATTACAGGGGCAATTGCGGGCTTCATTGCACAGGATGAATGTATATATGAGAAACCTACTTTTTTACTGTACTTACATACATTTTTCAGGTATGTGTACTTTATCATTGTTATTTCAGGAAACTTTTACTTCACTACATTCCAAAGCATAATATTGCACTTTTTACTCCACTGCATTACATAAAAACATATCGTTTCTCGTTATTTCGAAATGAATAAATCGCCACTACTTTTCTCTTTTCTCCAGATTATGCCCTTTTTAAATCTACTAGATCTGAAAGAGAGGACCAGAGACTCTTAGAATTATTTAGTAGAGGACCAGAAACCTGGGTTTACTGAGAACAGTTTTAAAAGTGACCATTAGCTATTAGACTATATAGGACAATATGTCTATACTACCTCTATACTGTATATCTGCTTATCCATCCAGATTTTGAAGCATTTGAGAGATCTTTTATGAATCATTTGTGCCTCTAGTAGGCATATAGATAACATCATAATGTTAACAGACATGAGTGATGAACAGAACCTCGCCTGCCTACATCATCCTCTATGAGTCAAACAAGAACAAGAGGAGCTGATGTTAAAGTGAACACACACACACAGATGCATCAAATCTCAACAAATGCCCCGTTTATAAATCCACTACATTTTATATCTGGGATTTATTTTCTGTAGACATGAACATATACATATTTTTTTTAAAAAAAAAGAAGGGCCATAAGGCAAATGAAGAAAAACATGCATTTTACTACATTTCCTATTTCCCTGCATTTTAGCTCAAGTGCTGCATTCTTAAAGGGGACCTATAATGCCCCTTTTACAAGATGTAATATAAGACTGTAATGTGTCTGTGAAGTTTCAGCTAAAAAATACCCCACAGATCATTTATTATAGCATGTCAAATTTGCCCATATTTGGGTGTGAGCGTTTTTGTGTGTGTCCCTATAATGCAAATGAGCTGCTGCCCCCAGACACTTTCCAGAAGAGGGCGGAGCTTTAACAGCTCACGCTTCAGTTGCTCAACAACAACAAAGCTGGAGAATCTCACGCAGCCAAAATGAGGATTGTCAGTAACGTTGTTCAGCCTTACATTGTTCAAACCGGAGTCGATACTGATGGAGAGACTCAGGAAGAAGTTACAACTTTTAGAATGAAACTGGACGTTTCTGAATGGTTAGTGGATAAATTTATGTAGTTGCTGTGGAGTTGATTCAACTCATCGACTAGCATGTGCCGTCATGTTAATCTTTTGTGCAAATCCAGCATTGAATTGACCCTCGTTTGTGAAGCAGTTCGGCATGTCAACACTCTTCTACAACAACTCTTCCCTAAAGCAGCCCAACATGGCCTCACTCCCTTTGTCGCGTGTTCCCAGGGGCGGGGTTTATGTAAATTTTAGGGTTAGTGATGTCACTAACCCAGGAAGAAGCTCGTTGTCGTCCCTACCAGCCATTTGTTGTACTCCTTAAACAGAGAATTCTGTAAAAGAAAATCTCCCTTTGCATTGAACTTTGAGCATCGTAACTGATGCTGATGTTGTTTCTGCTCAAACAGCAACATCACACACTAACTAAAGTTAAAAAAGTGAAATCATAATCAACCACCCCTTTAAAGCAAAAGCAGAACATACCAAATACCAAATTTAAGAAATTAAGAACTTCTTGAAATTCATGCACATTTATCAATGTTTCCCTAAAATTGTGATGCTGGAAACACAATTTATATTGAAAAATGTTGTATTCAATTAAGAAAATTGTTACATTTTTTGTAGCATTTTCACAAGTGGATTCAGAACAATCCCACAGTGTGTTCTCTCACACAAACGTCTGAAGTTCAACTGACTCGGTACAGCACATGTATCTTTTATAAATATGATAAAACTAAAGACTTTTCGGCGATATGAAGGATGCTATACTACTCTATAGGTACTTAGGATTAACATGAGATTGGCAGAATCTGTGTGTTAACATTAAAAACACAGGCAGCAGCAGGAATATTTAGGCTGCTGTTACTTTAAGAGCTAATGCACCGATCCAATATACTGATATAATTCTGTTATAACACTGTTACACGTGTTTTCTTTCACTCACTTCTCTCACACAAATGTCTGAAGTTCAACTGCAGATTGCACAAACAGCAGTGATAATGGTACAGTGTGCGAGTAGTGAATGTGTGTGTTTGGATGCAGTATGTTGCAGTATGCCAGCTTATTTAATGCATGTTGAGCTGCAAGCACGTGTCTGTGCCTTTTACACATGAGAACATGAGGAGAGATTCACCTCTTCAATTCATCATCTCACTACTTTTCATCGTTATTTACTCTCCTTTCTGTAAATATAAGAAACCTGTATACTAGATACAACGACAAAAGACGTTAAGTATTTGTCTTTAATGGTCTTTTGTTAAACATCAAAAATTTTACTTATACAATTTACAGAAATATGACATGAAAATTTCTGCTCAGCTGGCTGTCTCCATGGAGATGGCGTTTTATGGTATTGTCACTCTATGTGGGATTGGGTTCTCATTGCTGCTGAAATACAAAAACACAAGACCTGCTGTGGGAGATTATTAAAGCAAGTGGGCTGCAAACTTTCACTTGCTATTGACATGACCTCAATGACCCATCTCTGCAGCTTCTGCAAAAGCCACAAGGAATTATGAAAACAACAAGTTGATATAAAACTGCCTTATATGCAATTTAAATGTTTGTACAACTTAGTTTTAGCTATTTGAGTTTTGATTATTAAATAAGTTTAATTAAATATTGATTTAATTTATTATTTATTTTCAGTTTTTGGCCAAATGCATCCTGAATTTTCAGTTTCGGCCCAGAATTTTCATTTCGGTGCATCCCTAAAAGTAATATTTTTAAACTGCAGAGATGCACAGACTAACTTTAGACTAACATAAGCTCATTTGTACCTTCTTAAGAACAGCCAACAACAGACACTGGACCTTTTTACAAGAAAGTTGGCAGGTTGTTCAGAAACAGAAAGGTCTCTGCCACACGAATTACGTGAGATTTTGTGCTCAATAGCCTTACAACCTCTACACAAACATGGGAAAACATTTTTATTAATGCGCTAATAACCAAGATGTTGATTGCTTCTGGGCATGAGGACTTTTATGCACAATTGAAAAATGCAAACAATGTAATATAATATAATTCCTTAGAATTATAAAGTTTTCTTATGCTGTTTCTTCACAAGAGTCTCACCACACAAACAGAGAGGTGGTACATGTAGTTTCTGGTCAAACATTGGCTACAATTTTAGGCCTTTTTTCCTCTTTTGGAAGTGCTGGACGTAAACAGCATAAGAGAATGACACAGAAGAAAAGATACTGTTGAATAAAGTAGTTATTTTTGTTTTGTTTTTGCGCACAAAAAGTATTCTAGTCGCTCGACTATTTTAATGATGTCTTTAGTACCTTTCTGGACCTTGAAAGTGGGGGTTAAATTGCTGTCTATGGACGAGTCAGATACCTCTCGGATTTCATCAAAAATATCTTAATTTGTGTTCTGAAGATGAATTTATTTTAACACTGAAATAATAACGCACTACCGTTTTAAGGTACAGATATAGTACTTCCTACAGTATCTCTCACAGTCTGACCAATGTACCTTTAAACATGATCTAGTGCTATATGAAAGGAAAGACTCCTTGATCATCCGTTTATGAAGATGAATGTTTACAGTTGCAGTTATTTGAAAGAACACACAAGATACAAACAGACATTGCTTGACTACCTTGGTTGTATCTGAACTGAAACTTCTTGTTCTTAATCTCGGTGGATCAGAAAGAGACATTAACACCAACATTGAGTGCCATATATAGGTCCTGGAGACCCCACCAGATTTATGAGTCACATGAACTGGAACAGGGAGAGCTTTTTCAGATAATCCCTACAGACTACCTGACACACTTTTTCTTCATGTGCCCTGCTGAAAACGGCACACAAACTCTAACAGACTCCTCCAAGCAAGTATGTAATACTGTAGGAGTCCACTGTCATTTCAAACAAAAAGAAATGCTTCACCAGACACTGATTTGAATATATGCTTTCTTTGAGTGTGTTGCAGAGGGCAAGGAGAGTTGAAGTGAAAGCTCTTTTCACTTCTCTCTTGCCAGTTGCAGCATTTCTCATGTGTAACAGTCAGGAACTTGATATAAGACGCAGCTGGTTGCCCTAAACTGACTTAAATGGCCAGAGATATTTCATTTTTTGTTCAATCCGACTGAGGTGACTGCAGCAGGCTTTAATTAAAGGAACAGTTCACCAAAAGTGAAAATTATGTCATCATTTACTTACCCTCATGTTGTTCCAAAACCATAAATACAACTTTTGTTCATTTTCCAAACACAAATAAAGATATTTCTAATGAAAGCTGAGAGATTTCTGTCCCTCTACTAAAAGCCTATTCCACCAAAACTATAACTTTAAAAGGTCATGAAGAGATCGTAAAAGTAATCCATATAAATGGAGTGCTTTAATCGAAATCTTCTAAAGAGACATGATCACTTGATATGATGAACATTTTTAATTTTAACTTTTATTCACACATAAATATGAATCATGATATCCATGATGTCATTGCCAATTACATTATTTGGAGCCTGAGTCTGTGCAGTAGTGATCCTGAGGTGGAGCTGCGGTATTATGGTCACGTCTATACTTCAGCAGACTCAATTGCAAGCACAAATGTCAGTCATGACGTTACATCCTGTTTTTATAGCACCAAATTACCAGTCAAAAGTAGCCCAAAAATAGCCCAATACAATTTTCTCTATCAGGCGGCTGAATTCTCCACTAAATTTGTACGTCTGGGGAGTGTTTTGGGGGTGTTGGCATGCCAAAATCGTACTTACGGGGAATGTACAACCAGCGGAAATTTTTTTCTACCAGTGGCAACAACTTAAAAGAAGCCCAATTCTGTGGGAAAACCACAAACTTGGCAACATTACCTGAGACATTCCCTTTCGAAGTGGAACTCTACACTGCATCATGACTTGACGTTAGCGTTGTAGTCAAGATCACCTAAACCGAGACCAAGTTGAGACCAAGACAAAACCAAGACCAGAACTCCTCAAATTCATCTGAAAGATCCACATTTACTGCCTGAGAAATGTCTTATTTTTAATCAATAATTACTATTAGAATAATAACACACTATATAGAGCTGTTACCAATCAATTGAAATCACTAACAACAAAATTAATCTTTACACTGCAGAGGTGGAACAGAAGTTGCATCTGAATCGGTACAATTACAAATGCATAAATAATGCTGAGATTAATGTTTTAAAAATAAAATTGGTAAAATAAATAAATAAATAAATTTAAAAAAATCAATATCATGTTTGCAATTGTGCTCATATTTGTGAAAACAACCCTCTTTCTTGTGATATTGCTTAACTGCTAATTATATCATATTATATAAATATCAAGATCTTATACAAGTAGTTTTTTGCAATCATAATTTGAATTTTGTGGGCATTTGTATTAATTTTGGTGAAATTTTTGACACATTCCCTTGTTGATTTCTGACCCGGCACAACAGTAACAAAATAAATGAAATTAGAAATAAGTTATTGGTTGCATTTGAAACAGGAAGTTTTACATCCAATCAAATTAATGATGTTAACAAAGAAATCAGAAAATGCAACGGCAATTTAACGATATCCCGGCAGTTGTGGACCGGTCTTGAAATAAAATCCCGAGTCCTTTTAGTCTGAGACCAAGACAAGACCGAGACCAAATGCGGCAGAGACCAAGACAAGACCTGGACCTTCAAAAAATTATCTTAAAGGATTAGTCCACTTTCAAATAAAAATTTCCTGATAATTTACTCACCCCCATGTCATCCAAGATGTCCATGTCCTTCTTTCTTCAGTCAAAAAGAAATTAAGGTTTTTGATGAAAACATTCCAGGATTTTTCTCCTTGTAGTGGACTTCAATTGGCCCCAAACAGTTAAAAGGTCAGAATTACAGTTTCAGTGCAGCTTCAAAGGGCTTTAAACGACACCAGACGAGGAATAAGGGTCTTATCTAGCAAAACGATCGGTCATTTTATAATAAACGCCTTCTGAAGCACAGTTTATAAAGTATTAAATATGGATATTTTTCTTACAAAAAGATTATTTAATATAACTCTAACTGTGTTCGGCTGAAAGAAAAAAACTCTTATACACCTAGGATGGCTTGAGGGTGAGTAAATTAAAGGATAATTTTAATTTTTGGATGAACTATTCCTTTAAGTACAATTTAAATGTACAATTATATGACTTTGTACATCAGTAATTATTATTTTAATGGCCTTGCAATGCAAGCATCATGAATAAAATGTGTGAATATACAGCAATATGGTATGATATGCAAATTGTTATAGGCCATGTTTAAAATGTAACAATTTTATACAACATGCAAAAGGTGGTCCCTGCTCTGCCTTACCATCTACACAGGGGTCCTTGTCTGAAACCCCGGCTATAAACAGTCCACTTTCAAAGTATGAAACCAAAGGCACCTTGAATTTTATGCCTGCTGCTTGAAATTATGAGCTATTTTGCTTCAGTGACGAGTGTGGTCAAAACAAAGCCATGCTTTTTAAATATCCATGACAGAGAGAGAGAAAGAGTGAAGAAAAAAATGAGTGTGTTTGTTTTAGATGACTCTTTTTCCACAGGCACTGAGGCAGGAGGAGAGCAGAGACTGGAGACCGTAAAAGGGCAAACCTAGTTTCCCAGTTTTCACTTTATGTCTGACTGCCAAACCTCAAACCCATAGTCCTCCTCCTCTTACGCTGACAAGCTCGCTCTCTCTCTCTCTCTCTCTCTCTCTCACACACACACACACACACACTATAATGACATTAAGGAATTAAGCAGGTGAGTAGCCTGAAACCTCCTCAGATGTTCTGTATCTCTAGTTAAACTTCCCACACAGAGAGAGTTAACAAACCAAGCTCAACATGATCCAGAACTGATCATCTCTATAACACATCAGCGTCTCCTTTCCTCTTCCCACACACCTCTCATTTACAGCTGCATCATTCCCTCCCACACGCACACTCAGGTAAAACTTTCTCAGTTTTAAACTGTCAATTTTACCCTCTCTCAAGCGCTGTCAACTCCAAACCATCCTTTTGATTTAAAACGTTCAACAATAGACCAGTTCACCAAATATACCACTATTTGTCAAACCAAAAAACAACCCAATTTTCATACAAGCAAGTTCCTTGTAATTCAGCTGTGTTTCTGGTCATAGTCTTTTACTTTAGGGATACACAATATTACGGATGTCCCGATATCCCGTTTTTTGTGCCCCCGATCCGATGCGAGTCATTGAATACTGAGTATCTGCCGATAATGAGTCCCGAACCGATTCTTTTTTCCTAGTGCTTGGTGCACACTTCAAGTACATTTAAGTTATTAAAATCAATCCAGTGTATATTATGGGAATGGGTTAAGAATGTTTCTTCTTTTTGCATTAGTTAAATGTTGAAATGAACATTAATGAAGATTAATAAATGCTTTACACGTATTTTACATTGTCAGTTCTATTTTGATATTCTGTTCTGTTCCCTTAGTTCCTGTTGTCCTGCTCTGTTAGTTCCGGTTTCCTTGGTTACTGATCATCTCCTCAATTGTTTCTATGGTTACGTATAATTAATACCTGTCAGTCATCATGTTTGTTTTGTATTTAAACTTCCCAGTCCCTTGTTGGTTATCTTATGATTTATGTGGTTTGCGTTCTTTCCTGAGTTCTTCATATTTTGGATTTTAAATAAAGACTGTCTTCATGCTTCTTCTGCTTTATGTGTGCTTACCTCATATTAACTAATGTAGTTAACTAATGTTAACAAATGGAACCTCATTGTAAAGTGTTGCCGGTTTTACAGTAATTACACTTTAAATATTTTTTTCAAAGTTGATTTCTATTGTTTTAAGTAGTTCTCTTATCACGAAGACGTATGTTAAAGTGTTCGTTTTTTCAATTAGTTTGGTTTTTGTTAGTTATTTGATGCTATAAAAATGGGGTGTAACATCATGATTGACAGCTGTGCTTGCGATTGATCTGCGGGAGTGTGGGCGGGACTTTGATAAGGCTCTGAATGATGTAAATGAGAGTTTCTGAGATATTTTGGCTTTATTTTTCAACAGTCAAGGAAGCGGAGATGCTTTCTAAACACTGATGATATAAACACTTCTCTCAGCAGCTGGAGCAGCTCTGGGATGTTTGCTGACAGTATATCGCTAGTCACGTATTTCAAACTTCTTTTTAGATATATGAGTATATCGGACCTTCAGTGTATCAAAGCTTTTATCCCAATGTATATTATTCTACATTAATGGGTTCATGTTTACATTACATTCAAGTGTTATTAAAGCGTTATTAAATTCAACAAATAATTAAATCTAGGATAGCCAATGGGCAGTGCCATACACATATACAGTATCTCACAGAAGTGAGTACACCCCTCACATTTTTGTAAATATTTTATTATATCTTTTCATGTGACAACACTGAAGAAATGACACTTTGCTACAATGTAAAGTAGTGAGTGTGCAGCTTGTATAACAGTGTAAATTTGCTGTCCCCTCAAAATAACATAAGCACATAACACAGCCATTAATGTCTAAACCGGTGGACACAAAAGTGAGTACACCCCTAAGTGAAAATGTCCAAATTGGGCCCAATTAGCCATTTTCTCTCCCCGGTGTCATGTGACCCGTAAGTGTTACAAGGTCTCAGGTGTGAATGGGGAGCAGGTGTGTTAAATTTGGTGTTATCGCTCTGACTCTCTCATACTGGTCACTGGAAGTTCAACATGGCACCTCATGGCAAAGAACTCTCTGAGGATCTGAAAAAAAGAATTGTAGCTCTACATAAAGATGGTGTAGGCTATAAGAAGATTGCCAAGACCCTGAAACTGAGCTGCAGCACGGTGGCCAAGACCATACAGCGGTTTAACAGGACAGGTCCCAATCAGAACAGGCCTCGCCATGGTCGACCAAAGTAGTTGAGTGCATATGCTCAGCGTCATATCCAGAGGTTGTGTTTGGGAAATAGACGTATGAGTGCTGCCAGCGCTGCTGCAGAGGTTGAAGGGGTGGGGGGTCAGCCTGTCAGTGCTCAGACCATACACCGCACACTGCATCAAATTGGTCTGCATGGCTGTCGTCCTAGAAGGAAGCGTCTTCTAAAGATGATGAACAAGAAAGCCCGCAAACAGTTTGCTGAAGACAAGCAGACTAAGGACATGGATTACTGGAACCATGTCCTGTGGTCTGATGAGACCAAGATAAACTTATTTGGTTCAGATGGTGTCAAGCGTGTGTGGCGGCAACCAGGTGAGGAGTACAAAGACAAGTGTGTCTTGCCTACAGTCAAGCATGGTGGTGGGAGTGTCATGGTCTGGGGCTGCATGAGTGCTGCCGGCACTGGGGAGCTACAGTTCATTGAGGGAACCATGAACCATGAACCAACATGTACTGTGACATACTGAAGCAGAGCATGATCCCCTCCCTTCGGAGACTGGGCCGCAGGGCAGTATTTCAACATGATAACAACCCCAAACACACCTCCAAGACGACCACTGCTTTGCTAAAGAAGCTGAGGGTACCTAAACCCTATTGAGCATCTGTGGGGCATCCTCAAACAGAAGGTGGAGGAGCGCAAGGTCTCTAACATCCACCAGCTCCGTGATGTTGTCATGGAGGAGTGGAAGAGGACTCCAGTGACAACCTGTGAAGCTCTGGTGAACTACATGCCCAAGAGGGTTAATGCAGTGCTGGAAAATAATGGTGGCCACACAAAATATTGAAACTTTGGGCCCAATTTGGACATTTTCACTTGTGGCCAGTGGTTTAGACATTAATGGCTGTGTGTTGAGTTATTTTGAGGGGACAGCAAATTTACACCGTTATACAAGCTGTACACTCACTACTTTACATTGTAGAAAAGTGTCATTTCTTCAGCGTTGTCACATGAAAAGATATAATAAAATATTTACAAAAATGTGAGGGGTGTACTCACTTCTGTGAGATACTGTATATGGCACTGCCCATTAGATGCTCAAGACAGTTCATTTGCTGTGACATGCGAGCTGTGGATTACTCAATCACTGGACACTGTGCCACAAAAGTGGGTAGTATATTCAGAACCAGGACACAAATGCTTTGTCATTTAATTGTTTTTGGTGTGCAAATGATTATGCAACAGGATACAATGCTAAACAAACACACTCATAATCTTGCATGGTTTACTAGCTCAAAGTCCAGCAGACTTCCTCTTTTCCATCAAATCACTGCTGAATCTTTTAGAGTGTGTTCACACTTGGCAGGTTTGGTTTGATTAAAATATTGGTTTGATTAATACTGGTGCGATTGCTCAGTTCATTTGAATACCGGTGTGTTAAACTCTGAAACTGGAGGAAATACACACACACACACACACACACACACACACAGGAGAACAGTAAGTTTATAGGGATAATAATACGCTTCTCCTAATGTTTTCTGTCAGGGACGTCCTGAGAAACTTCCAGTATGTAAAATCTCCAGATGGCCTCACTAGCATTAGGGAGACTATGCAAACACTGCACTAAGAATTGTGTGTGATGGAGAGATAAATAGGGAGAAAAAGAGAGGGAGAGGGAGAGCCCTTGTGTGAGCGTGTATGTGTTTTTGTGCTCAAGAACAAAAAACTGCCCATCCTTTTGGTCTGTTCATCCAATTGGAGCTTGCATAATTTCTTTAGAGGACAACCACAGATGTTACCCTTTGAGATGAAAATGAGCAACAGCCATCTTTCTCCCAGCATGAGCTCATAAACACAAATACAAAGCATCATTATGCTTTTTTTATGTACAGTATAACAGGCTTTTTTTAACAGTTTTATGGAACCCAAGCCTTTATTAAGATTAGCCAGAAAGTAGGCCTGTCAGCAGATGCAATAGTGTAAATAATTTGCATATTAATAATAATAATAATTAAATAATTTGTTGTTAATGTTAACTAAATCTAAAACTATTAAAAATATTTTTTATTTTTACATATAGCTGAAATAAAATAAAAATAATATATAAAATGTAATAAAATATTAAATGAAAACTTATAAATGTTGCATTTAGGGCTGGGCACTTCTTAAAAAATATAAAAATGTTTCCGCTTTCGAATTCAATTAAATTTTTCACAAAATTCAAACAATAAAATAATGTTGTTTTGATGCTTTTTAATGTGGCATGACATATTTCAGTCAGTATCTGCCTAAATATTTCAAGCGGTAGTCAGGAGCACACATGAACCAATCATCCCTTCAACTTTACTACCAGTTAGAGCACTAAAATAAAGATGAAAAACATCAGAATATGTTGAAAGATGCAGTACAACTTATCGAAATCAGTGTTTCAACCACAGAAAGACGTCAAATATTTTGTGAAAAAATATGTCATGTAACATTGCATTTACCTCAGGAGCCATAACTTGGTATAAATAATTCTAGAGAGGAATTTTGTACTAAATATATGCACTAATATTATCTATTATATTTTTTTACTTAACCTATCTTTTATATAATGTATGTTTGAATAAATTTGTCTTGAAAACAAGATATGACAGCCACAGTTTAAATGTTTATGCTTTAATAACAAAATGGATTAAAAACATAATAATTATATAATTAAATACAAAAACTGCCTTATCGGAAATCTAAATGTTTGTATACAACTCAGTTTTTGAGTGTTGATTATTATATCTAAAAATGAAACAGAAATAAAATTAAAGCTAAATATAAATATAAATGACATAAGCACATAACAAAATGACTAAAACTACAATTAAAATGAAATCTGAAAATATAAAAATAAAAGTAAAATATAAATATTACTAAATACTATAACAGTATATACAGTCAAACAAAAAATTATACAGACGTTTTTGATATTGTTGCTATATTTTGACTAGTGGGTGCAGGACGCTATAGTTCATTTATGTAAGTGAGGATAGCAAAATAAAGTAAACTGTGACATATTATACCCAAAAATTCTTCATACAGTGGACTACCAGTAAAATTGATAAAAATTTGGAACCAAAAATTATTTAGACCCTTTGATCTGACCATGTTTTGCTTAAGTGTTATCTGACATAATTAAGATAAATTTTTTCTGACACAGTTTAACTCTGAGATCTTGTCATATTTTATTACCATTTTTTTAAACTATAGTGAATAAACTGTATTAATGAATGAAATGTTGGTTTGACTGTAAATAATACTAATACTGATCGATAGTTAATGAGTTATAACTTTCAGGTTTCTCTTTAAGAAAAGAAAAAAAAAAATAATGAGTGCTTTTTAGGATCGGAATTCAGGAAATGCACAAGGAATGCCCAGGGAATTTCCCCACTCTTTACCTATATGCAACACAAAAGTTTTGTTGTCTGATGGTCTCATTAATATTTTTCATTTAATAATATTTTCATTAAACAAATTTTAACTTTTACTTCAGTAAATCATCAGTTGAAGAAGCTGCAGCCATAAGTGTTTACCATTCAATCTTGATCTCCCTGTGAAACTGTTTAAGTGTCACAAAGCTTGACATGTTTAAAGCCAATGACAAAAGCTCAATTAGGTCAAAAAGTGTTAACCAAGAAATGAGCAAACAAGAAGCGGCGAGTGATGATGCATTTGTGTAAGTGCAGCTGGAGCATGTTGTTTTGCAGGTCTTAAGGGAAGTGGTTTGCCACTGGCAGCAGAAGCATGACTTTGAGGAAGCACTAAAGATGAATCAAGGTACTGAACTAGGATGATCACATTCTCTATTCTGGGCTATGATGAAATGACTTACTCTATACTGAATGCCAAAATGAGCTCATGGGACTACAAGTCTTTAACTAGACCATTACAAATGGCCTACTCTACTCTGATAAAACAGAAAAGATGCACTCAAATCGTGTTACTAGTCCCTGAATCTAAAACACTCGTTCAGCATGCTTCTCTATGACTAACAAGGAAGATAACTCTGAAGGTCAGCAGGAAATGACATAGCTGTGCACTGATGCACAGGTCTTGAGCTCCGATTTCACAGTAGCGCATCTGAATGGGTGAAGAGAGAAATGTATAGATTGCTGGGTGTCATCAAATGGAGCAAGCATTTTTGGTTCTTCAGGGAAGAAAAATAAAGGGCAACTGTCCCTAAACTGTCTAGGAAAACACTAGGAAATCACTCAAGACCCTAATTTTCCTTGTCTAAAAGGAAGCTGTTAATTGCAAATTATCACAGATATATGACAATGGATACATATTCATTATATTTAATTAATTTCTCTGAAATGATGTCTTTATTGATCACACACACATACACACACACACACACACAATAAATTAAAATATCCACATCAATTTTGATTTCAGGATGGGTCATGGCAGTTAATTATTCATTCAACAACTAACTAGTTAATTAGTGAAGTTGAATTCTTTTTGAATTTGAGTTATTTTAACATATTTAAAATATTTAATTATATTAATTTATATCACATATTAAATATTTCTTTGCTTTTAGTTTAGTTTTGACCATTTTAGTGTCATTTAGCGTTTATTTATTTTAATGTTTTATTTGTATTTTATAACTATTTGTTAAGTTAAAAGTCATTCCATTTTACAGCATTTTGTTCTGTTCCATTGTACTCTATCTAGCTGTTTTTAAATGCAAGAACAGGTTTCATGTAAACATCCCCTAAGAAACCTGACCTTAGTCAATCATGCACCCCACTAATTAGTCCATCTTGGGGGAAAATAAAATCCCTAATTTACAATGGTAATGCATGCTTGGTGAAAAAGCCAAACTGTTCCATTTATACAGAGCTATTGAAAGTCCACAAACTATTGAAGAATGTGACCTCCTTATATACATATACAGAGTTCAGGCCAACATTCAAAACAAATACAATTTTTTGTGTCTTTGCACTCATTTGCTACAATTAGGGCTGCACGATTATGACAAAAATCATAATTGTCGATTATTCTCTTAAAATTTTAATTGCAATTATTAATTACGATTATCACAATTACATCGAATGATGTTTTGAATAGCTTTATACCATTTTTTGAAGCAACAGCATACCATGCCAAATAAAAAACAAGCTGAAAACACTCTTCCTGAAAATTTCTTATTGCTTTTCTATTGCATTAAGCCTCAAATGTCAACTATACATTGGTTTGCTTTCTTCTTTAAATAATAAAAAAGTAAACATATGCATGTAATAATAATAATAATAATACGGGCTTTCACACCATGTTGTTATAGGAACTAGCCACCATTGTGGTTCCCCGAGAACTAATATTTCCCTATGGCAATTTTCCTGGTTGCATTCACACCGTCAGTAGGAACTCTGAAGTGATGTAAACTGCACTTGTTGTTGTGACTTATTTTGACAGAGCTGAGAACAGCTCAGCCAGAGCCTGTGCACACAGTGCTTGAATTCTCCGTCTTCATTAGTTTCTCTGTTTAACAGACCTGTCTAATACGTTATTAAATATAACTGTTATACAAAGAAAGTAGAAAGTAGAAAGTAGTATATGAAAAAGTATTGATGCACAATGTTGCTAGCCGAGCAGAAATACATAATCATGTTTCGCTTGGTCCGCTCAAAGTCGTGCTGGATTTTCTCCTTAGCGTAAGGTTGAGAGGTCACTGTTTTCCATGTTTGTATAGTTAGTTCGTGGAGTATAGGCTGTGTACATAACTTTTTAAAAATGGCGGGTGCTGGAGTTTCACGTTCATTCAACCAATCAGCGTACACTTTTGTGCTGGATTAGACCTTTTACACTCTGAAGTAGTCGTTTTTTTGTAATCGCGGCTTTGAACGATTACGAAATCATGGCATCCATTATCATAATCACGATTAGAAAAATTCGATTAAATATACAATAAATAGTATACTGGCGGTCATTAAAACAGTGCAGCTGTTTCTGGTAACAGTTGTACATTTATTATTCATCCCAGACTGCTTTCAAGACCCCATCATCCACATGGCTGGAGAAGGAACATTTCATAGAAATGGTCTACATCAGTAGCAAAATTGCATAACATCCTTGCCTCAACATATGGTTGAGGACCTTTCCACGCCATCACGTTTACAACCATATGAGTGCCTTTCCAGGACAGAAATAGAAGCAGACTATCCTTTTAGCTCCACAATATCTTATATCCAAGGAAATATCAATAATGCAGGCCTGCGTTGCATAACTAGCAAGTCTTGGGAATCACCACAGTATAAGTTCAACAACAAATGCTCCACAGATCAGTTCTGATCTGCTCCCAGCCTCCAGGCAGAGTTGAAGAAGCTGAGTCATTACAGATAAAAGACTGAGACAGATCCTAATTTGACTGCCATGTGAACCACAGCATGTATCCCATCATGCATCTCAGCTCAGCATGAGTTCCTTGCTGTTCAAAATGCAAACAGAAACATAGAATAAAATGTTACCAGTTTTACAAGATAAAACCAAAAGAACTCCATCCTCAAAATGAAGGTGATCAGTCTCTTTACTAGAACATCTGATTTATGAATTTCTTCCAAGGTTTACATAACCTCAGTTGCAAAGTGCTTCCCGGTCTGGGCCTAATGGTCTCTGGAAGCCATATAGGAAGAAAAAATAAATACTCTGAAAATAGGGCTACAGAATCTCTTGAGAACGCTGCCAATCTTTAAGAGAAAAACATGTCTCTGTGATTGAAATTCTTAGGCTGTAAATCTTGTGAAGGTGCCTTTTCAGGTACTGAAGGGGAATAATCAAACAGTTCACACTGCCAGAGGAATGTGTTGTATCTGACTCACGGACATAACTGATTGTAACCGACTGTGACATCGGTTACATGTGACCTGGGTTGAGGCGATGCTGATAACGAGGGTGAAGAGATCATTTTTATCGACCATCTAAAACACAACAAAACGAGCCTAGATAAAACATCTTTCTTTGTCTCATTTATTGATGTGGAAGTTTTGCTAAATGAAGGCAAGTTATAATGGTGCAACGGATCACAAAAGGGTTCAGATCATATGATTTCTGAGTCAAGGATTGGGGGGAGGGGGGTGTAAATTTGCTTTCCATTCATTAAGGCCCGTTCACACCAAGAACGATAACTATAAAGATAACTATATTTGCGTCCACACCAACGAATGATAACAGTCTGTTTATTCTAAGTTCACGTGCTGAGGTTTTAAAGTGTGTACAACATGTTTTTGCTGCATTTACACGGCTTTAACCAGCAGATGTTCTCAGCATGCTATGTTTCGAGTAAATAGCTAGTGTAATCGATCTAATCTAACAGTCAATTGAGCTGACGTCAATATAGTGGAATAAAAACAACACCTAGTCTTTTTCACTGCAACTTCAAAGGAAGATAGACAACGTTGTCGAAACTAGCGCTGGATACCTGAGGTCATTTTATTTTACACTGTTTGCTAGCCTGGCATAATGATCTCATCATTAATACTTCTCACCATTTATTCCGAGGGTATGACTGTTTGATTGTTTTCCAAATATTCATTTTCTTTAAAGTATCCTTGAAAAGGGGGTTTGACTTGTCAAACAGTGGTGGCTTTTTCTGGACCTTGCCGATTAACTTCTCCACAATGTCGCCTGCCATTTTAAATGCGCGAGCCCTTAAATTAGAACGGATTCTGATTGGCTGTCAGCATTTTATTGTTCAACAGTTGGAGAAAAATCGTTCTGAAAATGATCCCAATGATATAGTTTTCTATATCGTTATCGTTATAGCTGTGGTGTGGACAGTGCTATTCTTTTATAATTTAGAACGATTTTTAGAACTATATCTTTATCATTATCTTTATAGTTATAGTTTTTGGTGTGAACGGGCCTTTACTCCTTATTAGAGACAAGTGAACAGTCAGTAAAAGCATATGTAAATACAATAGAATCATTACAAATAAAGTAAGGTCTAACAGTAGTACTCAGGTACAGAAATGTAATAATTAAATGTAATATAACACTATAGTGTTCACTGTATAAATTAAGATTAATCCTCGTTAAAGCTGCGTTTTATTGTTTGATTAACATTAATGACATAGACAGCAGCAGGTATTTATAGTGCACACAGATAACAGCGTGCGAGTACAGAAGTGAGTTCTCTATCGCCTCTTCTTGCGCTTGAATGGTTTAAAATCGCTTGAATATGTAAATTGACAACAAAAAAAAACACACATGTAAACGATAAATTTTCACTATATGATGGTTAAACTTTGCAAATAAACTGCGAATGGTCCGTACGGATCACGGATCAACTACGAACAGTTACACCACTAGTAACTGAAAAATAAGACCATAAAACAAAGAAATTCATCATCTATAATTTTGCTCTTAAAGGCCTGCCCTGTACAGACATGAAGTCTTAATGTAACGGCACTGCTGCTGTAACGCAGGCTGCTGTGTGATGCACATGTTTTCCTCTCAGCTGAGTGAAACCACAAATCCCCTAACGAAGTGTGAACAAGCACACTGCATTTGAACCATGCTTATGCAACAGCCTGCCAGCTTCATGAAATATCAACTCCAATCAGGAGTAAACCAGTCAAACCCTATTAGGTCTGACTTTGTTTATGGAAGGAATGTCTGGGTATCAGACAAACACTGACCAGCCATTGTACAGGGCCTATTATTAAGTGAACTTTGTTTAATATCTCACATTTACATTTAGTGTCTTGATTAAAAGACAAGTTATTTGTAAGCAAAATAAATCTCACACTTATTCTTGAAAATCCGCAAAACCATTTGCCAGTAACAACAACAGAAATCGGCTAATGCATTGCATCAACATTTTTCATTGTTCTATTGTAGCATTATGAAAAAATAATAAACTGAATTGGTCACCAAAGGGTTGCAGGTTTGAATCCCTACAGAGTTTGATTTAATAGTCAATACCACTGTACACTTGAGCAAGGGCCAAGTAATAACTGCTTGCAGCAATATTTTTTTATGTTCACTATAAAGTTTTTCATGATCTTACATGAATCAGGAATCTTACAAATCAGGTGATTTTGTAAAAAAAAAATTAAATATTATACATATATAAATATTAAACAGATTACTCATGTATAATTAACTGGATGTTGTTACTGTTCAGAGCCAATGAAATGACTATTAAATATAATTATTAAAATATATTATATTTTCATTTAAGATTGAATTTAGAGATAAAGTATATAATCATATTTTATATTTTCTTGGAAAATATTTTGTGTCTTAAAGGGTTAAGTCATTACACATCTAATTAATAATGACATGTATTGAGGATGTTTACAAGTTTACAAGGCAATTATAGGTTCGCTGGGATTTGGGGAAATCATGAACAGCTGACTGGCCCTGTTTCACTTTCACAAGATACGCAAACACTGGCCCTTCAGGTCACACCGCATGCATACTTTCACCTTTCTCTGCCAATGAAAGACATTTCCCAAAGAAACAGTAGGCTACTGTAGCTTTCGATTTGGCAGGCAGAGTCTGGTTGTTATTTTACGCACAATTCCAATGCCAATCTCACAATAGGGAAGCGATTATAAAATGGCATCGCAGCCAAGTCATACAAACAGCTTACAAATGTAACTTATCTCCAGTTCGCCTCCTTGCGCACTACAGAGCATGCAAACAACATAGATACTTTATGCTCATTTCTCTGGTTGTGTAATCAACAAAGAGCCTCAAGACTGACTCTTCGGAATATTTCACAAATCAAATGTACTCACATCTCAGTTGGCGCTGTGTCAATCCATATTGCCATCGGAAGAGTTGTGATGCAAACGAATCTCAGTTGCCAAATTCCAGCGCGCTGCCTCTAGCTCTTCCTTGCGTTGCTGCATAGTGTGGCCCCGCCCTAATGCGTGACGCCGGCGTGCCCGGCCCCGCCTTTCCCACGCGCTCTGTCCGCAACTACACGTGCAAGCAAAAACACAAAATAATGTTTTTAACAAGACAGCGCAGAACGCACTGATAAAACTTAAAACAATATAATAGTTTAACGTACTGGCTTGGTTGCAGTTCCCTTAATTATGAATCTTTAGAATTCTAAACATAATACCTTTAATATTGTTATTTGTTTATGTGCATAGTCAATTATATTGTGCATCCCTTTCTGCAGGACCAATAAGCGAGACTTTTATTTAAATTGGACAGTAGTTTGGTTCATGGTGCATTTGAAGAAATGCAGTTCTTATATCTCTAATTATGATTATAAATTAATGTAAGTACCTTACATTGGAGGTTCTGATTCTCAGATTAATAGTATGTTTTTGCAAACATCAGTCTATTTCGTACCACGCAAAATCATGCTTCTAAGATCTATATTGCCATCATGTGGATGGTTTTAAAAATACAGTCACAGTTTTAATTTTTATTTCACTTTCTGTTTGGTGTGATGACTGTGATATCATAAGCTACATAGGATAGGACTACAATGTTTGCTACAATGTTTGAATCTCTCAAAAAACGAATTCACACTAGAAAAAAAGAGGTTTGAACTTGGTTCCAAATTAAACATTTTAAAGATATTTTAAAAATAACATAAATATCAATGCACACACATTATGAACACATTTTCAGGAAAAAGTACAACAATATTATATAAGTATTAAATAAGATTAAATTATTATGTTCTGGAAGAAAAGCATTTGTGCATTGATAAATACAGAAATCTAATACAGCTGATGCATTGGTACTTATGAACAAAAAAGAACCAAAAAAGTTGATTACGTTAAATGACAGGTGCATGATGAGCTCAATAACAGACTGTTATCATAAAGAACTTCAAAGGTCTTTCTTAGCCTCAGGATCAAATTAATACTGTAACCTTATTTTATCTATAAATATCCTAAACTGGGTCAAATTTTTTTTTTTTTTTTTTTTTTTTTTAAGGTGGATGGATGATCTTCATACCACGTATTTACATTCACAAGAGAAGACTTAAATATAGGGGTCGGTCAACAATTGTTAATCTCAAACTAGTTTTAATTTCAATTTAACAACCAAAGTTGAAGATAATAAGTGACTAAGTAACATCAAAATGCATAGTATATGAATGTGTACAGTGATAAAGATACTAGGGTCTCTCCTTTTACTGACTACACTGTAAAAAAAATTCTGTAAATTTACATGTAACAACAGTAAGTACCCTTTCTATCGGTCACTTTTGATGTTTTACTTAAATTGATACTAGGGGTCACACTTGGGAGCCCCAAACACCTCTGATACTTCAGAAAAGGCCAATATGAATTGGCAAGTGGAATTTGCATGGCACTCCCCCATCATACTGGTATAAAGGAGTGGTGTACATCCACTCATTCAGATTTGTTCTTCAGAGCCGAGAAGACTGAAAACAGGACGGGTCTCACTATGGAGGGACAGGAGGAGACTCTTTCATTTGGATTTTTGTCTGCTGTACAACAGGTGGCCAACGACTATTTCACTGTCAGCAAAGGGCAGTTTCCTCTCTTCTTGGGTCATCCCCTGACACCAGAGGTTTATGGCTCTCAACATTGCAATGGCCGTATGTCAAGTGTCTGCATCAGAACCCCGGTGGATGTGAACACTTCACCTTCCCGTGTTCTGCTGCCACGGGCCTGCAAGAGACAGGTAAGTGTGATGAGCCACGTGGAAGCCTGTCTTCCTTCGCCGTCACCAGCCCCCTGTGCTGTGGGCCCCCAGAGCAAGGTAGGTGTGCCACTACACCGTAAGCCACGGTTTCTTTGAGATGCTGGGTCTACCGACGTGGCGGAACCTGCTCTGCCTCGCTGCAAGCTTCCCACCCCGGGTACCCCGGATGTTGTTCCACTGATGCCTCTCATACGGAGTCTGGATGCATGAACATGTCTATGGGCAGGTGTTCCCCTAGAATGAGTATCCAGGCATGTTGTTGTCACAAAAGATGCCTCCAACACAGGCTGGGGCTGAGGCGGTACCGTCCCCTGGTTCAGCCAACACGCTCTCACAGCAGGTCACGCTCCGTGGAGAGTGGTGACTGGACCCCAACTGGACCTTCTTTCTCAGGGGCAGGCACAATCTGGCACCCGTGCCCTGACCTCTAGAGCCAGAGGTCTGCCACCAGCCGTGGTACACACTATCACACAGGCTAGAGTCCCCTATACCAGGTGGCTATATGCCTTGAAGTGGCACGTTTTCGTAATGTGGTATTCCTTTCGGGGGGATCCACGAAGGTCGGGTCAGCGCTTTCCTTACTCCAAGAAGGCCAAGAGAAGGCACTTCAGGGACCAAGTAAACCTGCAAGCCCTGCACATATACCCAGTGCACACTTTGCTTCAGAAGATCTGATCAGCTCTTTGTCTGCTTCAGAGGTCAGCAGAAGTAGAAGGCTGTCTCCAAACAAAGAATGCCCCATTGGATAGTGGATGCCATTTGTCTGGCTTACCAAGCCCAAGGCGTACCTTGTCCCTTAAAGCTCAGAGCTCACTCCACCAGAGGCATTGCAGCCTCTTCAGCCCTGGCGAACAGTGCGTCATTGGCAGACATCTGTGGAGCTGCGGGCTGGGCTACGGCCAACAGGCAAGGATTTGTAATCTCTTCGTAGAAACCAGTTTCGTCACAAGTTTTGGGTACTAACAGGTAAAGCTTGAACAACTGGTCTTGTGTAGTGCTTGCACGAGTGCACTCCCCCTCCACAAGATGAAAAGGTGCCCCTTTTCATCCCAGAGAAGTTCCCCAGGTTACCCAGGACACCTTTACCTCCTTGCACTCATCGGTGGCGAATTCAGCGTAGGAATTGCCTACCAGGCCCATTACTTGTGGTATGCCCTTTCAGGTGAGCCCTTGTAATCTGGCTAATGCTCCATATATAGTAGTTCCCTAACGGTGACCCCATATGATGTAGTCTTCCACTGCTCAGTTTCCCTATTGGTGTCGCTGTGGCCGGTAGTCTTCCCCTCATCAGGCGGAATCCACCACAGGGACTCTTCCCTATGTAGTACTCCCCATTAGATGAGTCCTTAGAATGTATTTTCCACATACTAACCTCCCCCTTTGGGTAGGATGTGATCTTTGCAGTGTTCCTTTCTCTGTAGAGAAAAGAGAACACTTCCCCAACATAAACATCCAGATGTACTCAGCCATAAGTAAAAAAAATCTTTTCTTTGAAAAACAGAAGAGGCCCTATGGCTGGAATTACCTCTCCCAAGTGGTAAGGAGGCCCCCTTCATAGGGAGACCTGAGGTCATTTACCCTGGGCGTTGGAAGGTTGCGAGACAGCGTAGCAAGCTAGCATCTGCACCGCCAGCTTTCGTAACTCAGTTCTGTAGTTGTGGCGTTTAGTATAGGGACTAAATGCCATGATGAGTGGATGCACGCCACCCCGTTATACCCGTATGAGGAGAGAGTGGCATGCAAATTGCAATCACCAATTCTCATTGGCCTTTTCTGGAGGATCAGAGGTGTTTGGGGCTCCCAAGCGTGACCCCTAGTGTTGGTTTCAACACAATGCCTCTGTTTCCTCCATCAGGGAATGAGGGTTAAACTAGTAACCGAGGCATTACTGTTTTTTGCAATGAATTATGAGAGAACTTGGTCGCTTCAAATTGCGTGTTGACCAGAAAAAGTATGACACTGTTATTTAACAATATAATACCGCATTTTCCCATGTACATGTACGTAGGAAGACATTTTAGTTTATCTGCATGAAGTCATTTCACAGCTCTGCCTATTACTGCTATATTAGTAAATTACCTATGACTTTTAAATATTACATTTTAAACATCCAATTAAGATTTTGTGATTTAATTCAGATGAAGCTTTATGTGAAGAACAGAGTGGATCTTAATGTTTTAATCGATGAAATGATCCCGCCACTCTGTGAACACATGCAGTCATATCTCATGACGCAATCGGTCATGAGACACACGAGAGCCTATGGCATTTCGCAATCAAATCTGATGTAATGCTTCTTCGGGCCGCAATTTTTTAATGTGTGCATAGTATCTACAGCGGATGGAGACAGTGATCGCTTTTGGGTCTTTTCTTCACACAAGTCAGTCGTTTGGCCTCAGAACCTTTGTACTTTTTGAATAAATTGTGACTGTAGTCGTATCTGCCTGTTATATTTTATATTATATAATACACAAATGGGTAGGTTTAGTGGTGGGGTTGGGTTACCCTAACCCTAACCCTAACCATGGAAATCTTGGTTTAAAAGCAACTGTAGTGTAGGAACATTTATGGTATTAAAAATTTAAATAATCAAATTTCTGAAAGCCAGGCAGACTTGTGCTGTGTGTCTTTGTGAATACGTTCAGACATATGGATGCATATTTAATATATCTACATGTGTATTTATTTCATATTCCCACTCATGTAAAACAAGGGTAAGCTGCTTAAACTAGACATATTTTGCATATTTATGTATCTTCATACTGAGTAACTATAATAGTGATAAATCACTATATTTGCAGACTCAGTGTGTTAATACCATCTTTTTACATTCAGAATTGTATTGTGCTCTAAACTTAATACCTGTCCTGAAATGTTTTACTGCTTTGGCAAAGATCAAGGACACTGCTCTGTGACGACATGCAGGTGTTATTTTCAATTTATTTAAAACATACAGCACAAGTTAATATTTCAGTATAGTTTTTTTTACAAGTACATGAATGCATTTAATTAGGACATTAGTGTCTTGAGATATGTGTAGATCTATTTCACAGTTAAATAAACTTTTCACAGTCGTACAGCTATTTTTATTAAAGGAAACCAAATACTGACTCCAGTAATGCATGATGACAGATGTTATTTTCTATTCCATTACCTCACCAGACCAGATTCAGTTTATGAAAATCCAGTGTTCTCTGATTGCACAGTGTAACTTGATATCAGAAGTGCTACAGTCAGTGATTAAACATATCAGTCACACATAGGTCTCTTCAGTTATATAAAAAGATGATTTTTATTAGCTATTTAGATTTATTTCATTGAACTGAATCAGACATCTGTTTTTAAACAAGCCCTAACAGCTAGACTCTAAGAATAGTGGCGTCTGGTCTTTTTTTATCATTGGTCATTGCACAGTGGCGAGAGATAGAACCAAACATTTTGCTTGAAGGACAAGAAATAATGTAGACAGATGATTAACAAACCAGCTGGACAGTGTTGGTAACACAAACCAACAAGTAACGTGAGCATTTAAATTTGATTGAAAGACTGACAAGAAAATTATTTTTCAGCAGCTATGCGTCTGGCAGTTTTACGGTTCCTGGCTGGATTTTTTGGAGCTGTAAGCTCAATGTTCCTCCTGGGATCTCTTGGGTCCGATTACTGGCTTTTGGCATTTGAATCTTGTGATCATGCGGCTTTTTTCAGAGTCACAGAGGTAAGGATCGGACATATTTGCCAGGTGTTAAAAAGATTTGTCCATGTGTTTCATTAGATTTGAACTGCACAGCTAAGTGACTTGTGAGAGAATTCAGCAATACAGACATTCAGACATACAAAGAATAAATTAATCCTTCTGAGAGCATTAGAATCAGAAGGATCAGAATCAGAGCATTAGAATTAGAAGGCTGCATTGTATTGTAGTTGATATGTTTCATTGAAACAACAAGAAAGAAACTTTTGCTACAGAACAAATTTTTGGGGTTTCAGAGAATAGTTTTTAAGTGGCCCTTTTTTCAGATATTACCTTCCATGTAGTGTGTAATATAGTTGTTTCTGAATGTAAAAGGTCTGCAAAGTGCGCGATAAATACATAGTTCTGTCATGAAACTCTAGATGGCACAGACTGATGGTTCTAACGCAAGCTGATGATAATTACAGCGTTAACTACTTGGCAGCTGATTGGTCCATGTTGCATCTGCAGCCAATGAGCTTGTTGCTCAACACATTTAAATGGCTGGTTATATTCACTATAGCAGTTTGCAGTGTGCTTCAGAGTTCCTCTAAAACCCTTATTGATATATGCTATTTGTGCAGCAGCACTATGGTAATGGTAATGGCTATTTTGTTTCCTGAAAGCGGTAGACCAATCACAACAGACTGGGCCATCTGACCAATCAGAGCAGAGTAGGCTCTCAGAAAGGAGGGGTTTGAGGAGACCGGATCCTTGATTGGGTCGTTTCAGACACTGTGAGAAAAAAGGTGATGCTGCACTGTATATGAGAAAAATAAAGTGTTTATTGACCTTGGATGCATGTAAACCTATTGCTGGAGACCTCCAAAACAAAATTAGAAACCTTTAGAATAGCATAATAATGACACTTTAAAAGTACCATTTTTTTCTTAGTGTGAAGAACATTTGAATAATCTAAAGAACCTTTTCCCACCATAAAGTACCATTCGTGCATTGGAAAGTTTCCATGGATGTTAATGGTTCTCCATAGATGCTAATAAAGAATGAATTAAGTTTAAATGCATTGTGCTGTTTATTGCTGCTCTAGCATGTGCACAGCCATGTTATTCACCAACACAAAAGTGCTGGTCAACGAGCACAGTCTTTCTGATGAAGCTGCAGCTGACCAAAGAAGGCTGGCTTGTTAAGAAAACTGGTATAGGGACACAAGCATCCAAACCAAACATGTTGGTGACCTTTCAGCGGGATAAAAAAATCGGAATAATATCAATATTAAAGGAACATTTTTTTTTTTTTAATATATTTTTATTTTATTTCATTATCTCTCAAACACAGCCAGACAGTAGCATTCAGGCTGAAAATCCCCTACTGTTCTACCATGAGGGCCTCTTCTGGAGATGTTCTTATAGCAGTGCAAATGGAGAGCAGGACAGCATGTTGGCTTTCTGGATCAGTAGGTCAACTCTTTCTTTTGCACGTGGCATGCAACTTGCAACTTAAAAACAATGGCACTATTACTTGTGTTAAAGGCTTAATTCACCCAAAAATGAAAAGTATCCCATAATTTACTCACCCTCAAGCCATCCTAGGTGTATATGACTATCTTCTTTCAGCCAAACACAATCAGAGTTATATTAAAAATCAAGCCTTATAATGGGAGTGAATGGTGCCAAAAAAAAGTGCATCCATCCATCATAAAAGTAATCGATACGGCTCCAGTGTGTTAATAAATGCCTTCTGAAGCAAAGCAATGTGTTTTTGTGAGAAAAATATCTATATTTCTAACTTTATAAACTATAAAAACTGTGTTCCGGTAACGGCTGTCCACACATTCACGAGAGAGTCGAGGTCCAGCGTATGATGTTGCGTAAGCTCCGGTGAAAAGTGACAAACGCAGAAGCACGTGTTGTTTACAGCAAAGGAAAACGGCGGAAAGAAGTGAGTTGTTTTAGCTATACTGTAGGTTTGTATTCATCTTAAAATGGTGCGTTCGTGCGTCTATCCAGGATGCTTCAGAATAAATAAAGTCTTAAAGGGATAGGTCACCCAAAAATGAAAATGTGATGTTTATCTGCTTACCCCCAGGGCATCCAAGATGTAGGTGACTTTGTTTCTTCAGTAGAACACAAATGATGATTTTTAACCGTTGCGGTCTGTCAGTCATATAATGCATGTCAATGGGAACTCCATCTATAAGAGTCAAAAAAACATGCACAGACAAATCCAAATTAAACCCTGCGGCTCGTGACGACACATTGATGTCCTAAGACACGAAACGATCGGTTTGTGTGAGAAACCGAACAGTATTTATATCATTTTTTTACGTCTAATACACCACTATGTCCAACTGCCTTGAGCATCCGGTTGGTGAGGTCTGAATTACGGAAGTGATCTCTCGTGCGTATATGTCAACAAGTGCGAGCGATTACTTCCGGCATCAGAGTGCATTCAGACCTCACACACCGGATGCCGTGCGTGCGCTCAAGGCAGTTGGACATAGTGGTGTATTAGAGGTAAAAAATGATATAAATACTGTTCGGTTTCTCGCACAAACCGATCGTTTCATGTCTTAAGACATCAATGTGTCGTCACGAGCCGCAGGGTTTAATTTGGATTTGTCTGTGCATGTTTATTTGACTCTTATAGATGGAGTTACCATTGACATGCATTATACGACTGACAGACCGCAACGGTTGGAGTTAAAAATCATCATTTGTGTTCTACTGAAGAAACAAAGTCACCTACATCTTGGATGCCCTGGGGGTAAGCAGATAAACATCACATTTTCATTTTTGGGTGAACTATCCCTTTAAGATTACGCTACGCCTATGTCATATGCCAAAACTCGCCGTTGCCTGATATTTTTAACTTCAGAAGGCCTTTATTAACCCCCTGGGGCTGTATGGATTACTTTTAAGATGGATGGATGTACTTTTTTGGACTTTAAAAAAATAGCACCATTCACTCCCATTATAAAGCTTGGAAGAGCCAGGATATTTTTTAATATAACTCCAATTGTGTTTGACTGAAAGAAGAAAGTCATATACAAATAGGATGGCTTGAGGGTGAGTAAATCATAGGATAACTTTCATTTTTGGGTGAACTATCGATTTTAAATGGCTTGCATTTGAAGAGAGAGAGCGAGCTTTGTCATATGGGGAACAACAAAATGTGAAAAAATTGAATATGAAAAAACTGAATGCATTGATAGTTTTTTAATTTGCACACATCTGCTCTTCACTTCCTCTTTTCTATAGATAGCTAGAATTTCTTACAGGTGCTACATTTTTGCTGACACTAATTTTTAAATAAACATGTCTGAAATTAAATAAACTTGAACTTTTTCTACAGAGGAAGCACAACACCTGACTGTTTGCTCTTTCTTGTAAACACACTGCTTCATTTTTCACCAGCCAATCAGCCATCCCAGAAGGTTTGCATGCCAGCCTACTTGTCTCATGCTCCCACCTCAGGACTTCTAACCTCCGACTCTGTCACAGGTGAGATTTCCAGCAGTTTACTCAACAATATATTGCCAATATGATGGAATTCTCATTTACTGTGTAGTCAAAGTAATATGACTCGATTTTCCACTGTTAGTGCAAAGGGCCTTTTGGTGCGTTATATTTGTGCTGGGAGTCCTCTCTGTGATGATTGGGGGGTTTGTCACAATCTGTGCAACCCCTGGGACCAGCCATCGCCTTTATGAGGCTGGAGGGGCTCTCTTTATAACCGGGGGTGAGAAAAAATGTTGTCGAAATACTCACTTTGTAGTGATTCTAAAGTGATTTTACTCAAAGGTTCTCTCTTTTTCTGTCCTTTCATCCGCAGGTGTCTTAATCATGTCTGTAGTGCTGTTGTTTGCTGTGTGGGTGCAGGTCTCGGACTCTTTAGAGCGGTACGGCCTCCAGCGCAGACACTTAGTGTGCCCCCATCTGCAGCTCAGTGTGCACTATGGTCCGTCTTTTATGCTGGCTCCCACTGCTGCCTTCCTCTGCCTGCTCACTGGCCTACTTCTCCTGCTCATTCCATCAGTCAGCAGAGCATTGGCCAGGGACACAGAGAACCAGCCGTTATCACTGCGGGAAGAATGTGTGTAGTGTTGTTGTGTATATATGAGAATGACTCTTTCCCAATATACCCATAAAAATGAAAATTCTGTCATCATTCACTCTCTCTTATATTGTTCTGAATGTTTATGGTTGTCTGCCTTAACCTCCTGGGTCCCACTGTCCAGGTACGAGGGCATATTTTAGTGATTTTCTCTGACACCATACATGTCACAGTTTTAGCACATTCAGGGCTTTTCAGAGATACCAAATGTTTGGAGGTTTCACCAGGACAACAACTTCTTCTTGGTCTGTAAAAATGGTCAAATTTAGCACAATCAACATCTCAGGAAAAATGTTATGGGGTTTTTAATAAAAATATGACTTTCTGTTACAAAACAGGGCATTGTTTTCATACATGTCCTCTAGAGGACACCAGGACTTAAATCATATTTATCAGACATTTTAGGAGACAGTGAATAGGGAAAGAAATTACATATCAATATTCCTATGCAATATTAGATATTATTATGAAAATGTTGCCAACTATTACTCCTTTTTTTATTACATGTTGCTCCAATACATTAATATGCAGATTACATAGTGTATAGATACATTGCATTGAATGGGAAAACCCATGTATGGCCATTTTACCCACATACTGCATGAAGTAAAATGGTATATCAATTCATTCCTTTATATCTTTCAAAACATAGTTGAGAATCATCTTTAACCCTAAAAGGGGCGACGTGACATGGGTGATACAAACATTTCAGAGGCTGTGGGGCGAGGCAGGGAAAGTTTAGGTCTCATTTCTTGGTTTCATGTTGAAAGGGTGTTTGTTGTGAATATTTAGATATGTTGACTTTGTTCATAAATTTTTTTGTTTACCTTACAGGCAGCATTTAAAAACAACATGACCTCCTGTAGTGGAAAATCTACTAACCTTCTGATAAAAGTTGACCTATTTCACATATTTACAATATTTGGAGGGGACTTACATGTTTAAAAAGTTGTTGTTTAATGTTAGATTATTATGTTTATGTTGAAATTTTATGAATTAAATTTGTACATTTTTCATAATTCGTCTGTAAATGTTTGTATCACGCATGTCACGTTGCCCGTTTGGGGGTATAAATCAATTGAAAACATTGTTTGTCAATGCATGTTACAACATTTTAGCCACATTTTTAAAACCATTTACTCTCATAACTTAAACTAAACATTCTTTGTAAAATTCTGTTAAACAATAAGTATAATGCCTATTTATGAATATATTGTATAATGCTGTATAATATTTAATATGCAAATTTCTAGGCCCTATAAATTATCAGTACGACCAAAATTTTGCTGAAAAAACAATCTACTTCATGCCTTCTGCCCTCTGATTGATAATTCATACTTTTTTTATCAAGTAAAGTCTTTTTTGCTCAGAAATCTTTAATGATTTTAATAAAGTAAATGTAAGATAAACATTTATTGTACTGAAGCAACTTGGGTTTACTTGATTATTCATACATCATTTTTTAATGTTAAATATTAAAAATTCTTTCGACATTTTTTTTCATGTTAATGTAAATGTCAGATATGACACCACAGACTTTTGGGGAACATTTTCCATCTCTCAGTTATCATTGATTTGCAACGAATTGCATATATATGTCATAAAACACATGCAAACTTGTATATTTACTATGCATGCATATGTATTTTTGTCGAGTATCATATTTATACATCAGGCTTTTATGGCTCATATATGCAATTCATTGCAAATCAATGATAATTGAGAAATAGACAAATAAATGTTCCCCAAAAGTCTGTTGTGTCATATTTGACATTTACATTAGCATGAAAAAAAATGTCAAAAGAATTTTTAATAAAATCATGGAATTGTATTATTTGTGTCCTAAGAAGATGGAAAATAGCAATAAATTAATTTTCTGATGTCTCTTTATGGTCTTGCCCTTTTTAGGGTTAAACAAAGTTTAGTTAAAAAAAATCTGTAATGGAAACCCGGCTAGTGTTTCTCAGAAATCGCTTATTACACCTTTAATAACAAATGTGCATATATATATATATATATATATATATATGTATATATATATGTATATATATATATATATACCATATCATATGGTTTTATAAAACTTTAAATAGAGGCCACGAATTGTATGGACTACTTTTATGGTGATGTTTGTCATTTTCAGAGCTTAACAGCTCTGAAATGCTCCTAGTCACTATTCACTTTCATTTTATGGAAAAGAGCAGCTTCGACATTGATAAACTTATCCTTTTGTGGAGAAGAAAGAAATATGTGATGACTTATTATTACTACCAAATGAACTATTAAAAAACTATTAAAAAATCAGATTCCAGTGAACACTCTGATTAAGCACTATAATTAGAATTAGTAGAAACTATCCACCTGTTCTTATTATTAATGCATTGTAACAGCCAATACAATAAGTTTGTGTAAAAATGGTTCTCCTATGTTCTCAGTTTCCCGCTAGTTTGTCTCCTTGGTTACTCATTAATTAGATCCCACCTGTTTGTATTTAGTTCATTATCCTGTGTATGTATGCCCTCTGTTTCATTTCATTCATTGTCGGGTGTTAAATGTGTTAAAGTGCACACTGTTCTGTTGAAACCTCTGTGGATTATTGAGTTTTGTTTATTAAACTAAGGCTTTATTTGAAACCTACATACATAAGTATGTGACCTCAACAGAACAAAGTTTCTTGTGATCTTGACTTAACTTTCTCATGAGAAAAAAAAAAAGAAAAGAAATGTCACTTACCATTTCTCTGAGCTGCGGCAGACTATTTAATGAGCATCCCTCAAACATTCTATAACAATTCAGATGACCCAGTCTCAAGATTTGGCTGCAATAAATTGACCACATGTTCAGAGTCACTATAATGTCTATATTGATAAAGTCAAATATCAGACAATGATTTGGAAGTGGTCTATCACTGACCTCTATTTCAGTCACTGTCAGAAAAAATCCATGATGCAGAAAATTAAGTTGTGATCTCAACAAAACAAGGCAGAAGAAAAGAGCATGACCCTTTGGGTTTCCATACTTATTATTATTGAAATATTACATAACATGATGATTTGTGTGGTACCTATATGGACATTGTTTGGAGATATGAATTTGTGCAAAAGGAAAACATACACTAATGTTTTTGAAAGTCTCTTATGCTCACCAAGTCTGCATTTATTTGATCAAAAATCAAGTAAAACAGTAATATTGTGAAATATTATTACAAATTAAAAGAACTGTTTTCTATTTTAATATATTGTAAAATGTAATTTATTCACGTGATGGCAAAGCTGAATTTTCAGCAGTCATTAGTGTCAAATGATCCTTCAGAAATCTGCTGTATTATGTGCAAATGATTTGGTGCTCAATTTTTTTTCATTTTATTATTATTATCAATTTAGAAACTAATATATATATATATATATATATATATATATATATATATATATTAGTTTCTAAATTGATAATAATATATATATATATATATATATACACACACACACACACACACACTATATATATATATATATATATAGGTTAGTAAGATTTAAAAAAAAGAGAAGTTATGCAGGATGCAGTAAATTGAATTATAATTAAATTATTTCTATTTCAAATAAATGCTGTTCTTTTGAACTTTCTATTCATCAAATAATCCTGAGAAAAAAAAAATGTATCATGGTTTCCACAAAAATATTAAGCAGCAAAAACTGTTTTCAACATTGAAAATAATAAGAACCATTAATAATTGAGCACCAACAATAATTGATAACTGAGCAGCAAATCAGCATATTTCAGAAAGATCACGTGACACTTAAGACTAATGATGCTGAAAATTCAGCTTTGCCATCACATAAATAACTACATTTAAAAATGATATAATTTTAAATATTAATTTGAAAATTGAAATTATTTATAATAATATTTCACAATATTACCGTTTTTACTGGTTTTTTATTTTATTTTATTTTTTTTTATCAAATAGGCCTAAAGCTTTGGTGAGAATAAGAAAAAAGCTTAAATCTTACAAACTTTTGACCAAAAGTATACATTTGCAAGAAGGTTATGCATTTAATGCGTTTAATGTCTTACAGAAAGTAACCACTAGAGAGCAGTGTTGCTTCAGATCTCGATAACTGTCACATTATGGAAGCAGCGATCACCCCAGGGAACTGTGGGTCTTATCCAAAAGCTGATCCCAGATAGCTGAAACAACAGTGCTGAGATTGAAAAATAAATCACTGTTTTATGAATAAGACACGGGAGCTCAGATAATAACTGTACATTTGAAATAAACATGAATAAAATTGGCACATTTTGATCTAAACCTCGATGTTCTCCATTTTCCTCTACAGTGATTCTTGCGTGAAATAATTACAATACGTTTGTTCGGCCTATTGTCACACCTTTATAATTGGAAAAGGCAAACAGACCCCTGAGATGTTCCGAGAGATGGTGGAGTTTGACTTAGATGAAGTGAAGCGCCTCATCAGCGCAGATCTGCCTTTAATATTTGACGCAAAGCGCAGCACCGTTAATCTGAGTCGCGAGCTTGGCGCGTATAATTACACCTGGACCTGTCACATCCGCTTCCGCCGCCGCAACCAACTTAAACATCTCTGTCAGGCCCGACCCTCGTCAAACCACAGCGATGAATTGATGTTTTAAGGTAGGTTTTAATGAATAAGGGGGAGTCGGTTTCGGTCATATCACCTCAGATTCAATTTTTTCTTTCTTCCATGGCGTCTGTTGGCAGATTCATTACTGGTGCTTGCCCACAACCCCCCGCACGAGATTTTCCCGCGGCTCGACTGTCACCCGCACGGCTCGCGCAGTTGTTCGTCCCCCTCATCACCGAGGGTCTTTGTCCCAGAGAGATAGAACTGTCCAGAACAATTACCTCAGAAGCTTTAACGACAAGCGGTGAAGCATTTTAATCTCTTCGCAGTTTCTCTTGGAGATATACAGATAAAAGAGGCGACAAAACGCAAATAGGCCTACCTGACATTTTAAACTCGCACACACATACAAATAAATAAATCAAATAGATAAAACTACTATGCCAAAGTTTACTGCAAAGCAAACAAAAAGTTGGCGTCCTCACATTTCGCCTGAATAATAATGAAAAATGTTTGTTTCGTTCAAATTTAAAATATAGCCTACATAAAATAATTTTAAAAATAAAATATTATTTTCCGATTTTAAAGTATAAAAAAAAAGTTTTTGACGTGAAATTGCACTTTTTATAGAAAACAAAACAACAACAATAAAAAAGGAAATGATAGAGAGGACCCCTGAAGACCATATGTGACCCTAGACCACAAAACTAGTCATAAAGGTCGATTTTTTTTTTTTTTTTTAATTGAAATTTATACATCATCTGAATAAATAATCTTTTCATTGATGTATGGTTTGTTAGGACAGGACAATATTTGGCCGAGATACAACTATTTGAAAATCTGGAATCTGAGGGTGCAAAAAAAATAAAAATATTGAGAAAATCGCCTTTAAAATTGTCCAAATGAAGTCCTTAGCAATACATATCCACTCACAAAAATATTTTTTACAGTAGGAAATTTACAAAATATCTTCATGGAACATGATCTTTACTTAAAATCCTAATGATTGTTGGCATAAAAGAAAAATGGATAATTTTGACCCATACAATGTATTTTTGGCTATTGATACGAATATACCTGTGCGACTTATGACTGGTTTTGTGGTCCAGGGTCACATATGACATATGATTTGACCATTTTATGACAAGGCAAGGTTAGTTCAGGTTGTACTAAAATGTTATGTGTTGCGACTTCCCAAAAACATATTGTTTAATAATTAATAATTCACGATATTTGCAAAAATGGGCTACTGTTCACTTTGAAGTTAAGAAAAGAAGTAAAAAGGTAATTTTTTTTTTTTTTTTCTTGTTGGTTACACTATGCACGACATTTTGTTGTGACAGCTGCTTCATATGATTTTATTCAATGCAGGCCATAGATTGCTTGTATACATGGCCCTTATTTTTTTGAATCATACTATTCATCTAGAGCACACACCCAGGGGGCACAATTACATCCTACACATGCTAGCCAAGAAGAGAAAATGGCTGTTTCTGGATTCAAGACCTCTCAACCAGGGGACCTGGTGTTGGACCACTGTCCCCTCCACAATTATGCTCCCTTCTTCCTTTGAGCGCTGTCTGTTTATGAGTGGGCCCTCCGGAGGTCATATTCCGAGATGATTCTTTGTCTGGGCTTTTGCTCAAAGGGCCTGGGGCCTGGCATGTTGTCCCTGGAGAGGGCATTGGATGGCTCCTTTTATATTATCAGGGAGGAAAACAGACAGTTGATCTGAATCGAATTTAGGGGCCACAATCTGCGGTGCTGTGAATGTCTTCTGCATTGTGTGAATCCCACTTATATCTCATTTACAGAGAACTCTTCAGCATAAGGCTGTTCTTTAATTTTCCAGAGATGCCAGCCAGCACTCTCATTCCTTTGGCTATTCTGTCTCTCTCTCTCTCTCTTCTGCTCACTCGCTCTGGCCAACTCTTTTAGGGTCCATAATGAGTTCTGTGATTGCTGTGCGCCCCTGTGCCCCGTGCTTCCCCTCTCTGCTCTGCGGCAGGTTAATGAGGATCGGAGAGATCAGCATGCCGCTGTTAGACATGTCACACACGCTGAGGTGTTGAACAAACCCCTGTCCATCTTTGGCACTGAGCCTGGCAGACCCTCCTCTCTTTCGCCCTGCCAGGGCTGCCCGCTACTCTTTTTAGGAGAGATAATATTTGCATATGTAGTGCATTATACTGTGCTTTCTTTGTTTCATTTTTCCTTGTTTGCTGATATATTAGTCCTTTAATAATTTGAATTTAAAAGTCCGCTCAGATCTCTCCTCTTATATTTATAACTTCAATTGGTTATTAAAATTAGGCCTCGAATGTTAATAACAAAGGATGCAGCAGCTGTAGCAATGCTGATGTCAGTCAAGAGTTTTTTGTTTGGAACTATTAATTTATTCAAAAATTCAATAAAAATACAGTTCATTCATACAGAGACTTAAATACACCACTTCCGTTTTTATTTTTTTAATTAAAAATTTATTTTTATATTTTTGAGAGGCAAAAAATGAACTATTTTGGCATTTTTATTATTTCTTAGAAAAAAATATTTTAAGAAAACTGCTTCACTGCTTATTAATTTTTGAAAGACTTTGTCTGCCTAATGAAAGTCAAGTTGGTCTGACCAACAAATCACGTGGTGCAAAGCATGCAAACAAATCAAAACAAAACATAAAAAAGGAAATTATATCATAGAATGTTTGTCAATAAGTCTCTTAAAATATCAAATAATTTGACCATTTTATGACAAGACAAGGTTAGTTCAGGTTGTTTTGTAGTGCTGCTTACCAAAAACACAATATTGTATTAATAATTTAAGATATTTGTAAAAATTCTTTTTACTTTGAAAAAATATATATTTAAAAACTTTTTAGAAAATTAAGATGTGTACACCCACACACTCTTAAAAAATGCTGGATTTGTTTCAACCTAAACTTAGGTCAAATATGGACAAACCCTACTGTTGGATTAAAAATTTAAAGGTACAATATGTAAATTTTCGCCGCTAGAGGTCGCTTATTCAAAACAAAGGCATAGCTTGATGACGCCTTGATTTCGCGGAATCATGGGAAGTGTTGTCTTCACGTCTACAGCCGGTGGAAAAGAATTGTGACGGGACTCGGCAGAAATCATGTTCATGGATGAGATTATTAACATTACTGTAGTATGAAGCAGAGCAGGGCGAGTGCTGTTGGAGCTGAACGAGGCCGCTGGAGCTATTGCTAATGAGAGACAAGCGCGACACGCCTCGAGAGCAGCAGGACTTTTATTATGCCACAGTCACTGCTTCTTCTGATCAAGTGTATGTTAGATACATTTGAGTGTTAAAAATTGTTATAGTGCTACTCTGCGTTCGCTCGACACCATGAGACACTTGTTGCACACTGCAGTAAGCTAGATCGATATTAGGCATGTATTTTGGTCCAGTGTCCCGTCGTCGCCGGCAGTGAATCATGTCAAAACCAAATAGAAAGTCATAAAACTTTAAAATGCATTCACAATCGTCAAACTGTCAGCTGTCTGTCACACAGCCGCTAGCCATGTAACGACGCTTGGCTCATTGTTGCCACGTCTGGGATTGGGATACTTTTACACTTGTGCTGTGATTACGCTACTTTTGGGATGGTTTTGTTGCGCAGACCTGGCAACCCTCCACTCCAAAGCCCCACCCCTTTCATGCACTCCGAAGTGCACAGCTCCTGAATTGGGACATAGCTTGTCTGTGTTGAGCTATATAACATAATTCGTTTTCTGTCGATGAATGTATCCAAACAGTTGCTCACCTGTCTAATAAAACACATTATATATTAAAGCATCTTTGGTGTTTCCATGATTTCTACAAAATAAAAATCGAGGGTAACGTGGATATGATGTCATTGATAGGCGACACATGGACACAGTCCGTGTCCTGGTTAAAATTGCTTATTTCTCTGAATTTAAACATAAACAAGTCAACAAAATATATAACATTGTTCTAGTGGTTTTTGGATATTTTAATTAAAAAATCTTACATATTGTGCCTTTAATTTAAAAATGTAACCTGACAGTTGGGTTTGTCCATTTTTGAGCCAAATTTGGGTTAAAACAACCCAGCATTTTTTTTTAGAGTTCATGTATTCAAGATGTAAGGAAATATGTTTTTTTTTTTTTTTTTCTTGATGGTTTTACACCACATTATATTTTAGAGGCATTAAACTTAAACTTTTCTTGAAAATGAAATAAAAGAATATGTGAATTCAAGTTGAACATTTTTAAGAAGTTGCCATTATGTGTTTTAAACTAGACGTGTCCTTTCTTATTTGTCACCATATACATTAGGGAAGGAAAACTTTTTGCTTCTCGCTAATGATCAGAATGAGTTTGCACTCTTTTGTTCTGTCCTCCTCCCCCCCCCCTTCACATCCCAGCCTCTCCACGCTCTTCCTGAGAAAAATGATCGACACAGTGTACTGGAAGTGTGAGCGAGAGAAAGATTAAATCCAAGTTTCTTTCATCCATGAGTGCTTTCATGTCTTTTTTCAAGCAGAGAATTATCAGTGCTGGTACTCGTGCAGCAGGGACTGATGGGAGGAGGAGGTGTGAACAATGAGGAAGTAAGGTTCTTGATGAAGAGGGATTTTACTAGCGCCCGCCTCTTTTGTTTGGAATTGTTTTGGTCACGAGATTAATACAGAAAGTGATGCGACAGTCTAATCAAATATGTCATTGATCATTGAATCGGAGACTGACACGAAGAATCCCGAACTCGCGGTAGAAAAGACCGGTTCAGCTTCAAGATTTAAGGATCTTAGAAGGAGGGATTTACGTCTGACCTCAATACACATGAGGTTTTAATGAAACAACCGAATACAGAGGCAGCATGGAAATGTTATTAAACCACCTCTGAAGGAAAAAAATAGTAAAACAACCCTTTCTATAGAAAGGAAATTTTCTGATATTCCTGGCCCGTCTTCTAATCTCCTGTGTTTGGAGAAATTTTTTTCATTAAATTTGTGTCAGGACTAATTTTGAGGCGAATGAATACAGATGTCAGGGTGCCATCGGATCCCATGGCAGGGCTCTTAATGAGATAACAGGCTTTAGTCAAAGAATTAACACTATTGAAAAAATGAGATTAGCTCAATGGATGCAGATCCGGCTGGAACGGGGGCTTGGCTTGTGCCGTATCAGACTGAGAGACCTGCGCTGCCAAATCACAAATCTATTTCCAACGTCGGTATTAATTATCAAACTAAAGCTGCTGTTGCGTGTTGATTCATCAGGGTATGCTCCTGTATTATCTCCCATTAAGCGGAAAAAAGGAGAGATTATGTGGGCCTTCAGGGGCGTTTTATAAATTCTATGAGACTGTTAAACCATGTCATGGACTTTGGAGGATAACACCACCACGGTCCTATGTGTACGCTTCCTTCACGTGTGCTAAAATGCACCTTTAAGCCTTAAATTTGATTATTTATTTCAGTTTTCAATTAAATTGAAGCATCTTGGCTCAGCGTGGAGTTGACTTGCGAAGGTCTTTATGTGAAATGTGCATAACAAGACAGCATATACAAGAGTGCTTGATGGCGTCTGGCCTCTTGTGTGAACTGTTTCTGCGTTCTAGGACTGAATAGCCACACAAGAGCTTTCTATTCTTACTTGCTTGGCATCTGACATATTGAATAACATAAATGCATGTCTTCTTTTGTGCAAGTGATGGGTGCTGGCAATGCAGTTTGCATGCAAGACGGTATGCCAACTTACCAAGATCTAGATGCAACACCCATGTGATTGAGGAAAAGAGTTGAGTTGATTCAGGGCTGCATTGATTGGCAGCCTTGTCTGTGGCAGTGCCTTGCTGATTATCCCAAGCACACAGGGAGCCTATCACAATCACACAGGTAATAATCTCCCAGTTGCACGCTGCTATTTCACACATGGATGCGGCCTGTGATGAGAAAAGTATGTCACAGTATCGATAAATAATTATGAGCGATGAGACTCTCTTCCTGTATTGGAAGTTGGCTGAAATGACTTCATAAAGCCGGGGGATTGTGGGAGAGGTGATGTCGTGACAGCATCTTTCTGCTGGCTCACAATCACACTATAATTATGCAGTGTGAGCACATCTCGCCGTCCAGCGCGCATGTGAGCATCTCTGGTGTTTTATGCATTTCCCATCTGATGAGTCTTGATACGCTGATCAGAATGGTATTCTTCGCCCTATTGACAATGACAACTCTGACGCCTTTGCTGATGTATTCTGGTGGACTTGTTGTTTAAAAATGGAAACGGCGAAGGTGACACCTGAAGGATAGCAATGTGGAGGAAGGTGATGGAACGAATGACACAACAATATAAAAAAGGAAAGAAAAGGTGACAGGATAAAAACAGAAAAGTACAGAAAGAGAATGTATGAATGGAAACAGGTGAAGAAATGGGAGAGTAAACAGTCGTAAGAGCAAAAAGGGAGATTTAAAAAGGAGAAAGAGAGCAGGGAAATGAAAGAGAGAAAAAAGGGGAGTGAGGGTGCAGTGGTTGATGGGAGGGGGACAAAATGAGACCAAATTTTCTTTGGCAATCTTGTCTCTCCTGCTGCAGGTGTGGGGCTATTTCACTAAAGCAGGCCAGACGCGAATGTCATTAGTTCCTAAGCCCCAGGTGAATTTGCCACTGTTCCACATGATTAACCCAGATAATTGTGTGTTGATAGCGAGCATGGTCGATGGAATACAATTTTCAGACCAAGATTCCTAAACAAACAGCTCAGCAGAGGGCTGGGAGGTGATGGTGTGTTGTGCGTGTATGTGAGTCTGTGTGTGCATGGTTTAGGTGCCGTGTTGGTGGATGGCTGGCTTTGGTGTAACCTGCAACAATATGCAAAACAAAAAAATAGTTAGTTTTTTGTAAAAAGTTAAAGGTTTAGTTCACTTAAAAATCGTGGAACGAGGGTGAGTAATAAATGACAGAATTTTCATTTTTGGGTGAACTAACCCTTTAACAAAAAGAACATACTAGAGCTGGAACAAGGAATCTATAACCTGAAAGCACAGACTCAGATGTTTCCAGAACTTTCAAGGATGTTGATCTTGTTATAATTAGCCCCTTGCTAAGCCCTGCCTTAAAAAACATAATTGATTTTTTTTTGCTCTTTTTTAATGTATTTTTATGGAGGATATGTGTGTTTGAATATTTTAAATGCAACTTAATGGAAATTATCTAAAATATGTCAAATATTATTTGTTACTACATTGAAGTAATTTAATTTTCGTATTGATTCAGGTCATTATACAGTAATGTCGACAGTAACTAAAGAGTTCACAGTACATAGTGATTTTGTTTGCAGAACTGTTCTGTTCACTACACTTCAAATGAGGCTTTACTCTTTTTTTTTTTTTTTTTTACTTTGATTGCCTAAATTCAGATTTGCAGTTTCTGTTGATTGCTATGGGATGATCCATAAAGCTTGGATTTGTTGCTAACTGCAACAGTTAGCAACAGTGACAATTGAAAATTATCTTTGAAATTCTATTTGGGGCTAATGTTCAGTGCTATTGACGCAAAATTACCCACTGTAGCTTTAAATAAAAACTTAAAGGTGAAATTTCAACTATTTTTGGAGCTAAAATACTTTATTTTATCCAATATATTGTACGGAGACAACTATAAGTAAAATCCTGTTCAGACCAACATGAATGTGCAGTATGTAAATTCGGTCCAAATGCGAAAAAATGATGAAAAAATAAAAAAAAAACATTTTTTTTTATTTGCTATGTTGTTTATAAACAACACCAAATATACGAGTTCAGAGACAAGAGAGCCGGATTCCAGATTCTTCCTTTTCCTTTCACTGTGTCACTTTGCAAAATAATCTGTTTGTGAGTGCTACTAAGTTGTAGTTGAATGTAACAGCAGCAACTCTGGGCAATGCATGTGACCAAAAGCGCAAATCTTATTGGTTGGTCAGATTATTTCCAGTGTGTTGGAAAAGAAATGAGATAACCTCTCTATAAAAAAAAAAATCTGTTGCATTGTTGACATGCAAAAATTGGTGTGTCGGTCTAAACAGACACATTAAGGGCCCTATCATACACCTAGCGCAATGCGACGCAAGTGTTTTTTGCTAGTTTCAGCCCGACGCAGTCATCATTTTCATGTCCAGTGCCATGTTGTTTAAATAGCAAATGCACTCGTGCCCATCTGTTCGCCCATGGGTGTGTTCAGGCGCGTTGTTGGCGTGTTGCTATTTTGAGAAACTGAAAACAACTGCGCCATTGACCAACAAAAACCTGGTCTAAAGTCAAGTATTTTTTATTTTATTTAAAGGGCGTGTTTGTAATTTCCAAGCACACCTGAATTTTAAAGGGAATGGGAGATGACACTCTGATTGGTTTATTGCACATTACGCCCAAAACTCACCCATGACTCATTAAGAGACAAGGTACAACCATTTTTTCCATCGTTAAACTAGCAAAAGTGGATTCGGACAAGCGCCATGCACTTCAGACCATGTGCTTAGATCGTTTTCGCACTGAACGTTTGTCATTTAAGTCATTTATATGTTTGTTTCCCTGAAAAGTTTGTGGCTCTGTAGTGCCTATTCAAACATTGGTCCAACCAGCCTGACATGGCAATGCTGGCTCAACCATTGATGTGACTTTGAGGCAGGAATATGAATATGTTTTTCTAAACCAATGGCAGATGGGGAGAATTTTTATAATTCTGTTCTGTGACGCGAATTGTGCAGAAATTGCACACTTCACCTTTAAGAGGTTTGTCCCACAATCACTGTATTATGAGAGTGCCAGGAGATCAAACTGGCTAAACTACATAAACAAATCACAGTATTCTTCTACCCAGGGTTATTTATTAAGATAACAAAGACATTTTTTTGCATTCTAAGGTCAACGGTGCACTGTGATATTCTGGCTTCACACTTCTAATGGTCTGGGTGGGGTTCAGTGCTGTGGAGTAATCACGTAAAGACTAGCACATGCAGTTATGATGAAAACTAAGCGAAAAAGGAAAACAAACAGGAAGTGCCCTAAACATGTGACCACCAGAATAACATAGCTGCAGTGATTTGCAAATGAAAGCAGCTCTCTGTTCTAATTCTTTTAGGCAAGTAAATGGTGGTGTCATTCTCTCACTTTTGATGAACAAGTTGTTATTCCAAAGGAGAGAAAAAAAAAAAAAAAGTCTAGTTCAAACAACTAATTTTTTTTAGAAGCACTGCCGTGTCTGTGGAAATAGCCAAAACGTTAAGATTAATGCTGTTTTTCTTCATCCATATCCGTTAACCGTCATTACCCTTGATAGACAACATAGTCACAAACTTAACAGACAAACTTTTTTCACACATTATTAGTGAAATGGCATTCATATGAGCGTGAATATGTAAACAAGGAGTCATTAATAATGTTTTCAGAAAATACATATTCATGGTACAAATCAAAGAAAAATGATTCCTGCATCATTTCACTCAATCTTCACACAAATGACAAAACCCAACCCTCAGCATCTAATATTTGCATATCATTTTAATATGACCATTTGTTGCGCCTTAAGACTTTCAGATGTTATGTGTGAAGACCTCCATCTTAGTTTTTCAACAGTATACTACAGCAGTGGTGGCTTGCATCAGATGAAATTCAGTTTTTTCACTGTTCGAAGGAACTAGTTAATATTTGTTCTATGAAGTGTTATGATCTGCCAGTAGCAGAGGTGTTATAAAGTTTAACAGTCACCATCATATCAAACATTCTGTTTCACAGCACAGGATTGGCAATGAAAAGTGACAAAGATGCTATACATCGATCAGGCATAACATTATGACCACTGACAGGTGAAGTGAATAACACTGATTATCTCTTCATCATGGCACCTGTTAGTGGGTGGATATATTAGGCTGCAAGTGAACATTTTGTCCTCAAAGTTGATGTGTTACAAGCAGGAAAAATGGGCAGGCGTAAGGATTTGAGTGAGTTTGACAAGGACCAAATTGTGATGGTCAGAGCATCTCCAAAACTGCAGCTCTTGTGGGGTGTTCCCGGTCTGCAGTGGTCAGTATCTATCAAAAGTGGTCCAAGGAAGGAACAGTGGTGAACCGGCGACAGGGTCATGGGTGGCCGAGGCTCAATGATGCACGAAGACAGACGAGCTACTGTAGCTCGAATTGCTCAAGAAGTTAATGCTGGTTCTGATAGAAAGGTGTCAGAATACACAGTTCATCAGTTTGTTGCGTATGGGGTTGCATAGCCACAGACCAGTCAGGGTGCCCATGCTGACCCCTGTCCACCGCCAAAGGGGCCAACAGTGGGCACGTGAGCATCAGAACTGGACCACGGAGCAATGGAAGAAGGTGGCCTGGTCTGATGAATCACATTTTCTTTTACATCACGTGGATGACCGGGTGCGTGTGCGTCGCTTACCTGGGGAACACATGGCACCAGGATGCACTATGGGAAGAAGGCAAACCGTCGGAGACAGTGTGATGCTTTGGGCAATGTTCTGCTAGTGGAGTCCATGCCTCGACGGATCAGGGCTGTTTTGGCAGCAAAAGGGGGACCAACACAATATTAGGAAGGTGGTCATAATGTTATGTCTGATTGTTGGATAGTTTACAGCATTAGCTGAGATAGATTGTTTTTATCCTAAAGAAAATGTTAATTGTAATTAAATTTTTTTAAAGAGAGAGACAATAAACCACTGTTTAATTAAAAAAGAAGCAATTTTTTTGTTTAGTTCTCTCCCCCCGCTGTACTGAAGGTTAAACACTGTGTATAGATTCGATTAGATTAGATTCACCGTCACTGTGCAGAGTTCAAGTACAGAGCCAATTACATACAGTTAACATCCAACAAATTGTAAATGAATATAAATTAATCTAACATATACTTACAATATTATAGCATACATCAAAAGCTAAGGCCAGTGAATTGTTTCTGAATGAATTCAGCCACTGTCTGTTAGTCCATCCCTCCATCCATCATCCAGAAACACAGCTTACAATCATGAAGATTCATTGGGCTTGTTCTAATATGGGACATTTCTCTGGGCTGGGCAGACTCTGTAGACCATCCAGTACTAACGACTGGCTCATTGATTTGTCGAGGACATGCAGAGATAAGAGGACAAACAGACAGTGAAAATGGAGGAGGTGCTTGAATACAGATGAGCATGCTGATATTGATCACTCTTTGGGGTTCTCCCTCCTTGAGGGTGCAACTCACTCACTTTACACAAGCACATTGTTACTGTACATGGTAATCCAAGGCTTCTTTCAAAATAAGCTTAAGAATCTAAGGTTTTAGACACAATAATTCAACACATAATAATGTAGCACTACAGTAAGTGGCAAAAAATCAAGCCAAGTGAATACAAGTCTCTGTTCTCGCGAATAACTTTATTGTACTGTGCTCTTTTCTGCTCTTTTCCTATAAGGACTGCAGCGACAGATGAAAGCTCATTACACAGCGTGGTGAGGAGAGGCGTGCAGAGGAAGTAGTTGGGGGAAGTGGGGCGCAGGGGTGGCTAATTGGGGTGTGTGATTACACCGGCTGTTAGCAGGAATTAGGCAACAACAGACCCGGCAGTACGGCTCATCATCGCAGAGAGGAGAGAGTAAGGCGATAACGCTGATATTGTCCTAATTACACCAAACACCTTCCCTCCTGCAATATCACATAGCATAACACCAACATACACACATTGTCTACAGGAGCATGCAAAAAGTATAAGTCAGGCATTAGGAATCACAACTTTTTGAACTTTTAAGCAATGTCACAGTTGTCTTAAAGCTGCAGTCTGTAAGTTTTGCCTCTTTGTCGCCATCTCTGTTTGAAACCTGCAATTGCAGTTATTTGCAGAATTATCATCTTTACGTGGGTTGTGCATCGGCACGGCTCCTCAGCGCGGATGAATCTAATGTTTGCTGTCAGTCACCACATCGGTGTGGATACTGTACTTCTGAATCACAGATTGTAGTCTTGGAAGTATGACCAAAATAAGAATTTTCACCGGAAAATGTCATCTGAATAAGTAAGTAACATGTCTGCCACTTTTGTTCTGAACAACTGAGGAAAAAAGCATTACAATCGTGCTGCCAATGGTGATTAAATCTAACGATTGCTTAGCTTGGATCACGTCAAACCGTGCAAATTATTATTATTGCTATACTTTGTTCTCAAATTGTTAATGTTAACAACATCAGCATTGCGTGACAATGTGTATTTAGTGTGTATTAGTGTTACCTGTAGATTTCAGTTTCTGTAGCCACTCCGCAGTCCGAAGTCTTTTGCTTTTGACTACGGGTGTATCTCCAGTTGTCACTGATGATTGTCGTTTGAACCTTTCTGGATTACAATCCACCATCAAAATGATAAGTTTAATTATTGCAGCTGCTGTGAGAAAAGTATTGCCATCTAATCAGCCAATATTGTCTTAAATATCCTGCATAGCATTTTGTCTTTTATAACATGAGATTTTAAGCAAATGTTGATTTTAGTAAAATGTTGCAACAATGTTAATTTTTTTCGTGAACATATAGGGTAATAAAAAATAAATGAAAAAATCCATTAAAGCAACTACAAATGAGCATGTAAAGCAAATAACTTTAAAAAAGAAAAAAATCTGTGCACACCATGCCCCCGCCTTGCACAATGTTCTCACCTTTTTTCCCCCCTTACCTGTTTGCATCCCTGTTCATGTAAACAGATGTGACGTAATGACGCAAAGACGAATTGCTGCATGCTTGAATTTCCTGCAGAAACCCACCAGTACCGATTTTATTTTAAAACATTATTACAAGCTTACCGTTGTGAATCAGGCTAAGGTAAGGTGATAGTTTTGAACACTGGATGGTTATGTACTTGCTCAAATTGATTTTGGATCATTTTTAACCAAAAAAAGTTACGGACTGCAGCTTTAAGGTGTTGGTCACATTTACTGTTGCTCGGCAAAATTTTGTGGGTAAAATCCAGTCATTTATTGGGAATTGAAGTATTTTGCCTGATGGACTTCTGGTGGCAAAGAATTTCCCAATGCAAATTTTGCACCAGGTTCTAGTTTGGTGAACTTCTGACAAAAAAAATAAAAATTGCAGTGCCGACTAATATCAAAACTTTTAGCAGGTTCAGCAGTGACTTCTGTATGGGTGGGGATTCATAACAATGCAAAAATTAAGATCCACGATGTACAAGGCACTCATTTTTTTGGTGGTGTCTATTTAGCCAGTTTTGTATGCCTCTGCATTTCAATATGAAAGCATAAGATCCCACCCTCCTCTTGTAAGGAAGGATCTCCTCTCGTAGCACTCTTGTAAAACCAACTTTACATCATGTTTTCACAAAACCAAACCTAAGTTGCATGCTGCCTACATGAGAATGTTGCTAACTTTGCTTACTGTTGGAGATGTTGGGTGCTTTATTAAAAGCAATGCGTATATTTATTGCAGGGACGGATTAATGCACGGGCATCTTCTTTTGCATTCTGCAGAAAAATAAATGCTTTAATTATAAATTATATTATATTCTACAATAAATTAGAAGGTTTGAAACAATATGAGGGTAAATAAATAATGACAGAATATTCCCTTTTGGGTGAACTATCCATTTAAGGGCTCTCCATTATTTATAATTGACCATCCAACAATAAGTGCAGGTAAGTCAAGATCAAGCCACAAGTAAGTTTCCCAGAGGTACACAGTAGAAGTTGTGCACCTCTGACAGGAGTTTCCATCTTTATTCTAAATGTCCTGACGAATCATTGATTTGCACTTCATTCCAGATCATTCTCTCCCTTTGCAAAGCTTCCCTGTTTGATTTCCCAGCACAAAAGCTGAAGAAACAGAAAGGACAGGGTGAATTAGAGAGAAGTGACATTGAGAACAATACCAGAACTCTGCTTTGATTTTGCGTCACTGATAATATACGCTAATACTAGGTCACAGAACCAAAGAATGCATAGCCTGTGTTCATCTCTGTCAGATGGTTGCTGTTTATTACTTTAAAGAAGCCTAAAAGGAGACATCAGCAAATCTTTTGTCTTTCAATGTGTGATCTGAATCTTTAAATTACACCTTGTTCAAAGTCTGAACCTTGGCCTAAAGTGTTTAAAGAGATAACACTGCCTGTTTTAATTGTTTACATTAAAGGATTAGTTTACTTTCAAATGAAAATTACCCCAAGCTTTACTCATAATCAAGCCAACCCTTTCTTTCTGATGAACACAATCGGAGATATATTAATAAATATCCTGATGCATCCGAGCTTTATGATCGAGTGATAGGATACCAACGAGTATGAGCTGAAGAAAGTGCTTCCATCCACATCCATCCATCATAAATGTACTTCACACGGCTCCGGGGGCTTAATAAAGTCTTTCTGAAGCGTTCCGATGCATTTGTGTAAAAAAATATCCATTTTTAACAAGTTATTAAGTAAAATATCTAGCTTCCGTCAGAGCGCCTTCTATATTCAACTTACGGAGAAAGTGTAAAACTCTTGCAGGTCAAAAAGCTTACGCTACGTCCTACGCCTTCCCTATTCAACTTACGGAAAAAGCTTAACTGATGCGACGGCAGTGTACACTTTCTTTGTACCTTGAATACAGAAGGCGGTCTGGCGGAAGCTAGATATTTTACTTCATAACTTGTTAAAAATCGCATGCATCGCTTTGCTTCAGAAGGCCTTTATTAACCCCCTGGAGCCATGCAAAGTACGTTTATGATGGATGGATGTGGATGGAAGCATTTTCTTCAGCTCATACTCGTTGGTATCGCTGACTGCCATTATAAGTTTGGATGCTCTGAATTTTTTTTTTTTTAATCCAAATGCTGGGTTCAGCCTGCTGGGTCATTTTATTGGGTTATTTTTTATATCTTTTTACCCAGTTTAGGGTAGTTTTTCTGCTGGGTCATTTTTACGGTCAATACAAATGATGAACCCCCTCACATACCCACCCAGCACTGGATCAGTGTAACCCAATGTTGGGTAGTCTGTGCCAAACCAGTTAAACATACATTTGTCAACGGTCATTTTGTGTTCTGATCTGAGAGAAAACGTCCTGGGTGGAAACTTCCTGAATGAAGTTAAGGTTTGTATTACATTGTATTTCTAGCAAATTATTAATTTACAAATAGGAAAACATCTGTATGCTCACATTTTACCTATTTTCGTTTACATTTAGAACGCTAGCCTTCTACAAACGCAGCATACAACGGATCTACACTTGGCTCCACAATGGAAGTTTCTCCTCTGCCAAACGAGTGCGCGACCAGGGCTGAAACACGATGTGACATCGCTGTCGTATGTAACGAAGTTGCCGTGCGCTCCACTGACTACAATAGGAGCACTATTGATCTAGTGCACTAGCGTCGCAGCTGTGGTCGTGCTATGCGTTTGACAGGTTGAAACTTAAAGGAACACTTTTTTTGAAAATAGGCTCATTTTCCAACTCCCCTAGAGTTAAACAGTTGAGTTTTACTGTTTTCGAATCCATTCAGCCGATCTCCAGGTCTGGCGGTACCACTTTTAGCATAGCTTAGCATAGTTCATTGAATCTGATTAGACCGTTAGCATCTCGCTCAAAAATGACCAAAGAGCTTCGATATTTTTCCTATTTAAAACTCGACTCTTCTGTAGTTACATCGTGTACTAAGACTGACGGAAAATGAAAAGTTGCGATTTTCTAGGCCGATATGGCTAGGAACTATACTCTTTGCTGACTATGAGCTTTGCTGCCGTACCATGGGTGCAGCAGGCGCAATGATATTACGAGCGCCTGTGACCCACTGCTTGCACAGGGAGCGTGCCTTGCAACCATGGAGACATTTGTGAGAGACGCTGCGTAATATCATTGCGCCTGCTGCACCCATGGTACGGCAGCAAAGTTCATAGTCAGCAAAGAGTATAGTTCCTAGCCATATCGGCCTAGAAAATCGCAACTTTTCATTTTCCGTCGGTCTTAGTACACGATGTAACTACAGAAGAGTCGAGTTTTAAATAGGAAAAATATCGAAACTCTTTGGTCATTTTTGAGCGAGATGCTAACGGTCTAATCAGATTCAATGAACTATGCTAAGCTATGCTAAAAGTGGTACCGCCAGACCTGGAGATCGGCTGAATGGATTCGAAAACAGTAAAACTCAACTGTTTAACTCTAGGGGAGTTGGAAAATGAGCCTATTTTCAAAAAAAGTGGAGTGTTCCTTTAAAGGTGCAATAAGTGATTCTCTACAGAAACATTTTTTGTTATGCTGGTTGAAAGTCTCCTCATATCCTGATGGCAATCACTATGTTAAACGGTCTAAATGTATTATTGTCTGTGGAAGGCGTAGGGCCATAAAATGTTCATTCAATCATTGCATTCGGTCCAGAACTTTCCTTCTGAACCGACAACAAGTGGCACTGGCAAAGGATCTACGAAAAGAAAGACAGTCTTAAAAAAAGGATCAGAAAAGAACTAAAACCACAATTAACAACGGTGTTTTCCACGCTGGAGACAACTGCGGGAGTCAAAAGGTTTGAAAGATGATGCCATGGTTGCATTATTTCTTTTGAACAGGTAGGTACTCGATTTTAATGTGTTTTGATAGTAACGCATAATGTAGTTTGTGTAGCTTTACGAATTAGCTCAACGACAGCAGCACCCAGCGTCTAATCAGGAGCTATTTTTAATGTTTTCAAAGTTTCTCACTGTACTGTAAAGTTTGAATGTCTGAATGTCTCTCTGGTCTGTGCGTGTTCATGTGTTTTGGAGGAGACGTGGCTTTGGATGGCGATTTGCAGGGAGGGTGAGATCGTATGCTTGCAATGCTAGCAGGCTAAAGTTAGCATTTCCCAGATCACCTACTGCACCTTTAAATCTGACAGAGGAGACGGCACAAAGTAAAGCTGTTTTTGATGTAACTTTTCAAACATGAATATATAAGATGTTAATTTAATGAACTGGAACAGCCTAATTTCTTCCCACAGATTCCCACTGGCTGCTCTTGTCATGTCTTAAAAGGTGATTGTAAAATACTGACTTGCCATTTGTATTATTTATAGGTTGACTGACCCATGCACTATGTCAAAAAACAACCCAACAAATGAGTTAATGTATAAAACTCAAAAAGCTTGGTCAAAATAACCCAGCATGTCCAATCTTTACCCACCACTGGGTTGCCAAATAACAGAAATGGTTGTTTTTAACCCTTCATTATAAGTATAGTTAATTTGAATATATTTTTGTTTAATCATAATTGACATCAGTCAAAAAATCATTACATAATCACTGTCTTCAGACCATAAATAGATTAAAGTATATTAAATGTAACAACAATAATATATATTTTAAAGAAACAAGTAGATTTGAGATATCTCAATGCTTTTGAAAATACCACTATCTATCTATCTATCTACAGGTGCTGGTCATATAATTAGAATATCATCAAAAAGTTGATTTATTTCACTAATTCCATTCAAAAAGTGAAACTTGTATATTATATTCATTCATTACACACAGACTGATATATTTCAAATGTTTATTTCTTTTAATTTTGATGATTATAACTGACAACTAAGGAAAATCCCAAATTCAGTATCTCAGAAAATTAGAATATTACTTAAGACCAATACAAAGAAAGGATTTTTAGAAATCTTGGCCAACTGAAAAGTATGAAAAGTATGAGCATGTACAGCACTCAATACTTCGTTGGGGCTCGTTTTGCCTGAATTACTTCAGCAATGCGGCGTGGCATGGAGTCGATCAGTCTGTGGCACTGCTCAGGTGTTATAAGAGCCCAGGTTGCTCTGATAGTGGCCTTCAGCTCTTCTGCATTGTTGGGTCTGGCATATCGCATCTTCCTTTTCACAATACCCCATAGATTTTCTATGGGGTTAAGGTCAGGCGAGTTTGCTGGCCAATTAAGAACAGGGATACCATGGTCCTTAAACCAGGTACTGGTAGCTTTGGCACTGTGTGCAGGTGCCAAGTCCTGTTGGAAAATGAAATCTGCATCTCCATAAAGTTGTTCAGCAGCAGGAAGCATGAAGTGCTCTAAAACTTCCTGGTACACGGCTGCGTTGACCTTGGACCTCAGAAAACACAGTGGACCAACACCAGCAGATGACATGGCACCCCAAACCATCACTGACTGTGGAAACTTTACACTGGACCTTAAGCAACGTGGATTGTGTGCCTCTCCTCTCTTCCTCCAGACTCTGGGACCCTGATTTCCAAAGGAAATGCAAAATTTACTTTCATCAAAGAACATAACTTTGGACCACTCAGCAGCAGTCCAGTCCTTTTTGTCTTTAGCCCAGGCGAGGCGCTTCTGACGCTGTCTGTTGTTCAAGAGTGGCTTGACACAAGGAATGCGACAGCTGAAACCCATGTCTTGCATACGTCTGTGCGTAGTGGTTCTTGAAGCACTGACTCCAGCTGCAGTCCACTCTTTGTGAATCCCCACATTTTTGAATGGGTTTTGTTTCACAATCCTCTCCAGGGTGCGGTTATCCCTATTGCTTGTACACTTTTTTCTACCACATCTTTTCCTTCCCTTCGCCTCTCTATTAATGTGCTTGGACACAGAGCTCTGTGAACAGCCAGCCTCTTTTGCAATGACCTTTTGTGTCTTGCCCTCCTTGTGCAAGGTGTCAATGGTCGTCTTTTGGACAACTGTCGAGTCAGCAGTCTTCCCCATGATTGTGTAGCCTACAGAACTAGACTGAGAGACCATTTAAAGGCCTTTGCAGGTGTTTTGAGTTAATTATCTGATCAGAGTGTGGCACCAGGTGTCTTCAATATTGAACCTTTTCACAATATTCTAATTTTCTGAGATACTGAATTTGGGATTTTCCTTAGTTGTCAGTTATAATCATCAAAATTAAAAGAAATAAACATTTGAAATATATCAGTCTGTGTGTAATGAATGAATATAATATACAAGTTTCACTTTTTGAATAGAATTAGTGAAATAAATCAACTTTTTGATGATATTCTAATTATATGACCAGCACCTGTTTGTGTGTGTGTGTGTGTGTGTGTATATATATATATATATATATATATATATATATATATATATATATATATATATTATATAATCTTATGTTTCAACTGCTATGAGGTCATGCAGGTTCTGGTGCGTTTTATTGAGGTATCTAACAATCATTTTAAGTATATTTTATGTCAACCACAATATACCAACTCCATCACACAAACGACAAAAATCAGGAGCTATCATTCTTCGTCAGCTGCACTAACAGATGCAAACAAGACCGCATTGTATTTGTGTCCTGTCTACGAGAAGGTCTCCATGCGTGGATGAAGAAAGAAGCCGATCTTGCTCTAAAATTACTTGTTATAAACCATGACAAAACACCCTTATAAACCGGTGTGGTCTCTTCAGTGTGGTCCAGAGCTTCACTATCAAAGCTACAGGTGCTGCACAAGTGGAGGACATCAAAAGCGCTGCACCTCCTAATGAAACAATGTTGTTACAATACTTGTCTTTGAACCTCATCTAGTACCTCGCGACAAAGCCTCAATGAATAAACACCAAACCATGCAGAACTACCCCCACCGCCTTCACCCACCGAAGCTTTGTTTCACTTAATCGTTTGCAGTTAATGTTTTCGCCTACTAATATAATAAATGAAACGGCTTCAACAGAGGAGGAGAAGATCAACACGCGTCAGGTGTCCCTCGAGATTAACTAGTTCCTCAGTAACCGAAAGTAGGCTAACTGTTGTGTAAGTTTTCCCCTAGAAGAAGGCTAAAATTAAACCGCCATAAAATAATATAAATGCTATTAAATCGAATATAAATTCAGTTACACATCGAATACATCAGATTACTTGTTTAGTTTTCGTTTGGGTGCGAATTAACTAATACAAATATGTGCAGTGACATCCTAGTCCACTAGATGTCGCTAAAGTACTTGATAACAGGGACCTGATAGGACTGCTGTGTTTACCTTCTGCAAATCTGCACGCAGACACTGAATTATTTGATCTTTATAAAATCTCTCTTCGGGCAGAAGGTATTAAACACAAAACAATACCTATTAAAGAATATTTATACAACTAAACTGACCTATAATAAAAGTTAGGAGACTTTAACGCCTATAGACAAAGAAAAATCTTTTTTTAGAAAAGGGGACAGTATTGTAAAATCAAGATGGCGCCCCCTGGTGAACTGAAAACACAGACATCCTCCCTCAGCATTATCCATGAGGCTGTAAATCACCTGCAACAGACGGACATCTAACAAACCAGAAAATATAGACATTTATTGAACGACCATATGTTAATTAAGCTGATCTTTCTTTCTTTCTTTCTTCTCATTTTTACTAAATGCAAACCAAGTGAATAAAGACCACTTTTATTTGCTTGTAATCTCACACTGAAAGATTTAGTCATTAAATGTTTTAATGTAGCTTATTTTTCTGGCTAAAGGACATTAGTTGCAGTCAAAATATTAACATATTTAAACAACATGAATAATGTTAATATTCTTCCCAATAGAGATTTGAGTTCTAACAGTCTGGAAAATGTATTATGTATTGTATTTATGCATTTAAGACAGAGGTTCAGTGAAAATAAATTTGAGATATATTTAAGGGACTACGGTCTCGTATGATCTATGGTACGGAAGACATATAATACGGCAGGCTAATTTTAGGCAGCAATTAATAATCCACACACTGTGTGGTTATGCATTGTAAAATTCCAAAATCATCACCACTGAAAAGAACAGCAATAGATATATTAATGCAGAATTGAGTATCAACATCTGAGCATAAATGATCGCAGAAATTAACAATAAGTGTCACCAAATTAAAATACATTGATATCATTTGCCTTAGAGAAAATGAATTTATTTGAATAATGGTATGTGCAAATGATGTTGCCGTTTCTCTTCCATTGACATTTTGTTTTTCAGAAATCTTAGGAAAAAGTGCAAAATGATAATGAATAACCAACAGATAAGATATGCCTAAATATCATAATTTACATTATGGGTTATCATATGGCAGGTTCATGCGATATTACCCTAGAGGAGGGTGAATTTTGATTAATTAAATTTAGTTACACTAAAAGTGATTTTAATATAATTATTTACATCCAGTATTTGGAAATTATACTTTCATAATCTACATTACAAAAGAAAAAGAAACAGAAATACAGAATGTAATGAATTAAAAAAAAAAATCTTTCTTTCTTTCTTTCTTCTTGAAAAAGGGGCAGTTGTGGCATACACGTTTCCTTCAAAATCTCTATTCGCTATCAGGTTCTTTAGACAAATGGTGTTCTGTCCAATATTTCCCTATAACAGATTTAGTAGAAACAGAAGTCTGCAGATAGAAAGCAAAACATTATTCGACATAAATGAGCAGAAAAAACACAGTCTGAAGCCCCATCATTTTTTTATTATTATTGTAAATTATGAATTATAAAATCACAAGCAAAAGTTAAAGACCCGAGTTACACACGCTGAATTTATCTCCAAACATTGATGACAGGCTGGATCTACAGAACGCCAAAGAACATCAAGGCAGATAATTGAACTCTGTATTAAACTGCGCACCATTGTTTTAAAAGGCCTGTCTGAATGTTCTTTTACCTGCTGCCAAATGACTTACATTTGCATGTCATTGGCCGCCCCTACTTTCATCTAAAATAACACTCATTGCGTAATAACAAGATGAACTGTGTCAGAAATACCTACTGATGCTCCAGTGCTGAGGTACATCTGCCTGCCTCTCTTCTCCCGCCGCTCGCTGTTTAGAGCTGCACAAAGGGTGATGGGCAGTCGTTAGGTGGACACTCGGGCTTTTGATTTTTAATTGTAATTGTAATCCTCTCCACTTGAGGGCTGAAAATGTGCCGTTTGAAATCTGGACGGAAGATGGAGGGGGAGAGGCGATGTTCAGAGGGGCCCTCTTCACGCTGGCGATACATTAAAAGGTTTAATCCAACTGAAATGTAAATCACAGTTCTTGAAAACAAATTAAGGGGAAAGATAACAGAGCCGCGTACCATCAATACACCATCAGCCCGGTCTCCGGCGCGGCCTGCTCTGTGCCTGAAATTACGCCAGGCTTGTTACCATGGGTAATGGTACACTGTCAGGTGGGCTGATTGCAAGGTTATGGTAAACAGAGCAGTCAGACGGTGCTGGATGAATTGAGGAGAAGAACAGACAGGCCATCACAATCACCCGACGGTTCAGACAGACGCACTCAGTGCGGTGAGGCTGTCTCGGTTACGGTGATCCCTCATAATTGTGTATTCAACTTCAGTGATTTTGCGGGCCCCCCGCACATTGTGTTTCTCTGTCTAACGTGACGAGAGGTGTAATTGTAGTGTAACACAACAATGCTGTCTACCTTGACCCTTCATTGGACCGAATGTTGTGCGACAGACACGACCCTCTGAACATTGGGGTTTTTTTGTTGCTCAAGAAATACCTGCATCTTCTACGTTTGTCTCAAATCTTCCTAAACAATGCACAACCACAGGGTTTAAGGACGGGAGTTACGCTTCGAGCCCTCCTATTGAGTCATGTGTCCGTGGCGTAAAGGATTTTGGGGAGTAAGAGAGGGACAGGTCAGTTTCTTTTTCCTGCGCTTCTCTTTTATCCCACCTCTGTCAGTCCCTTGTTTGGGCCTCTTTGACTCAATTAAGGAGAGTTGAAGTTACAAATTTGTTACAAATTAAGCTTGTTGAGATCCTGAAAAGTTGAGCGGGGCCACAGAAAGGGTTGAAGTAGTTTGGATGAGTGTAGCTGATCTTGCCCCTCGTCCCTGGCCTGGGGCCCCGATGCTAGCGATACCCTGAGGTCTGGAGAAGAGGCTATCCTTCTGGAGCTCCCTCTCCATTAGGGAACAATCACCGGCATTGTTAGCCGTGGAAGTGATGAGATTGCAAATGGAATCCTGCTGGAGGAAACAAAGATGGTGGGATCGTTTTAGTGCAACCGGAGCTCCAGGCAGGTGCCCCTCTCCAAGTCTTTAATTGATCTCATTTGTTACTTATACCTCCCGATCAGACCGCTATCACCGCGGCCCCGTCACGGATGGTCCCGTCGTGTCACTGTGACGACAAGGTGATGGGTTGCTTGGGGGGGTGCACGACCAGGGCGAGTAACCCAGGCGAGCTACTCTTACCGGCTTCATTTCAGGAGCGTTTACCATTGCCCTGAAACAGGACGCTCCCAAATATCCCAATTACACCGGCACTTCATGTCCTTTTGTAACAGGATTTCTCTTACTTTCCTCTCTGTACCACAAAGGGGCTGATTGTACTTCAAGCAGCGGCCCAAACAGGCATGTCAGTTTTACAGGAAGCCGGCGGATCGTATGTGTGGATAATTGTCCAGAGCTTTCAATGGCCCCCAGTAGAGGCCTGTAAAAGGCCCAAAGTTATGTAAACTGTCATTTCTGCCGCCCTCTCTGTATTTCTTGGCTCTCATTTAAACTCATATGAACCAGGGCCGTAACCACAATAGACATTGAGGGGGACAAGTCCCCCCAATATTTAGAAATGGCCAAATTGACCCCCCCCCCCACCTTCCCCCCCACCCCCCCCCAATTTGATATTCTTGATGCTGCGTTGTTTGTTGTTAGAATGACAGAAAGTTTTAAAAGTTAAATTTTTAGGCAGAGATGTAACAGCGCCCATCACTGTCAAAATGATTGAAATGGCCAATCAAATTAAAGAAGGCGGGGCTTACTGTGCGAATGTACCGGACGTAGGCCGGTAAGAGCTGTGTGCGTAAACCTCACTCCCTTGAGAGGCGCTCTAGCGTTAGAGACTGCGGTCTTTAGCCTCCTTGTTAGAGCGCCTGGCTCCCATGCCGGCGGACCAGGGTTCGAGTCCCGCTTAGATCGGCCGGTTCGAACATAAGAAGTTACACGAATTCCAATACTATGCTTAGTTTTAACAGAAATAGAGCGCATGGTAAGATGCAAGTAGCTAAACGTTTAATATTTGATGACTGTTTTAAAAAAGTAATGTTCAGCAACCGATAGTAACACCCAGTGATGCAAACTACTCAACTTTTTTATGAAATTTCACAGTTTTGAATTGAAAGTATGCTATTAGTTACGTGATTCGTGTAATGAATGTGACGAGACAAGAAACGTTTTGCATATTGGACATACAAATAAGGGTGAATTTGTGTGTATTTAAAAATAAAATATTATTTGCAAACAATTTAAATTGAATACTTCATAACTACAATACACCTGGAACTTTTACCATTCTTATTTATTTCCCCTTAAATCCCTTTTAATCCTTTAATTATGTAATTCCTTAAAAAAATGTTCAAGATATGGTTACAGCCTTGACATGAACAACGCTGTTATGGTGGTATGCAGCAAGCTCATTATCAGAGATTCAAACAGGCTGCTCACTTATGCTCACCAACTCTATTGTATTGGTTGTCTTGCAAGAAAGTTAATGTGTTTAAGAAGCTACAAAAGTAAATCACTCTGCATAGGCCTTTCGCATATGAAGTGGCTACATAAATAACTATTAATATACAATGGTATCTAGTTGATGATGATGAACTTCCCTCAGTGTTTTTGAAGTGCAGCAACCGAGCAACATAGACCATGTCAGTGTTAGTTCAATGAACAAAAGAACGCGTGAGCTTAATGGTCCCCTAGGTGCAGCGGATTATCAGTCAGGTCTTTTGTCTGATTTTGTTCCGTCTCTGTCTTTTTTTTTTTATCATGTCACTGTCTTCAAAGTTGGTGTGAGGCTGAAGACCTCGCCTGGAGCCCAGTGTGCAGTTGAGTTGGCTGTCAGTGGAAGTGATGGTGGCTTTACAAACCCAATTAGCAAAATTCTATCTGATTTCAAAAACGAATCACATTTTTACTTCACCCCCATCCGTCATCTGCCAGTTTCCCTGGAAGTTAAAGTGCCACCAATTATTGCCCAGCGGCACTAGCTCTGGCACAAGCGCAGCATGTTTCAGGCGTCGGGTGGCATCTTGTGTGGCTTGGTCTTTGTCAGCGGGAATGAGAATGAAATTAGACTAATAGGAGACTTGTTTCCAGCCACTGATTAAAAGGCCTAGGAGTTCCTCGGGCATTGCCTAGATCCAGGTCTACGTGTCCTCGGAGAGAGCGGGAGCGAGCGAAGGCGAGAGGTGGCTCCTGTAATGTCATTTCGGACATCAGCACGTCTGTCTCCTCAGGGTCATTCTTCCTCAGACTTACTTTTTTTTTTCCACGGAACATAGGCGAGGAAACACACTCTTCCTTTGGGGTGCTAATTAAGGGGAGCATCCAAAATTAATCAGCAAATTCACTAGGGCGAAGGGCGATCTGTTTGAAGGCCTGGAAACAAAGTGCGCTCGAACCAGGCACAAAGAAGCCCTCGGCTATGGACTCAGAGAAAAACAAGTGCACAGACGGCGATCTGACACAAAAATTCATATAAGTATAAAATTTTACACTCATTTTTCTTGTCAGCTTGTCACATTGAATTATAAAGGTTGATTCGCTTATCTGGCTAAGCGAGATCATACGAGCCCGGTCATCTGAATATCATTGCGTGGTCAACGTCTTCCGAGAGAGCGAAGAACGCATCAAAAGACACTTCAGAGATGCTCGAGCATTGCAGAAGGCGCTGTTGAACAGACGCTGTGAAATTAACCCCCCACCCAAAAAAAAAAAAAACAACCGAAAAAATCTGTAAAATCTGGGGATGTTTCACAGCCTGACTTGGCCTTGTGTTAACGTCACACGCTCGCCCAAACCCTGCCATTCTGTTCGGCGCCTTACCACCCCCTCAGAAGAACATGACACGTTCTCCCTCCAAAGAAAGCCATGTTTCTTTATCAGCTGCAGATGAAATGTCTTATATAAGTGCTTCTTTTCTCTTTTTTGTCTTTCTCATTCTCTCTCTCTTTTTTTTTTAAAGCAGTCTCTAATTAACGGAGGGCCTGGAGGCTATTTGTGACCTTTTGCTATGTAAATACGAGCAGGCCCTGGCATGGAAGAGCTTGGAGACAGAGGCAAACCCTGTGTTGCAGCACTCTGGGCATCTTTGGCACATTGCTAGTGATACGACTGGGCGAGGTGTTTGTTTGATAATGGCAGTTGAGTGATTTTTTGACAGGTGCTTTTGACACTACAGTTTGCTGCGACTGTCTGCTGTCACTCATCTCCATGTCTGTGAGAGTCTCCTCTATGAAGGGTGTGTGCCGGAGAGATCGTTTGGAGAGGTCAAAGTGCCCGTCTTTCTATGTATGGTATTTGGGACTTTTAGATATAATCTCAGTCAGTGATGACATGCTAATTTCAAGTATGTTCTTTAAAATGCTCTACATGAGCACAAGAGCAAGGAACAAATTGTGTGGTTCTGTGTTATATAAATAAAAAAGCCTTCAAGCTTACTGTATTGCATAGTAAGTACATAATGCACATTTGAAAATGCATCTGATTAGATTTTTGTATTTTTTAATGATTTAAAGTCTGTGTATTTTACAAAGTACGTTTTTTATTTTATCATACACTCATTGTAAACAACTGGTGGTCATTAGTGCAAGTTGTGTTGCGTGTTATTTTGACACAATTTATTTTACCTAATTATGTTATAATTAGTATTTTAAAATGTATTACCTTTTTAATTGACATGGGATATTTGTATTTGTACGCCACAGGATCATTTAAAAAGGTAAAAATGTGACTTTAAATATGCGGTGACTGGTGTCATAACCTGAAATATATATTTTCTCAAATATTTATATACATTTTAGCATAAAATCTTGATTTAAAAAATACTCATGGCATGTTATGACTTGAATACTCATACACTCTTTTAAATCTTGGGTTATTTTTTCTATCTAAGTTCTGGGTTGAGCCTTTTGGGTCATTTTTTTTTTTTTTTTTTTTTAACCCAGTTGTGTTACCCAGATCCTGGGTCAGACGTAGGCTACTGCAATAACCCAGTGTTTGGGTAGTTTTTGTTTTACCCAGATCCTGGGTCAGACATAACAACCCAGGGGTTGAGTTATTTATCTCGGGCTTTTTGCGACTTCTTCAGGAAAGAGCAGTGCAGCTCCGTCAAATTGGTGCATGTCTACGGTAAAATAAAGGTTTGTGTACGTTTTATTTTATCTAAAAATTCGTTATTGTTCTGTATATCGTTTAATTTTATGCAAAGCAACATACAGAGGCGCGGGGTGAGTCACCTAAACAAGTGGGATGGATGGAATGATGGAAACGCGCCTTGCATAAAAGTTTGATTTTATTCAAAAAGATAAAGAATATAAATATTAGGATGTTAAAATACGTTCTCAGAATTGTACACTGATTATTTATGGACAGGTTATGGAGTCAGTCACAACATTTTTCGGCTACGAGTGAAACTCAGGCGGCGGTCTGAAGTTATCAGTTCCCCCGCCGAACGCGAGCGATCTCCGGCACGAGATCCAGCGCCGTTACGGTGGAAACAGGACAACAGAGACTGGTCGATTATACTTGAATTTTCTCCTAAATGTTTATTTTTTTTACTTCTAATATTTGTTAAACGAGCTTAAATGTAGGCAATATGCATTAAACACGATATAAAATATGCTATACTATAAAATATGATCGAAAATAAAGGAATTATCATGCAAACCAGTGGTTGTGTGGAGTATTTAAAAAAAAAAAGTTTAAAGGATTTAAGTTAATCTGTAAACATTAATTCATATATGAAGTAAAAGAAAAAAAAAAAAAAAAAGCTAGTATTGTAGTAAAAAATAAATCGCCCCATTGCTGGGTTAAATAAACAACCCAATTTGCTGGGTAAAATTAACCCAGCATGTGTTCTGTGCTATATTTACCAGCCCTTGGGTTAAAAACAACCCAACCCAGTGTTTTTGTATTCACAAAGGGGCACAAGAGGCTCTCAGAAGACGATGTCTGCTTACATAGCAAGTGAACATGAGTCCCAACAAAAGAGATTATATTTCTTTGCCAATTACTGAGTTATGTTGAGGGACCCTCGAGACCATTCTAAAAGAGAACATATCATAATTAGAAATACTAATACAAATACTAAAAATAATAATACTGCTTTCTCCCAGTATCTGATTTAACTTTCGCATTTGTAAATTGTATTATGGCTGGACTGGTTCTACTGTTCTAGCTTTATCCTCAAATTGTCTGCACTGTGTAAAAGAACTGGGAAAAATAAATAAACTGAAAACTGTTGCTCATCAAATAAATTCTTGTTTGTGTTGGTCCTCTGGGTTTACGCAGGCGAGGTGTTCTAGACAGGTCTTCTGATTGCACACTGTTTTGAAGTGAATTATTTTGAAGGTTGGCGATTCTTGATTTTGCTGGCTTTTTTTGACCTGTTCGCTGTCCACAGAACCATTTACAGAGTTTTTGCCCACATTAATATACATTTTTAAAAAGCAGTAAATTAGCACATCACTAAAAGAGATGAATAGCAATTTGCATATTTTGAACTGTGGAGTGGTCTCATAATTAGCTAAAATCTAATGTGCTTTAATTTGGCAGAATAATCAACACAGTGTGCCAAAATAAGTAGCAGAAATTGGTTGACCTCTACTCAGGTGAAGACAGGAGAAACTTGCACATTTTCCACATACAAAAAAGTATAGCCCCAGAGTGAAAGACACATTTTTTAAAACAGGTACCAGTGACCTACAGAGTCAGTCAGACGGCAAGCTTTAATGCCGCTACGTGGCATGTAATTGTTTGACTTGTATTTAATGTATGACTAATGTGCATTAATGGCCTGACTCTGTTCCAGTTCATACAGAGGGAAGTGTGTTCCTGCACCGTTACAGCTCTCAGGAGAATTAGTTCCTCTCCGCCGCGAGTGAGATCTCGTAAGTGCATAATTGCTGATCGGGGTGCTTAGTTTGCCATATGATGAGAGAGACCTCTGTCAGAAAGAAAGAATTAAAGTCACACTCATCCTGTACTTCGACTGAGGATTTACTTCTCTCTATGCCCAGTTATTGTAAGTGTGTTTTTGTTGGCTACAGCAGATAACTCTTCTTCATATGGCATCACATCAGTTTCTGACCTCTAGGATGCGCAACCCACAGGCCATTTGTGTCCGCTGGGCACATGGTAAAGGTGGCGCTCTGCCCTTATTAGATGGAGCACCTCCACCTTCTATCTGACTGTCTGCGGCTGGGGTAAACATTCCTCTTGATTGCTGATGCATAGTGACCGCTGCGTCCAGAGCCTCCGGCTCAGAACTATAAACTACTGTGGTTACAGAAATCTGCATCTCCATACAGATGAGTCTTTTAAGTGTTTTAATAGATGCTTTTACACAATGACATTATAGGTCTCAGTTCCAACTTTTATGACACTTGCCTAATGCTCATTTCAAACCTTACACGTATGTGACACCAATGAGCATGTTTCTTCTGTTAATTAAGTGCAACCACAATTTTTATCTAAAAAAAAATGTTCTTGCTTTTTTTTTGAAAAAAATAGAGAGAGAGAGAAGCCTTTGGCAACTTTGTAAAGTCAAACTCGACAAATGTGTCTTGCATATTGAAGGTTTTGTCGTGATATACTGATGATTTTTAAATTTGTTAAAAGTAGTATAATGTTGAATATTTAACATAATGTGCAAAAGTAACTGTTCATCATTGTTCATAAAATTCATGAAAGATCATGAAGTCACAAAATTATCATAAGCTTCAAATGCACCGAACAAAAAGCTATATTCAGATGTGACGGCATTAATAAATGTGATAATATGATCATTCATGTAATGACACAATGACAAGAAAAACAAAAACAAAATTTGAATATATTTTCAATTCCATAATATATACAATCATAGTGTAACCGATGTAAAAGATAATTAAAATAAAACATTTAAAGCTATTATTTTCAATTCTACTTTTCGATTAAAAAAAAATACTGGGAACTTGGGACAAATGGACAAATGGAAATCAAATTGTTGTAACACAAAACTTCACCTAATCCAAACCCTGTCACCCTGGAAAAAATATTTCACTCCTTAGCAAGGAGAAAGACTTGTGTTTGCTAAAAAGTGATAATTAATGAAAGGCGAGCTTTCCCTAATTAAGTGCAGATTTCCCCCCGTCTTCTCCTCGTTAATCAGCGGTGAAACTGAGTTCATTGTGTGGCAGTTTGCTGTTGCTTGGGGTTTCAAATGAAAGAAAAAAGAGGAGATGGGAGATTGAAATAATTTGTTTAATTTGGAGCTGCTTAGTGTCTCAGCAGGTGAGAGCGGTCTGTATGAGAGCTCCGGGGCCCGGCTGGACCGCGGGGCCGGGGTCAGGCTGCCATGGCTGACTGTGTCACACTTCACTTCCCCCCCAGCTGCAGAGGCCCTAACACCCCCTTCACGACCCTGCTACACAAAACCAGCCACTAATTATCTCTGAATAGCAATTTTATTGAACCCTAATTTGTGGTAATGGATTGTGATAGGGTGTAAGGGGATAGGTAGAGAGAAATAAAGGGGGAGAGAAACAGAATGTGCATGAGTGAGAGAAAGGATTGTGCTAAACAATAGCTTTTGAGTTTGAGATATCTGTAGCATGATATTTGACCTACACGCTAAAAAACACTGGGTTAAAAACAACCCAATTTGGGCTGGGCAAATATATTTTTATACTATAATACTAGCTTATTTTTACTTTTACTTAATACATGAATTAATGTTTAAAGATAAAATCTTCTAAACGTCTTTTAAATACTCCACACAACCACTGGTTTGCATGATAATTCCTTTATTTTCGATCATATTTCATAGTATAGCATATTTTACATCGTTTTTAATACATATTGCCTACATTTAAGCTTGTTTAACAAAAATTAGAAATAAAAATGAAACATTTAGAAGTAATTCAATCGTAATGGACCAGTCTCTGTTGTCCTGTTTCCACCGTAACGGCGCTGGATCTCGTGCCGGAGATGGCTCACGTTCGGCGGGGGAACTGATAACTTCAGACCGCCGCCTGAGTTTCACTCGTAGCCGAAAAATGCTGTGACTGACTCCATAACCTGTCCATAAATAATCAGTGTACAATTTTGAGAACATATTTTAACATCCAAAGTGTTTATATTCTGTATCTTTTTGAAGATATGTGAGTTTTTTATTGCGGGCTTTTTGCGACTTCTTCAGGAGAGAGCAGTGCAGCTTCGTCGTAAAAATTAATTATTGTTCTGTATATCGTTTAATTTTATGCAAAGCAACACACGCGCGATGTAAGGCATCAGGTGTTTCCATCACGCGATAAGACAGACGTGACACTTGACCCTAAAAAGGCTCAACCCAGGACTTCAGTAGAAAAAAATAACCCAAGATTTTTTAGAGTTTAATGGAAGTTATGTAGATTATAGGCGAAGGTCAGTTGAAGAACGAAACATTGTTTCTCTTAAGTTTAAAATGGTTTTAAAGCAGAGATTATTCTGAAAATCCTGGTGTATTGGCGAAACATGTGCGGTTCTAAAATAGCAAAAGTGTCACAGGTCTTTTCCTGGTGAAAAACGGAATCTTCTGGAATGGTGTTGTGGGGGAGGAAGCACTTTTAATGGACACGGGGCAACGGCAGATGCTGTAGGTCACCTGGGTGAACACAAACACAGACAAACCCACACACACATTGTTCTTTCTCTTATCGCCCGGATTAAGGCCGAAACTGCTCGGAAGCCTTCTTTTTAATACTTCTTATTCTGTAGGATACATAAGTAAAAAAAGAATCAAATTAAAATGAAAATGTCATATGTTTTCTTTTCCTTAATACACAGAATAAACAGCACAGATGCAGGTTGTCAGGCTCCCTGCTCAGCGGTCGGTCCGGCATTTGGTGTTTACTGTGGATTTGGGCTTCGTGGACTCACATCACAATACGCAGATTTAGAGATTGTAAAGGAAGTTGTGGGGCTTGCAGCAGGAGAATAGAGACATCCCCTCACCCTCTCCACACATGGATATACAAACACACTCACACACACACACACCGTCACACACTCTGCCTCTGTCAACCCGTCTACCCAAACCAGATGGCTGATGCCTAGGTTGAGCTTGACTAAGCTAAAATACCTGATTACAATTCACCGATACAATTCAAATATCGTACCCTGGCTTAAGGCTAATGCCACGGTAACAGTATCATTTATTTTCTGCCTGTTGTCTTTATCCATGTCTTACTGGGCTCTGAGCCCCTAAACCCCTTCACCAAACAGAAACACATCAAATAACGCCATTGCATTGTTTCTTAGTTTTACAGCTGAGACAACAAAAATGCATTATTATAAAAAAAAAAAAGATACATTTTTTAACACCATCAGCACCTCAATTGATTTTTTTTTTATTATTTAAATTAGTTAAATACACATTTATATAGAACAAAAGTTTTTTTCCCTCTAATATTTACATATTTCTGTTTAAACTTATAAATGCACATACAGTACATACAAATATGCAGTAATATATCAATTTAGTTTTAAACAATTTTTTTTCATGACATGAGGTACTGATCAATTATGCAAATATTTGTATTTAAATGTTACAAACGTCCAAATACATTTTGGAATTTATATAAAAAAAAAGATTTTTGGTTTTGAATATGCATTAAACATAACTAATGAATAATATTCTATATTAATGGTGTTACATTTTAATGAAAGCTTAAAGGCAAATACAGTGTTTCTTAAAGGTTACACACATCCTTGCTCTGTAATAATACTAATAATAACAGTAACATTATAAATATGTTTTAATAATATTCATAATTTATTATTATTATTATTGCATCAAATTAATTCTTTAGTGAGTGACTGTCAGTTTTCTGGTGATGGTGAATTACTTAATACATAAGGTGTTTGCAGAAATGTTTATCGTTTCACCCGATTTATTGGGTGTTGTTGACAGTTACAGACAGAAGTTTTTGATTGACAGGAACATGTGCTTTACAGTTATATATATGTATTGCTATAGTACAGTGCAAAAATAATTAGAGAAAATATTAAAGGGACATTTAGAAACAAAATGTGAAATATGTATAGAGTAGTAACTGAACATTTCATTTTGAATTTTAGATCAGAGAGTATATGTTGGACCACAAAACCAGTCATAACGGTCAATTTTTTGAGATAAGCTTTCCATTGATGTATGGTTTGTTAGGATAGGACAATATTTGTTTGAGATACAACTATTTGAAAATCTGAAATCTGAGGGTGCAAAAAAATAAAAATATAGAGAAAATTGGCTTTAAAGTTGTCAAAATGAAGTCCTTAGCAATGCATATCCACTCACAAAAATACATTTTTGATATATTTACAGTAGGTAATTTACAAAATATCTTCATGGAACATGATCTTTACTTAATATCCTAATGATTTTTGGCATAAAAGAAAAATTGATCATTTTGACCCATACAATGTAATGTTGGCTATTGCTACAAATATACCAGTGCGACTTATGACTGGTTTTGTGGTCCAGGGTCACATATGTTATAGTTACTAAAACAATAATAATAGTTTCTGCTATAGAGAGAGGGTGACTGCAGAACTTAGGATCTTATCCATATCCAAATAGCATTCATTAGCAATTCAGCTACTTATTTTGTTTGGTTTCCCCCCTGGCTGCTAATTAATGCTTAATCAAAACTGCTGAACTGAACATCACAGAAAATTTAATGAATATTGAAATAAGCCTGAACAAATTTAGGGAATTCTGGCAGGACGTATTTTTTGCAAATGTCATAGCACATGGGGTCCTTTTCATATGTGTGTGTGTGTGTGTGTGTGTGTGTTTTAATAATACAATACTATCTATACATTTAACCAGATTCTCCACCTCGATAATCATAAATGTGTCTGAAAATGACAGCAGATTCACATCTTCTTGAGGTGAAGGCTTAGACACTGTGCTGCAGTGTGATCCAAGAGGATTGCATTTTCAAATAGTTTTGACTTTTTAGGCCAAAGTCATATTTTAATGATTTAACAGGCTGAGAATGTCTGTTTGTGCCTGTCAGGTTTATTTTAACTTGTGATAATTTGGAATATTACACATTTCTTGAGAAATTGGAGAAATCTCTTTCATTTTGACACTACATTATGTTCTGCCTTGCTTAGTGACTTTTAATGGAACATGATTATTAATGTTCCCTTGCAGGAGGAGCTGTCATGTTTCTCTAAGCCGAACACGTGAGGAGGTGGAAAATGAATTTAAAATATACAGTAAATTGAGCTCTTTACCATATTTTATAACAAACAGCTGAATTGAAATGCATGTATTCAAATTCCAAATATTCCTTTGTTTATGTCCACACTACAACAACCAACAGCAACCCACCTCATTTAAATACCATTATGACTACACATACATTTTTTTTTTTTTTTTGGAAAAATAAACATATGTCTATTTTTATTTCTTGATAAAATCAAGACTGGCATAGAGGACACCCACTTTCAAATCTTGGTGACAATTTCCTGTAAAGTTACTCAAATGCAATCTGACTTGTGACAAGGGGATGTAATTCCTAAAACAGAATATGCCCATCAGTGGAGCCCCAATTTGCATAATGAGGAGACTTCCATTTCTGCTAGCAATATTTTTGACATCTCCAACTTGGAGCTGTGCTCGAACAAAGTGAAAAACGTCGATAGGCATGAGAAGAGAAAGGAGTGAAAGCAGCGGGCACTGTCTGTGTGTGAGGAGGGCACACAGAGCTGAACAAACACACACGCACACACACACACACACACACACACACACACACACACACACACACACACACACACACACACACACACACATAACTTTGTCTCTCAGAAACACAGAGGCTCATTGGACTGAAGCAGTGTAGCTCTGAGCAGTACAAAAAGGGAACTCTGAGCACCACCACAGGAAAGGCTTTTTTGGACTTTAAGTGACAGCCTGACAAAAATGACCGTACTGACATTAATTCCATGTCGCTCTTTTGCTCTAATTGTTGATTCAATTTGCTAATTACTAATTTGATTTAAGTGGCAGCCAAGACTCCATGTTTTGGGGACATAAGCGATAGAAAGGAGAATGTACTGAGGCTTTTGTGATGGCTTGTCATGCAGGGCTAACGGAGTAGTTATGAATATTCTATGAGTTCAGTCTTAATAGTTTCTGATCTGTTTATTTTTGAAAACAGCGCTCCACAAAACACGCCACCGGTCCTGCGCTTGACATTTACAACAACACAAATGCTCTCATTCAGACACAAGTGGTGCTGAATCACATTTGAGCTGTTCTTGGAATCAGTGAGGACTCAAAACTTCAATGGGGCATAACCAAACATGCTGTCTCTGAGATTAAATCTCTATGATTGGATGGGTTGTGTAAAATAATAAAAATATATGGACAGGTTTTTGCATTCTATTCAAAATAGAGATTGTCAACATTTTATATATGAGTATGTTTATATTGATGATTATGAGGTATGTAAAGCCTCTCATTTAGATGAAACACAAGTTAAAAGCCATTATAATGACAAGTGTAAAATATACATACAGTATATACTAGTTCTACCACTACTAAATATTTTATTTTATATATTATTTATAATATACACTCTAAAAAATGCTGGGTTAAAAACAACCCAAGTTGGGTTGAAAATGGACAAACCCACACTGTAAAAAATAATTGTTCATTTAACTTAAAAAAGCAAGGTAGTCTTCAAATTTTGAGTTCATTGAAATAAAAAAATTTGAGTTAATACAATGAAGGCGATTGGATTAATCAACAGAAACTCAAAATATTATGTTATCTGAACCACATTAATTATCTAAGATGATTTGACAAATCATGAAAATAATTTTTTACAGTGCACCGACTGGGTTGTTTTAACCCAGTGGTTGGGTTAAATGTTTATCCAATGTGCTGGGTAGTTTTATTTAACTCAACTATTGTTTAAAAATGACTATATGTCTGGCTTAAAATGAACCTAAAATAGGTTGGAAATTAAAAATCAGACACATAATTACTAGAGGCAACAATAATAATCAAAAGGTGAACATTTATTAATAAGCAATTTCATAAATGTTAATTGTTTAACTATAATTCATTAAACTTATTAATAAATTTTAATTTCCAACATATGTTGGGTTCATTTTTAAGCAAGCAATGCAGTAATTTTTAAACAATAGTTGGGTTAAATAAAACTACCCAGCAGGTTGGGAAAACATTTAACCCAACCGCTGGGTTTGTCCATTTTCAACCCAACTTGGGTTGTTTTAACCCAGCATTTTTTTCCAAATAAGATCAGTTTTAGTATTTTTTGCTGATAAATAAATGTTAACTATGCCATGTTTAAATTTAGATGCTTTTCCCATGTCTTACAATAAATGATCTTTTTTTCGAGCTTGCAAATTTATTCAAAAACAGCTTGCAATGCCACGTGGTTTAGCATGAATTTAAATTGAATCATTTTACAGAATTTTACAAAAGTTACCTCATTTCGGCTGGTTAGATCTTAAAGCATTTGTTAGGAAATGCTAAAGAATCTTTGAGCTTTTGTTCCCAGAGCTGAGAGGATCATTGTTCAGGCTTACGTTCCCCATCCAGACATGCAGATACATCAAGTCATCAAGTTTCTTGTTGTGCCTCGTGAAGTTGTCTTTGCTCCTGCACGAGTCCAGTAAGATATATTTTCCTCTGGATATTTGCAATGGTATTAAGCTGTATATTTCCAGAGAACCTTTGGGATGAAAGTTTGAAAAGACCTGGAAAGCACTGCTTTTGCTTTTATATTCACTGCGGTTTTGTTGGACTTGCAAATGATGGGTTGATCTTCAACAGCATTGGCATTTTAGATGGAAATACATACAGATATTGCATGTTATGATGCACAGTTTCTCTAATTATAATAACGGAATATTCTCTTGGCTAATTTTGGGTTGCTATGGTGACGGGGAATAAATATGGCCATGTATTAATTTATAGTTCATACATTTGAATATATTTTTTGCTAGTTAATTTATTAATTTTCAGTTGGAAGTATAGGTTTGACAGTAGTAGGCCAGAATCAGTTTTGCAATATCATAATAAGAGACTTAGAATTTATATTTATAATTTATTGCTGTATATTCAGTTAATATTAATTTATGCATTTAAATTTTCAATGACATGAGGTGTATAGAAATATAGCTTTCTTTTTTGCTCCCCCAAAATATGCAAATATAACTATGTATATCCACTAATTTTGCATATTTTTCTTAATATCAGCATTGTAAATATGCCTCTGCTGTGTATTTTCTTTCCCTATACGAGCTGAATATACTCTACAAACTTTCCTCAATACAACAGTAGAAATCCATGATATCACAGTGGTGTATGGAGGGTGTAGTTTCAGTTTGAGGCGTTTTATATTTGTATTGATAAATAAACATTATTTAAAACATCTGTCAAGCCCTGTTAAATATCGTTGGCATGGTTCAGTGGCTTTCGGAACCCTGGGCATGGAATATTTAATTATCGTACTAACTGAATAATCAAAAAGTCAATTTCCAATCCGCTGGCTGCCCGTGTTCTGGAGACAATTGCATTTGTAATATTTGTATGCGTAATCTATGTCTCGCTCCTGTGTCCCCACCCACAGTCTTACGGGGGAAACGGAGTGTGTTTACACTACAGAGACACCCATCAGACCTGCTTCTGCTCTTATTAAAGACTTCAGGTCTGTCTTTCACTGCCATCCAGACAGACTCTATTGATAACGATATGCCTATAAACATGAGTGTGTTTATATTGATGATTATGGTGTATTTTAACCCTCTCATTTAGATACAACCCATTTCTCAAACCATTACAATGACAAACATGAGTACAGTTTACATACAGTTTTATATATTGATTCTACTACTACTACTGCTACAACTAATAACACAATAATATACAGTTATACTTATATTAAAACCATATGTGACCCTGGACCACAAAACCAGTCATAAGTCGCACGGGTATATTTGTAGCAATAGCCAACAATACATTATATGGGTCAAAATTATCGATTTTTCTTTTATGCCAAAAATTATTAGGATATTAAGTAAAGATCATGTTCCATGAAGATATTTTGTAAATTTCCTACTGTAAATATATCAAAAATGTACTTTTGTGAGTGGATATGCATTGCTAAGGACTTCATTTGGACAACTTTAAAGGCGATTTTCTCAATATTTTGATTTTTTTGCACCCTCAGATTTCAGATTTTTAAATAGTTGTGTATCGGCCAAATATTATCCTGTCCTAACAAACCATACATCAATGGAAAATGTATTTATTCAGCTTTCAGATGATGTATAAATCTCAATTTCAAAAGTTTACATACAGTATATTATGGTTCTACTACTGCTACTACTACTACTAATAATAATGCAATATACTTACACAATAATATACAATATACAACTATACTTATATTAAAACCATATTATTAATTATAACATGACAACAGCAATTCAAAATAAAAATAATGTGATCATACAAAAATTATCATCAAATGGCCATACAAATTGTAGTTTGAAAATAATATTAAATAATATAAATATTAAAATTATTACAATTTAGAACAGCATAAAAATAATAATAATAATAATAATAATAATAATTATTATAAATATTATTATTATTATTATGTATGCTGTTATAAATTTTAATAAGCCAACATTTTAATTTGATATTATTTAATATTATTTTTAAACTACAGTTTGTATGGCCATTTCTTAGTTTCTTAAAGTTGAGAGGAAATATTTTAAGTTTTTTGAAAATAACTTGCATGGAAAATGCACTTATACTTGTACATGGATGTATTTATGTGTATTTCTGTGAAGACACAAATAAACACCTCTACATTATGAAAAGCTATACATTTGTACCACCTTATATTTTAATGTTCAGTTTGATTGATAAATGTTGTTTTCCATAGACAACTTAATCCTCTCAGTGTTACTGGACCTTACTGTCTATGTCCGATGCTGTGTTTCCCGTACAATGAGATCATTGTTTTATTTAGTGAGCTGGCTCCCCTGTGCTTGTGTGTGTGTACATGTATCCGTGTGTGTTTGGCAGGCAGTACCAGGCTGGGTCAAACCAGCTTAGTTCCGAGCCGCTGGATGACCTGGCTCGGTGGCGTGCTTGCCTGCTCCCAATGACCCGTATGATTTCATTACTGAGAGGTGAGGGACACACACACACACACATGAGCAAGCTACTGTGCTGTAAGCCTCATCTGCCATGTGGAAGGGGTCACACAGACATGCATGACCCACAAACACAAACAGGCAGTTACAAACGCAAATATGCCACACTTCACGCACGGACACATACAAATGCACTCACACACACACACACACATGCATGCCTATGAAGTGCCTGTTAACTGTCAACAGGCATTTCATACTTTTACAACTTAAACATGTACAACCTCAAACTTTGTGAATATATCATTTTGTGTTACACATTTTTACATTACAAACTTTTGCATTTTTTATTTAAACACAGCAGTTGCACTCATCGCTTTTTAAGTGAAATAACCTCTACTCATTATATCAGTGTTTGAGTTGTGGAGGGCGTAAAGGTCAGGAAAAAAAACCCCAGCTTCAATGAATCCACTAGATGGCGGTGTAGGTTTGTGCTGGCCATCGTTTCTGTTGTGGTGGAGAAGGAATTTGTTCTCTTTTTGCACTAGACACAGGACAAGGCCTCAGAGACAAAACAAGGACATGTGCTTTGATTTCCCATTATTTACGTATACTATTAAGCAACACACACCAATCAAATCAATTTATATATCTCTCTTATGAGTTTTGAGCACTCTGTGTCAATATCCGGATTAGCTTAAATTCCCTTTTTAATTGTGAAGTCTTTTGTCTAGGCATCGAGTTTCTCTTCAACACATGCTGTGTCCAGTCCGGTGTTTCAGAGATGTGTGTCTGACAGCCCTCGCTGGAAGAAGTGAGTCTTGATTACAGTAATCATCCCAATGTCAGAATGAATGAGTGCAGAGGAGGAGTGTACAGTGCAGCTGCCCACTTCAGCAGCACCTGACACAAAGCCCCTGCTCTCTTTCACCCTTTCTTTTTATCCTTCTTTTTACCTCTCCAAGAACCGTCCAGACTAAAGAGGCAGAGGAGCCCTGAGGGAGACAACTTACACTGGCCCGCTTGCGTGAGCTCGCACACAAATGCAAAGAGTTTTAAAATATAGTTCAATGAAATGACAATTCACATACCCAACGTTGTATCAAACTTGTATGACTCTTTTTCCTCAAACACCAATTATGAAGAATGTACAGGTGTTTTTGGGGGAGATTTTGGATCATGTGCTGTTTTCCAAGCCTTCTGAATTCATACAATATTTTTGTGTGAGGAACAGAGCAAAAAATTTAAGTCGTTGTACACTGAAAATCTTGACATCTGCTCCAGCTCAACTTTATGTTTTTGATAGACGAACGAAGTGAACAAATCATTGTTTTGAGTCGGACTGTCACTTCCATTTTTGGGGAACAGACCACAACTTAAATTGTTTTAAATCTTGAATACTTTTGAGCACAGACTTAAGTTTGGTCTCCTTATAAAGGGGACACTTGGCAGATTATTTTAGAAGTGAAAGAGCAAATATGAAAGTGAAAAAAATTGTTTTAGTTTAGGAAAATGTAAAATGTAAAAATATGATTTCTTATAATTTATATAAAATATATATTTCAGGAAACTGTTTTACTCTAAAATTGCAAGAAAATTTGCAAGTCAAAATCTAAAATATAATCAAGTAGTGTTTCAAATTTTAGGTTGATATCTCAAAAATGGAGCTTTTAGTAAGATTTTGTTTGGGCGCAGTACCAAACTTTTCCACTAGATCCATCCAGGCTCCATTGGTGACCACATTAACACTCTTCCATTTCCATATGGTTTGAGTGACCATTTATTTCCAAAATGTTTCATATTTATGAAACTGACATCCTATTCAGAAGTAGTATGAGCAGAATGGCAGTATTTGTTTTGAATTCAGCCTTTAACAAACACATAAAAGAACAAGATTTTTCATTTTCTTTGCTATTTCAGAATAAATGTCTGAACATGCCTTATGAGTCTGAAAATATTGTTGTTGTGAATTAATAAATTACTGTTCCTGTCATTTGTCTAGAAAATCAGAAAATGACAAATATGAAAACTACAATTTGTAAGCTTTCAAATTGTCAATATAATAAGGTTTAGACTAAGATATTATTGTTAAAATATATAATGGCAAATGTCCAGTGGGACGGTAACAGTTAAGGGGGTCATAAAAACGAGAAACTTTGCTTCTAAACACAGCTCGAGAGCTGTCGTTCCAACCACACAAGTTTGAGATGCAGTTTGCGAATGTTCGTTTGAATGATGGTTTCGGGAAACACAAATCGTTGAACTATGTTAGTAACGACAGAACTTGCAATGTTAATTGGCTAACAATGCTTTTGGGAAACGCACCCCAGTTTGATTTGTTTCACAAAACTGGCATGAAGGATTGATTCACGAATCAAAGTGATTGGGTTCTCAATTTAAACTCACTGACTCAATAGTATGGTTGCGGCGATTACCATCTCGCAGTTATTGTGTAAATGTATCACACAAATCATGTGGATTACTTGTATGATGTGTTTTATGGTGCTTTTGATGCTTGAAAGTGCTTTGTGATTCCATAGAAAATTATGACCAGTAGATTTTTCAGAATTTCTCCTCCAGTGTTGCAGATTTGGAAAGACATGAGAGTGAGTAAATGATGATAGAACTGTAATTTTTTAGGTGCACTATTCCTTTAAGCCCTACTAATAAACAAATAGAAACAAATTTCTATTTTGAAGTGCTCCCCAGTTCACTTATGTATTCAACTCATCCTCTCTAAGCCTTTCTTCCTCTTTCCTCTCTTTTCTTCTTGTTTCCCTCGCTCCCCTCATCCCTTTCTAATGTTCTGATGCTCCATTCTCTGTTTGCGAGATCGGAGCATAAAATGCATGGAGAGGAGAGACTGGGGGGAAATTGACTCTAACAAATAGCTTGAAAGGAATGCACAGCATATCAAACTAAAGCCTGCAAAAACAGACAAAACACCATCATTTCCTCCCAACTTCTGATGTCGATGCACAACAAACTAGCGTGCCAATGCCAGCAGAATGAAAATAGAGACAGAATCAGTCTGTGTTTTGTTGCGCTGTCACTTTGACGTGACTGGGAAGTTGCCTCGACGTGTTTGGCTAGGAGAGGAGAAGAGAGGAGCTTGTTTGATTAGCATCATCTCAGCGGTGTCAGTTACCGGCTTCCTCTTCACGGTTTAAAGGGCCAGCCGAAACTGCCTCAGAGCATTCAAGAACACTAAATTCGTTTATTTTCGTTCTTCTATTTGATCATAGCCACTAAAAAAGTGATGTCTACATGCATGGGAAGACTTTAACTTTCAGGAAAAACATGCGTCGTTCATTTTTGGTAATAGCCGTAGAGTGTCCGCTCTCTTTGTTTGCTTTGATAATGTAAGGGTCATGTATTCCTCAGTAGCGTAAAGGCCCATCAAAGCCATTTTCTTCATTAAACAAGGCTTGCAGTGAACATCAGCACTCCATCCATCTCTGCATATATGTGTCCATCGCTGTTATTCAGCTGGTAAAGTAGTAACCTTTCCACACACAGATCAGGAGAATACTAATGTCCTGTCACTCTGTTGTTTTAAAACAACTAAATTACCTCAACCATCAGAGGCTACTGTGAAAATCACATAACGCGCTCACAACCGCTCTCTTCAAAGTCTGAACGCAGGGGACAGAAGCACGCAGCGAGAGAGGTGGTAATGACAGACCATTATACACACACATTTCAGGAGAGAAAGGAGAAAACACAACTGAGGTATAACAATGAGCTTTCAGCATGCATCTGTGACACAAGGAAATGACTCTACTCCTTTTATTAAAGTGCTGGTTATTTTCCTGTTGAGATACACATGTTAAGAATATTTACTTTTTCTGTCAGTGCTCTCGCCAGACGTGTCTGACGGATGAAAATTCTCATTGTTTTTGCATTAATGCGTGTGCGTATAAAGAGCCCGCGTCTCTGTTCTGCCCATAAAATGCTTTGATCGTTGAGTTTTTATAACATACACGCTACAGAACGGGACTGATGCTCGTCGTCGAGGTGTATAAGCTAAACCAAAATGGATATAATCTGCAATCACTTTTTTTCATCCTGTTATTTTTTGAAAGCATTAATAATTTCTCTTTTTCACAACAGGGCTGTCAAGCGTGCACTTCTGCACCTTTCTGCTATTTGATTTCCCATGGTGCTGAATCAGTCTATCATTATCTCTGCTTTAGGTGAGCCTCGCTCCATGAAACAGGCTTTTTACAGGTAGTTACGTTAAAATATGCTCCCCCTGTGACTGTAGCCAAATCTGTTTTAGCCGTGCTAATGTGCTGGGTTTCGTGCTTAAAGGCCGTTACCGTTAGCATACGGCGTGAAAGCGTCACAGACTGCTAATGCTGCCTCATCAATTGGTGTCTGCCAGACCTCTGCTAAAACAAAACTATTTTGGCCCATTACCACATTCCGGAATGGTTTTGGCAAAATATCTGTGCAACCCTCTAAATTAGCCGGAAGGACGTGTGGATGATGGCCTAGTTGTACAGATTATGGTTCTGTTGAGCAACCTGTGGCTATAAAACAAGCGGGCTGTTTGACGAGGATTGATCTGCGGTTTTAATAGTCATTATCCACATAATAGATGGCTCGTGTCCAGTTTCCAAATCCCACCACTTCTCTCCCCTCTCGCATACCTGCTTGGGTCTTTGGAAGAATGAGTTTTGTCTCCTGATGGTGACCAAGTATGAAAAACCAAATGCTGTATACCTTGAATGCAATGTAAGTTGCTTTGGATAAAATGCTAACTTTTCAATTCTGTATTCTTTGCGTAGCTAAAAAGCCAACCTTGCTAGCAGAACCTGATTTTGCCAAGAACAACATGTTCCTGGATCAACATCAAGTTTACAGTTCATGTCAAGTTTAGGCTTACAACCAGGGTTAGGTGCTTCTACATCAGTGTTATAGGGTTAATTCACCCAAAAATGAAAATGCTGTCATTAATTACTCACCCTCATGTCGTTCTACACCCGTAAGACCTTCGTTCATCTTCGGAACATAAATTAAGATATTTTTGATGAAATCTGATGGCTCTGTGAGGCCTCTATTGCCAGCAAGATAATTAACACTTTCAGTGCCCAGAATAAGTGGTTCGGAGCACCAAAGTCACATGATTTCAGCAGTTTGGCAGTTTGACATGCGATCCGAACCACTGAATTGAAACAAAAGATTCGAATTAGTGTTTTGAAATCGTCCATCACTAGATAGTGTTGAAAAGTCGTTATTTAGTTTTTTTGGTGCACAAAAAGTATTCTCGTCGCTTTATAATATTAAGGTTGAACCACTGTAGTCACATGAACTGTTTTAAATATGTTTTTAGTAGCTTTCTGGGCACTGAAAGTGTAAATTAACTTGCTGGAAATAGAGGCCTCACTGAGCCGTGTGGAATGACATGAGGGTGAGTAATAAATTACATAATTTTCATTTTTGGGTGAACTAATCCTTTATTCACCTATCATTTCCCTCTGATTTTAGGGATAACTTACATGTAGTGTTAGGTTTAGGGGTAGGGATATGGTTAGGAAAAAAAATTCAGACAGGAATGTTGTTCCAGGATCAACAAAATATGTTGACCCAGGAATGCGCCTAAAGACCAAAGTATATATCACTCTTTATGCGTACGTGAGGGTCAGCGTACAGTGCGCGACGCAAATTTCGTCATCAGAAGAGTACGAGCACCTCTAGATTTTTGTAACCTCGCGTTACAGATCGCACATGCGCATTTCATTTTTTTTTTGCAGTAATTAGTTTATCCACAAAGTGGCAACCGTGCCCTGGGGGCATCGATTCACAAGGTAGTCAAAGAAAAACTGCATTAACAGAACAGACCGGAACGCATGCAAGCTACAGCGACAATGGAGGCCTACATAGACGAGAGATTGTGTGAAGAGGTTAGAAAGTGCCCTCATTTGTACAACTCTAGCATGAAAGAATACAGATGTTTACATGATTGTAACTCGAGGCGAGAGATTGCTCAAAACTGCGCATACGTTGAATGCCTGTGTATGCATACTAGTTGAATGAAGTATACTTTCCAAGGCTGTGCGTTCGTACACTAAAGCTAAGTATACCCAGGGCTTAACTCGGCAAAATCAGGATGTGCAACATTGCTAGCACCAGCCTTTCTGCCTTCTTCTAACATTTGCCTCTGATCTCTTTCATTGTACATGCAGCAGGAGGTAAAATGACGAGCAACTGATCCTCAGACCTCTTGGCCCTTTCTCCCCACAACAGAGTGCATTCTGGGTAATGAATTGCCCCGCTCTTGCTTATTAACCTCTCCTAATGAAATCGCTAGGACACCATTGTTCCTCTAATGAACCTTCAATGACAGGACACAGCCCCATCTTTGTCCTTCGACACCACTGCTAAATTAGAATTCCTTTCTTTCCTCCTTCCCTCCCTCTCTTGGTGTTTCTGGAGGGCAGTGGGGAGATGAGCGTGTCCTAGCAGCTTTACCGTTGCCCGAGCTACGCCAAGGAAAGGATGGCTAACGGATTCCCTGGTCTACGGGTTGGCCGTGGCTGCGAGCACCCTTACATTAGCTCTGATTAGCACCTCCAGTATGGATCTGCGGCGCTAATTACTTGTGCTGTCGTGGTTCACTGAGATTTAAGTACCAGCGCCATCCCATTATCCCCAATCCCTGAAGTCTAGCCCTGCCAACCCACACTACAGAGCGTGCATACCTCACTGCAGGGTTATCGATACAGGCTGCTCGCTCAGCTCTCTGTAACTTAACCCTTTTGGTGCGCTTGCCCGCACTCTAACTGGCCTAGTTCTGGACTGGCCCAGTTTTGGCCTGAGCAAGCCGAGAAACAAAAGGGAGGAGTTCCATAGGGAATGGCTGTTATTCACACAGGGTCTGCACCACAGGGTTGGGCCCGCCGAATCGCACGGCTTATTTGGAGACGGACCCAAGCCTCTTGGATTTTGCATCTAGCCCCCAGAGTGTTGAGGGCTTGCTCTTTGCTCACCCCACAGATACTAATTACAATTCACATGTCACACTCGCAGGATAATGGGAGTCAGGAAGCAGAATTAGAATATTTCAGAAGCCTGCGGGGGTGTTAGCTCAGGAGAGGAAAGTGTGTCTGTTTCTCTGAGACTTGGGGGTGGGGGTAAGTTACACAGGGTTGGTGAAAATTGTCGCTATATTTGGCATCTCGGTGTGTGCTTCTGCCCCTTGTATCTGGCCCTGCTACCCCTTCTTCACACGCCGGGTGTGTGCTGGCACGGTGACGGCTGTCTGTTAGACTAGATTGAGTGGCATCTGCTGGGTAAAGGGAAAGGGCCGGCCTGGCTGTTGGCATGAGGTTGGCACACATGGCACACAGGGTACAGAGGGGGTGGCAGTGCCAGCAGCAGACTCGGGCTGGCCTGACAGCATGACATCTTCTGGAATGAAACCGCTCCCTTTGCCTCTCTCTTTCTCTCAGCTCCTTCTCTCACGGGTCTCTCTCAGTTGCTCTTCCTGCTCCCTCAGTCATTTTTTTCCCACCTCTCACTTGTTCTGCCACCTCTTATGACAGTCACTTGCTCCTCTTTTTCCAGTCCCGCTTCTGCACCTCTCCCCCTCATCCCCCTTCATCCTTTTACCAGGACCACTTATTTAAAACGTTTGTCCGTGTGGTCATTTTTCTCCACCCTTGGGCAGCGTTGACTGATTCTCTGCTGAATTCCATCTATATTTTCTATTTGCATGCATGTTTGCATGTGTGTGTGTATGTTTGTGTGTGTGGAAGTTTTCTGATAAAACAAACACTGTTAATGAACCACTGTGCTGACATCTGCAGGAACCCAACGACTAAATTAATGCGTGCACCACATATCAAACAGGAGCCTTCCTACTGTCAGCCACTGCATCTCAAAGAGAATACATAACAAGGAGAGACAGTTCAGAGAGAGGGAGAGAGAGAGAGAGCGCTCTAACTCTAGGACTGCCCAAGCCACAGAGAAATATTTCTCAGCAGAATCCTCACAAAATTGATGCCTTAAAGGATTACTTCACTTAAAAAAAAAAAACATATCTTATCAGTTTCTTTCTCTCATGAATCACTACAGCAGATTCGCTCTCTTTTTTGTGCATTTTACAAATGAGACAAATTCCAAATTGCTTCCGGGTTCTACGTCAGAACGCTATCTCATTATTGGCCGACTCCTGTGTCAGCATCACACGCATGCGTCGTGCTGCTCACGTGTACAGTGTCGGCCAATAATGAGTCGCCGTTCTGACGTAGAACCTGGAAGTGCTGCACTGTGTTTACTACGTCAACAGTGTAGGAGAATGACAGGGAAAACAAGAAATTGTTGAATAAAGTCATTACTTTTGTTTCGTTTTTGCACACAAAAAGTATTCTTGTCGCATAAAATTAAGGTTGAACCACTGTAGTCACGTGGACTATTTTAATGATGTCTTTACTACCTTTCTGGACCTTGAAAGTGGTGGTTAAATTTCTGTCTATTGAGGAGTCAGACAGCTCTTGGATTTCATCAAAATATTTCAATTTGTGCTCCGAAGATGAATGAAGGTCTTACGTGTTTGGAACGACCTGAGGTGAGTACTTAATGACAGAAATTTCATGTTTGGGTGAACTAACCCTTTAATAAACGTCCTCTTTAATTAAACACTGTGGGCCTCATTTATAAAATGTTGCGTAGAAACCATCGTACATTTGATCTTACGATGAATGTTTTAATAAATGAGGCCTCTTGACTGTATCATTGCGTCAGTTGAACTCAATAACTGGATCAGTCCAATTCATAAACAAATCATACAGAACGGTTTTGTGAACGATTAATCTCTAATCAGTGATCTGGCATCGCTTCTTCTCTTATGATCCCTTGAGAATGTACCAAGGAGAGCTAGGGCCAATGTCAAGATTTTCAATGGATAACAGCTTTAATTTTAGTCAGTTCCTCTCACAAAATATGGTAATTCATCTTTTGTGTTTCACAGAATAAGAAAGTCATACAGGTTTGGAATGACATGAGGGTGAGTAAACCATGGCAATTTAAAATGTTGAGGTAGCTATTCCTTTAACTCAAAGCAAGCAGTTTCTTTCTGAAGTCATAATATTCAGTTCTGTTCCTAAAGAACCATGTAAAGTCTTTTAGTATCAACTGTTCTGACTTTTTCTCTGCATAAAGGCAGCATAAAAAGACATTTTATTGCACTTCTAAAGAGACTCTCTTTCCTTTATCTACTAAATAATTTTTCTCTAATCAGTGCGACTGTTTTGAAGAGTGAATCTGTTCTGTTGTAAATGAATTTCGTGGGAATATGGTGATGGATGATGGGGTTCAGACGTCTTCATGTTGTGAGGATTGCTTCTCTGCCAACCTATTGTTGATTGACAGGCCCCCAGACAAGTCACGGCTGCTCTGCTGCCATCACACACCTGATCTGATCTGCCCATGTGTAATGCTGGCTTCACGTGCTATCGGAAATTTGATAATTCCCACTTCTGAAGTCGTGATTACGAGCTCATCGCATTCAAGTTGGGAGGGAGGGCAGTTCGTGTGCAATTTTTACCTAGGAAACTGATATTTACGATAATTTCGAGAGCACGTGAAGCCAGCATTAGTACCAACCTAATGGGATGGTGGGGGACAAAATAAATAAAATAAAATAATAAAATAAATGAAGGAATTATTTACCCTCACGTTGTTCCAAACCTGTTGAAGAACAAGTAGCAGAGCTTTTCTATTTGGGTAAAAACTAGGTGTAACCAAGATCCATCTTGGATCACTGAAACCACATTTGGAGATGACAGCATGGATTGACCATATATGCATTTTCATTATCCTAATAATTATTGGTTGTTAATTTTCTTTCATGCTTTATTTTTATCCTTAGGTACCATATTGTAATGCTTGGTATTATTCTTAATGCTTGGCTTTTTCTTAGCATTTTAACATCTGCATTAAAATTTCATATTCCCCCATTTTATTCACTTAAAAAAAAATCTCCATTAGCGTCCTTTACTGTAGAAATGTTTCTGAAAAAAGAGAATTATTATTATTTTTTTTTTTAACAGGCAGAATGACATAAACCATTCTAAATTATCCCTCGATGTTTTTATTATTATTATTATTATTTTTTTTTATTTGCTAAATGATGTGTGTATGTGTGATTAGATCTTGATCACACTGGAGATGCATTTGCTAATAAAAAGTCTAAATGCAATCTAGCTTAAGAATATCCTGTTTCATATCCAGGATACTATCTGGATATGAAATGCATGTTAGTTTCAGATGTAAATGGGATCAAACTTGTTTATTGATTATAATAAATGTTGTAAAGAAAGCTGAGGAATACAAAAAGGAATCTGAGGAACATTTTGCCATCTCATTTGTCCTCCCGCTTTCGTGAACTGACCTCTATGATCACCATGGCAGTCTTGTGTAATCTACTAATGTGTACAGTAAATTTGTCACTAACCAGTTTTGTAAGCATTAATTCCATTTTTTTTTTTTCACCAGCAGCATTTAGATCTGAGCGATAGAGACACGGTTGTTTGTCTTTGTGATTAAAAGGCGAGGAGACTGTCCTTTTAATCAGAGAGCGTGCATTATTACAACCTTGATTAAAGCTGCCAAATCTTTACGTTGTCATCTCTCATCAAGGCAAACAGGTAGGATGCGGTTTTGATTAATTCCACCCTGTGAGTGTGTGAAAGAGTGTGTGTGAGTGTATGATTGCCCAAAGGACAAATCATGACAACTATCAAAGGAATGCAAAACTCACAATTGCACGTTGAGTCTACAGATCACCATACTCTGTCGCCACAATATTTGAGCAGCTTTATATTTCAGAGATGAAGTCACCTCTATTCCTCACTTTTCTCTCTCCTTCTGTACCTGAGCCAGTGATTAATGAATAGATGCGGATGATTCAAACGCTCAGTGGCTCTTCATGATGTGATGGTGTCACCAGCAGTGACAGCTGGATGCTGGGAGAGGCCAGTGCAGCAGAATCAAATCTTCTCTCTGGTACAGAAACTACTGTCAGTCATCACGTCTTTGAATACATCTAATAAAAAAGAATACACAGCTCATTTGATCTACATTTCAAACCCTTGTGACACGTCACATGCACAAACAATGATTTCACAGCACTGACAATGTAGCCACCAGGCGCAGAAGGAAACTACAAATTTCTGCCATTCTATTTTCTACACAGATTTTTAAGGCACACTTCTGAGGAATGGATTTAAACATGGTAAAAAGTATTAAACAGAGCTTGAGCACAGCAAGCAATAGCCGTCATTTCACCATCTCGGTTAACTGTAGACCCGATATAGTCCGGCTATGAGTAACCCACTTCTAGCTAAAATAGCCCTGAATTTGGTTACGTATCGTTTTTGCTAAAATAACCTAAATAACGTTGTTGGAGAAGTCACACTGCAGGACTGTGCGCCAAATCTTCTGACACTGCCAAAATTTTGTTTGAGGTCAAATTTGATCACAATGGTCATTAATAACTTAGTCAGTGAACATGTCAAACCAGCGATCAAAGACTACAGATTTTAGCCTATAGGATTATATAGGAATCTTTTAAGATTTTAAAAATTTGTCTCAGACGACCAAATCGTGGCCAAAGATGCACAGTGTGCACCCGCCTTTAGACGTCTATTAAATTTTCACTGACAGCCCTTGTTTTAGCCTAGACGTCAGGGCCGTGTTTGGATGGCTATTAGGGTACGTTTACACAACACTGATGTACTAAAAATGGAAAAGTTTTTTCTTTGTACAGATGACAACATTATCAAAACTATCCCTGTTCACACAGCCGCGAAAATGACTAAAAACGCTGTATTACGCCTGCCAGACAATGTCACTTTGTAAAGAAAGACTATGCGCCTGCACATACGCATTCTTTTACAAAGCACTCATGCCAAACGCGCACGCCTATCCACCTTATTTTCACAGTTTACTGCACTTTGATATTCATCTCGTTATTTCCCTATAGCGGCTAATTAATCAGAAGTCTTGCACATTCCAAAATCATGTTGAAAAATAAGGTGGATTGACTAAACATGTAATACGCATGTGCATGCCGGCACCGTTTTCACAGATTCGCGTTTTTGCAGTTTACACAGAGATGACAACGATATCATTTTCAAATACCTGCACTTTGAAACCTGTTTTCAGGCCACCAAAACGCGTTGTGTGTAAATGAACGGCCAAAATGCATATGAAGTTTTCTGTTTTTAGTTGAAAACGGTGTTGTGTAAACAGCCCCTACACGTCTTTTAAAAGCAAAATTGTTGGATGAGAGAGTATGGGGGATAGTTGTAATGCTTTTTGCTCTTTTTGAACAGTGTTAATGTATAGATTTTTCATATTTTGTTTAAAGATCATATTTTTCCATTTAGTACTGCCCTTCAGAAGCTACATAAAATCCCAGAAGACAAAATAAATACAATTTACCCCGATAACACCCCCCTGGCTCTTAAAGGGTTAGTTCATCCAAAAATGAAAATTCTGTCATTAATTACTCACCCTCATGTTGTTCGAATCTTTACAAATCTTTTGTTTCGAATCAGTGGTTTGGAGCATGAATCAAATCGCCAAAGTCACGCGAACCATTGAAATTTCGAAACACTTATGACGTAACAAAGCCTCGTTTACTGAAATCATGGGATTTTGGCAGTTTGATACACTCTCCGAACCACTGATTCGAAACAAAAGATTCGTAAAGCTTCAACGCTTCATGAAGCAGTGTTTTGAGTAATCGTCCATCACTAGATATTGTTGAATAAAGTCGTTATTTTGTTTTTTTTTTGCACAAAAAGTATTCTCGTCGCTTCATAACATTAAGGTTGAACCACTGTAGTCACATGAACTGTTTTAAATATGTCTTTCTGGGGACCTGAAAGTGTTAATTATCTAATGCAGGCCTCACTGAGCCATCAGATTTTATAAAAAATATCTTAATTTGTGTTTCGAAGATGAACGAAGGTCTTACAGGTGTGGAACGACATGAGGGTGAGTAATTAATGACAGAATTTTCATATTTGTGTGAACTAACCCTTTAATATATTGTTGTCTTCTTGAGCATCAGTGTTTGAGTCCCTCAATTGTCCTCAGTGTGAAAAGATGGACCTCAAATCATACAGTCACTGCTGGAAAGGGTTCAAAAATGCATAAGATGATGGAGAACCAAAAGAACAGTGGGTAAGTAGAATCGATTTTGATTGGAAGTGTTGAATTTTCTCCCCTAAGATTTCTAATTTTAAACTCACCCCGTGTTACATCTCAATTGCCTGTTTCACTTATGCTCGCTGAACGCATGATCAAAGTATAGCCAAAATATTTAGTAAATGAAGATGCAAGACACGGGGGATTTGTGGAACTTTGTGAATGTCGTGTGTTTCACTTCTGAGAACATCTGTGCAGATTCAGTGTGGGCCTGGTCATCACTCATAGATTTAAGATGCTTGAGATATGGTGTCATAGACATTTAAGTTCAGTAAAGGCCTTTCAGTGCAACCGATCCTGTGCACACTTGAGCTATTTTATGAAAGGAGCCTTTCTTTTTATTCTTTGCTTTCACTCAGTCTTTCCTTTTAAATTCTTTTTCTTTGTTTGTTTCTGTCTTAGGCATATGACCTCTCGGTGCTGGCTACCACAGTGCTCACATTAAAACAGCTGCAATATCTCGTCATTTCTCTGGTCCCTGAATGCAGGGTTTGTGTTTGGTGAAGCGGAAGTTGAAAGCCTTTATTTAAGGGCTCGTGTTTAAGGGTTCACTGGCCCTGACCTCTCCTCTAATGTCCCACACTACTGACTCTGGTTGCACATAATTCATGCCATCAACCAAACACACACACAATTTTCTCTCTCTATCTTGTGCCCTGCTTTGGCTCCTGAGCTTTTGCCCCATACTGCGGATCGCTGACCCCTGTCGCTCTGCAGGGGGCCGTCCCATCACACCTGGCATCAGCTCAGACCCCCATCAGCTCAGTCCAGCCCAGGGGTGTGGGTCAGCTCAGCTCCACTGCACCTGTAGACACACACACTTGCACACTTTATTCAGTCTTGAGGTTTCAACAGGAGGATTTGCTGACTGATTTACTTTAGAGGACGATGAGGGCATCCTTCACTTTGCTTCACACTCTTCCCTATGGCTTTTAGACACAGACCCAAACCTGAGACAAAGACAGACCAAAGCGCAGATAGAATGAACTGTTCTTTGACGTAAGAACAAGGTTAAAGGCCTGTTCACAATTATGCGAATTTTGGCATGGAAAATGTGTTCGACAAGATTTTGAAACGTAGCTATGCATATAACTGCATCTGAAATATCAGCACTTTTGAATACTTTTGATTTTGAAGTATTTCCAGGTTTGATGACCACATTAAAGTTTCATAGCACTTCACTATATCATTGTAACTTTAAAGAGGCTTATAGCTCTTTGAAGCCAAGTAAACCTAACAAAATTACAATTTACATTTTTTGTCATATCCATGGAACATTGGGTAAAATCTAAATGGGGGATTTATCATAAAAAAATAGTTTTGCTTTTAAAAACAAAAACTTGTGGCCATTACCACTTCAAGTCATTTCCCCTTCTGCTCAGCTATGGCATTATTAATTGTTATTATTATATGACAGGTAGTTATATATGTATATATATATGATGATTGACATGATACCAGTTCTATAATTTAACATTCATTAACCTTATCACAAATCAAATTATAATAAATTAATTAATTAAATTATGACATCAAATGTCATTTTTTCTGTTTCTACTTTCACAGTTTTTTAAATTTGTCCTCTAAGTCTTTTTAAAAAGGGTTGATATTGAAGTTTTTCTTTAAATGACAAATTGCCATTTCTCTTTTTTTCTTCTGAAAAAAATATGGATTTTTTTGTTTGTTTAGTTTGCATTGGACTTGGAAACAGGCTTTCACAATCAGTTTTACATCTTTAATGTGACAGATTTTCAAATTTATTGGATCATGAAAAGTGTCACATACACTACCAGTCAAATGTTTTGAAACATTACTAATTTTAATGTTTTTGAACGAAGTCTCTTATGCTCATTTAAAATTATGGTTTTCTATTTTAATATACTTTAAAATATTATTTATTCCTGTGATCAAAGCTGAATTTTCAGCATCATTACTCCAGTCTTGAGTGTCACATGATCCTTCAGAAATCATTCTAATATGATGATTTGATACTCAGTTATTATCAATGTTGAAAACAGTTGTGTTGCTTAATATTTTTTTGGAACCTGTGATACTTTTTCCAGGATTCATTGATGAATAAAAGGTTAAAAAGAACAGTGTTTATTCAAAATATAAATCTTTTCTAACAATATAAATATTTACTATCACTTTTTATCAATTTAACACATCCGTGCTGAATAAAAGTATTTAAAAAAAAAAAAAAAAAAATACTGGCCCCAAACTTTTGAACGGTAGTGTATATTGTTACAAAATATTTCTATTTTAAATAAATGCTGATATTTTTTAACTTTTTATTCATCAAACAATCCTGAAAAAGTTTCACAGGTTATAAAATAATATTAAGCAGCACAACTGTTTCCAACATTGATAATAAATCAGCATATTAGAATGATTTCTGAAGGATCATGTGACACTGAAGACTGGAGTAATGATGCTGAAAATTCAGCTTTGCATCACAGAAATAAATGATATTTTAAAGTATATTAAAACAGAAAACTATCATTTTAAATTGTAATAATATTTCACAATATTATTGTTTTTTTTCTGTATTTATTATGAAATAAATGCAGCTTTAATGAGCATATGAGACTTCGTTCAAAAACATTAAAAATAGTAATGTTTCCAAACTTTTGACTGGTAGTGTATACCAGAATGAAACCAGACTTCAATCATTCGTAGTTTTTTAGTTATTGGTCAAAAATGATCCCACACTGTAAAAAATAATTGCTGGTTTAACTTAAAGTAAGTTACCTGGTTGCCTTACAATTTTGAGTTCATTGAAATTAAAAATTTAAGTTAATACAATGAAGGTGATTGATTTAATCAACAGAAACTCAATGACATGAATGACATGGAATGACATGAGGGTGAAGAAATGATGACAGAATTTTCATTTTATTGGCTGAACTATCCCTTTAACTTTAGCTGACGGTGGCTCAGCTCAGATACAGTGAGTTCAGATCAGATTCAGCTTGTTTCAGGTGTTTGTCATGTTTAACAGTGATGCTTCAGGTTTTAAAATAACCCTATTTGAGTCATTCTGAATGATGAGACAAACAAATATAGAGCTATGATGGTTGAGGCTTAAAACGAAGTGCTATGTCAATTTGCATTCTTTTTATTAAACATTTATTCATTAAGCAGAATGTGTTGTGACTATAGCTCTTTTTTGCAAATTGTGAAGCTTGCGTGCACATACTGTGCCATTTAGCGTTAGCACCTTTCACAAGCCTCTGTGGTCCCTTCCTCCTCCAGACATGACATCATAAGCGATAATCATGACTCAGCACTTCGGCCCCTCTACCACGGAGGCTGATTACACGCTCATTATGTGTATAACGTCGTGTTAGGAGGTGTCTAATGCAATTACTTTACGTACGTAATGCATTTCAATAGCACTCCCACACAGACGTACGCAAGAGCCAACCAGTGACACAAAATCAATGGGCATATATTCCCACCTCCTTCTCTGCTGTGTGTATCCTCATCCTCATGCTTGTGTGCTCAGAATGACCTCTGTTTCTGAAGCTTTCAAATGAGCCTGGTGTGGGTAATTAATTATTTCATGGTATAGTGTCTAAATTACAGCTATTTGACAGCTAGATTTGACGCAGGCGGTGTCAGTGTGTGTTTGTGTGTGTAGTCGTGCCATGTGTTTATATGTGTACTGTAGCATAAGAACGCGTCAGTGGAATACCGAGCGTGTCACACCAGATGTGGCTAAATTACCTCAGAGCGTCAGGTGACATGACACTGGAAACAATCACAGTAACAGCGATCTCCTCGCGCTGCAGAGTGGGAAGAACATAATATAAAACCCGGAGAGTGACAGACTGACAGATGGAAAGATGGGTGGAGGAAGAGGAACGAGAGGTGTGTGTGAAGATAAAGACATAGGAAAGACTGACAAGTCTGAGAGGTAAAATGTGTGTGAGTGTGTATATGTGTGATATAGATGAAGAATGTGTGTGTGTGCTATGCCAGCCTACAGGGTCCAAAAATGAACTTTTTGTTCAATGGCAGGGTAATAAGATAAATATTTCTTATCAGCCATGAAACTGTGCTATTTAAGTATTTTTGTTTCGGTGATTATATAATGTTATGCTTAAAACCTTTTAATGATTCTTAGTAAGGTTTATTTGAACGTTAGGCGCTCACCAAGTGCAACGTGTTCCTGGATCAACATTCCAATCAACCAATCAGATTTGAGGAACAAGTTTACAGTTTATGTCAAGTTTAGGCTTACAATCAGGATTAGGTGCTTCTACATCAATCATTTCCCTCTGATTTTAGGGATAATTTATGGGTAGGGTTAGGTTTAGGGGTAGGGATATGGTTGGGACTTAATTTTCGGACAGGAATGTTGTTCCAGGATCAACAAAATTTGTTGACCCAGGAACACGTGTAACTTGGCAAAATCAGGTGAGGGTTAGGTTTAAGAATGGGGTATTATAGCACCATTAACTTAGTATGAAAACTGTCTGAGAGGTCCTCACTAATATAGCTTCAAATGTGCGTCTGTGATTCATGTGACAAATGTATTTGTGTATGTATAACACATATAGGCCCGGTTTCACAGACAGGGCTTAGCCTAAGCCAGGATTAGGCCTTAATTCAATTAGTGTATTTAAGTAGTTTTTATAAATGTACCCTAGAAAAAAAACATTGCTGGTGTGCATCTTGAGACAAAACAATGGCACTGACATATTTTAAGATATGTCAGTCCAAGTTACTTTCAGCTCAAACATGCATTTTAGGCTAGGACTATAGCTTAAGCCTTGTCTGTGAAACCGGGAGTAAAAGAAGGTTTAAGTTAAGCTCGACTAACGGCATTTCTGGAATAATGTTGATTACTATAAAAAGTTCATTTCAGTCAATCCCTGCTTCTCCTTACAACCGCAAAAAATTACATTGAATGGAAGTGAATGGAGCCAATTTTGGAAGGATTTAAAAGAAGAGATATGAAGCCTATTATTTTATAGAAGCACTTATATTGTGAAATCACTTTTATGTTGTTTTAGGGTTTAGGCATTATGCACTCTAAAAAATGTTGGGTTAAAAACAACCCAAGTTGGGTTGCAAAATGGACAAACTCAGCGATTAGGTTAAATTTAACCCAGTTTTATTTAACCCAACTATTGTTTAAAAGTTACTATATGGCTGGCTTAAAATGGACCCAAAATATGTTGGAAATTAAAAATCAGACACATAATTACTAGAATAATAATCAAAAGGTGAACATTTATTAATAAGCAATTTAATAAATGTTTATTGTTTAATTATTATTAATTAAACTTACTAATAAATGTTAATTTCCAACATATTTTGGGTTCATTTCAAGCAAGCAATACAGTAATTTTTAAACAATAGTTGAGTTAAATAAAACTACCCAGCAGGTTGGGAAAACAAAACAACCCAATCACTGGGTTTGTCCATTTTCAACCCAACTTGGGTTGTTTTTAACCCAGCATTTTTTAGAGTGTATTGTTTGGAAAAGGAAAAGATAAGTGGAAATTATTTCTAGGGGGAATGAATGCTGTCATTTAAGCTTAACTTCTACTAAACCTGTAATATTCCTAAAATTAAACACATTCTTAGACTCCCACCTAGAAATTTGGCAACCCCTTTGATTCTTGACGAAATTAAGCTGCAAAGTGAACCAGACTGTATGCAGAAGTCTGAAGAAGACAAGCCTAACCTTAAAATCTGACTGGCTAATAGAAATGTTGTTCCAGGACCAACAAGCATGATGATCAAGGAACATGTCTTACTTCGGTAAATCACGTTAGGCCTGGGGCAGATGCTTGCCTTCATGCTCCAGCGTACATGCACATGCATCTCAGTGCAGGCTATAAATGCTTTAAAGCTATAAATCTTTATTTAACAGCATATGGAGTTCAAGACAGAGTGTCATGACAGCTAATGTGGCTCTGGAAGCCTCTGGCCGGTGAGGGGGAGCAGTGTCAGCTCAGACCTGGAGCTGGTGCAGATGAGCTGGGTAAAAGACCCACAGAGGACCGGAGTGGGAGGTGATCAATACATTAGCATTGAGTGGCTTCATAGGGAGATGGCTGGAAACACGAAGTAAACCACATCTGACCTCATCCACGCTCACATAATGCTGATGAATATCTGTACCATTACATTAGAGACACAGGGTGACTATTTGCAATGTACCCATAAGCCTGGGACTGAAAGCGTTTCTGTACACTTTAGAATAGCCACATCCTCTTTGTCATGTACAAGAAATTGAGTCTTCCCACACGTGACACAGAGACCCTGTTTATAGCTTGTATTAACATCTGTTTAAGTTCCAAATGTACTTTTAATTTTTAATGTCTTTAATTGCTTCAGTCTAAAATTGTGACATGTTTCCCACTGGTTCAGGTGTTGTGGTCTGTGCAGCGCTATCAGTCGAGTTTCTGCGTAATCCACTCAGCTATCGATATTCCCAGCTAACAAGGAACATTTTTGGCTGATGTTTAGGCAAGGCTCTCTCAAAGTTCAAACATTTTTCCAGCAATGTTAATAGAAAGTTCGTTCAAAGTTATCTGGTCTTTAATAACGTTCTCACAATGTTAGCACAAAAACGTTATTTTTTTTTTCCGAAACAGATGAACGTAAATGTGGTACGTTTTATATTACGTTGGTTTTGTAGGCTATACGTATCACCGCAGTTCTGATTTGAAATGTCCGGTGAGTGGTGCTAAAAGCGTAATGCTCCATTACGTTTTAAAATAACGTACTACCAACACTACACCTAAACCTACCCGAAAGTGTTAACAAAAGCAAATGTCATTAATAACAAAAGCATGCCGTTTTAGCTTGTTTTTGATCTCTCATCTTTGAGCTCTTTTATCGTGAGTCAAGTTTCACGGAATTCGTACCAAGGCTTCCGCATCCTAAGTACAATTCCGTCCCAGCTGAGCTACCGAGCAAGCTTGTTACGTCAGAAAAGTGAAACACATGGAGCTGGTTAAGCGATGCAAAGTCCAAAATGTATTTGTTTACAAATCGTGCACTTTAGTAAAAAGTGTTTTGAGATCATAACATAATATTGTGCAAGGAGACGTGATCTAACGATAATCTAACCCTGTAATCATAACTGTGTATGAAAATGATTAAAAGTGCTTGCTGTTTTACTGCAAAAAAAAAAAAAGTTTTTCAAAAACGTTTTTCCATGAGATCAGGTTGCGTTTGAAACATTCAAAAGTAATGTTCCCATAATGTTTGCAATATTATAAAATAGAATGTTCCCTTAGCGTTCGCATAACTAAGAAAAAATGTGTTACACTTTATTTTGATGGTCCCCTTTGGACAATTAGACTATAAGTAACAATTCACCTACATGTCAACTAATTCTCATTAGTGTATTAGACTGTTAGGGGTAGGGTTAGGGTTAGTAGAATAAGTTGACATGTATGGTAACACTTTAGTATAGGGAGCACATATAAACTATTAACTACAACTTTTCCCTCAATAAACTCCTAATTTACTGCTAGTTAGTAAGGTAGTTTTTAAGTTTGGGTATTGGGTAGGATTAAGAATGTAGAATAAGGCATTAATATGTGCTTAATAAGTACTAATAAATAGCCAATATTCTATTAATATGCATGCTAATAAGCAACTAGTTAAAAGACCCTAAAATAAAGTGTTACCACATGTACTTGCCAAGTTATATAGGCCCCTTTCAGAGATTCCGGAAATCCCGGAATCGTTTGATTGTGGTTCATTCACACTGCCAGTAATTTTCTGGAATCTGTGCATGCGTTCACACACATCCCGTAAAGATCCCATGAAGACATGTGACATCGGTGTGACGTGTCTCCACAGAATCTTGTTTGCATATGATCTGTGATTTTTCTCTCGAGAAACCGTGCTTGTGCACTTTTTCTTCTGATTCGATCATAAACTAGCGCATTGTGTACCGATGCATAAGCTGGTGAGCAATCTCAGCTTCAGCGGCATCACTATGAAACACCAATGCCATCTCACGACCAATTTGTACGTATTTTATGAGGTGGCTAATTCGTACGAATTTATATGATTTGTCTAAACCCCAGTGACGGTAGGGTTAGGGGCGGGGTTAGGGGTAGGTTATTCGTACGAATTCATACGAATTTGACATCTCGTAAAATACGATTTAGCAAAAGGAAGCTTCAGAGCGTAATGAATCAGCGTGTCGAATCATGATTCGGATCACGTGTCAAACCGCCAAACTGCTGAAATCATGTGACTTTGGCGCTCCGAACTGCGGATTCGACACGCTGATTCATAACGCTCCGAAGCTTCCTGAAGCAGTGTTTTGAAATCAGCCATCACTAAATAATTCGTTATTTTGTTTTTTTTGGCGCACCAAAAATATTCTTGTCGCTTTATAATATTAATATTGAACCACTGTACTCACATGAACTGATTTAAATATGTTTTTAGTACCTTTATGGATCTTGAGAGAGGAAATGTCATTGCTGGCTATGCAGGCCTCACAGAGCCATTGGATTTAAACAAAAATATCTCAATTTGCGTTCCGAAGATTAACGAAGGTCTTACGGGTGTGAAACAGCATGAGGGTGAGTAATAAATGACAGAATTTTCATTTTGGGGTGAATTAACCCTTTAATGGTAACGTTAGCAGACGTTACCATTAAACGTTTTTAGAACATATTTTTCATGTCTGGTGAGCACAGATCATTGTTTCAAATGGTTTTCTCTCACTTTTAAATATGAATATTCACATAAGATTTACCTTAACTTGGCATGCAAACATAGGTAATATAATGACACTTGGGATTTGGGGAAATTGCATGGTTAACATGGGTTATGTTCTCAAGATCAGCCACTAACAGCCCTATTCGCATTTGCAAACAATTTTTTTTTTTCATTAAAAAAATAACATGGATAAGGTGGATTTTACAAAAGTGATAGGTTTGACAGAATTAGCTCATTAGCATGAGCGTTAGCTCATTTTAATCAAATGAATACCCAAAGTAAAATTTGTCATTATTTGCTCACCCTCATGTTGTTTGAGTTAGTGTGTAATGGTACGTTTTAGTGTGTAAGTTGTAACATATTGGGCATTTGTGCAACAACTAGATTAAATTGTAACTTTTTTACACCATCTGCCAGCCGTCTTGAAGAAGAGTTTGCGGCAGGTCTAAGATGTGTAGAAAAACGTGATGAACAGAGGCAGGAAAGAGACGGAAGGGTTGTTAAAGGTAATGAATCTATAGACATGTGCTTGACTGCTATTGTTGCCTGTAATTACAGCCATGTTCATCTGGCCTTGTCTTTCTCTCACACTCTCTCTTTCTCTCACTGACAGACGCTGTGATTTCTCTGTACTTTGTCCCTGTAAATGCAAGCTCAGAGCCTTCTCTCATAGACACTAATATTAAACAGAGAATATAACGCTAATTAAAATGGCAGTGGCACTCCATTCAGTTTAAATCGGGGAGAGATAATCCTGGACAGCAGCAAGGGCTTTTCTGCTTTGTGCACACAGCATTTATGGGGTCTTCATGTCAGAAAGGAAGTTCTGGATCATCTCTCACTCTCTAATGAAACTGAGCAAGTCATTTGTCTGGTTCAGGTGGGAAAACCCTGGGGTTTTCTATATATTTAACAGTGCTACTCATTCAGTTTATTTGTTTGTTTGTTTATTAGAGTTAGTAATATTAAAAATTAGTTTTTATGAAAACAGTAGTCTATGGCAGGAGTTTTCAAATGTGACAATCTTTTGGCATATAAGGAGCCTTCTTCCTAAAATATAAAGGCGACTATTTATTTTCATGCATAAAAATGTATTTATACTGTAGAAAATGTGTACATTACAAATATGTGGAAAATATTACACTAAAAATGCTGGGTTGAAAATGGACAAACCCAGTGGTTGGGTTAAATGTTTGCCCAGCATGCTGGGCAGTTTTATTTAACTATTGTTTAAAAATTACTGTATTGCTTAAAAATGAACCCAAAATTAACATTTATTAATTTAATTATTATTTAATTAATAATAATTAAACAATAAACATTTATTAAATTGCTTATTAATAAATGTTTACCTTTTGATTATTATTGTTGCCTCTAGTAATTATGTGTCTGATTTTTAATTTTTTAATTTTTTTGAGTTCATTTTAAGCCAGACATATAGTCATTTTTAAACAATAGTTGAGTTAAATAAAACTGCCCAGCACGTTGGGCAAACATTTAACCCAACCGCTGGATTAAAACAACCCAGTCGCTGGGTTTGTCCATTTTTAACCCAACTTGGGTTGTTTTTAACCCTGCAATTTTTAGACTGTATCTTAAAAAAAAGGCAAAAAGGCAAAAAACTTTTTTTCTATCTCATCTGCCATTAATTTATGATTAATTTCATGATTTCCAACCATTTTAGACAGGGAAATGAAATGGTATAATAACATTCTGTAAAAAGTCTGTAAATTAATATTTAAAACATTTTTATTTTAAAACATAAAGATGTATTCATACTGTGAAAATGCGAATATTATAAAAATTGTCTGGAAAAAAGGCAACGCTTCATCTTTTTTGTATGTCAGTACAATAAATTGTGATTAATTTATGATTTCCAACCAGTGTTTAGAAAGGAAAAAAAAATGGAAGTAATGTTATGTAAAAATTCTAATGATCATTGTATTGTTTTTAAACATAAATATGTATTTATACTGTGAAAATACAAATATTAGAAATATGTGGAAAATATTATATGAAAAAATAAATAAATAAGGCAACACTTCATCTTATCTGTCAGAAGAATAAATTAATTAGTGATTAATTTCATTATTTCGGAAGCAAAATTAAATAATAATATTCTGTAAAAAAGGCAGCAAATTTATTAATCTGTTTATTTATATATTTTTTAAACATGGACCACCTAAAACCCCAGTTTGAAAGCCCCTGGTCTATGATATGATTGTTTAGTTATAGGTGAAAGTATGTGTGAATGTTCCAGAATAAAACAATGAATATCTCTAGTTCTCTGTAGAGAGAGAGAGAGAGAGAGAGAGAGAGAGAGTTGTTACTGGAGACGCTGGTCTGTGTGAGCCTCAGTCCAGTTGGAAAGGTGTTTGGAATCTGTCAGTAATAGCAACAGTATGTATTTCCACATGCTGATCACAAAAAGAGCGAGAGGCAGAATTCTCTCTTACATATGGTGGCAACGCACCTGCTAGCAATTACTAGAGCAGAGAAGAAATGTGCGGTGTAGAGGCGAGCAGTGGTGGCCTCCCTCTCTCTTTCTCTCTCTCTCTCTCTCTCTCTCTCTCTCTCTCTCTCAGCACCAGCCCCAGGCATTCTAATTAATGCCCAGAAACCTGAAGAGCTGTCAGGATCAATCTGAACCCTATACACTGCAAACTAGAACCAGCTATTTGTTTGCATTGCAAACACTCACCCAGTACCTTACACAGGCATCTGACGCTGTTTATTAATGCATGTGTGCCGATCAAACTATGTTCTTTAATTAAACACGCACTCTTGCCCTCTCTTTTTGAGATTTAGATGTTTTTGTATATAAAGAACGTGATTTTAGACTTTAAAAATGAAGGCTGAAGATATATTTGAAACAATGCATTGAGAATGTGCACGCAAAAAGTATTTGCGCAATGTTCTGTTATTAAAATAATCTGGTAAATCTCATTATTCAAGAGGTTTTGTCAACTGTTTGGCTGGTTTAAAAATGCAAAACGTTGGGCTCTTTTGCCAAGGGTGCAGCTCAAACGGGTGTCGTTTTTTTCGAGGTTGAGCGAGCAGACGAGAGGACTACAGATTAAAAATTACAAATGAATGATTTTTAAATAATGCTTTTGGTAAAGTGGCTTGTTTCTGACGGGATTGCAAATTGGTAACAAATGAGTTTTAGTGGGATTTTTGGTTTAAGGTGTTTGGAGAAGAAGGAAAAGAACCCTTGCATTCATTAAAGAAAGTTCCAGGTTGTTGAAGCTTTAGTCTGATTGCAGAAGTCTCGGTATGATGGCAGATCTGGGATCAGCCTCTGCAGGTGTTCTCACAAGCTTTTTAAACGAACTTCAAAAAATGCCTAAAGGATAACTTTGATCCATAATCATTTGATAAAAATGCTGTTCCAGGACTAACAAAAGATGTTCAATCCAGGAACATGTTCTTCTTGGCTAAATCACACTGTGCCCTGTTATGTGCCCTGTTATTATGAACTTGTGTGGGTCTGATTTACAAGAAGACTGAATGGTTAATTTCTCTTTGCTAATTGAAGTTGTGGAACAGCAGTTTCTGTATTTGCAGCTGATGTGTGGTATGTACGTGGGTGATTCAAGTTTATTTAAAGTACTTATTTTTGTCAATCATGATTGTTTTTTTTTACACACAATGGGTCTTCATGAAACTTTCGAAAATATATGAGTAAATTCTGAGTAATTTGCAAGTCAAATGGCCCTTCACAAATGCAAAAGAGACTAACTGGCCATATACCTATATCAAAAATAATTCAGTTAAAACGTTAAGCTTGCAGACAAATACTACTGCTGCTCACGATAACAGTAATCTTTTAATAAAAATCAAAACAGACTGCTTTCAATCATTTTTTGTTTATCAATGAAATTTATCCTCACAATTGATTGATCATTTTTTTCTATTATATATTATTACAGTAAATAACAATATCAAAAACAGTGCCATCAGCTTGCATAAAAGAGCACAAAATGTTCCGATTAGAGCTGCACGGATTATGGATAAATTTAATTTTAATTTTTTTTTTTTTTTTTTTTTTCAAACAGAGATCATGATTCTCCCACGATTCTGAACAGACAACTAAACAAAATAACATGTAATTTAATAGAGGTTCTGACAAATGTTAATTGCTGAAGTCTATTTAAAATGTTTAATTAATCTGAATTGAATGAATGATTCAATGAAACACTTCGCTTGTTTCATTACTGGATGAATCAGAGTTTTTGAACAAATCACTTGAGTGAATGATTCAATGACAAATATTTGTCATGTGGATCACTGCAGGTTTTTGGTCTTCTTCCTCCTCCTCTTACTTCATTTGACCTGCAGTGATTATTAATTCTTCAAATGTTTGTTTTCTTCTTGTTATCTCTTCCCCATCACATTGTTTATACTGTTGACACAGCAGCATTTTATCGGCACAACTGCTTGTGCAGCTGACCAGCCAACAGCAGCAGCAGCACCACCGTGGGCCATTAATAATGCCAGGACCCGTCTGTTTTGTACCAGAGACTGGAGGATGGAGGGAGGGGAGAAGAGATGGTGATCAAGCCTTTACTTGAAAGGGTTTGCACTGACAGTATCATGAGGAGTGTGTGTGTGTGTGTGTAATAGTACTGGGTGGTAATGAGGGGCACATATGGGACAGGGAGCTGGCCCTCGTTAACCAGTCTGAAAGAGGAAACATCCTGTCATGGGCACCAGGCACCGGGGGCACCAGACGGGGCATAAACACACATATTTGTGCACGCACACACACACACACACGCTCACTTGACATTTGCAGTGCCAAACACAAACATCAATGAAAAAGATGATTCTTGGTTTAAAGTTAAACCAGGTATCAGTTAAACATGGTTATATTCATCCGAAAGCAAGCAGACAATCATACACCACAAAAGTTTGAAATCATTTAGATTTTTTTGATGTTTTTAGTCTCTTATGCTTACTAAGGCTAGGTTTATTTAAGCAAAAATACACTATAAAAATGATTGTGATTTTAACGGTAAAAGACTGTAAAAATGCTACAGTAAAAATGAAAGTTAATTAGTTAACGGTTTCCGTACTATATACGGTCAATAACTGTAATAGATCTAACTGTACATTTAATGTAATTTTACAGTAAAATACCATTAAATTGACAGTTTTTGGAAGTGAAAAAAAAAAAACCAAGTCATTGTTTAGTTTACAGTAAAAAAAAAAAATTGACATTCCCAGAATTCCCCACGTTACACTTCACAATTGATGATTTTTGTTGAAATAACTATGTTTCTTATTAGTTTTTCTTCGTTTTAAAAGAGATATTTAAATTAGGGTTTTATGTTATTAATGTTGTTAACATCTAATGTTGTTAAATTAATGTTTATTTCATTTTTTTAGGCAGTGGCTATTTGCACTAAGTGAAAATTGTATATTTTCTTAGCAATAGATGCTATTTACATTAAGTGACAATAGCAGCATTTTCTTATATGCTATTTACACTAGGTGAAATTAGGGATATATTCTTTTTACACCATGTAAAAGTATCAGTTTTTTGCAATAAGAGTAGATAGAAATTAGATGCTATCTATACTTATATATTGGCAGATACTATTTGCACCTCAGGATTTTTGTACATTATCAGGATGCAATAATATCATAGAGTGTAAATGATTCTATTTATTAAAATTATTAAATAGATGCTGCCTTTTTGGGAGAATAAAAACCCTCCCTACACCTTCCCCTAACCAATAAACACTTTTAATATTATTAAACAGTCATTCACAGTTTATTTCCACATTATTTTCATTTTTATTGAAAATAAATGCGAGCTTGGCAAAAGGCGGATTCAAAATCCACGTTGATCGTGTTAAAAGGTCTGCGAGCCTTACTCCCTACGTACTTGCCACTGAAGACGTTGAATTCCTGTTGTTTTTTTAAAACTTGAGTGGCCCAACCAGACATTGGTGGGCGGAGCTAGTGTAAATAGCATTTGCCAACAAGGGACGCTATTTGCACTTAGTGTAAAAAGACACTCTGTTTTTGTTATTTCATGTGAGTTACCATGATGGTGTTTAGTGTTTGCGTGAATGACACTGTGCACCTTCTATATATTAGTATTGTCTAATGTGATGAGCTTTGATTCATCATGTGACTCTCATCACCACTGTGTTTGGTGGTTGTCAGTGTATTATAAAGATACAAAACAGATATTAGTAATTCAATAGATTGGTAAATTAACATTATATCAGTTAATGAAATATGTTTTTTTTGTTTTGTTTTTTTTACAGTGTACAGTAAAAACAGTAAAATTATGAAATATTATTAGTTATTAAAAATAACTAATATTAATAATTGAGCATCAATAATAATTGCTAATAACTGAGCACCTAATCAGCATATTAGAATGATTTCTGAAAGATCACTTGACACTGAAATAATGGCTGCTGAGAATTCAGCTTTGACCACAAGAATAAATTACATTTTAAAATAAAATAGAAAGCAGTTGTTTTTAAATTGTAACAATATTTCACAATACTGTATTTTTTATCAAATAAACACAGCCTTGGTGAGCATAAGAGACTTCTTTCAAAAACATTAAAATGTTTAATGATGTGACAGATTTAAACTTTTGACCGGTAGTGTACAGTTGAGGTGCTACCTGTTTGGGCATGTTTGGGCCGGTGGAGCCCAGCTGGCACAATGCCCCTCGCTGTGGCGCCCAGTGCAGAGGACAAGAGTGCAGGCCACTCTCTTTCACAGAGAGCCCTCACCAGCTGTCACCGCAGCCACGACAACAGCGCCTGTCACTCAAACCCTCTGGGATTTCTGCAGTCAGAGAGAGAGAGTTACAGAATCTGTCCTGGGCTCCCTCTCTCTTTTGTTTGTGGACAGTAAAATGGATTATGTTGCCAGGTTGAAGCTCCTTTGGGGACCTCTGTGTGGATGGAGTAAGGAGCTTGGCTGTGCTGCAAAGATGCTATTGCTGTCACTCCTTCTCTATCTCTCTCTCTCTCTGTACCCTTTTTGCCCGCCATGAGAATGTGCTAAAACACTGCTCAGAGAATAAAGGGGGAAGCAGAGTAGGGGGAACTGACAGTGAGTCTGTCTGAATCTCTCCCATGGCTGTCAGTGGCCTTTTGAAAGGAGCTGATGACACTTCTCTGTAGCACAGCTGCCTAGGTCTGGGCCGCAGACAGCGTCTACTGCTGTTGTGTCTCTCAGGCTGGGAGTCGAGCTGCTAGAGAACTGAGCTACTGTAACACTGGGACTTAGCCAGACCCGATTAGCCTTATTGGCAGGTTTGTTGTCTAAAGGGGAAAAAAAGGAGAAAGAGAAAAGAAAAGGAATTTACTCACCCTCATGTTGTTTTCAAACCTGCATGCATTTCTTTTGCAACCAAGGATCCTCGGAAATAGATGCTGACATTTCTGCAAAATGAAATTAAGCTGCTTCTTGCATGTTTCGCAACACCTTCAAAGTGAAACGTCCAGTGAGTGGTGTTAAAGGATTAGTTCACTTCTGAATTAAATTTTCCTGATAATTTACTCAGCCCCATGTCATCCGAGATGTTCATGTCTTTCTTTCTTCAGTCGAAAAGAAATTAAGGTTTTTCTCCATATAGTGGACTTCAGTGGGGTTCAACTGGTTGAAGGTCCAAATGTCAGTTTCAGTGCAGCTTTAAAGGGCTTTAAAAGTATATATATATATACTTTTTAACCACAAATGCTCGTCTTGCACTGCTCTGCGATGTGCCACACATTACGTAATCACGTTGGAAAGGTCACGCGTGACGTAGGCGGAAGTAGGGCAAAAAACTCTATCTCATTTTCTTCTCCAACTTCAAAACCATCCGACATCATTGTTTTACCTTTTTTTGTAAAGGGCGTTTGACTTAGTCTTTGAACGCTCGCTTTGTAGACACTAGATCTGTACTTCCACCTACATCACTCGTGACTTTTCCAACGTGATTGCGTAATGCGTGGCGCATCGCAGAGCAGTGCAAGACGAGCATTTGTGGTTAAAAAGTATATATATTTTTTATTTTCTTTAGATAAGATCTCTAGATAAGACTCTTATTCCTCGTCTGGGATCATGTAGAGCTCTTTGAAGCTGCACTGAAACTGACATTTGGACCTTCAACCCGTTGAACCCCAGTGAAGTCCACTATATGGAGAAAAATCCTGGAATATTTTCCTCAAAAACCTTCATTTCTTTTCAACTGAAGAAAGAAAGACATGAACATGTAGGATGACATGGGGGTGAGTAAATTATCAGGAAATTTTAATTCTGAAGTGAACTAATCCTTTAAAAGCGCATTCAGTTATATTCGATTATTTTAGCTTGATTCTACAATTATTTGAGCTTTATTATCATGACTTGTGTTTCATGGTACTCGTACCCGTGCTTTTTGCATCGCAATTGCATTGCTGTACCAGGTGAGCTATTAAGCAAGTTTACTATGTTAGAAAAGCTAAACATGGGAGCTGGTTATGTGATGAAAATGTCTTGGAAATGTAAATGTGTTAGTTTGGTGTCAGTTGCATTGAATTGTTTGTTTAGGTAAGATTTTTTTATATTTTAGCAAAAAGGTAGAGGCACATATTTGAGACTACACTCTAAAAAATGCTGGGTTAAAAACAACCCAAGTTGGGTTGAAAATGGACAAACCCAGCGAATGGGTTGTTTTAACCCAGCGGTTGGGTTAAATGTTTGCCCAACGTGCTGGGCAGTTTTATTTAACTCAACTATTGTTTAAAAATGACTATATGTCTGGCTTAAAATAACCCAAAATAGGTTGGAAATTAAAAATCAGACACATAATTACTAGAGGAAACAATAATAATCAAAAGGTGAACATTTATTAATAATCAATTTAATAAATATTTATTGTTTAATTATTATTCATTAAACTTATAATACATGTTCATTTATTAAACATATTAATAAATATTAATTTCCAACATTTGGGTTCATTTTAAGCAAGCAGTTCAGTAATTTTTAAATAATAGTTGAGTTAAAAAAAAAAAAATACCCAGCAGGTTGGGCAAACATTTAACATTAAACATTAATGTGTATTTTTGTCCATACAATGAGTCAACAGGGTCTGGTGCTGTTTTGAACCCCAGTGACTTTGGGACAAAAATGGCTGAAACATTCTGCTTTCTGTTCTGCAGAAGAAAGAATGACATACATGATTACAGACTTTTCTGTTTTGGGTGAATTTTCCTTTTAGTTAACTGTCAAACACTAGCACCTGAAATAAAATCCAACCTGGAGAGTAAATCTTGCCCATAGGGGTCAGTAGTAGCTCACCAAATTGTAAAATATTTACATGGCAGGACAATTTGTGGACAAGGAGATGCACAAATACACACGTACATCACACTGAAAAAATGTTTAGTTAACTAATATAAAGAATCCTAATTTGTAGCTCAAAATGTCTGCATGTGTGTGTGTGTGTGGAACTGGCTGATTAGAGGTGTTTTGTGAATATGACTCGTCCTCTCTGGAAAATCACCTACCCCAGCACCCCCCTCCGGTGTCCCTCATGCTCGGGCCCGGCAGGAGACGCAGGCCTCCAGCCAAATCACTGCCACATGCAAATGAGCTCTGTCCATTCAGGCTGAAACTCAGAGACAGAGGAGCGTATGGCCGACCAGTGGGACCACCCCTCCCCCGCCAATGTCACCCGCTCTGCGAGCACTCTCAAGCAAATGCACATAAACACACAGTACAGTGCTACTAACTCGCTCTCTTTCCGCTAACAAACACACACAATAAACATTATGGAGGGAGACATGCAAAACCCCCTATGAGATTCCATTCACATACCACAAAAATTAACAGTTACAAAAATCAAGATCTCCTTGATTATCAATTTATTTCCTCTGTGGGTACTCTAAACAAGAAAGCCCACAAATATGAAATGAACATGAAAATAATTAGATCATTTAAAAAGAAATGTGCATTTCTATTCATTTAATGTCCTCAAATGAGGAGAAAACAGCATTTTTTAAAAAAAGAGATACATTTTGATTAAACAACTGCCAAAAATGTGTTTTCTCAGTTTGTTGAGTCTTTGCAGAAGTGCTCAGTATTGGCTGTATCGCTTTGTTCTCATTCCGAGAGGTGAATTAAATGTCCCTCCCGCAGACAGAAATAAAAACGAAAAGCTATTCCTGCCTGAGAAGGTATCACTCCAAACATTCAATTATCTCTGTTTAAATGTTTAAAAAGCAGCTACCCTCATTATTATGATGCCATAGTAAACAAACACAATTATAGAGCTGTCACTCTTTGTCGCAAAAGAAGGCCAATGTTAATATTTGATCTCGGATTTAACAGTATTGATACACTATCAAACTGATGCAATAATATGCTGCATAACATGAGGTTTACATCAAATTTTCTTTTTAATTAAATTAACAAAATGATGTAACTAACAAATTAAGTAACAAATAAAGAAAGAGAACATAATAATAATAATAATCTGTAAATAAAAAGTACTTTTTAAAATCGTGGTTTAAATTTGTATTTATTACATAGTACTAAATAAACATCTACAAAAACATATCTTAACAATGCTGTTTTCACATTTTTTTACACACTGTAATTTTAAATAAAATGTAAGGTTACACTTTATTTTAAGGTGTCTTTGTTACAGTGTAATTATACATTTAAGTACTGAGTAATAATACATGTACTTACTATAGGGTTAGGTTTAGGGTTAGTTGCATGTAATTATGCATAATTTATTATTATAGTAACTACATGTAACATATGTGGGTCAATGACATGATGGGTCATTTTTTTGTCCAAAGGCCTTAATAATAATAAAAAAACAAAGATATGACATCCAAAGTATGTAAGGTAGTACAACTAGATCTCTTTTATTAAATCAAAAAGGTTTTAATTATATTTTGCTACTTATAAAGGTATTTTAAAGATTTTAAAGGTCATTTGGTTTAACCGTCCAAAGGCCAACACAGCCATTTCATTTGTGATTAAAATATCTTAAAATGTAATAAATGTATATATATTTTATTCTGGCATGATTTTATAACATCATATATCAACATAGTGCAAAATGGTATTAAAATTATGTGCAGAAGTCGTTGTTTTGTTATGAGAAAGAATGTCTGGAAAAAAAGAATTTCATTGATGTCATTTGGAGTAACCAATATAATGGGACCATTTTGGATCAAGTCATATGGTCAATATCATGTGACAGGATGTGACATCATTCAGACACCTGCAAAGGACCACATGGTCGTGAAGGAAACTAACTAATTCTCTTTTAACTATTTGAAAAATTAATGTTTTCACTTGCTCATACGCATGTCCTGAAAAATCAGGTCATTCGGTACAACCGCTATAAAACATGGAAAATGTTGTAATATTTTAAAAACTTGTACTAAATATAAAATGTTTGATTGTTCTTTTGCTAGCTAGCTAGATATCAGCCTGTTAGCATTGTTTGAAAATATCGTCATTCGGTATAACCAAAAGTGTCATTCAGTAAAACTGAAATTTTGGTTAAACCGAATGACTTTTTTGGTGACAAATTTTGTCCATCTTGTAAAAAATGACAAAAGCAGTGTTAATTGATTATAAAAACTACTAATCTCACCGTTAACACTTAATAAAACTTAATTATATCTCCATTATGTTTTTGTTTTTTTACACTTTTAAAAACCTTATTTGTCAATGACCCATGTAACAAGGACACAGTGTTACCAAATGTAAAAAAAAAATAGTTACAAAACAATAATTATACTTTATTTTAAGACTCTTAAGATGAATAAACCCTTTCATAATGGATATTTGAGGGAACCAATCTCTGAAAACAAATGTATGCTTTAGAATTCTTATTTCATTCAAAGCAAAGCACACACAAAAAATAAATAAATAATGAAAAAGAAAAAATATGATTTCTGAAGTATTACTGATGTAAGAAGATTGCCCCTAGAGGGACAGGATGGTAGATCCCATCACGCAGTTATAGCGTTGATATATCTATTAAACCTGATGTCAACTTGTTTCTTTTCCTTTGCTTTGTTGCTCTGCTTTGTAGCGTTTCGACACGAAGGCATGTCAGAATGAGATGATATATTAATCTGGTGTAAACACAGACCTCACAGAAAATACATTTCCTTGAGGTCAAGGCCCATCTGCTGTGTCTAGGTGGGTTACACACTTGACCTTAAACTCTGACCTCTTGACTCCTGATGATCCAGTCTCTCTCTCTGAATCTTAACTGACTGAGCTGTGGCAGTGTGTAAGTGATGGAACTCAGCTGATGTCTGACCAGAAGGAAAAAACCCCCAAGAATGACAGAGAGAGATGGATGGAGAGAGAGAAAAACCGTAACAAGAAAAACAGACATGTAAGAGGTGGAAAATATTGCTTCTGGACATATTTGTCTTAAACCAATGAGAAAACAGTGTCTCACCTTTGCGGTGCACAGGTCACATGTTGCCTCAGGCTGACTCAGCATCTGGGAGACACTTACTCGGAGAGAGAATCAGGGATACATACAGAGAAATCCGCAAAAGGGCTCAGGAGGAGACTGCTTTATGAGCCAATGTGAGTCAGCCAGCTTGGCTCGTTCGTGTCTCTCTCTAACAGGCTGTGATCGGTGAGTACGAGAGCACACGGCCATTGTCACAGCCACTGTTCCTCCATCTCGTCTCTTTAAAAGGCCCGGTGAATGGCTCAGATTCAGACATACCTCCACTCTCCCGCCTTCATTAGCACATCTGTATGGCCAATCGGGGGACGAGACAGGCCCAGGGCTTGAAAGGAAAGAGCCGCCGACAATGGGAAGGGCTGACGGTTATAGAAAAGAGGGAGCCGTTTGAGTGCCAATGAATAGACATGAGTAAGAGATGGAGAGAAAAGGGGGAGAAAAAAGCGAGTGAGGGTGAAAGGGAGAGAGAGAAGGGTCCGATTAATTATTGCAAGGCTGCTAGGTGCCGATCTTGCTTCTCACTCCAGTGGCTCGGCGCGGGGCTCTTGCCTCCGGCCGTGTCGGCGGGCCTCATTAGCCGGCCTCTCGGGACCTGACAGAAATTGTTAGCTGGATGTGATGGCCGACTCCGTCAGCCCCAGACGTCCCCCTCCTCCCGCGTCCCCCACCCCTCGCCCCTCGTCCGGACAGGAGAGAGGATTCCCTCAACCAGGCCTAACAAGGCCGCCTGTACAACACCTGTAATCAAACCGCTCCAAAAAGCGCCCAGGGAGACCGGCAGGGTGGGCGTCTGATTGGAGGGCAGAGCGGCTGAAAGCTAAGGCCGATCCATAATTGATGTGTGTGCACAATTACGGGCCTCCAGACATGGGCAAAGTGTTGCACAAGAGCGCCTCAAGGATTGTTGAATTTTATCTGCCGTTGCATAAAATCAAGGTTTTCTGCGATCTGGAGATGTGTTGTATAAGAAATCTGGCTGATCTCCATGAGTGAGCGCCTCGCTCCGATAGTTATGCATGAAACTGCGTCTGCACCTCATCTTTGATTTTTTTCTTTATCTCGTTCACTTACAATTCATTAGCCTGCGTATGTTTGCGGCACTAATTTGGTCCCGGGTTTTTATCTGGGGTGTTCATTTGATTTTCTCGCTTGCTGCTTTTGGCAGAGTTTATTTGCCTGGCTGTCCCGAGAGGGGACCGTCATCTAGGAAATCGGCGGGTATTCATGCTTTGAAACAAACAGTAGAGACAAACTTCACCTCTGATGCTGCTAACAACATTTGCTAGATGGTTGGTGTCTTTTCCAACCTGATTCCATGGGAAAACGTGTTACAAGGTGGCAATTTCGGATGAATTTGTACAATATGAATCATACATTTTTAGAAAAAAGTAACTATGAAGGTCCACCTCAACCCCATCCGTAAACATAACCGCGATTGGGGAGCAAGCAGATTGTACGTGCTTAGCCACCCATTGACCAAAACGTAAAATAATTACGAATTGCCATGAGATTGTGTTGTCTTTTCCACATCCTATAGCGCCACAGTAACTGTAAATATGTCAAGAGACGTACCTCACGCGCACAAACACATCAGTGCTTTGAAATGACAGCACTGTGTATCCGCACTGCATGTCCATAAGGGATAAATCTGTACACGGGTTGCACACCTCCATATATCAGTATTGAGAGCAGCGTGACACGGTGTACAGTAAATCCTCCAAGAGAGGGACGGAGGAGCTGAGAAATGGAGAACGTGGGGAAAAAGCACACTGAGCTCAAGGGGATAATGACTGCTCTGAGGAACGCAACAACTCACTGACATTTACAAATAACAGAGCCAAGACCCTTTTGTCCCACAGCTATGAGCTGTGAGTTTGTGATGAGAAAACGACATGATATATCAGCTGAGGACTTAGGAGATTTCATATAGTCATAAAAATATATTGTGAAATGTGTTATTTGCGCTTAAACCCGGGATGTGAGCGATCTATAGGCTGCCTGTGGCATCTGAAATGAGATTCCACTAAACAATGTACTTAAAGCAGTGCTTCGATGAGGAGTAAATGTGGAAATAAAATGAAGATTTTGGATTTGATATAAACTCTTAAACTCATAAAAGTTGTGTATAATGAACATTACATGCAAGAATAGCAAGCTATTGATTCTATACAATTATACAATATACAAAAGATTATTCACACTTTTTTTTTTATTCACATAAAAAATGCTGGTTAAAAGCAACCCAAGTTGGGTTGAAAATGGACAAACCCAGCAACAGGGTTGTTTTAACCCAACAGTTGTGTTAAATGTTTGCCCAACCCACTGGGAAGTTTTCATTTAACTCAACTATTGTTTAAAAACTACTGTATTTCTTGCTTAAAATGAAACCAAAGTATGTTGGAAATTAACATGTATTAATATGTTTAATAAATGAACATTTATTAATAAGTTTAATGAATAATAATGAAACAATAAACATTTATTAAATGGCTTATTAATAAATGTTCACCTTTTGATTATTATTGTTGCCTCTAGTAATTATGTGTCTGATTTTTAATTTCCAACATATTTTGGGTTCATTTTAAGCCAGACATATAGTCACTTTTAAACAATAGTTGAGTTAAATAAAACTACGCAGCAGGTTGGGCAAACATTTAACCCAACCACTGGGTTGTTTTCAACCCAGCATTTTTTAGAGTGCATAATTATTGTCAAAATAATACATAAATAAATAAATAACTTGATAAACCAAAGATTGAAACTCTCCCTTAAACAAATTAAAACATGCAATAAACCAAAGCAGTGAATGAGGTTCACTGATTATTAAAATTTATATGAGATATATAACTGAAAAAAAAAGCATTTTTTAATACCGTCAAAACACTTGCTGTTCAAAAATGTACTTTTTATTTTGTTTTATTTATTTTATTTTTTGTGTCTTTGACCACGGTTACCCCTTCAGCCTTTAACCTGCAATAGATCTTTATTGAAAGATAATTTCACTTACTTATCCAATTACAAGATGTTTTTTTTTAATACAATTAAAAACAATTCATCTGCGTATTACAAATTATCTGACCCCTGTATACCAGGCAAAGATAAACCATAATTTGTCTGTAGTTAGAAATGCAAATCTTTTCCTTCAATTTTCATTTAACCTCAGCATATTGTAATTACACACTACAGCAGCACATTGCAACTTTGATGGCAAAGTAAAACACTGTACAGCTGTCTAATTGAGTTACTATTCAAAACTAAAAGATATTAATTGATGTTATATGAGTTTATTCAGAAGGTCTGACACTGAATATTGTATAATTAAATCAAATTTTCTTCTATTATCATAGCTGCACAAGAGTAAATGAATACATATTCCAGCCATTGACCCAAATTAGATCGGTTTACAGGCCAGAGAATGCTATTTTTTATTACCCAAACAGGGTTATTATTGTTAACTAAAATCCATTAAAAAAATAAAAATGAACTGAAATAAATTAAATATAAAAATGTAAATAAAATAAAATCTAATTCAAAATGTTAACATGATGATACTAAAATAACACTGACCCAGAATGCAGAATACAAAATGGCATTTCTTGTCAACTTTATACATATCCGTTCTAATTTAAAAAGTAACTGTTTTGAACTCAACTGGAGCTCACATTAAAATGAGATGACCAACACAGACAGACACAGCGACAGACATGAAGCGATGGATGGAAAAAAAGGCAGACAGAGACAGAGGGTGAGAGCGAGAGGTGTACATAAGTAGCCCACGTGCAGCTTCCTGCAGCTGTGGTGCAGTATCTAGAGTCTTCACCCCTGGGTGTCAACAGGTGAGAGTGGGTGATAAGAGCTTTTGATGTTGCCAGCCAGAATTTATACCTCCCAACTTTATTTCTTCTCCTAGACCTCTCTTCAGACTTCAAAGGCCCCCCCACTCGCATCTCGCTTTAATCCAGGAGCACACAGGCCCTTCAGTTCAAAGCTCCTTCCCCTCCTCAGAAGCCCCCTCCTCAAAAAACTGCAACCCAAACTTTTCCTTTCCTCTCCTTCCACAGAGTAGCAATTACATCCCCTCTCATGCGTTGACCAACCTCTGTTATTAATTAATCCTACAAAGCAGGCTCATTTCCTGCCTCTCTCCGATTGACAAGAGACGCAGGAACAGAGGAGACTCTTTTCAAAGGCCACTCGGCTCAACCAGGAAAAAAGAGTAGCGTAGACGAGAAGAAAGACTTGCTCTCCCAAAGTGAGGAGGGCGGAGGGCGCATTTGATACCACGCTACTTGGAAGTGATTGAATGCTTTGTTGCCAAGAGCTCTTTACTAATCTTCTACCTGCCAAAAAAATCTTAAGCTCCAGAAACAGCAGTTGAAGAGAGTGCGAGAGGAGCCGAGAGGCCTGGGTGGCCGCCGGTGGACGCGCTTCTCCGGCGCGGCCCTCTCGCTCCGTACCAGGGAAAAAAAAAACTTTTTCTCAATGAGACTGACGGTTGCAAAGGCGCGGGGAGAGGGGAAATGTGAAAGAGAGGAGGGAGGGACAGAAATGAGGGGAGAAGAAAGCAGGCATGATGAAGAGATGCAGGGAGGAGAATCGAAGCAAAGAGATTAAAGCCTTTCATTCAGACAGTGAGCAGATAGTTCATTCAAAAGTACTTTATTTGTGTTGGTGCTTCATTGATATGGACAGTGATCTGTGGGAGAATTCCTGAAGGGAATGATGCTGTCCGTTGCTTTCATATGACAAACTGAAACATTCCGAGTCACTCAAGTCAACTGGATGTGCTTCTCGACAGCGGGACAGCGGCGTTGTTGTTTGTCCGTTGAGAAACCGAGTTATTTTAATAGACATTCCTCAATGGAAAATGGGATACAAAGCACTGATAAATATTGGTCAAATGATGTGTGATTATTACACGACTCTCTAATCGATTCTGATTGTGTCATCCTTCATCCACAGCAATGCTCATGTGGGTAACTGAAAATGGCACTAAGGCTTTCGCACCGGAGGAACCTTTTCATAGTTCCTTGGACTATTGGCTGAAGTACCCGGATTTTGCCGTGTTCGCACCGCAGGAACTAGGAACAATTTTACTTCTACAGTAGGAACTCCTTTTGGGGGAACTAAATTAGCTCTTATTTCAGAGTAGGGTCTAAACCAGCACTATAGGAACTATCAGTGATGTAAGTGTACGATGATTGGTCAAACGCATGTCAAACACCGGCACCCAGCATTTTTAAAAAGCCGTGTAAACATATTTACTTCACAAACATGGAAAACAGTGATAACTGCATTTATCTGTTGTCTGCAGGGTTGTGTTCTTTTCTCCGCCTCGATGATGTGTAATACTAAAAGTTGTCATAGGAGATTTCGTCTCTTAGCCCCACTTTTTGCTCTTTCAGGCACGTAAATTATGTGTTTACATTCCATCTCCGTTATCACGAAACTCACGCACACAACAAACACAGCTCTGATCATGCCATCCTGATTCCACCGGTTTTTAGCGTTTGTAAATGCCGCACTTAAAGACACCGCTGTCGGCTGCTTCAGAGTTCCTATTCCCGGTGCGAATGCAACCAGGAACATGGCCTGGTGGAGAAATTCGTTTTCGGGGAACTATCCTAGTGGCTACTTTCTATAACTGAGTTTCCTAGAACTATTTGGTGCGAAAGCCTCTTATGTCTCTCGTATCACACAGTGGACTTGGCAACTGGCACCATCTTGCAGCTCAGTTATTGATTGTAGGAAAAAAAAAAGCGTGGGTTAAGGTGTAAGTGATGAGTCAACAGTGTAATTATAAATGTAATTACAGAAATTAATTACAGCTGTAATTACATGCAGGTATTTTTTAAAAATATAAGTACAATGTAAAAAGATGTATGTACACCATAAGTGCATTGTAGCCTATCAAATGATTAATTTAAATGCAAGTACATAGTAGTAAAGGCCACTTAATGAAAAGTGGGACTGACTTTTGTTCATGTTTGAAACGCAAATAAAGACATTTTTAAAAACCTGAGAGATTTCTCTCCCTCCATTGAAAGTCTATTCCACCTAAACCTTGATGCTTTAAAAAGTTCATAAAACCATTGTAAAATTGTAAAAATCATAAAGAAATTCCATTGTCTAATCAGTTTAATCACTTTATGTGATGAACAGATTTAATTTAGGCTTTTATTCACAAAAAAAAAAAAAAAAAAAAAAAATGATGCTGTTTACTTTGTTTAAACAATTTATTTTGATGTAACACCATTGTATGAGATTTCTGATTCAAATGTCATTGTTTCATGATAAATTGACTTGGAACGGTAACTCTTTGACTTAACTTGATGTTTTCATTTTGAAAACATGTTTCAATTAAGTAACCCAATCAAACACTTTCCCATCATGCTTTGCAAAGGGGCTGAATTGGGAGAAATGTTGAAAAAAGTGTTATTTTATGCACTTTTTAGCAGGATGAGAAAATGGAGAGACTTGTTAATGTTTAATGTTCTATTATGTTGGTATTTAAAAGTTTTGGGGTTACCATTGTGGTGAAATGTTGAGCTTGTGATTGGGTTGACAACAAAAACTCAAAATGCTTTAATAATAAAGATGAAACCGATATCACTTCTGGACTGCCAAGACTGAACATCACATGTGTAAAGAAAAGTTATATTTCGTTTATTATGTTGCTCACAGGACTAAACAGCATTCATTGTAGGATTATTTGAATGTCAGTTTAAAAGAAAAGCATTCATTCAAGTTAAATGAACACCATTGATTGTAGTTAGTTGTACATGGTTGATTCTCTTGGTTTTACTTGTTTCAATCATGTGGAACCACTGTCCATGACTGAATCATATTCAGCCAAAGAGCTATTTTTTTCTCTATGATAGAGCACATCAAATATGGCAGCTCTATTGCACTTTCTTGCTTGATGCACGAAAACAGACCTCACTGGTCCTTGTGGAAGATTGAACATGCTTGCATGACACATGAGAACAAACCTCACTGGTTCCATTTACCATATTTGATGTGCTCTACATATGTACAAATCTAAATTATATCTGTTCATCATATAAAACGATTGTGTTTCTTCAGAAGACTTGGATTAAACTGATTCATATGGAGGTTTTGATGAAATTGACATTCGATTGAGGGACAGAAAGATTTCGAAGATGAATTAAAGCCTTGGATTAGTGACGAATTAAAGGGTTTGGAATAACATGAGGGTAAGAAAATGATGACAGAATTGTAATTTTTGATCAAATAGATGGTAAAATGGCAAAATAATTTTAACTCACATTCCAGTCTATGTATTTAGTGAGTAGCCATGCAATAAGTGGCTTATTATTATTTTAAATTAAAGACACCAGATTACATCAGGGTTAGCCTTCTTGTACTTCCGAGGAGTCTTGACCCTATAAAACGGCGTGATAGTTTACGTGAGAGGTCAGTGCTAAAGGTGGTGGGTGTTAGCCAAGTCTTTTCACTGCTAATAAACAGTCACAAAACACTGACAGGTGTGAAGGCCTCTGCCCCAAGCACCCCAAAAACTCCACACAGGAAAAGAAAAAGCTAAATATTCAGCTATTTGGACACACACAGGGGCATTCACAAGCCCTGAGCACTGACCCCGAAAGAGCACCACTCACCCCCAAAACGTCCAGATGTCTGTCCGGACCAAGAGCACGTTTCTCAGACTGGTCTGGTGATAGCTAGAGCTGTTAGCCCTGCTGCACATGGCAGCCTGTGTTTTTCTATCATTCATCAAGCTGGTGTCACCGGTCAGGTTGGAGCGCTCATTTTCTCCCTGTGCACCGGGTCAAGTTAAATGAAGGGTGAAAGTCTAAAGCAAACAAGATTAATGGCAACACCTGATTAAGAGTGATTTCCCTTTCCTGTCCAGTGTGTGGTCAGAAGCCGTAGTTAGTACGGTTTCATTATCCTGTTTCGTTACAAAACCCGACTCACTGTTTTTACAACCAATAAAATTCAAGCTTCCGCAAAAACGTGGATTACTCACAGTCAAATGCTCTGGCGAACATCTATTTATTTGAACGGTGTAGAGGAATGAGTGCTGGCACTCTGCATACAGAGAGACTCCTTCTGGGTAATGTGGTCCCATGGGAGGGTCTTATGAACCATTAACAAACTCCCCACTTCAGATGAGCTGCCATGATGGCAAGACAAACAAACACTTTAAAAAGTTAATATTCCTCTCCTGTTTGGACGGCCTGATTACTTGTATGCTAATTCTGCCAGTGTGTGTAATTTATCAAACTGCCACTTCTGCTAAAGATCAGGAACTGCCCTCAGATTTTGGCAGGTTTCCCCCTCTGTTAAAATCACATCATTAGATTACATGAATTATTTGGCCTCTTTAACAGAACTTCTCTGCACACTGAGATTCAGATTCATACAGTACATACATTATAAAATGATCATCTCATTATTGTTATATGTTTTTTTTTTTGTTGTTGTTGTGTTTGTGTTCATCTGACAATTAATTTGATATAAATGATTAAATAAATATCACTCTAAAAAATTCTGGGTTAAAAACAACACACGTTGGGTTTAAAATGGACAAACCCAGCGAGTGGGTTGTTTTAACCCAGCGGTTGGGTTAAATGTTTGCCCAACCTGCTAGGTAGTTTTATTTAACCCAACTATTGTTTAAAAATTACTGTATTGCTTGTTTAAAATGAACCTAAAATATGCTGGACATTAACATTTATTAATTGGGTTGTTTTTTGTTTTTATAAGATTGGGTTGTTTTTAACCCAGCATTTTTTAGGTGAAAATATTATATTAACCATTTCTTAATATTTTGATAAGCACAATCTCACTCCAGCACCTTTATATATTCACTTTGCTTCTGAGCAGGCACTCTTCTGTTATCTAATTAACCCAGATTTGATTGTAGGAATAATTCATTTTGTTGCAGTGTTACGGAACTTCAAAGCTGTGGACAGATGCTGAGCCTGCAGAAATGAAGCTGAGGGAGGAAGACACTGAAGAAGATGAGGAGTGATGAGAAAATGATGAGAAGCAGAGAACGATCAAGGAGGTGATGCTAGTTGTATACAAACCACAAGACAAGACATACATGTTCAACTTTAGTCAGTTTTCTTGAATTGTTTTATGAATGGAAATGTAGGCCTAGTTCCTTAATGATCAATGTCACTTTCTCTGCTGGCCTATAAAAATTAGCCATCCTTTCTGTAGGATTTCCATAGTAGGTTGACTAGATATGTTAAAAGGGTAGTTCGCCCAAAATAAAAACTCTGAAAACTATTCACTCGCTCACATGTGATTCCAAACCTGTACTTTTTTTCCCAATGGAACATAAACAATGTAACAATTTTCAAATAGATATGCTTTATTGTACTTTTTGTCATTTTAAAGAATAAATGACAAAAAGTACAATAAAGCACCTTAAAACTACAGTAGTTCTGTCATGACAACTCTCGGAGTGTTTGGCATGGTAATGGAAATGACAATTTTGATATGTTTGGTCTTGACGGAATAGATCTGCTGCTGCTGCAGAGCAAGTAAAGGATTTGCTACTGCCAATAGACAACACACTGCTGTGAGCAAGTAAGACATGCTGCTGCTGTACAATATAGTGTACATGAATTACCCATAGCAGATCTATACAGGTGGAGCTGGGGAAGGTGGAGGGCGCTTCAACTGCTAAGGCAAATGCTTTCCAAGTATAAGAAGGTTGAGCAGCGAGCTCATTGGCTACTGATACAGCAGGAACCAATCAGCTGTGCCCAATAGAGAATGATGTCGTTGCAAGCAGATTGAGTTAAGGACCTATCAGCCTGTGCCATCTAGAGTTTCATGACAGAACTTTGTATTTCTCTGCTGTAGTTCTGAGATCAAGTATGAAGCCTATGTTGCAGGTTAGATGTAAATAACATGCCAGTAGGTACTCTGAATAATAATTCATCAAATGAATAATTATAATTAGTGAATAACAATTATTATCAAACAAAGATATTATATGGCTTATGAATAATACAATGCACTAGTTACTATTAATTTTAATATTATTTATATACTATATTTATTGATATTTAGAATTATCTCTTATTTTTATTTTCTCTAATTCTTAATTTTATTTCAGTTTTAGTTTTAGTAATTATTAGTACTTCAACTTATTTTATTTCAGTTAGTTGCCAAGGCATCTTTTCTAATTTTATTTTTTTTATGTCCGTTTTAGAGCTTGACAGCCCTTCGTCACTATGAACTATTGTTCCATTGGAGAAATGACAACAAATGCATTTGGAATGACATGAAGGAAAGGAAATACTGATAGAATTTTCACTTGTTGCTGATCTCTCCCTTTAAATAACAGTTGGCAGGGATTGCTACTCATTTATAAAGCTTGAAATATTACATATAATTGCAACTAGTGTAAAATTTAATCACAGTAACCATAATTAACTATTCTATGTATACAGGTACAAATCTTAATGTGAATGAATATGATATCAATGTTTGATATATCTGATTAAGTGCATAAACCTCCAGCATTTGGCACTGACGTCATCTAATAACACAGTTGTCCCGAGTGGGCCGTTGTGCATCGAGTGTGGCATTGTTGGTTTTGTTCTGCATGCCAGCTGGCAATATATTGGCCATGCCATCGACACGCAGCACAATACCCCCTCCAGAACAGGCGCTCACTAAAGTACCAGGAGCCCCTGTGGCACATAGAAGAGGGCAAGAGGCCCAGTGCAGAAAAACGGCAGGTGCTTTCGGCAGCGCCACAAGAATGCAGTAAAGAATGGATGAGGATTCAGAAGTTCCACACTCTCAAAAAAAGGTACAAATGCTGTCTCTGGGGCGGTACCCTTTTATAAGGTACTAATGTACCATTTAAATACTAATATGTATACATTAGGTATTAATAGGTCTAAGGGGCCTGAAAACCTGAAAACTTTTTATGCGTTTTGGCCATTCACTTACACGGCAGCGGCATTTTGGGGGCCTGAAAACACAAACTGTTTGAAAAACAGGTTTCAAAGTTGAAGTTTTTGAAAGCGATACCATTATCGTCGCCGTGTAAACCACTAAATGCAAATTTCGAAAAATGGTGACATCATGCACATGCATATTATGTGTTCAGGGCATGTAGTGTTTCTTTACAAAGCGACATTGCCAACTACTGGCCTAGCATGCATAATACAGCATTTTTAATAATTTTTTGCGGATCCGTGTGTGAACGGGGATCATTTTGACAACATTGTTGTCTGTAAGAGAAAAATGCAAAGAAAAAACGTTCCCATTTTTAGTATATCGTTGTCGTGTAAATGTACCCTTAGATCAGATCTCCATGGCAGGAATATTATTTACATTTATTTTGTCTGGTGTACAAAACTGTCAGTAGAGTTTTGCCTGACACCCAAAACCAGTTAACAGCAATTTGTGTCTGACACCCAAAATCAGTTAACAAAACAGTATTTTGTCTGGTACCCAAAACTGTATTAACATTCTTCTATCAGTCTGAGAGGTTGACAGAAGAAGCCAAGGAAGAGCAGAAAGCAGGAGATGAAGTGATGCTGGTGCTCAGATTTTGTCTGGACTTCATCCCAACATCGTCCTGTACTTCATCTGACCAGTACAAACCCAACAAGTGTTATTATACCAAAGCAAAAGCAATGGAAAATTGCTGCTGACATTAAAAACCTTAAATTGAGACATTCTCTAATCTCTTATTTGTGAAGACAAATATCTCTTCAAACCACACAATCATAAGATGCAAGCCTTGCAAGGAAAATAAGTAAAATGATAAGTAATACAATAAAAATAAATAAATTATTATATGATTAAATTATAAATAGTTATGATTAAGTAACTAGAAATGAATTAAAAAAACAAAGAAAATTGCTCTCTTACACAAACAGGTTGCTATTGAGAATCCTTAGATCTTTCATATGCGTCTTTAAGATACTAATACGCACCCTTTAGGGAGTAAATAAAGTACAAAGACAAGGCAAAAGTGTCTATTTTTCCTTCTTTCACTTTCATGTCTCAAATACCCCGTTTCTTACTACATAACATTAGTCTCCCCCCTATAAAGTCAGGGAAACCAAGTGTGTATGAATCTCCCAGGAAGTTGCCAAAATTCTCCTCCTGTTAGATTTTACGTGCTGAATGAAAGTGACAGTTCTGCATTTGTACGGCTAAACTGGGAAAACTGTAGAGCAAAGCTACAGAGAAACAAACACAGCTGGGGCAGGAGGAGAGGTGTGACAGTGAGACCCCGAGTACTGTCGGATGGAAGCAGTCAAATCTCTGTAAAAGTAGGTGGAAAATAAATAAAGGCAGATAAATCAATTTTACTGCAGTACAGGTAACATCAACAAAAACCTCACAGTTTCAGGACAGTAAAACTCTTCTTAAAGGGAAAGTGAAAATTCCCAGTCGTTGGCAGCATCCAATTAAAGACCTTATAACCCACGGACACACGGCGCCGAATGTTTACGCGAGCACGTCTTCCCAGTGAGCCGAGACAGCATGTCTGTGGATCTCATTAGAGCGGGAGCGTGTGTATCTATACGTACGAGGTATAAGTGGTTAAGGTATAAGTGAGTAGATGCATTTGAGGCGTTGACGTGTGTATGTGTGAGTGGGTGAGTGCGTAAGGCCCGGTGACAGTTTAAAGATTGTTTTGATGTTGCGATTCCTCTCCCCTCTTTCACCATGTGGCTTCACTCTAGACCCTGCTGACATCACAAAAATCATGCCCTCCCAATCCCAGCCCTCTTTTAATCATTCCTTCCAAACCTGCCAGCATATGCCCTCTGTTCCCCTCTCCTACGGTCTCGCTCTCTCGCTTTCTCTCTCTTTCTGCTTCTGTCCCTCCCTTCAGGCATCTCCTCTCTGCTCCTGTCAGTTCAGCACTTTAGGGGAACGCTGAAGCTTTGAAATGCATATTCAGGGCTGCTGAACGCTGGCATGTGTACTCTGCTGAGTAATTGTGGAGGCCAAATGTTTAATTACATGTGACAGGCACAGCAGTGGGGGGCCACGGCGTAGCGGCCTACAAAACAACACCCAGCTCTCCTCAGACCTCCACTTATACTATCACCCCAAACATGGGAAAGATTTTTATGTTTTTTTACTGCAAGTATTTGCTGAAAGCATTCCGCTAGGGTGAGTATGCCGACTTAAAACAGGAAGTGGGTTGAAGGGAGGAAGTAGAGAGCACCTGTGCAGGTCAGCGACATCAGATAAAACCACGCTAATTTCAAACTTACCCTTTGACTTGCCTTTCGATTCCCACGTTGGATTGCAGAGGGAACGCAGTGGCGGCAACGAGGTTAGCACTGTTTCTGATTAACTGAGCTCAGGCTTAAATCTTTATCTGATTAACCTGCCTCATAAAGTTATACCGGCAAAACGTATGTTTTAGCGTTATGGCAAATTATCCTGTTAGCGGCACAACAGGGATGGAGAGTGAGATTTAAGTGCTGAAACTCTAAGCCTGTAATGATCCCAGTGGTCAGCTCTGTATGAGACCGCTAATCATTCATAAAGCCATACATTGTAAATCTACACAAGAGCCTTTTATCCTATAATGACTTTTAATGAGGGGTCGAAGGTGCTATAAATGTAGCATAACAGCTCAGCTTTTGAAAAGAAAGATTGTTTACCCTTGCGGGAGCTTAGAGATTCGATTGCAGGCAAGAAAATCCTGGACACAGTTTCTTTACAGAGGTTTGCAGCAAGCACTCGTCTGCCTTGTAACGCAGACATGTCTGGCCGTTTAAAAACATGAAAATTCAATCTAACATGTTAAATTTGTCTCACACATGGGGGGTCGAAGGGGTCTTGAGGAATTAGTGTGTGAGTGCGAGCATGTGTGTGAGCAAGCAGCAACATGCTGGAAACAATCATGTTGCGGTGAGTTACAAGCAGCCACATCTGCTGGTCTTTTCCCATTTTACTCAGGACAGAGCAAATTTAAAAAACAAAAAAACAAAGAAAAAAAAAACCCCAACAGAATCAAGTGAGCTAAAATGTGTGAAGTTTTACTTGTTTGTCATTAAAACTAAATTTATGTTTTTTTATTACGATTCCTCTTAGAGTTCAAAGAGACATGTAATGGGGCAGGAGTAGAGTGATCACCATATGCCTCAAAACCAATATGTCAAGTTAGGCCATGCCCACACCTACTTTGGCATTCTTAAAAAGTCAAAGGTCATAAAAAACTATCAACATTATTTTTATTTTATCTTGCCCTGTTGATTCTGTTGTAGCACTTAATCTAACCACATCAGATATGAAGCTATCACAAGGAGCTGCCTCAACGTTCTTTTGTTTGATTGGTCATATGTGACGCAAACAATGGATATAGTCGAAAATGCGCCATACTACAGTATCCTGGCTTAGTGTGAAGAAAAACAAATCCCAGTTGCTAAAGTTACCCATTTATTCCATTAAGGAGAATTAACTTTCCAATTAGGTTTGGGTATTTTAGAAAGAAAAACATGCCTAAAAGCTGTTGTGTGTTTTTAGAACTTCAAAATATATATATATATATATTTTTTTTTTTCACAAGCTATTTGAATAAAAGATGCTAAAAGGAGACCCCTGTGAATACAAACAGTTCAGGGATCAGAAAAGATGTCTGGGGTATCACACATTTAAATGTGCACATTTGCATCACCTTGTTTTGCAGATCTGGGTAAAATAAATACACAAGTTAATTCATTCTAATTGGATTGTTTTTCCTCACACCAGTATCATGTCAAGCTAAAAAAAAAAAAAAAAAAAAAAAAAAAAGCTACATTAATGTATCATAAAGTACGCTCTAAAAAAATGCTGAATTCCAAACAACCCAAGTTGGGTTGAAAATGGACAAACCCAGCAATTGGGTTGTTTTAACCCAGTCGTTGGGTTAAATGTTTGCCCAACATGCTGGGTGGTTTTATTTAACTCAACTATTGTTTAAAAATGACTATATGGCTGGCTTAAAATGGATGGATGTCTTTGTGTCCTCCTTCAGTTTCTGTTGTCTGTTAAGATGCACCTTGAGGATGGATAGCATATGTCTTCTGTGACACTACAATGACAGCAGATGACTGTTCCTTTGGAGGACATTAGTCCAGAGAGAACAAACAAACAAACAACTCACTGTCTGCCAATGCTATTTTTTACATGAATTGTTGAAGGTGTTGACCAGAGTTGCCATGAGGTCAGTCTGCTTTCAAACAACTGGCTCTCTGCCAACTTTACTCTGTTAATGGAATCTCAGTTCAATTGAGTTCAGTTGTTGCCATGACAAAAGAGCAATATGAGGAGGCTTACCTCACCATGAAACTGTCACTAAGGAAGTTAACGGCCAAGGGCTTGCCCTTTGACCCCTGCTCTGTTCCTTAAACCCAAAGCAGGCACACAACTGCACCTTTCTCTTTCTCTCATTCTCCCAAGAATGTTTTAGCATAATAATGCCTCAGAATCTTCATGGTTTTATCCAAAATATTATTTATGTTGTAACTGAATAGGACATTGTAAACCTTTCGCATATCTAAGAATGTTAGATATGTATATAACATTGCAAGATAGGCCTACAGGAAGTCTTTAGTAGCTAGACCACAAAAATAGGTCAAGATGAACAATCATTCAAGTTCGTGGCACAGCCACTGACCATGTTCAGAAACCATCCTCTGGTTACTGAGCTTAGCAGGGTTCCCGCTCTTTTCCTCTCCACAGAGTTTAAATTCAAGCGGATACACCAGAGTTCCCTCAGCACAGTATGGGCCCAAGCTCCTGCTGAAACCCTGGCTAAAACCTACAAGACGATGCACTTAGCGCATGCTGATTCTACTTCCCTGTGAGGTCAAGGGCCGTGAACCCACTTTTGTGAATGCAAGACCCATTTTACAGTGCTCTTTTCTCTTCTGTTCCTGTCCCCTAGCCTCCTTGTACCCCTTAAAGCTAACTTTATTCTCTCCTCCTTCAACAAACACATCTGTATTGACTATATATTTACGACTTTAACAGTGCTTTTCTGTTCCTTATTATAAGTATAAATGAGTAATATAGTGGCATACCATATATTCCACATAATAATACTAACATTCAATTATTCCAAGTTAATCTAAATAGGAGGATTTTCTGACAAGTAATCATTTAATAATTGTCTACACTGTCCCTATACATAGATAGATAGATTTTGCCAGTGGTTTATACAGTTCATAGACTAAGGGACATGTATTTTTACCTTGCTCTACTATTTTTTCCCCTACTCTCCTTTTCTGCAGACCTTGCAGTCTAGTTAATGCTGACTTTAAAATGCCTTTGTTAAACGTCGGTTTACCTCTCTTTGAAGAATATGCTCTCCCTAAGAGCATTTCATAATTCTTTACACGACAACATGATGGATTATTCTGATTTTAGATCATAACTTTGACAGGCAAAAAGGGAAAAATCTCACAAAGGTGGCTTGTGTTGAGCATTGCAAGTCACTTACCGATAGACAATAAATCTTTCTGATGCATATTTTACAGAGAATAAGTATATTTTGACTCCTGAAGGTTACCCAATTTTGAGGCCGAATTTCATGTGGAAACACAGTTTAGGACCTTAGTCCTTGTCCAGGCAGCACAAATGTTCTAAATGATAAAAAAAAATCAGGTTACACTTCCTTGTTATAGTGTAATTAAATATACATTTATGCATAATATTAATTAACTACATGTATATTTACTATAGGGATGGGTTAGAATTAGGGCATGGTTAGGGTTAGTTCATGTAATTATGCATAATTTACAGTTATTACTGTAGTTATAACATGTAACGTGTAACAAGTTGGAAAATAAAGTGTTACCATAAATCATTATTATATAAAAATACATTTTTACATCATGTAGTATCAGTATATAAAAATATCCATTCATAATGAATGAACAGATTAAACTTTTACAAATTTTTAAACATTTTTACACACACACATAAAAAATATGATCAGTATGTCATGACAACATATATGTTTACATTACTTTAACTCATCAAAATAATTCAAGCAATATCAACTCTTTTTTTATAAGTTATACGAGATTCAACTTGATTTTTTAAATATAATTTAAATTGAAATTACTTTTACAGCCAATTAAATTATACTTTAAAATTTAAGGCAGCAAATGAACCCAAGTTTTTAATTTATATATATCTAACTTAAAATCTTGAGTTCAGTTGCTGCCTTAAATTTTAAACTCATCTGTTCATTCGTTATGACCAAAGTTTTCAAGTAGAAATGTCCCACTTGAACAAGATATTTTGTTGTTGTTTTCCCAAAACAGTAGCTGTTAAAGTTTAGCATGTCATAAAATTCTCATGATATGAACGCATACAAAAACAAAACAATTCCAAGTCCCCCAGGTGTATAAACAATCCCAGTCAGCAGTGGTTTACAAAGAGATAGCCTGCCATTGCATACACACACCACCACGACAGGCCTGACAAAGGCCTGACTCTCTGATACACACAAAATAATTCAAATGTCAGGATTTGAATGTCATCTTCAAAGAGGCCTTTCCATCAGTCCTGAAGTCATTATATGGGAGAGGAGAATAAAAAGAGAGCGACATTGTTTTATGTACGGCCGCTTGATGCCAGTCTAATTAATAAAGGGCCTTTCTTTTCCTTTTGAAAAGCAGGTGAAGGGAGTGTGAGATTAAAGGTGCTTATTGTTTCTTTTGCTGATTTTACAGGTTGGGTTTTAATTTGTGAGAGGCGACGAGGAGCCTCAGTCCAGATGGTACGATAACCCCGCCGAACGCTCGCACAAAAACCAACCTGATAACAAAGATATGTAGATGAGAGAGAAAAGGGGGAGAGAGAGGGGAAGAGAGAGAAGGGGGGAGAAGAGAACTGGAACATTGCCAATTGCTCCCAGCTCTCTGTAGCAGAGGAACAAATTGATGTGTCCAGCAAACGATGTTTCCGGAGCAGCAGGGGTTTGTTCTTCACTGCCAAATCCATCTCCCTTTCATACTATAGCCCAACTAATGAGTAACCCCTGCGCAATACTAAATAAACATTCAGAGCAGAAACATTGCACCTTAAATGAGTTTCATATTTTGGTGCTCTGAGGGCTGTATACTTATGCTATATCTTAATTATGTACTTGTTTTAATGAAAGTAATAAAAAGGAGTGTTTTTAAGAAGTAGTCTTTAAAATGTTTTGTTATTCAAAACAAACAATCCCACAATTCCATCCACCCTGAGTATTGTGAATAGGAGTGTGAATAGGAAATGCAGTATCACATAGATTTTTAGTGAGGAAAATGACTGGTGGTGAATATATAATTTGAAATTATTCTGATACCTCGTGTTTTTATAGATATTAAAAATATGGTATATACAGATTTGGGAGATGAAACATAAAAGTCACATTAAATGCATTCTGGTATTTACAGTCTATTGTGGAGATCCATTTTAGTGGCAGGGCTAGGGTAAGGAGATAGCAAATATTATTATCTCAGTATAAAAATCATAATGTCAATGGAAAGCCCTGTGGGGTTGCTGAGACTGGTTGGTGTAGTTTAAGGTGAGAGGCTTGGACCCAGATGTTACACTCTCCAACCATTTTGCTGATCATTGCAAGATTTTTCCCTGAGATCACAGCCGCACTGGCCCTTATTTGTGAAATGAATCATCTCCTGGCTGGCTCGCCAAATTGTGGTCGAAATTCCCCAATGCGCCTGACTTAAGTTGAACTAAGTGTAGCGTCTCCTAATCGACACTTACAAACTCTAGCACATCTCCTGGCGACAACTTGCTTCGAGTCGGACAACATCTCACCCCCTATGAACACTATCACTTAGGATTACGATCTAACCTGCTGCACAGCAGTAACCATACAGACTCCACACAATGCCTTTTAATATGCTTTGATCATGGCCAGGAGGATCTCGGATCAATTTTAGAGAGATGGCAAAGGTGACAGTATTCATTACATCATTTTTCTCCAACATGATTAGCTCTTCACATGTATAATTCTCTGGTACTATAGGTAAAAGCAAATTTGGATTCCTTGATACTTAGGTTATATATTTAGACAGCTGTCTAGTCTCTGTCTAGCTGTCTAGTTTCTTTTAATTCTCAGACACACTAACTTTGGCCCAAATGCTGGGGACATTTAGTTTTCAACCCATATAAATGTTAATCCTGCAAGGAAAAGAAATGTTAGTTATGATTAATTAAAAAAATTCCATAACATCCCCCACAAAGATACGAAAAGAAATGCGTGTGTGTCAAGAGTCCAGCTCCTGGTAACATGCATCTGCCCTACTTTACTCTTCAGTCTAGACAGAGATCCTGATATCCAGTGGACGGCAGGTCGGAGATGCTGAAGGTTACTCAACCACCTCAGTGCCACCATTTGCCTGACTCATCGTAAGAGCAAGTTCAGTGTCTTTGCTGAGTTTTTACTACACTGTTGCTATCTGAGATCTAACTACCATTACACACACACACACACACACACACACACACACACACACACCACTGATATTTTTCTTCCTTGCCTTAACTGCAGTGCGTTGCTCTGAAGGACAGGTCCCTGACACACTTGATCCACAGAGATGTAACCTAACCTCCAAAGAGAAGACAGAAAAGGACATATTAGATCTCAGGTAGACTGAAAGAAGTTTAAATTTTATGTAACTCTCAGATCAGGAGGAGAAGAGTACTCAGTGCCTCTTTTGGATTGTGAACAACCATTTTGACAATGGTGTGGAAAAAGGAGAGAGAGAAAGATGGCTTATAGCTCTAGGCTTGATAAGAAGAGTCATTATGCAGTGTGATCGATGCAGCCTTAGTGCATACACACACACACACACACACACACACACACACACACACACACACACACACACACATTTGTGTATGCATGTTTGTTTCTGTCACCTTAATTACACGTGTGCACCACACATTGAACATATACATGTACAAACATATTCACACATACTACTACAAACAGATATTGATTAGCAATACTGCAGCTACTTAAAATATATCATTAAAAAAAAAAAAAAAAAAAAAAAACCATAAAACAACTGGAATTTGTATTTTCTACTTAATTTAAAAACATGCTGAATGTAGTACACATTTTATAAACATTTCCATCCCAAGTTCATTTAAAAAACGTGCCTGTGGCAGCATTTCTGCAAAATGATATTGTGTTGCTTCTTGTGTGTTTTGTGACACTTTCAAAGTGAAATGACCAATGAGTGGCACTAAAAATGTTCAATTTTGTCCGAACCAAATAAACATGATTCTGGCAATGTTTTATTTTGTTATTTTGTTGCACATATCTCATCAGTTTGGAAATTAAATGTCCGGATGTGAATGCTTCTAAAAAGTTAATGCTCTATCACATTTTAAAATAATGAACCACCTACACAAAATCCTACCCTGAACCTAATTGATAGTGTTAGCAAAAGGAAATGTGAGATAAATATGCATTTGCTGAAACGCCATGTCATCTTAGCTAGCTTCAACAAGTCTTTATGCTCTTTTATCATGGCTTGCGTTTCACACGACTTGTATTTGAGCACACCACTATACAAGGGTAAAGCTGTTCCAGGTGACCCACCGAGCAAGTTTAATGTAAAAATGTATTACTTTACAAAAAAATGCACAACGGTAAAATGTTTTCATGTCATAATGTACTATTATATTAATCTGCCCCTGTAATCATAATCTGTGTGAAAAAGAATAAAAGTTTTTGGTGTTTTACTGCCAATAGCTGTCATTTCAACTGGAAACTGCAGTGAATTGTATGTATATCGGCAAATTTTTTTTGGAGGTATGAAAAAATGTAGGTAGAAGCACAGCCTATGTTGCACATTTCATAGGACATTGCACGCCTATTTTGATTAAGAAAGCACCTAATAGATTAATACAATGTAATGGGTTGACTAATGGTTTTGATGTTGTTTTAACTAGCCCACTGACTTCTAAGGTATAAAAGAAGTTTCCTCTGAAACTTTATTTCTAAAAAAAAAAAATTAAATAAGAATGATAATAATACATTGTTAGAAAATTAATAGAAAAACAAATACCAAATGTTACTATATCTTGTGTGAGAGTTTTGTCATTGTATACTGTAATGTCATGCTAAAGTGACTAAATGATATGCAGCAGATAATTTAGACAAAAGTTTGGCTTTTCTAGTCATGACATTGTCATAATTGCTAATCAATTCCTTTTTTTCTTTTCTGCTTAAGATTTTAGTATGAATTGTTCTAAAGCAGGGGAAGAGAGTGGTGGAAGGTTGGGGGGTGGTCAATTACCCTTTAATGGGCCATCAGCTTCTAATATCTAAATCTTCATCGTTCTGTAATTGCTACAAAATGCTTTTGCTTGTTCTTTAGAAGAGAGACTTCTCTGCAGTTCATCCACTTACTTATTAATGCAATAAAAACCCAAAGTGCACATGAAAAGGGGGGTGGGTACGGGGGTTAGAATGAAAGAACTGGAAAGCGTAAGAGTGGGTGGCGGGTAGAAAGAGAGGGAGAACAAGAAAGAGAGACCCTTATTTAAAAAAAAAAAAAAATCCTGTATGATGGAATCCTCCAGAGATCATTAAGATCCGTCTCCTCTTTCATAGCAGCATGTAAGGACTAGAGTGACTGTCCGTAAGCTGCCAGCCTCAGCCCTGTCGTCAGCACTGATTAATTTTCTCGTAAGGGGTGCTCCATTTGAAAGGTGCTTTATTTGCATTAGCATTTATAATTACTTAATGACGAATCAGATATGGTTCATTGCAAGCAAGTGCAGAAACAAGCTGTCTGCGGCCACTGTTTCAATTAGAGCACCATTGAAAACATGTCCCCCATGACCATACAGTACAAGCTGCATTTTATTAATATAACTGTGAAATTAGGCCACTCTTTGCCGTTATGGGAGGACTATCTTTAGTCCAACCCTGACACGTTTTGTTTTACTATAAACAGGTTTGAAAAGATAAAAACAGATGATAGGTCTGTTAATCTAGCTTTACTTATAACTTTCATGGTAAAGGAAAAAGCTGCGCTAACAAACTAGCTGCAGTGCCACAGGGAGGGACCACGAGTTTGAAAAAATCTTTCCCAACAAGGTTATAAAGTTTTCAAGCCTTTCATTTGGAAAACTGCTTCTCTGGCAACATCTCCTTTAATCAAGCCTGAATACAATAACTCCAGCAGGAAGCCAGAATAAATTCTTCATTATTAAGCATCCATTGATCCCCTCGAGGCACGGCCGGTACTGGGGGTGTTTAGGAGAACTCGCAGGAATAAATATTGCACGGTTGGGGAGGGTTGGACTTGACAGGGCTAGACTAGACTACGATGTGATATGTTGAGCTGGACTTAACTAACCTAAGCTTGGCTACATCCCATTGAAATGAGAAAGCACACACAACAACATAACAATCCCAAAGCAATTTCTCTTTCATGAATCAGATGGGCTTTATTGTGTCTGTCCTATCAGAAGCCAGTGTATTGTGAAAGTGAAATAAATAGACAAAGAAATTCCTATAATAAGCCTGAGGTTATATAAAAAAAAGATCCTTTGCTTTACTATTTGATGCAGGCTGCCAAGTTAGCATGTAATCCTTTGATGAACATGTTACAGAGACTTAGAATGAGAAAACACGCCAATGAGAGTGAAAGAATGGGTCAAATGAGACGAAATGTTGGATCGATTGGCATTCTTATAAATTTTCAGCAAATTCAAAAGGAAATAAATCCTGAAAAACACTGGTTAAATGAAATGCCTCTACACCACAGAAGTAGGACTTCACAGGAGAGGGAAGGTGCTAGTAACCCTGTCGCAGTGGATTGTCAGTTGCCTTTGTTTGTTGAGTCATGGGGCACTGGACAGCCCTCACGACCGACCTCCACTCCTGTCTCTCTGCCGTCTTTTGTCCTGCCCTGCTCTCTCAGAGTCTGGAGAAGCAGGGAAAGGAAGATGTATGGTAATGTGCTGTCCAGCTGTACTGAGCTGCCCGGCTGCAAACAAAACACTTTATAAAAGGCCCATGGAGAGAGGTAAGGGGATACATCAATCAATTAACAATTACCCTGTTGCTAATCAGCTGTCCCTGGCCTCCATCGAGCCCCGGCTTTGTAATCCTGTTGGCAGCATCAATTAAATTCTTAAGGTTACTCTATTGAATTTTCCAGATAGAGGCAGAGAGGCGGGAATGAACTGTAACCGAGGCTTAATCGCAGCACAATTGTTCTGCTTTGGCTACTTTTTCACACCTCAGTGCTGTCGCACCATTGTGGGCCTGATAGGATCTCCCAGGGCATTTTTTAGAGAGGAGAGACAGAAAAAGAGAGCGAGAGGGAGTGTGTGCACATATATTGAGGCATTATAAAAGAGTCCTCCCTCCAGGGGGAACATGGTGCCTGTTAATGTACATACTGTATATCCATAACACACAAACACACACAAGTCCAGGTGTGTGAATTTCAAGCATTCCATTATAAACACATATAAACATTGTTAGCAGTGCACTACTTGAATTGCGTAAATTAAGACAAACCTGATTGCGCATTGGCTACATTTACTTTTGTAATGTAACCAGCATGTAATGACACTTAAATGACCATATGCTAGTGTAAATGCTCACAGAATTGTGTTACTGCTCATGAATATGTGTCAGAGAGTAGATTAGATACTGGAGAAAGTGCTTGCATGTTGAATAATGAGTCCCATGTCATGGGTATGAGAGTCAAGATCTGCATAGCAATGCATGTTTTGTCCTTGTCTTTGTCAAAGTCCAGTAAGTCAGGAAATCGTGTATGCGGGTGTACGTATAAAATGCATGCGTTAGGTGCTAAATATTGCATACTACCCAACAGAGATTGATTTATAAATGTGAGCGGAGTATAGAATTTAAGGTATGGCTCCTAAATGTGGCTTAGATTCAATTCATTGTGATCCCAGTGCAAATTCAACAGGAATTTGATTCATTAGATTAATTTTCAACAAAGTAATCAAACCATTATTTGTACTGAAGCATAAGCACTTTGTGGAGTAATAAAGAAGGGTTCTGCAGTGGGAGTGATTTGTAATTTAAAGCGGAAGGCGTGGGAATTTGATAAGCTGCCATAGTCGCCTGACACTGCTGAAGAGAGACTGCTGACTTCGGTCTTATTTCCTAAAATGAAACTTTAACAGGTTGACCTCAGGACCCCGGGCGTCTCGTCTCCAAAGACCCTTCTTCCCCAACCACTTATCTCCACGATTGCTTTGGACACTGATCGCATTAAAACATCATGAATCATCAATTAAGACAGGGCCGGGAAAAATTTGGGGGCTCGACCGGGATTTTGAAGACAGGTTTGACTTTGAAACAAACTGTGCCTGTAAACTCTTCCCTTCATTTATGGAAAAAAAAAAAAAAAAAAAAAAAAAAAAAAACATTAAAAGAATGAATAAAGAGCAGGTAAGGCACCTAAAAGGAAACAGCATCACAGAATACTTTTTGCAACTTGAGTATGAGAAAGAATGAGAGAGGGAGGACTGAAATTGTGTTTGAGTGTGATGGCTCAGCATTAAACCTTTGAGACACTTTTCATTTTTTTCTAGAATGTACTCTTGAGGTGACTGTGCTGTTGTAGTGAAGAGTGCAGCTACGAGTGTTGGTGGAAGTCTTGATTTATACTGACTACGTGACTGTCAGAGAAAACACCCCAAGCTAGATTTTTTGAGGTAACAAGTAATAAATTAAAAAATGATTAAAACAAAACATCACAAGAAAACTATATTTTATATTTTTGTCATTTTACATTACACTTTTAGGTTACACTTTAAGGTGACATAGTTACATTGCAATTACTCCAGTAACTGAGTAATATTAATTAACTACATGTACTTACTATAGAGTTGCGTTAGGGCTAGTTACTTGTAATTATGCATAATTTACTGTTATTACTATGTAGTAACGCATAACTACATCACCTTAAAATAGTGTAACCCTTTTTTTTTTTTACAAAAAATTTCCACAGTGCTTGAAATAATATATAATATTATTATTAAAAATAATATATATATATATATATATATATATATATATATATATATATATATACATACCAGGCATATTTACCATAGGGAAACTTTAAATGGAATACAATTCAAACGTAGGTTCTCACTGAGTTTTAACATCCAGTTCTGTTTGTATTACAACCACAGATAATCTTGTACTTGAAACAGATTTTACTTGACTTGGGGTCAAGCCTATAAATGGTACTGGGGACTTCCAAATATATGGTAAAATAGTGAATAGTGACTTTGTGGATTTGTTTGTACTGGGAAATTATTAGAAATCTACTGGAGTTCCAAATGACTGAAATATTAGACCTATCATGGCCATAATGTTACACCATATTGGCTTGGTAGCACTTTATTTTACAGTCCTGTTCCCCATGTACATACTATGTACTTATTATAGTAATTACAATAACTGGGTAATAGCTAGGGACTAACCCTGAACCTACCCCCACCCGTAAACCTAACCTTAACCCATAAAGTTACCTTATATTACCAGCACTTTCTACACTGTAAGTACATGTAAGTGAACGTACTGTAAACTGAAATGCAACCATTGGCTCTATATCTATTGAAACTGAAGTAGCTGTGTTCTTTAATCCACATATTGTTTGGGACAACCCAAATAACAACAATATGAGTATATGGATTTTCTGGTTATAGCATCCATGTGGAAATCTGGTACAAATGCTGTTACAGCAGAGGTGGTCTGCGCATGCATGACATGAGACTCGCAGTGGATATTTGGGCGAGAATTGAGAAAGACACGCTTAACTGAAAGGCCGCGAGGGGTGTGCGCCGCACCTATGGCTAGACTGGAGACTGAACCCACACACTGCTGTGAAAGGACCTCTGGCAAGTTCTGGGCAGCACCACAAGGTATATGTTTTTCCACCAAAAGATTTAGCCGTGCCGCTTTCTCATCAGAGCGAGCGTGTGTACTCGGTAGAGCGTGAAGAGGCAGATTTTCCGGTAGCACAAGCCTGAGATGGGCTCCTGCATCTAGGGCTGGCTCGACCAACTCGCCTCCCACAGAGCTCCCACTGTCACAGCTCAGAGAAGAGATACAGCAGCCCCAGGACATGAAAAAGGGAGGGGGCTCAGGGAGCGAGCGAGATAGGCAGAGAGAGTGAAAAAGGCAGAGAGAGAGCAGAAGCGATAGAGGTTGCTCCCGGCTCATTTCTCTACACAGAAGCCCATCTGCCGGGCACCCATGGTGGGACGACATCACTGCTCTTTGCCAAATGACAAAAAAAGCCCTGACGCCACAGGAAGCCAAATGCAATCCCATGAATCCCGGCAATGCCATTATTCCTCAGAAAGCCTTAAAAGTCCTATCTCTGTCCTTATGGTGGCTTGTTGATTTACTCTCAGTTCCATCATGACTTAAGTTGACTCTAATGTGCAGCAAAGAAGCTCTCTGTGCATTTTACTTTTGAAATATGTGTATGGCATATATATTTTCTTTCTTGCAGAGTTAGTTCCATCAACACGCAGCACCAGGGGGGAAAAGGGAATTGACTCAGAGACCACAAAATGGTGTTTGCAGGCAGAATCTTGTGATATTGTAATATTTACTGTTAGCACCTCAGGCTACACGCCACGCTTGGCTGTCGCCATCCAATGAGTCGCTCCAAAACGGAGCACATCTGGTGTCTTTCCCCACCCTCTCACCCATTCCGTCTCCGACTTGCTCTCTCCGTATCCATCCATTTCTGTGATGCTTTTGCAGAAAATGTTCTACTCTAAAATTTTAAACTTTCCACCCACTCTTCATGCCTCTTACCCCCGTCTGGTGCTGAGGAAGTGGCCTGCTCGAATTGATCACCGCTAACGCCGATAATTCATTGTGATGGAGGCTCCATGGAGTGAACATGGGGGGCTGAGGCCACGCACTGTCACCTGCATACTAATCAGCTTAAGAGGCCAATAGGAATGCAAGGGTTGTGATCACATGACTTGCTGTTTATTGTCTGATAAATGATGGGTCACAAAGGGTGCCACATCCCTCAGAGCCATGTTGTGCTGTCTCAAATTCCCTGTCAAACAAACTCACATGCATACACTCACACTCCAACACACAAACAATCTCGTATCTGTCGTCACAGGCTGGTTCCGGTCCATGCTTGCAGCACTGTCAGCACACAGGAGAAACTAACTTCTACCTCTACTCATGCAATTACTTTCTGTAATGTGTTTTGGAGGAGCACAGCAATTTGATTATCAAAGCAACACACACTCAACCCTCAACACTCCCTGAAGTCCTGGAGAAGAGGGAGCTAAATATTTCACTCTCTGTTGGGAAATGTGTCATGTGTTATGGACACATAATTCTTTTTGAAGCTGAAGTATCAATCCAGGTCGCTCACTTATTTAACCAACAAAACCTTCTGGGCCGCATTTCCCATAAGCACTGTAAGCCTAAATAACTCGTAGAAATGATCACATGGATCATCTTAGAATTACAGACTGTTTCCCAAAAGCATCGTAACTTAAGCAGTACTTGAAAACCGTCGTAGATCTATGAATGCTCTGGAGTAATTGTAGAGTGGGATAGACTTGTGCAGTCACCTGCAAGACAGCCACAAAATTACACCTAAACTGAACATAAAGCTATGATACTCACGCTTTACACAGTATACTGGACAAACAGACATTACTTTTAAGATACTTTATTTATATTTAGTTTTATTTAAATCAATAATTATAGTAATACAATCATTTGCGAATCAGTTCTACAAATGGAAAGAATTAAATGCGTGTTGATCTGATGCATAAGGCAAACAACTGAAAGCAATGAAGTACCCTGCACATCGAAAAATGATGTTAAATGGGTACTCTGTGAAACAAAAAGTGACGCCGAGAGGTCCTGACCAAGCGTCAGTATGTGACGAGTTGAGAGTGAGAAGTGTTGCCATTTTAAATAATAATAACTTTGAATAAATGCATAAAATCTATGAAATATTGGTTCAAAATGGAATAAATGGCTCCCTTTCAATTTATGAGTTTGGATTTGAATTGGCCAAACTCACAGGAAACTGAATTTACTTCATTGTAAATCAATGACACAAGTAATGCAATCTGGGAAATCATATATACTTCCACCCTGGTCCACAAGTTAATTTATTAAATAAAATAAGATGCATTAGCTAAATTAAACTATATTTTAATAATAATAATAACAATAGAAAGATAAACAACTTTAAAAACAAAGTTGGTCTTTACTTAGCTTTCTGGTTAGAACAGTCACAGTATATAATTTTCAATTCACTTCTCATTCCTTACATTCAAATTTAATTCAAATTCAGGAACAACCCTGTTGCATAACCCTGGTGGCATGACTTTTGCAGTCAATGCATTTCATTTCATTAGTCTAGATGTTGTATGGAGAACACTGTATGATCTGCTTTGCAAGCTCATAAAAATGTGTTGACATGGACAACATATCACTGGCCATATATTGCATATATTTACCAACACCATCTTCCTCCCTTTCTATAAACTTTTCCTGTCTGATACATGTACCTACACTGTAAAAAAATATTTTCATTATTTGTTACCACAACATTTTTTCTTTTGTCAAATCAACTTAGTTCAGATAACATAACATTTTGAGTTTCTGTTGATTAAACCAATCGCCTTTATTGTAGTAACTCAAAATTTTAGTTTCAATGAACTCAAAATTTTAAGGCAACCAGGTAACCTAATTTAAGTTAACCCAACAATTCTTTTTTACAGTGTATGGGAGCTGTCAGCTGTGCCTCAATGTTGTGCAGAACGGCTGACGCCATTTTCGGTAACACCTTTTTTGAGGTGACGTAGTTACACAAGTTACATGTACTGTACTTACTGTAGTAATAACATTATATTATGCATAATTACAAGCAACTAACCCTAAACCAAACCCAAACTTTAACCATATAGTAAGTACATGTAGTTAATTGATATTACTCAGTACTTATTGTTTAACTGCACTGTAACAACAGCACCTCAAAATTAATGTAACCCGGTTTTCACTTTTGATGTCCTTGAAGCACAGCTTCCACTTCCATATTCAACAAAAACATGGCAAACATCATCATATTAATATTAGTGTCAATCCCATGATCAATCACATTATCTCAATGGGTACCCACAGTCTCCATATCTTCACTGACCCTGGGAACTTGCACCTTGAACCACTGATGAAACACTGCAGATGCACATCAGGTGAATGAAGCAGTGGTTTTGGAATACATCATTCTGTACAAAAACAATAACAAAATTCTATTGTGTAGATAATTAGGTTAAATATTTAAGATTATACCTTTAAATATTTACCTGACACACTCTAAACCCAAATAAGTTGGCAAATATAGCAATATAGAACATTTACATATACCTGTTCTCAAACCAACCTCATGCTCCATTATGTAACACTTATTTTTAGCATTTACTCTCCCTTTCGAGTACCATGGCAATGCATGCTGAGAAATAGCCCAGTTTCAGGTAAATTTAAGTTTGTCTAAATTAAAAGAAACAAGTTCATAGAACTCAAAACAGAGATTTTTCTGAAACAATTCAGAAAAAATGTATCAGTTTCATGAATTCAAAAGAAAAAGGTCTAAATTATTTTGAGAGTTAGGGTTTACAGTGCAGGTATATAATGTTATTATTATATAATGTTATTATTTATAATGTTATCAGATGTCACGTTAAGGACACTTACCAAAAAGATGTGATTCCACAGTGCAGGTGAGGCCTGAAATGAAGTTGTACCTAATATGTACCACGTACCCGGAGATGAAGGATACTAATGTAGATTTTTGTGTCTGAACTCCCCGCTTGTTTAATTCTGTATGCCATCACAATGTACTGTGACCCAACTTGCCCTCCATGCTTTATGCTGCTGTAACGATTGACATAGACTTTGAAGAAAAGACCAGTATTTCCCCCTGTTTAATTGAAATGCAAAATACATCTGTGGCAGTGCCAGAGAATTTGCTAATATTCTTTTTGCCGCAATGATAAAGGCCTTCGCTATTTCTGTGGCTATCGACTTGGTCATGTGTGTAATTGCTTCATGCAGCCTCAGACCCTCAAATGCACCAATGTAAATATTAAAGAGAGCAGAGGCTTAATAAAACATTGTTCAAACAATACAGGACTGATCTTGCCGCAGCTGTCCATCTACACCAGGGTTCTATCTAGATGAGACCTGTTACATAGTCAGAAGAACATAAGGGGAGAAATGAATGATTTCAAGTGAGCATAGCAAAGGAGACACACAGAGGGAGGAAGAGGAGGGGCAGGGCCAATAGATCAGTCAGACTTTTTAATGGTATTGATTGGCTACAAGGCTACCGAAGCAGATGAGGGCAGGTCTGATATCCCACTGTCACCTTGACCTTGGGCCAGCAGTAGCCTTGTGACCTTCGACCCTACAACCCCTACCACTGGCCTCCGTAATCCTGCACTGGGGAAAAGCGTCACCGTTGTCTCCAAATGAGAATTGACTTTCCTCGCCTTGGATGCTGGAAATGCAGGTTAAAGTATGTCAATAATGTTTCACAAGAACAATTTTTTCCACAGAATAGTCGACGCTGAAATTAATTGACATTTTTTGGCGGAGGAAGGGTTTCGGGGCTGCGCTGTACGAAAGCACTTGAAGGGAGTTCTTGGACGCTAACCGCTTGGCCATATTGATCGCACGCTTAAAGTGCGCACACACACTTTGAAGAGCATTGAGATTCAGACACAGGGCACAGGGAGCCCGTGCGCACCACCACTGCCCTAATGGTAATTGCTTTCGATCTTCACTCTTACATCCATGATTTACTGGCTTCTCCTGATGAATAGCTGACACCAAATATTTTGGAAAGAAAAATGTATCACAACATTATTTTTTTTTTCCTCCACGCCATTTGCCTTTTCCTCTCATCCTCTTCAGGAGCACAGGTGGAGGATGCCAAGTGGGGAACTTCATTAATATTACAAAGTAGAAAAGTGGCCGTTAAACACGGTAGTGGATCATTTGGAGAGGACGCTTGGCTTTGTCCTGCCTTGCTCCATCACGGCAGCCTCCTCTGTCTGCGTGAGGGGTGGGGAGAGAAGAAATGGCTCTTTCAGCCCCGTGGCATAATTACTTCAGATGGATTGCGGCAGGAATTGCTTGTCCCTCACTGAAACAGTCAGGTGCCATTAATTGCCCTCTAAACACATCATTCAGGGTTGTTTTCAGGACATCTTTGGACTCCTAATAAAGGCAAAGTGTTTGATTGAACTGATTGCAGCTGTAGGTCGTCAGGAAACAAACTCTCAGTTCTATCTTGCGAAAAATTACACCGTGTTGAAAGGTGTCGATGTGTCAGAAAAATTACAGGGTTTTGATGTAAGTCGCATTTACTTTCGGTCCTCAGGAGGGATATGCTTTGTTTGCTTGTACCTTTTAGTGTAAATCTTCCTATATTGTGTCTTATATCTTGACTAAGCTTGATAATTATGTAAATCCGACCGGAATTGTGGTAGTGTGTACTGAGAGACACTCAGCTTCTTTATTTTTCTAGCTCTCTCCTGCTTTAGCCCAGCTGTAGCTGACAATTTCAACTACAGCAGTTCATTAAAGGAGATTTCAATCTTCACGCAGCCTGTTCAGAGCAGACTGTTTGTATCTGCTTTCCTTTGTGAGCTGCCGATGGTAACCCTGTTTACAATAGCTGAAAAACAACTCTCAGGTCCATTTATTCCCAGCAGCATGTTTTCCTGTCAATATCTCAGTCAGGTCTGCAATTTCAATCACTGTACTTAAGTATGAGACATTGTTTTAAAGGGGCAGTTTGTTTTGTCAGGGTGTACTTGGATCAGATGAGAGTCAGAAACAACATTTTAACTCGGTAAAAATTGGCATTTGAAATATTCTGTAAAATCGACGGGTTATTTACAAAATCTAAAAAAAGTTAGCATATGTTTTATATATACATATAGTATGATATAAGAAAATAAAATAACACCTCAATTTTATTTAGAGGCTCAAACTGAGCAAAAATATCCAAAATGGTGCAGTTGCTGATATTTATGATAACTGATAATTCTTAGAGCATGTAATACAAATCAATGAGATCTTTATAACAATATAGCAGACTACTTACATACAGTAAAATGCATATAAATATCAGTTGTTATTTTTTGTATATCTCCTAATAATATGTCTTACTAAGATGATTTTTAAATGCTTAGTTTTAAGATCAAAGCTCTGTAGTTTTTATTGTGTATAATGCAATGAACTACAATGTTGCTTCAGTCCAGTAAGTGTTCATCTTGAAATATTACTAACAATATAAAATTTATTCTTACTTTTACATCATAAAAATCAGTAAAGATTTTACAGCAGAAAGACACGAACCTCCGTTTTTTGCCTTTTACTTGCTAAAAAAGTATAAAAAGTATAATCTATCAATCAGATGACAGAAGGCATGATTGTATACAGGTTTTTCAGCGACATTTTGGTTGTGTTGATAATTTAGAGGCTTATAGTATATATATGTATGTATGTACAGTATTATGTCTGTTTTTGTACTGTAGTATTACCATAATATATGTAATATATAATAACCATAATATTATAATCTAATATAATATAACACAACATATCCGAAGATAATCAGATGTTACCGCAACAACATTTTCATATAGGATACTACACAGTTTCCCATATATGTTTAACGAAATAAATTTGCCCAAAACCAGACATTCTGACTATCCAGTGTACGGCAGCTTGTTGAACTGACATCTGCGCGACCTCCCTTTACTCTGAGCATTTGTTTGTGTGAACTGTTTCAACGACTGAATGGAAAAAATGGATCCAGTCCAAGAGTTTATTCTCATAATGTGTTTGTCAAGCTTCTGACAGTGACGATATGGCTCTTCGTCAGGCCCCTCATCAACACATGTGGCTCTTCAGTCATTTCATACTATTTGTCTAATGGACTGTCCATTTTGACACACTGGAGAGAGTTTTTGAGTACTGTTTCATCGCTGCTGAGTGGCCATTTAATTAATGTCCAATAATATATGTCGTTTATATAAATAAACACTGGAATTGGTTCAAACTTAGAGGTCTTTTCACATAACACCAGTAGGACAACTACAGGATAAATGCATTACTGTTTTAGGTGTCAGGATTTACAGCTCAAGGTGAGTGAGTGACCTTTGACTGATTTCTCTGAATCCAAAACTCTGCTTTATTCAGGGATGGTTAAACTTAGCCATGCAGAATCAGAGTTATATGCTCTCTGATTAAACTTGAAGTCATTTTAATTTTTGTGTACCCTTGGCGTAGCTCCATCTGAGATAGCTACCTGATGTCCAAAGACTTTCTACTTTTTATTTCATTTGGATGAAACTTTATCTCTGCCTCACACACACACACACACACACACACACATGTACACATCGCTAATATGTGATTTAAGTGCTTAAATGATAATAAAAACATCGGTTGATAGCATATTTTTATTTATTAATCAAGGTATTTAATAAATGTGAACTCATCATATTTAGTAACTTGTACTACCTATAATAAAAAAATGTGTTTAAAAAAAAAAAAAAAATATTGCGTTTTTAAAGTAGATTGGTTGTGACTACATCATTCAGTACAACAAATATATTTTATGTTACTTTTAGACTAATACTAATATAATTTATATAGTATAGAAAGGGCAATTTAACAGCTAATGTAAACAGACAGAATTTTGCTTGTCAAAATGCAGCAAGTGCGTTAGTAAGAGGTCCAAAGGAGCAGGAAAAATGCGCTTCAATATTTATGCCGGTTTGATTCGGATCACCCCCTAAGGATGAGACACACACAAAAAACATGCAATCTGTGAATAGCCACAGGCAAAGTAGTAAGAAGGTCAGACCTATAGGTTTTTCTTTACATGGAAACCTGCCCATCAAAAGGAAACACAGAAGGACGAGAAGAGATATATTTTTCACCTGGGAGCAGAAATCTCAGCTTTGGAGGGCTATAGATTTCCCCCCTCCCTGTTTCTGTTGTTTCAGACATCTTTCCTCATTTTACTGGGGATCAAAAATCCATTTTGGATCATCCGTTCAATATTAAATCTGGCAGGTGCTTGTATACACAACAAACTCAATTTACGCTAAGGTTTTGAAGTCTTTCACAGCAGCATCAGTGGCCAACATCAAAGAAACGCTGTTTCAGTTTTAATACCACGGCAAAAAGGTTTCGCATCTTCATGTCAAGTTGAGAGATTCAACAAAACGTAATCTTTTCTAATTCTCCTTCTGGAAGTTCTGTTTTCATATTTATTAATAGTGGTATGGAAATGTTTTCTGTTAGTTATTAAGTTTTATGCAATTTCATGTTGCAATGATACGGAGAAAGATTAAAGATGATTAAAATCTTTATGTACACAAAGTGTGTGCAATTACTCAGAAGTATAAAAAATAAATAAATAATCCACCACAGCATTCCAAAAACAACACCATTCTATTTTAATCAATCTGAAACTGCTTCAAAAATAACAACTAAATGATAAATGAATTTGTTGCTTCACAGATTCCTTCATCCACTTTCCAGTTTACGAAGTTCATTTCAAATCTGCTAATCATTGACCTGAACCTAGAGTTTCCCATGACAACTCCCGCCAGAAAAGACGCAAGGCTTTGTCTCTCATTTCCCCATGGTTACGCAGTCAATGAGCCCGGAAACATAGCAACGGGAACCAAGCCCTCTGTGCCTAATGGAAAATTCTAAGTCCCACCAAAGGGGTCCTTGAGGGGAAGGCTGAGACATGCCTGATTACTTTTCTGTCAGATTTAGTATTTCTTTAGTATCAGAATACTACCAAAAACTAAAATTTTGAATCAGTTGGACAAGAAAATAACACAAAAGGAAAATGTGGCAGACAAAGCATCTTTTGGAAAATTATCCATATTACTGGCTAAATAAAAATGTAATGTAATTACAATCCAGCAATTACCCAGTAAAGCCCAGACATAGTCGATAGGCCATCAGACAACAGGTCACAATGTCAGAGGTCAAGTGTCATAGGTCATTACTAGCTTGGTCAGACGTAGTTGGTGTACTTGTATAAGTGTGTGTGTGTGTGTTCAGTATAAGAGATGATGCTGATTCTGAGCTCAGATAAATATTGGTCTGAGCAGAGAGCCCAGCGAGATACAGCTCTGAATAGATTATCTGTGCCACATGAGGCAAGGTGTAATCTATTGATTGGGTTACTGTGCTATTTTAGCCCAGAGTAAAGGACCTTTAAATGATTTTAGGTGCAGTTGCTTCAAATGAAACAGCTAAACTTGAAAGTGCAATATTAGCTCACAACAGAGGGGGCTGATAATGAAATTACAGTTTAGTTTGAGGCTTCTATTTGATATCTGGATAACGTGAGCGGTTTTGATCTCATTTTGACCATGTGTAGACCGAGCGCAGTTGTAACACTGTGATTATTTCACTTCTCATGCAAGTTCGAACCGCCATCATCCATTTGCACAATGACATTCTCTCTTTGCGTGGAAACGCATATGTTCCTTAAAAAATATACTCAGTAAAGACATTTCGTTGAGTACGCTTTTTCTCCTTTTTTTTTCTTTTTTATTGTGTATAAGTAATTTTTCCTGTCCGATCTTAAAAACAAAACATGCCTGTTGTAATGACTGATTTGTCTTCTTCAAATTAACATTTCTTTCTCAGTGATAGCATGCAAGTTCACTGACAAAATCTGGCAAACTTTTAAGGTGGTCAGCAGGAACAGTTATATGTGATAATATGTGGTGCCGTGGTTAAAAATGACATTGATAAAGGCTATTCTGATTAGCAATGCATTATAAATATACACTATTGTTAAAAAAAATGGCATAAAGAACACAGATAAAGGTAACACTTTATTTTACAGTGCCGTAGTTACATGTTACTACATGTACTTACTATAGTAATAACAGTAAATTATGCATAATTACAAGTAACTAACCCTAAACCAAACCCTAACCCTAAGTGTAACTCTATAGTAAGTACCTGTAGTTAATTATTAGTACTCAGTACTTATTTGAGTAATTACAATGTAACTACGGCACTGTAAAATAAAGTGTAACCCAGATAAAACATACATTGTTGCAATTGTGTGTTTATTGTCTCCAAAAAGTCTCTGCATGTTATAGTGATCGCTGGAAGCTTCATGTATAAAGTATTTCCTGGAATGTCACATGATATGCCTGTTTATCACGAGTGCCATTTGTGGACTAAATGTGCATAAAGCGCCCTCAGGCTGCCAGTATGAATTGAAAACACAGTGAGTATCCAGCACTCATAATGACAACATAGGCACATTTTGGGTAAAAATTAAATAAATATTATTCCTCATCTCACATAACATTTGAGAATCTATAAATTTTTCTCCAAATCTGCACAATTTTGTGCTAAAATCCCTGAGGGACGTTGTTTTGTCAAACATTTTCATGACGACCATACAGGAGTTTTTTTGGATGCTTAATGGATGCAGCTGATGCACACAATTCATATTAAAGGTATCAACTCATTTTTTCATTTTCATAACTCCTGACACAAATTAAGACATAACTGGCACTATAAATTTCTCAGAATAGAATAGAGGTCAAATACTGAAGCTTGAGTCTTATATCTTTTTAATGATGTATAGTTTGTCAAGGTAATTACATTAAATCTAACAGTAACTTTGAACTAATTTAAACAAAGAATGAATCAGTGCATTGGCATCTTTGTGAAGGTTAACAGGTTAAGAGCGTAAAGTCAAAAATACTGAGCACAAAAATACTGAACTGATACATATGCATACAAATATTTGAAATAATGAAACTATAAAAGGTGCCACTACATTTCAATTAAAATTAAGCCTAATGTCTAAATTAGCACATTTGGAAATGAATGTTACACTGTCCTGGGGTAGAGTTACAACTGGGGAAAGTTGTAACCAAATCGCTCCTTATCTTAGGGGCTGTTTACACGACACTGTTTTCAACTAAATACAAAACATTTTATGCGTTTTGACCGTTCATTTACATGACAACGGCATTTTGGTGGCCTGAAAACGCAAAGTTTTTGAAAACAATACAGTTATCGTCTCTGTGTAAACTACAAAAATGCGTATTTGTGAAAATGGTGACGTCATACATGTGTATTACATGTTCAGTATATAGGTGCGGAGTTTCTTTACAAAGTGACATCGCCAACTACTGGTCTGGCCGCAGAATACTGACTTTTTTGTCGTTTTTGAGGAAAAAAATGAAAATGAAAAACTTTTCAGTTTTAAGTACATTGTTGTTGTGTAAACGTACCCTTAAACCATTAGTTGTGGAAAATATAAATATTTATTCTGCTCAGTGTTTGTGCATTACAGCAATAAATAAATAAAATGAATAAATGAATACAAAATAAAAATGGAAACATACTCGTTCTACTGTTCGAGACAAGTTTTTTTATATTATTCTGGAACATTGTGTTGGAAAAGAGGTGAAACTTTACATTCATTGATTGATGATTATTATTTCATTTTTTGTGAAGGTTGCAGCATTTTTAAATCCTGCATATTATTGGACGGTCGCAGTGGAAGGCTCTGAATCCAGTATAACTAGAGGAAGAACTCGTTTGGGTGCATGGTGAGTGAATTACCGTCATATCTCCCAGTGCTTCAATGAGCACTCCGAGCAGGCTATGGCCCATCAGCACGCTCCTGCCGGCTACCAGCATGTCTTGCCATTTGTAGCCGCACTACACCTCTGCCTGCTCTGATCCGTGACCCTCTCCGGCACATTCGGGAGGGATCATCCAAACGTCATGCAGTAGTACATCATCTGCCCCATCCTGTGTTAAAGCACCCCCTACCTCACCCCGCTCCTCAGCTCCCAGTGTTTCTGTGAAATATGTGCAACTTCCTATTTAAATTAGGAGCCCCTGAACCATGAAGAACACCACAGGTATCGGTGGAGGAGGCAGCCGGCTACGAAAGCGGCCTGTGCCAAGCAGCTCGCACGCCACAGACACACAAGCATTGGGCTGTAACATATTAAACGCAGGGAAAATAAATTACCTCCTCCCTGATGACTTATGTGCTGTGTCTTCAGACTCTGCGCTGCTCATTGGGGAAATCTCCTTTTTTTGGGGGGGAAGTAGTTGAACTGTGCTTTTTAAAATTTATTTATTTATTTATTTATTGCATCAGCAGTTAATTTGGCACTTTCCAAGGGACTACATTTTTTCCCCCTTATTGAACAAATTGTCAGTGTAAAGAGGTGCTTGACCTTCAGAAAAGACTCAGGAGTGATTTTTATATAAATATTATATGAGCTGTTTTGTTGTACATTCATTTTATATGAGGTTTGCAATTTTTGCGACCCTGTTACACAAATTTGGGATTAATGAGAGTTTAAACTATGATTTGGTCATTTTCTCGCAAAACACACTGATAAAAAACTCCATCAAATTAATGAAACACCATTTCTAAAGTAAAAAGTAAGTATGTGTCAGGGCTGCAAATAATGGAAATAGAAATAAGATAATGGAAATAAGATAGGGGTTGCCTAGTCTGGGACCATATGATGTTACTATAAGAAGAAGAAGAAGAAGAAGAAGAAGAAAGGGTTAGTTCACCCAAAAATCAATCAGCGATTACAGTTCTATTGTTATCTACCCTCATATTATTCCAAACCTCAATTTCTTTAGTTTAGGGCTTAATTTGTGCCAGAACAAGCCAGATTAGGATCTGGCACCTCCAAAATCCGACCCGGCTCCTAAGTAAAACATATACAATTACAATGCATAAGGACTGGGAGTTTCTATTATTTAACACTTCATCTAAAACTTCCAACAACAAAAACATGGGATCTGTACCTCTAATGCTTTCATAGGGCATACACGTGTAATTATTCTGCATATCATCTGTTGGACTTTAAGAGATCAGTCCATCTAAAACTACTCCTGCCATTAATCTTTCACTATATTGAGATTTACAGATGAAAATACATTACATATACGTTCCTGCAAAAAAGAAAGAAAAAAACAAAACAAAACACAACTATACACTGCATCTGTGTCAATTACTGAGTAATTGCGACATAATTGTTCTAGAAACAGGTGAAACCATTATTTGCTTTTTAACTATGGACATTCTGTTTACTGTTTCTCATGTTGTTTACTCTTCTGTTTGCCTGTTTTGACATGTTTTGCGCATCAGCAGAAAGTCTCTCATTACTGTAATGAGAATCTTTCCGAGTCACATGGTGAAGCGATGACTGAGCCAGGTGCAGACAAATAACTTCTAATGTACGTATTAAGTTACACAGTAAACAAAAAAGGAAGAAAAATCCATACGAAAGTAATGAGCCAGTGCTGCCTGCACTAGAGTAAACACAGGTACTGTTGACAAACTGAATCCAGTGTCTGATTCAATAAAGAGAGCCATAATAATGCTCTGTACCCATGATCGCACAGACAATATACTCTAAAAGAGGTCATGCAGGTCTGTTGAGGCTAATCCAGACTAATGGCTTGATTACAGTCTTATCAATATTACTCAACGTTAGCAAATACAAAAGCGGTCATGATGCAATACAATGTTTTTGTCCATTTTTGATTGGTTATGCTTTAGGTTGTAAGGCTATATCAGTATGCACATTGTCACATGGTTTATAATGATGAAATTATCATCGAATTTGACTGGTGTTTAGAGATTAGTGAGTGTATATGTTTATACAGGGCTTCACAATAACTTTTTTGCTCACCAGTGGTTTTCCTAGCCACTCAGCATTTTCACTGGCCATAATTTTGACATCGATACCATGGGGAAAAACTGCCATGTAGATATTTTTAATACTATCTCATAATTTTGCAGCAGATATATTAGGCTGCTGTCACTTTAAGACCTGACACACTTATCCATTATACTGCTACACATGCATTTCCTTTCTCAACTGTTTACGTTCACTTAAAACATAACTGACTGTGTTTACTTGAATACTCAACAGCATTTTGACATTATTTTGTGTATATTTGACTGTTTAAGCACAATAAGCAGTGAATTTAGTACTGAGAGGTGGCTTTATGTGCCACACTTTAGGTGTGAGTAAAATTATGCGCAGTACACACAATGCCAAAATTCAAGCCCTGAAACACCAACAATATTCATCCAGAGCAAATGAAATGAGTGAGTGAGGGGAGGCAGGTATTGGAAGCATTTCAGATATTTTATCGATATGTATCGAAAAATCTATATTTTTGACAACACTACAAAATTCAACACGCCGAAGTGGCAAGTAGGAGTCACTGCGTTACACACCATTGCTGAATTCCACCCACACCCACATATACGGTGTATATATACAAGTTTAAGAATGTTTCTTATAATAAATGGTATTTATTTATTCTGTAACTTTTTTTAAATTAACAAAATTTAAATAATGAGTACATCATGTGATGAATACATCATAGAGCTGTTGGGATGGTTTCTGCGGGAAATCTTGTACATGCGTCACTCACCAGTGCATGTCTCCTCATATTTGTAAATAAAGAACAGTTGCTCCGGCTGCTTTGACGCGTGTCTGGTGTGGGAGTGGCAGAGGTTAGTTGTCACAACGAGCGAGAAATGTTGACATGAAGCAAAAATGAATCATCACCTTGGAATTATAAGGTTTTATCTGACATTTTTGTCAAAATTTAGTTATTCACATATTCTAATTCTTCACTTATTTACATTATGTGATGTTTTTTTGAAGTTGTGGACATTTTGGGATTTTTTTTTTTTTTTTTTTTAGAAAACAAAAAGGATCTATCTACAATGGAATGCAAAATCTTTGAAGCTCAATATCTCAGAACTGCTCAGAATGCAGACAGAACCTGATAACTCCAAGGTGGTGAAATCTCGAACCTCTGGGGAATCACCCATTAAAAAAATAAAAAAATGCAGAATAGAGGAGAGTCTGCTGGCAAAAAAAAGAGCTTGTAATAAAATGAGAATCAACATTGGCTTGGATTTTTGGAGATGGCAAGAACTGAGGGATGTGAAATGTTGTAAAAGCAACATGGAGATGGTGTTTTTATTACTCAACAGGTGAGTAAGCTATTTTATTGAACAGATGAATTGCCATATGTACTGTAGCTCTCTAACAGAGTTCATTGTAAAGCATTATCTATTGTGAAGGGTCGTTTCATTATGGTTGCTGTAGCGCTGTGCTGGAATTTATTTTAAAGGAAGTATCGTGTCTATTAATGGGAAGGGTGAATTAAGGATGATTGGGACAGTTTCTGAATTTCGGCATTGTGTAAGGTTTCTTGCCATAAATGAAGAACATCAGCCCAACACATGATAAATTTCTGTAAAACTTAAGATGCTACCTATCCATTTGAACAGGAAACAAGTTTATATTAGAATGAAAGGATGCGGGACATACCCTTTTATGTAAACTGAGCCTTTTTTTTTTTTTAGGTAACATTTAGGTGATTGGGACACGACCTTTAGGCTAGTGTAAGCATATGTATTACACAAGTTAGTTACACTATAAGAAATGCTGGGTTAAAAACAACCCAAGTTGGGTTGAAAATGGACAAACCCAGTGGTTGAGCTGTTTTAACCCAGCAGTTGGGCTAAATGTTTGCTCAGCCTGCTGGGTAGTTTTATTTAGCTCTAATATTGTTTAAAAATTACTATATTGCTTGCTTAAAATGGACCCAAAATAGGTTGGAAATTAACATTTATTAATATGTTTAACATAAATTATGAATTAAGTAATAAATGTTCACCTTTTGATTATTATTGTTGCCTCTAGTAATTATGTGTCTGATATTTAATTTCCAACCTATTTTGAGTTCATTTTAAGCAAGCTGTAATGATGGGTCAACAGAATGGGGATCCATTTGCAGCTTTTATTAAGAATAGTATATACACAGGTAAGGGCAGAGGCAGAGACGTAAACGGGGACAGGCAATGGTCGAGGCAGGCGGCAGACAAACGGTACCAGGAAGCAGGCAGAGATCAGGGCAGGCGGCAAACAAACACAGTCCAGTAAACAGGCAAGAATCAAGGCAGGCAGCAGAGAATCACAAGAGGTAAACGGTCCAATCGGCAACAGTATAAACAATCCACAGAAAACGCTCAGAAATGATCACCGGGGCAAATCAAGACTTCGCAGTGTGTGTGTGTGTGCGTGCTGCTTAAATAGTGTGAGTGTGATGTGGTGCAGGCGTGTGTGCAATCAGTCCCAGGAATGAGGGCCTATGGGAAATGTAGTCTGAATGATGGTCTCAATATTCCGGTGAAGGCTCCCTCCGGTGGTGTGGGGGAGGAAGTGCGGGAGCCTCACTTGTGACAGAGCCCCCCCCCTGCGAGCGGCTCCAGACGCGAGGAGGCGGACGACGCCGGGGTCTACCACGTGGTCGAGGGGCCGGTCTCTCCGGATGCGTCCTGTGAAACTCTTCTGTGAGTGAGGGGTCCAGGATATCATCCACATCGACCCAGGATCGCTCCTCCGGGCCGTACCCCTCCCAGTCGACCAGGTACTGAAGTCTCCCACCCCGGCGCCTGGAATCGAGTAGTTCTCGAACTTGGTAAGCCTCCTCACCTTCGATCAGCATGGGTGGGGGGTTGCGGGCCTCGGCTCCCTCCGACTCCCCCCTCGGACCACCAGAGGGTTTCAGCAACGACACATGGAAAGTGGGAGAAACATGGTAGTTAGCAGGTAGGTCTAATCGGAATGACACGGGTGTAATTTGTTTAATAATTTGAAAAGGCCCTACAAACCTGGGACTGAGCTTTCTGCATGGAAGTCGGAGGCGGAGATCTCGTGTGGATAGCCAGACCCATTGGCCCACGGTGTACTCTGGACTGGGACGCCGGTGACGATTGGCCTGTACCTCCTGCCTTCTCACAGCGCGCTGCAGATGGTGAAATGGCGAGGTCCCAGGTTTCCTCACTGCGTTGCAGCCACTCTGTCACGGATGGTAGATTGGTGGGTTCGCCGGACCAAGGGAAAAGTGGTGGCTGGTAGCCAAGTACACATTTGAAGGGAGTCACGCCGGTGGCGGTTTTCTGGAGAGAGTTTTGTGCGTATTCCGCCCACATCAGGTAACGACTCCAGTCATTTTGATTTTGTTGGCAGTAAGTGCGTAGGAATCTAGTGAGCTCTTGGTTCATGCGTTCTGTTTGGCCATTGGATTCGGGGTGGTATCCTGATGTGAGACTGACATTGACGTTCAAGTGTTTAAAGAAGGCTGCCCAGACCCGGGACGTGAACTGTGGCCCTCTGTCCGATACAATGTCCTCTGGCAAGCCGTAGAAACGGAATACATAGTTGCAGAGGGTCTCTGCTGTTTCAAAAGCAGATGGTAGTTTGGGTAGTGGAATGAGTCGACAGGCTTTGGAGAATCGGTCCACAACTGTAAGAATGGTGGTGTGGCCACGGGACAGAGGGAGGTCGGTGACGAAGTCAATTGCTATGTGGGACCAGGGGCGTTGAGGAATGGGCAGTGGCTGTAACAACCCGGAGGGTACTTGACGGGATGGTTTTGAGGTTTGACAGGCTGTGCAGTTCTTTACGAATTGAGTGGTCTCCGCTAGCATGGTTTCCCACCAGAACCGGTTCTGTAACAGATGGAATGTGGCAGTAATACCCGGGTGACCAGAACTGGGAAGAGCATGCACTTGATGCAGTAACTTGTCGCGGAGGGCTTCTGGTACGAACGTGCGATCTGGTGGGCATTCCGGGGGTGGTACCGTCTGTGCGTTGAGTTCGGTGATTTCTGTCATGATGTCCCATTGTACGGGAGCGACCAGAAGTTTGTCGGGGATGATGTTCTCCTCGCTCTTTGTTCTCTCTACCTCCTCCATTTGGCGAGACAGCGCGTCGGCTTTGAGGTTCCTTGAGCCTGGTCGATATGTCACGGTAAACTGAAATCTGGTGAAGAACATGGCCCACCTGGCTTGTCTGGGGTTTAAGCGTTTGGCTGAACGGAGATATTCAAGGTTCTTGTGGTCGGTGAGTATGGTGAATGGATGCTGTGCTCCCTCCAGCCAGTGCCGCCACTCCTCCAACGCTGCCTTCATGGCTAGTAGCTCCCGGTTGCCTACATCGTAGTTTCGTTCTGCTGCTGATAGCTTCCTCGAGTAGAATGCACATGGAAACATTTTGGCTGGATTTCCTTGACGTTGTGAGAGTACGGCCCCGATGCCTGTGCTGGATGCGTCAACCTCTACGATGAAGGGGAGCTCTGGATCTGGGTGACGGAGAATGGGAGCAGTGGTGAAACGTTCCTTTAATTCCTGGAAAGCCTGTATCGCCTCATTGGACCAGGTGAGACGGGTGGATTGTCGTTTCGTCATGGAGGTTAGAGGTGCTGCAATGCCACTGAAGTTCCTTATAAACCGCCTGTAGAAATTAGCGAACCCCAGGAATCGTTGCAGTTCTTTCAGTGTTCGTGGTCGTGGCCATTCTAGAACTGCTCTCACCTTGCTGTCATCCATAGCCACTCCCTCGTGACTGATGACATACCCCAAGAATGACGTGGATGTGCGGTGAAACTCACATTTCTCGGCCTTGGCGTAGAGTTGGTGTTGAATGAGGCGTTGTAGAACAGCCCGGACGTGTTGGATGTGTTCCTCAAACGTGCTGGAATAGATGAGGATGTCATCTATGTAAACTACGACCCAGCGGTTGAGCATGTCCCGGAAGACATCGTTGATGAAGGACTGGAACACGGAGGGACTGTTGGCCAGGCCGAACGGCATCACAAGGGTCTCGTAGTGGCCAGTGGCGGTGGAAAAGGCAGTTTTCCATTCGTCCCCCTCTCTGATGCGTATCAGATTATAGGCACAGCGAAGATCCAGCTTGGTAAAGTATTTAGCCTGCCGTAACTGCTCTAGAGCTGCTGGAACCAGGGGCAAAGGGTAACGAAATTTAACGGTGATATCATTAAGTCCGCGGTAGTCAATGCAGGGTCTGAGGCTACCGTCCTTCTTCTTGACAAAGAAGAAGCCTGATGCCGCTGGTGACGTTGAGGGCCGGATGAAACCTTTGGCTAGCTCCTCTTCAATGAATTTTTTCATAGCAGCAGATTCAGGTTGGGATAAAGGGAATATTCTGCCCTTGGGGGGCGTGGTACCTGGTAGTAGATCAATGGCACAGTCACTGGATCGATGTGGGGGTAGCTCTGTGGCTTTGCTCTTGCTGAAAGCGATTGCCAGGTCAGCATACTCGACAGGGATGTGGGACTCGTCGGAATTATCTGTGTGGACCGATACAGCTTGAACTGGTAATGGGGTGACTTGATTCAGACAAAGTTCATGACAGGATGGATCCCATTGAATAATCTGTCCCTCCTTCCAGGAAATATGTGGGTTGTGGGTCCTGAGCCACGGGAGACCAAGGATGACTGGGTTGTTGGGTGAGTGGATGACGTAAAATCTGATGGGTTCATGGTGTAATACTCCTACTTGCAGAACAACCTCAGCAGTAATGTGCGCGACTTTCCCCTCTCCGATGGGCCGACCATCTAGCGCCTCCACTGTTAATTGAGAATCACAAGCAGTTAGAGTGATGTTGTGCTCCCGAATGAAAGTATTTGACATAAAGTTGCCTGCAGCCCCAGAGTCAATGAGCGCCTGAGTGGAGATACGCTGGTTGTTAACAGTCACATGTACTGGTATTTTGAAACTGCTAGCTGAACAGTTGGTGGATTGCTGGGAACTCACCGCTTTCGGATTAGAGGGACTTGGCCGGATGGGACAATTGATTTTGATGTGACCGGCTTGGCCGCAGTACAGACACAGGTGGAGTTGTCTTCTTCTTTCTCTTTCTTCTGGGTGTAGCGGAGTATAGCCGAGCTGCATGGGTTCTGGAGTGGGGTTGGTTAAGGTTTGGGAAGTGGCCCCTCGGATCGGACGTCGAGAGCGAAGTAAATTGTCAATTTGGATGGCCAGTTCTATGAATTCGCTAAGCGTTCTTCCCTCGTCGCGGCAGGCTAGCTCGGCTTGTAGTTCTAGGGACAGACCTTTGCGAAACAGCAACTTCAATGTATCGTCGACCCAGTTTGTTTGAGCTGCTAGAGTTCGGAATGTGAGAGCGTACTCAGCAGCGGTGGTTTTGCCCTGGCACAGCGACAGCAGTTGATCACCAGCGCTTTTACCTCCCGCGGGATGTTCGAAAACCTCTTTGAACTTTCGAAGAAATGCGGAGAATGTGGGAAACACGGAGCCATCCTCTCCCCACACTGCCGCGGCCCAATCCAGCGCTTTACCAGACAGCAGCGAGCAAACGAAGGATATCCGACTGGAATCGGAGGGATACAGAGCAGGCTGTTGGTTAACAAAGAGTGAGCATTGAAGCAGAAATCCCTTACATTTAGCTGGGTTGCCATCAAACTTCTCTGGGAAGGCGAGTCGCGGGTTCACCGCAGGAGCGGGAGTGAAGGCCTGGGTGTCGGGAGCCGCGGGCGGCGAGGCGGCGACCTCGGGAGGCCTGAACCGAAGGCCCTGTAGAGTCTTTACCAGCTCCTCGGTAAGTGAAGTTAGTCGATTCAACTGATGTTGGTGAACTGCGAGCTGGTTGGCCTGGGCGGATAACTCAGTGGTGAGCTGCATGATAGCTGCTGGATCGCTAGTTGGCGAAGTCTTCTGTAATGATGGGTCAACAGAATGGGGATCCATTTGCAGCTTTTATTAAGAATAGTATATACACAGGTAAGGGCAGAGGCAGAGACGTAAACGGGGACAGGCAATGGTCGAGGCAGGCGGCAGACAAACGGTACCAGGAAGCAGGCAGAGATCAGGGCAGGCGGCAAACAAACACAGTCCAGTAAACAGGCAAGAATCAAGGCAGGCAGCAGAGAATCACAAGAGGTAAACGGTCCAATCGGCAACAGTATAAACAATCCACAGAAAACGCTCAGAAATGATCACCGGGGCAAATCAAGACTTCGCAGTGTGTGTGTGTGTGCGTGCTGCTTAAATAGTGTGAGTGTGATGTGGTGCAGGCGTGTGTGCAATCAGTCCCAGGAATGAGGGCCTATGGGAAATGTAGTCTGAATGATGGTCTCAATATTCCGGTGAAGGCTCCCTCCGGTGGTGCGGGGGAGGAAGTGCGGGAGCCTCACTTGTGACACAAGCAATACAGTAATTTTTAAACAATCCACCTTATTCCTACCCCATGACGCTTTGCACGAATTATGGGTGTAACTTCTGTTAAGCTGTAAACAGTCAGTGAAAGGCTTGCTCTATAAATGCAATAATAAGTTTTTTTTAAAAACTGGGTACAATGAGATGACATTATTCTACTCACCCTTCAACCAACGAACATTAAAAGGACATTTAAAAGTGTAAAAGCATCAACAAGGTACTCAACAGGCCATGAAAAAACGCGATTCTTTCCATAGCAATAACGGACGGATTAAATATAACTATAATATCTCTATTATAATATACGTTGCCTTAATAAAAAATGTTCATGAACTTCAGCATTGCGTGATACTATTTCAAAGTGATTTCCATCATTTTTACAGATAATAAATTGTATTTACCTGTGAAAACAAACCTGGTAAGAGACGTGAGGCTTTGAGGAGAAAAATGAGAGATTCTTCGTGCATTCCAGTGAATTATTAATGGGATATATTGTAAATTATATCGGAAGAACAGACCACAGATGTGCAGTATATGTTGTCCTTTTTCATACTATTACAGCGGTATGCAAAGGGACAAAAGAAAATAATCACGAGAATAGAAAGCAGCGACTGAAAAGAGCTCTTGCCATAGATATTCTTGTTATAACATGTTACGTTAAAATACCAAGCGTTACGTTATTCTTATGATGTCTGAAAATAAAACATGAAAGAAAAATTGACAGCTCATTCAGTCAAACTGACAGATAAGCTTTATTTGTAGAGCACCTTTATGATTTAAAACGATTCGTTTCAGTCTTTTTAAATGGAAGTTCCTCAAACCGGAAGTGCAACCCATAATTCGAAACACAGTAGGCTAGTCAGGAATAAGGTGGATAGTTGGGTTAAATAAAACTACCTAGCATGTTGGTCAAACATTTAACCCAACCACTGGGTTAAAACAACCCAATCACCGGGTTTGTCCATTTTTAACCCAACTTGGGTTGTTTTTAACTCAGCATTTTTACTAATACATTTATATAATTTCATATGCAAAATGTCATTTCTGTTCATCATTATTAAGAGTCTATGTTTATTTCTGTTCAACTTTATTTTTCAAGGTTTATAAATTTATCCATAGTTTTGTGCAACACATAAAGTCCAAAATTGAAAAATGTACCTAATGAAATATCAAATCAGAAGGCAATTTAAAAAAGCCATTTCTTCTTTCCCGTCATCCACCGTTTTTTTTTTTTTTTTTTTTACTCTAAAGTCAATTTTAACCGTGAGAGATTGGTGCAAAAAAAAGAATAAAATATAAATAAACAAATAAACAAATAAATAAATAATATAGAGATTGGCCAAAGACTTCCATCTCACACTTGAACATGCAAGCCAACAATTAAAAATAATAATAAAATAAATAAAAATGTGCAAACACTTCAATGATTAACTAGTCTGCCACAATAACATAATATCTTTGGCTTGTGGAAATTTTGACATATGTGATTTTGTTGTGATATACATGCACTTCAAATGTTTATCGACTGACCACCATAATTTAGTCTTTTAGTCACATCAGAATAGATGTGAACAGGTCTTTAGTCTCTCTGTTTCTGATAATAAAGTGAACACTGAGGATTCAGCTTACTATCTGGATAGCAGAGGGAATATCTACAAGAGGAATGCAGGAGAAGACTGTGTCCTCTCACTCACTCTCTCTATCCCTCTCTCTCTCTCTCTCTCTCTCTCTCTCATTCTCTCATTCTCTCTTCTTAAGAGGCCTAAGATGTTCAAAAGGCATAACAGAGGGAGGGCTGGCTATTCTAAGGTATCAAACAGACTCCTGGTGACTTTGATCAGTGGTATCTTATTCAATGTGAAATTACGGCACGGCGCTTCTCGACTTTAAGACATGCTGGTGAAATGGAAACATATAATAACATACACAAAACCAGGCAAAGAATGAAAGAAGCCTTTTGTCAGTACTTTGATTACTGTTAGGCATTGTGACTCCTGAACAGGCTCTTACAATTACTACAACAGAAGAACAGGAGAGAGGGATGGGAATAGAGAGATGAAGGGAAGAAAGAGTGAGAGAGAGACTGCTGCGCTGAACTCATGTCATTAGACATGCAATATTGTGCCTATTCTTGCTAGTTAGAGAGGATATTATTTAGTGCCTTCCAGATTAGTGTCACTATGTGGGTCACATGACAGCTGGACGGAACGCTTTCTTTGAAAGCAAATGTCTGTTTCGAAATCTTGAAATACAGATTCAAATAATGTCTAAAAGTTGGCAGAACAATTCTGCAAACCAACAGACATTTGTTCAATCACTGTCATGCACTTTAAAAGAAACCCACAGCAATATCAGATAAAATGAAAAGCAAATATGAGGAAAATGAAAAATATATCATGAAATAATGAAAAGATAAATTGAAAATAGAACATGATGTATATAAAGTAATGATATCACAGACCTGTGGCTGGTTGCTGTTGTGCAGGTACTATACTGAAATTGTAATGGAATTACTTGAATCCTCCCTGTGTAGTAATTTACTGTCAAGCAGATGTGCATTGTAACACTTAAGCTCTTTCTCTCTCTCCCTTCTCTCTCTCTGTATCGTATTACAGATGTTGAGGGGAAGACACACACACACACACACGCACACACACACACACACACACACACACACACACACACACACACACACACACACACACAGGTTTGTTTTGCTATCAAATTTAGGACATTCCATAGGTGTTATGGTTTTTATACTGTACAAACGTAACATTCTCTCCCCCTACACCCCCCCTACTCCTAAACCTACCCATCACAGACAACATTCTGCATTTTTTACATTTTTAATAAAACATTGTTTAGTATGTTTTGAAAGCTATTTTAAATATGAAGACTCATGCAAGGTCCTCATATTTCATGTTTACGTCGTAATACCAGTGTAATACCCATGTCATTATACAAATTTGTGTCCTCATAAATCACAAAAACTCACACACACACACACACACACACACACACACACACACACACACACACACACACACTGGGTTTCCGTGTTTTCCATGATATTTAGTTAGTTATTTATAGTGTACAGATTATCTCCTAACCCTAAACACAGCCCTCATTTACTGCATTTTTACATTTTCAAAAAACATCATTTAGTATGATATATAAGCAAAAAATGTCCTCACAAGGTCAAAGATTTCTGGTATTGCAATCCCTGAACCACACACACCCATCTCAAATCAGCCTAAGTTGGTTGCTGGTCTAATTTTAATCTACCAGACTGGTTTTAGAGATGTTTTGGGCACTTTTCAACTGGAATAGCTTAAATAGCATTTTCATTAAGGCATATTGATAATTTTTTAAATTAAGAGTAATTATAGCCACTATAATTATTGAAAGTCATCATTATTGAAAGTTTCAATTTAAATAAACATATTATTAAAATTAGATTAAATAACTGTCACATGAACCCAAATCTCCAGATGATGTTTCTCTATTTCTTGAATTCTGTTCTTTAACACATTAATTTTCATGGTAAACAAATAATAAAATCACTAGTTAAAACACATAGGATCACCGCTCTTAATGTAACATAATCAAACATTGATACTTCAGAATCTATCCATCCATGTTAATTTCATTTAAAGATTGGCAGAATGAGGAAACTTCAATGAAATCAAATGTGAGTCTTGAGTGTTTGGAACGAACATAGCTAGAGTATCAAATTAAAATCTGAAAAAGTGCTTTTTTCACTTGCGGTCACAACATCAGTCATCAGGTTCCAGAACTGTCACTTCTGGCAGTAAGGGACATGTTGGGTGTTCATAAAAATGTTCTCAGGAAGTGAAATCCTTGCTCTCTTAAATTCACCTGGTCTGTAACCTCTACCTTGTTAACTCAGAGACAGTGCTCTCCTCTTTTGACAGGCAACTGGAGAACAAGTGTCACTCTCTTGAGTGAGTTTGCAAGTGGTAGAGAGAGTGTGTGTTTGTGTGTATGTCTGGGAATGTGTATGTGTGCGATAGTGGAAAGGGTCGAGTGCAGCGAAGGCTCTGAAACTTGGGGAATACCTGAGGGGGGCCGCGTTCCACGCCTGCACATCCAATAAAAGGATTTCACATGCGATAAGGCCCTGTACCACAGTTCGCTCCCTGGAGAGTCAGCCCATCTCCCTTCGCTCATCCCTACGTCCATCGGAGTCAGGAAATCCATTGTCGGAATTATGGGGAGCGGTTCAATAATTCAGATTAGCGCTCATGTTTATTAATGCTCTACATCTGTGCAAACAACGTGTCAAGCAGAGAGTTTATTGTAATTGCCAGAGCAAACAAAACCTGAAAGAAGCAATTTCCAGTTACAATGTGCCGTGCCAAGTAATGAGGCTATTGGCATTCCTGTCCAGTCATACTCACCGCAGTCTCTCCATCACTTCTACATCCAGCCTGATAGATACTTTTATAAAGAATGAAAGTGCTGGCTAACGTGTTAGACCACAAGAGGAAGAAGAATGATTCAAGATAATCATTGCTCGCTGTCCCCACTTGAAGATCTTGCTAGTTAACATGACTTATTTCACCTTTTCATACGGAACGGTTCGTTGTTGAGCTGTTGCAACAGCTGATTGGTGTGCTGATCACCAGCAGGCTGCTACTCCAACAAAATAAATAATATGTTGAGTGGCATATAGAGGAAAAAAGAAAGACAGTTATTAAATTGAAAATGTCACTGGACGGCAGTGTAAGTGAAGGGAACATGTTTCAGCCTCCCTCTGAATCCATCATTATTACTTAATTGAATTCCAGTAGTAAATATTTAATTGAATAACAGCTTTGGATTTATTGAATTGCCCCCGGAACAGAGGCAAAGCGGCCCTCTTAACGGTCTTACAGAAGTGCATTGTTTAAAACATACATTTACATCATTTCAACTGTGATCACAGGCTGCTTTTAACAAGTGAGCAGGCTTTTTCAGCAATGCATGAGACAAAAATATGCGTAAGCTTACATTGCTCTCTCTTTTTTTAATTGCTGTTTTAAAGAGGCACAAGTTTTTTTTTTTTTTGTAATTTGGTGAAAAGGCCTGGTGGAATAAAGCCAAGATGAGTAATTCCAATTCAGAGGAGAATTAGTATCTGTTGAAAATTAAACATTAGGTTCTAGCTGTTGTATTGTGAGCCATCTTTTTGCAGCCTTGATCTATGAGGTTTCTCTCATGGCCACCCTAATTTTGGGATCCACTTATCCATTTTGAAATGTGGTGGTGTGGTTCAGTGCTCAAAGTGGGCACCACTTTTTTTATGTTTCCACCTCATGCACTCGCATGGTTAATGCCTAATATTTAAAGATATGGGATACTTCAAGGCTGCAGGTTTAATCACACATAAGGCGTCATCTAGAAACTGGAGACTTATTGAGATCACATGTTTCTCTGTTGGCACTGTGCTGTCCAATTCATGATCAAATCATTCCTTTCATTCTTTTAAATGAATCAGTTGAACTGATTATTCAAGCAATTATTGGTTTGAATCAGCCAGACTGTTTATTAAGGTAACAATCTTTTTATTTTCCTTGCTTTCCGTCATTTCGGGTCTTAAATAACTGAGCATTTGGCTTTTTGACTTAGGAAATTAGTGGGTTGTTGGTTAATTCAGACCAAACTGCAAATTCTTAGTCACACACTAGCTGCTTTTCCACTGTCGGGCCAGTGCAAGCCAGGGCTAACGACTTGCCAGGTGGGGCCAATAGCCTCAGGACCTCAAGCACCGAGGCCTAAATCAAGTTGTGTTTCCACTGTCGGGCCAGTAGCCCTACAACTGTCCGTTCCTCCCTCCCTCTGCTCCACCTGGTGCCATCGTCCTCATGGCTCCACCGGGCTCCCTTGTCCTTCCGGATCCACCTTCGTCAATTGTTGCACTGCCTATGCCGCAGACTTCCGGGGCCTTCAGCTGCGCTTTGTCCCTCTACCCCTTCGGCTCCATTGGGCTCTGCCTTCCCTAGGGCTCAGCCTCAGTCCTCCGGCAACCTGATTTCACCCTGACCGCTCATCACCACAGGTCTGCCTTGGCCTCCAGGACCTACGCTGTCATCCAGCCTCATCGGCTCTGCCTGGTTCTCCACCTCCATCAGCACTGTTTCAGTCTGTCATCCCCTGGTTCCACCTGCCAAGTCTCCACCATGGTTCCTCCCTCCCTCGATACCACCGTGGGCCTTCGTCCTGGCTGTGCTCTGGGTCCCCACCTGGCTCCTCCTGCCATCATCTACTCCTTTGTCCTGCCCTTTGGCAGCTCCTCATTCTCCTCCAAAGCCGCCTTCCGGGAGGGGAAGTTTATGTTACATTCTAGTTCTGTTTGGTTTCATTGGTTTCAAGTTTTTCATTCTTTTCACTATTCTGATTTGCCTGAGTTCTGTTTGCTAATTAGTTTCCATGGCTATTCATTAGTTCCTCACCTGTTCTTAGTTCTGTTGATCTTTGTGTATTTAAGCCCTTTGTTTCCTCTGTTCATTGTTCAGTCTCGTTTGAGTTTACGTGATTGTGTTTTTCTGTGATATCCCCTGAGGCAGAACCTGATTTCACCAAAATTCTGCTTGACAAAAGACTCAAAATAAAATAATAATAATAAAAATAATTAAAATGGCTAATTGCATATTACTATTTGGGATGTAAATATCTGCTAATATCGAAGCATACCACAAGTAACATGTATCTGTCACAACAAATTTTGCTGTATATTTGGTGTGATCAGGCCATTGAATTCTTGTGCTCAGAACAGACCCAGTGGATCCACATTTTTATTGTCTTTTGGGGTGGTCCTATCGTGTTGAATGGAAGTCTATTTACAGATCCTCTTTCCCCCCTCTCATGCTGTTGATAAACGTGTTGTGGCTGCAGTTCCAGCTAAAGGCAGTGTTTATGCCATCACTATGGCAATGCATACCTGCATTTGTCACTGCCACATGTGCACCGTCAGCTGCAGTCCAGGTGTCATTAATCAGAGAAACATACGTGTTATTCACATATCAGGAGGAGGAGGTGACAAGTGTGTATGCTGGATTGACTACACAAGCTGGAATCTATTTATTGTGCATATTTCTCTGCTTAGAACACAAGAGATGTTAAAGCTGACAGGCAACGTTACAAATGTCAAGCTTTGAGGTTGAAATGTGGCCACTGAAACTTACCTAACAGCTTTCATCACACTTGTATCTGTGTTACTGTATAGCGACAGTGTGCGTGGATTTGCTGCTCTACTGTTAACCTCACACAAACACCTCCTGTTCAATTCAAGATACGGTGTGTTTAGGTTATTATGTTGTTGTGGGGTAAAACAAAGCAGAGATGGCATTTTTCAGATTTATTCTTGTGAGAGAAACATTGGCGTCACCTTGTGAGTTTTCTCAGATTCACTCTGTCAAAGCGCTGTTGTTTGCATCATTTAACACTCTCGTTTTAGAAAAGATGATGCAGCTTATTCAAAGACATGAGAATGACATCAAAATATGATGATGAAGAAACAAGTCACTAGAGTTTCAGCTTCCAATTTACAGCCATTTTGCTGGTTGTAGACTGTAACCAAATCAAAGGTTCTATTGTTGGAGAGACGTTGAAGATATGTCTATGTATCACTTCATTTAGGTGTGCCATTATCTTTGCATAAATGTGCACCTTGTCATTATTTATGGCTTAATTAGCATGGTGCTTAATTACATTTACATTAATCAAGGAGACAGAGGAGGCGCATGGGGGACACTTTAAACATGTTAAATACACTGTACTTTATTAGTCACAGAATTTGCAGACCACATACATCACTGTAATTTGTTGATTAGATATGGCTGATTAGATATGGCCACCGAAGGCACGTTCCATTACAGACGAGACCTGGCTTGACACTCAATCGACTTCTCCGGCACACGTGTAAACCTCTGTTTGGCCTGATCTGTACTGTAAATGTTTAGGAAATTAATTGGACTCCAGCATAACTTTTCTTCTTCTAATTTCAACAATCGGTTTGTATTGGAGTTTGTGTGGATGTATGTGTGTGTGTGTCTTGTCCTGTTAGTGTGTAATGGAGGGCTGACTGTGTTTGCTCCCCTGCGGGGTAACGCAGGCAGCGGGAGACGCCCGGACGGGCTCAGTTTAATTAAACCTGTATTAATGGAGGCTGCCATGTACTGGGGAAGGTCAGTCCCCACGGAGAGGTGGCTCTAAACGCATATCAGACACACACACACACACACACACACACACACACACACACACACACACACACTCATAAATACATGGGTTTTCATGGTTTATGGGGATATTCCATAGACATAATGATTTTTATACTAAACCTACTCATCACAGAGAACTTTCTGCATTTGTACATTTCCAAGAACATCATTCTGTGAGATTTATAGGTTGTTTTCCTCATGGGGGCCAAAAAATGTCCCCAAAAGGGCAAGTATTTTGGATATTGCCATTTTTGTAATAACGTATATACCTGAACCACACGAAAAATTACTCTAGTCTTCAGAAAATGATCCAGAAATCATTCTAATATGCTGATTTGGTGTTCAGTTATTATCAATTATTTTTGGTGCTCAGTAATTAATAACGATTCTTATTATTATCTATCAATTATTATTACGTCACTTATTTGGCCACATTCAAAAATTTGTTTAATTGCATTCGATGATAAATATTGAAATAATGTCAAAGCTTTTCTCAGGACAAATTTCTTAGCCATTTTTTAAATAATTTTTAATCAGCTGGTCCCAAAGTGATTTTGATGAACGCATATAATTTCACTCGTTCACATTAAAACCTGACATTTCAACTGTATGTCATGTTTGTGTGATAAGTATTCTCTAAGATACATTTCATTTTCTGAGGACTGGACTTCAGAATGGACTTAATTTAGAGAGAAATTGCAGATCATGCATCATGTTAGTTTTCTTTATTTTGTAAAAAGCACAACATTGTGTTTTTAAAGTGAGTGTACACAAATAAAAGAAGACATTTCACAGTTTTGAATGATGTATAACTCTTATCTGTATGTCCAAAATCGATTGAGTATTTTGAGTCTCTTTCGCACTGGTAAGAAAAAAACATAATACATAATGACATGGACATTTTAAGCATGATAACCAGAAAGTGTTCACACAGTTTGTAATTTTTTAGGTGTTCAAATACCTTTTAGATCCATTGTATAATTCATATACTCTTTCTCCCTCACACACATGCACACATCAGCATGAGAGTATATGGAGAAGGTGGGCTTTCACTAAGAGGATTCCTGCACTCGCCCTGCTGGAGCTCAGGCATTGAGTGGAAAAAAAAAGGCACTGCACGTGCGGCGTGGAAAATCCATGATTAGGTTCACCAGCTAAACGAGCCATGCAAATGAAGTGAGCTCTCCCCTTTTTTTGACTCTGGCTCTCCGTTTCTTAAACACGCACACACAAAATCCGGCTGTATTCCCCCGTCTGTCAATAAGAGATGATCTGTCGGACACAAGTATTACGTCTTGACAGGAGAGCTTTGTTACTCTTTAATGTGTACGCCATAGGTGCGGTTTCAGACTGAGCATAGGTGGTTTGAGGATTATTGACAGCAGACTGTCTCCTCTCTGTAAAAGGTGATAAGTGTTCTGCTTGAATCCTTTTCATGTTGCAGTAAAACACACTTATTCAAAGAGAAAAGCCACTGTCATGATGAATACATCAAAGCCTAGTGCATGCGCACAGTGCTATCTTACATCTCTGTACATTTTTTCAGTGTCAGCTTCCTATAATTAAGGACAGTAAACCTGCTGTTGTTATAAAACCATTAATTTACTACCTTGTTAACAAATACTCTGCACAATTGCACCTAATTTTCTCCAGATTGAGGCTTGAGCTATAACCTGGCAGGGAAAAAAAAGAAGAAGATAATGTGAGAAATGGAGGTCTGAATTGAAGTAAAGCCCAAAAGAGTGTTTTTCTACCTTATTAGTTTTTTCCACAAAGGGAAAATGACTGTAATGGCTGAATAACATCTCTTCTATTCACTGCATTTGCTTGTCGTTCATGCCGTTGACCCCCCATCACAATGCAGAAGATGAGCGGCGGCGGACAAGCTGCGTCATGTTATCAATTCATGCAACATGAGAAACTAATAACAACAGGAAATGAACATGTATTTGGGAAGGCAGTGTAACAAATCGAAATGCACAATCTATGGATTGTCTCTTGCGAATGAGATGGAGGTGTGTGAACAGTGGCTGTGTTAACGCTTAATAATGTGGTCTGTCACATGAGTACAGACAATCTTGATGAGTCTAACCTGTGTTAGGCTAACTGTACTTGTATTTATTGTTTTATTTAGCTGTCATCAGGTATGGGGAAACTGAAATGTACTGCAATGCTCATAACTTATGAGGTCTGCGCAATTGCAATTCATTCCTCTACTGTATCCCTAACATAATTTACCCCTAATCAATAATTATCTACAAGCATAATTCTCAAAATATATGTTTTATATGCAAGTAAGGTAATATCTTCCTTAAAGGTGAAGCATGTGACTTTTTATTATATCCCAGCCTAATATGCAAAGACAACTATAAGAAATACTTTTAGGGTTGATTTTCTGCCCAAAAAAAGTGTAAAAATTGTGGTTATCAAAGCATTTCACTTTCACGTTTGTTTGAAAACCCTGACCAGCCTGAAGGCCCTAATATATACACACCTGACTTTTCCGTTCTTTGCTTAGGGGTAAAAAGAAGTTTGAAATAACTTTTTAGCTGTTAGCGAACATCCCAATGCTGCTGAGAGTGCGTTTATGTGAATATGTAAATGTGCTGCACAATTTCCTCTCAATAACAAAATAAACACAAAACAAAAATGACAGCGATGAGAAAAAAGCAGTTAAGAAAGTATCTAATCAAAGCAATGTGTTTGCATGAGCTTTGCAATTCAGCACACCAGTCAAGTCTGTCAGTCAGTTTATTTATATATCACTTTATACAAAATATTGCTTTAAAGCAAAAAACTGTCTATTTTGCTTTCAATTAGAATTACAACTACAGTTTTTACTATTAACCAGCTCTCTAGTGCTTTTACTCATGTCTGACCTCGATGGACTGAACAGAAGAAATGAACCCATGGAGATTTCCACATCAAAGAAGGCGGAGCTTCAGAGCAAACCCACCTATTACATAATCGCCATGGACTTTACCAGCTGGAGTGAACTTTTCCGGAAAGTTTGCTTTGGAAAGCTGGGAACACTTTTGGCGCAATGCAACGCCAGGCACGACACGTGTTTTTTGCTAGTTTCGGCCTGACAACAGTTATCATTTTCACGTCGAGCGCCCACGTTGTTTAAATAGCAAATGCACTCATGCCCATCTGTTTGCCTATGGGTGTGCTGGTCTGAAAACGAGGTGTGTTCAGGTGCATTGTTGGCGTGTTGCTATTTTGAGGCAACTGAAAACAACTGCACCATTGACCAACTGAAACTTAGTCTAAAGTCAAATATAAGTAACTTTGCAACTACATGTTTTTTTGTTTGTTTGTTATTTAAAGGGTGTGTTAGTAATATGTGCCTATAGGCAGGTGCACTCTGCTTGTTACATACACAGGGACGTGCAACAGCACACAAACATTATTAAATATTAAAAATAAAAGGATTCCTTTCTGGAGAAGCGTTCAGTCTTTCCGCTTGCAAATTCTGCCGTGTAAATAGCGAATCTGCCATGGTGCAAGCGCAACATGGCTTTTAAAGGGAATGGGAGATGAGACTCTCATTGGTTTATTGCACGTTATGCCCAAAACACACCCATGACTCATTAAGAGACTAGGTACATTGCTTTTGGACCTTGCACCTGGCGCGCTGACCATTTTTTCCGTCATTAAACTAGCAAAAGTGGATTAGACACGCCCTATGTGCACCTGTGCCATGCGCTTCAGACCATGCACTTACATCATTAAAATGGTCCACTTTATACATTCTACTAAATATAAGTAACTTTGCAACTACATGTCAACTAGCAGTCATTAGAGTATTAGTAGACTGTCTGTTTAATATCTGCTAACACTTTTTTGATGGTCCCCCAACAGACATTCTACAGACTTTGCAAGTGTGTCAAGTTATTCTATTAATCCTAACCCTAATCTAACAGTCTACTAATACTCTAATGAGGGTTAGTTGACATGTAGTTGCAAAGTTACTTATAGTTAGTAAATCGATTTCAAACTTCCAAACGAACTTCGTTTTGGCCTGATTTTTTTTTCGAAATGACGTCACACCAGTTCATTCTTTGAAATATATCGGGGCCTTGACACAGCTACACCTGCTCAACAAATGGCATGCGTTTGGGATGTGGCAAACCTTTTTTTCCAACCAATGGCAAATAAGAGGAGGTGTTTGGAATTGTGTTGTAGTCAAGACCAGCTAAAACGAGGAAGTAATTTTTATTTTTTATTTTTTTCAATGGCCAAAAACATTTTTTTCTCTACAGGACAATAAATTATTGCTGGTAACAAAGAGGTTTCCTCGTTGTGTGTAGCTTGTTACCATCATCAGATTTTGACCAATGCTATTATCTCCAGAGATATCAGTGGACTTCATGAACCTTCCCAACGTACATAACCCAAACTGGACACCCCTATACTATCCCAACAAAGGCATAATGTGAGAAGTTAGAGTGTGGGCATTTGTGGAAGTTTGACAGCATTTGGCAAGCGTTCATTTCTCAGTTCGCCTACACTGACCTCGTGCGAGAAATGGTGTCAGCCTGTTAAACACATCTGTGGTTGAAACACGGAGGGAGAAACATGCAGCAGCCACACCATCAATACCGGGTCAAACGTCAGACACAATAATTATAATCATCCAGCGGCCTCACAGAGTCGTGAGCATGTATGGCTGTCATTGTCATAGTACCTCTCCTCTTAGCTCTGTTTTGAGGAGGGGGGTCAAATCCCAGTGTAAATGTGATCTGATGTTCAAAGTATATCCTGTCATCTTCTGTCTTCAATATGTAATTGCTCCAGTACTATTGCTAGCCCATTTTCAGAGCCCGTGGCAATTACAGAAATACAATGAGTCCCCTCTCTCTCTCCTTTTCTCTCTGTCTCTCTCTGCTGAACGTATGTACTAATTCGCAATAAAGTGCTACAGCTGTCACTGCATTTTCTGCTCTGTTACTTCAATAAATTGGAACTGCAAAAAATAGGAAAAAATTGGTGTATTGCATTATGGGCCGCCTCCAGTGTGTGAGCCTTCTCTCAAACACAATTTGAACAATTCTATTTCCGCTAGATGAGAAAGTGTAGCTTGTCATTGCTGGACTGGACAAATATTCATGAATCGGTTGATAATGGATTCCATTTGTCAAGAAATAATAATTTTAGATTAGGGAACTTTTTCTCTACTTTCAAACCAAACATTTGGATTGGTTGATATTGGATGTATTGGTGCTGTGGGAGAAGAAGTCAACATATAATATTATGTATAAAACTATGAATTACTGTCACTGGAAATGAATGGTTAATGGAATCATTAACTGTGCAGCAATACTGGCAAACTGGGACAGTGGTGTGTGTGTGTGTGTGTGTGTGTGTGTGTGCGTGGGTGGGTCAGGTTTAGTCTGCATTGTGGGGACCAAATGTTTCTAAAAGCAATGATTAACAGAAACAACATTTTTTTCTCTATTATGTATCAGAGTATTTTCACTTTTGGAAACTTTACAGTACTTTATATTCTACTTTTTACATTTCAGAAAAAAAAAGAAAAAAAAGAAAAAGAAAAGACAAAACATATCACTGTTATTTTGAAGTGAGGCAGCAGTGATGTCAGATTCATGATGAATTATTTTGAGCTAAATCTTTTTTAACCAACCTGTTGAAATGCAATGGTGATTCAATTCATGCTGAACCATTAGAGACGATTCTTTTATGAACAGGATTAAGACTCACCATCGTATTTTCACCATCGTATTTTGCTGTTGTTTTCATATTTGTTTGTACACAGACACTAGCAGTAATCTCAACTGATGTTAAAAATTAAATGTTTTGATATATTTTGTTAATAAAAAGAAACTGGAGCTTATTTGTTGATCATGCATAATGAATTTTATAAATTAATGTCTGCAACAAGTAATCCTTCTTATTGACAACTTGACATCTCATAATAATTCATAATAATGCCAGACTGAGTTCTAACCTATTTAAGCTTAATCAAGCCTTAGTAAGAGAAACTCTTTATAAACGAATTAATGAATAATAATAATAAATTATTATTATTATTAATTTTATTTTTTACTATTGTTGTTGTTGTCAAAACTTTAACAACATTAAATGTAAGTAGAAATTTAAATTGAATATTTATACTTACTGGAGTAACATTTGATTATTTGTGTGATTTATGTACTTTGTCCACCACTGCCTGCCTAATTATAAATAAAATTGTGGGGATTGTCCAATGGTCTCTATGAGAAAATCAGTTTATTCAGTTAAAGGGGTGGTATAATGCCATTTTTACAAGATGTAAAATAAGTCTCGGATGTTCCCAGAGTGTTTATGTGAAGTTTTAGCTCAAAATACCCCACAGATATTTTTTTAAAGCATGTTAAATTTGTCACTTTTTGAGGGCGAGCAAAAACGCTCCGTTTTTGTGTGTGTCCCTTTAAATGCAAATGAGCTGCTGTTCCTAAGCAGAGGGCGGGGTTTCAAGAGCTCCTGTTAGCAGCTCCGATTACCTCACGCAGTCGCTGAAAATGTCAGAAACTGTTCAGCCTATTATGTTCAAAACGAAGTTGGACGATGATGGAGAGACTCAAGAAGAAGTGACAACATGTAGAATGCAACAGGACGCTTCTGAACGGTTAGTTGATAAATTTACGTAGCTGATGTGGAGTAAATTAACTTATATTAAAGTCATTGATTAGCATATTCTGTCATGATAATCTATAAATCATGTGGAAACTGTTGTAAACTGCCTTCAGAACCAGAGAATATATGCTGCATGAATTTAGAGCAGGTATAGTTTAGTTTAATTACGGTTTATAACTTGTCATGTTGTTATCTTGCTTTTATGACATGCTATTGCATTTGTGTTGCGTGCTGTATTGCATTAACATGGCCTCACCCCTTTGTTGCATGTTCTTGGGGGCGGGGTTTATGTCAATTTTAGAGTTAGTGATGTCACCACCCGGGAAGAAGCTCGTTGTAGTCCCTACCAGCCGTTTGTTGTAGTCCTTAAACAGAGAATTCTTTAAAAGAAAATATCTCCCTTTGCATTGAACTTTGAGTGTCGTAACTTTGCAGATGTTGTTTCTGCTCAAACAGCAACATTACACACTAACTAAAGTTTAAAAAAAAAGTGTCATAATCAACCCCCTTTAAATAAGTCAATTAAAAACAAATTAATAAATTAATAATAATAATATAAAATATAATTTGCTCAATATCCCTGCAATAGGCTCCTCTGTGACCCAACACTCTAAAAAATGCTGCATTAAAAACAACCAAAGTTGGGTTAAAAATGGACAAACCCAGCAATTGGGTTGTTTTAACCCAGTGGTTGGGTTAAATGTTTGCCAAACGTGCTGGGTAGTTTTATTTAACTCAACTATGTTTAAAAATGACTGTATTACTTGCTTAAAATGAACCCAAAATATGTTGGAAAATAACATTTATTAATAAGTTTAATGAATAATAGTTAAACAATAAACATTTATTAAACTGCTTATTGATAAATGTTCACCTTTTGATTATTATTGTTGCCTCTAGTAATTATGTGTCTGACTTTTAATTTCCAACCTATTTTGGGTTCATTTTAAGCCAGACGTATAGTAATTTTTAAACAATAGTTGAGTTAAATAAAACTACCCAGCAGGTTGGGCAAATATTTAACCCAACCACTGGGTTAAAACAAACCAGTCACTCCATTTTAAACCCAACTTGGGTTGTTTTTAACCCAGCATTTGACAAGCGGTCTGGAGAATGGATGGATGGATCATTAGCTCAGTATAAAACAGTATAAGTCAAAGGAAAGTCCGCACCATGATATAAAAATGTGTGTGTGCGCAATATGACAGAAAGAAAGTTCCTCTCTGTGTGTTTGACCTGTAACCACAGCTCTTTTTGTTGGGTAACAGAGATAACAGGGTAACAGGGAGCAGCTGTAGGACCAAAAGCTTTTCTCACAATGCACAGTGTGTGTGTGTGTGTGTGTGTGTGTGTGTGTGTGTGTGTGGTGTGTGTGTGTGTGTGTGTGTGTGTGTGTGTGTGTGTGTGTGTGGTGTGTGTGTGTGTGTGGCACTGCACAGTGTATGTGTTTGTGGAAGGGTGCAGAACTGAATATCTGGAAGAACTGACAGTAGTGTCTCTGTGCAGTGAGCTTCTCACAGCAGGCGAAGAAGGAAAACAGAGAAAGCGAGAAAGAGAGAGAGCCAGAGAGAGAGAAAAAGAGGAGCGCTTCTTGTTAGGGATCATTTATTAACTGAGATCATCTCTTCGTTGGCCTCAGGGTAATAACTAATGTCAATGGCAAATTTCACAGTTGTCTAGAGAAATGAATTAAATTTGCAATAAAAGGCCCTTTGGCTTGTTGTACATGCTCATTTATTGGAGTTGGTGAACTAGGACTGTAAAGCAACCGCGAACACTGCCTTCATTTCCCCTCTTGTGAAAACGTGACCTTTTTCTCTCATTATTGTGAGGAAAGGATGGAGAGTTTTGTGGAAAGAAAGGGGGCCTGGTTGTTCTGGGGGCCGGCCGAGCGCTTTACCTCACACTTGCAGCCGCTAATGAGTCTTATGGATGGTATTCCAGCGTTTAACCATGGCTGCATTTACATCTAACCTCGCTCCACTCTTAGTCCACTATTCATCGCCTTCCCTTCACACTTTGTCTGTGATTCAATGGGTGTGATTTCGTGTGTGTGTGCGTGTTTATGTGTGCGAGCAAAGGAGAAGGGAAGAGAAAATGTGTGTGTGTGAGACGTGAATTAGAGATTAAAACTCTAAAGTATTCTCTAATCCAGGCATTGAGGGTTAGCAGTGTGAGGAGTGAGAATGGAGTGAGCACAAAGGCTCCCTGCGGCCCCAGACTCACGCCATCACCGCTGTTCCTGACGGCCACACAAAAAAGCCCCCCCCGGCCCCACCTCGGCCCGTGAAAAAAGCCTGTCAGCTCTCTTCCATGCCCCCGCTAACGCTCTGCCCCCCAGCAGTCGGCGGGACGGTAGGGGTGGGGAACGGGCTTTAAGAATAGACCCCAAAATTAGGCGAGTTCTCTCCTCTCGCGTTCCTTTTTCGTTCCCTTTCTCTGAGGACAGATGACAAATAATGGCGTGATTGAGCCTGTGTTTCAGTCACACATGTCCCCCCGTAGCCAGCTGCCAGTGGGGAGCAGTAGGAGAGGTTAATTGAGGAAAGGGTTATGAAAATAAAGCGCAAGAATCACTCGGATTCTGCTCAAAGAAGAGGAAAAACGGCATCCTGTCAAATAATGCTCGGCACAAAAGAGAAGAAATCAGGAGCACAACACGGCAAACAGCCGCAGAAAACAAGTTACTGTCTCCGCTGGGATCGCGGAGTCATGTAGCGTGCGTTAAAATGAGAGATTTGACAAAAAAAAAAAAAAAAACGGCGGTGGCAATATGAAAAGAAAGAGGAAATTCTGAGGCACAGAATTATTCAATAATAAATAATTTCATTCCACAGAATTGGAAAATCAGCCAACATTCTATGGCCACCATTTTATTCCCCACCGTCACATTTTGAGAGATAAATGTAACATTTAGCTGTTAATTCCAGCATCTGAAGTGTTCGTCTTCAGATGATTTAATTGCCCTGCAATTTTCTCCTGTCAAAAAAGCATCGTGCACCTCTGATGAGAGCGAGCGAGCAGGAGTGTGAGAGTTAATTAGCGACCTCGTTAGAGACCTGGAAGTGTCTGGTGCGTCTCTGTCCCTTCTCACTCTTCCTGTCCCTCTCATTCCCACACGTAACAAGAAATCCTTTCTTTCTTTTTGTACTGTAATCAATGCTGCCTTCAAGTGCACCTGGGAAACTCCTATTGGGGCATTTGTTATTACAACATAGCATGCATTCAAGGTGGAAAAAATAATGTAGGATATGCTGTTTTAATAATTTTTATAATCTTTTACATTTACTTTTATATCATTTTCATTTCTATTACTTATGTATAGTACCATTTTTTTTTAAACAAAAACATTTAAAGCAAAGCATGAAAAACAACATTCAGTTCAATTCACATTTATTTGTATAGCACTTTTCACAATGCATATCGTTTCAAAGCAGAAAATGCATGTGTCTACATTACAATTTAGAGTAATCTGTTATCAGAAGTGACTGTGTCCAACAGAAATGCACATATACAAATCACACAGTTAGCTAACATAATGTATTAATTTTAGGCAGAAACAATGAGCTCAGTGAAGTAATTATTACAAGTTGTGAACATAATGATTATAGAAAATTTTGCATTGGTGCATGTTGATTCAGAGTTTGCGTCATCTGAAGTCCTCGCAGGAATTGGCATCAACTCTTCGCAGGTGTTGGGTTATCTGAAGTCTTCGTAAGAGGCTGGAACTGGAGCTGGCATAGTCTAGACATTGTTCATAAACTTTCTTTAACAATTTATTTTACAATGTCCTTGTTATACATATTACATGTACTTACTATAGCAATAACAGTAAATGTTTCATAATTGCAGGCAACTAACCCTAAAACAAACTCTAGTTAGTATGTTAATTCATATTACTCAGTACTTAACTGTATTACAAGGACATCTTAAAATAAAGTGTAACCACTCTTTATAATGCTTTAATATTATTCAAACATGGCCTGAAAATTAAAATAACTTTGCAAAAATATTCATGACCATTACCGCCAGTGTTGGGGGTAACGCGTTACAAGTAACTTGAGTTATGTAATCATATTACTTTGTTTTAAGTAACTAGTAAAGTAATGCATTACTTTTTCAATTTACCTTAAAATATCTAAGTTACTTTTTCAAATAAGTAACGCAAGTTACTTTGTTTTCACATTTATTGACTGACAGCTCTCCTGTCCTAGAGGTGTTGTGTGTGCTGTGTGAACATGATGGTTATTGTAGTTCTAGACTAAATGGGAACATGCATTTACTCATCTCACTTGCACGAAAACGTTCGGTATTCCTCAAAATGAATAAAAACAGTGAAATGCAAATTCAGAATTTTACGCAAACCTGTAATAATTAAACATATTAAATTAAACAAGCAAGCCCAGCCCAGGTGAGAAAAAGTAGCGCAAAAGTAATGTAACGCATTACTTTTCATTAAAAGTAACTAAGTAATGCAATATTGTAATACATTACTTTTAAAAGTAACTTTCCCCAACACTGATTACTGCACATATTACAAACTCTCAAAAGGCTGAATGTACAGTTAGCAAAACCTTTAGACTGGCTAGTCAAATCAATAATAATAATAATAATAATAAACTAGCAGTGTTTGAAATCACATACTGTACTGTCAAAATACTGTATGTACTGCATTGCATTATGAACTCAACTATCAAAAAAGTGTGTTCTGTAAGTATGCATGCGTGTACTGTAATATGAATACAATCTGGACATTGTGTCAATGTCAGGGGCCGTTTACACGGAAACCTTTTTTATGCGTTTTGGCCATTCATTTACATGACAACAGCGTTTTGGGGCCTAAAAACACAAACCAAAAACGGGTTTCAAAGTGCACGTTTTTTAAAACTATACCGTTATTGTATCCATGTAAACTACAAAAACGTGAATTTGTGAAAACAGTGACATCATGCACATGCATATTACGTGTTCAGTCTATAGGCGCGTAGTGTTTCTTTACAAAGTGACATCGCCATCTACTGGCCTGGCATGCATAATACAGCATTTTTAGTCATTTAGTCGCAGATCCATGTGAATGGGGATCTTTTTGACAATGTTGTCGTGTGTACGCAAAAAAAAAACGCAAAGGAAAAACTTTTCAGTTTTTATTACATCATTGTCATGTAAATGTGCCCTCAGCTGGCTTTGACATGGCCTCATGGCATAGTGAAGAGATCATCATAGACTTCAGAATCTCAGCAGATGTACAGTTTTGTGCTACACTTTCATGAAGACTGTGTGTATGGACAATATATATTGGCAGAATAGGTATTCAGTAGGGCTGGGACAATAAATCGATGCATCGTGATTCGTGGATCCATTCTGAGATTTTTCGAATGCATCACGATTCTGGAATCGATTATGAGCTTACTTTTTAACAGCAGATGGCACTCTAGGATATAGTTTTAATGCTCATGAAGAAGAGCACTGAAGAGCATGTAGAGAATGTACTTGCACCTCAGAATGCTTTTATGACGTGAGATTAATGTAAACAGTCCACTGCAAACTCGCTTCAACTTTTTCAAACTTCATGTATGATTATTTTATAGAAGGTTCACGGCTGTTTCTAATACACGCAGTGCCATCTGCTGTTAAAAACTAAGCTCAGAATCGAATCGCGATGCATTTGGAAAATCTCAGAATCAATCCAGAATCATTTCTCGATTCGCAATGCATCGATTTATTGTTCCAGCCCTAGTAACCAGTCTGAGGCAATGTCTACATTAATCCGGATACATTTATAAACTGCGTTTTCATTTCAAAAACGCTCTCCATCCACACCAGTGTTTTCAAGCGTTTTCCAAAAGTATGTCATCCACACTGAAATGTTGGAAAACGCTTACTGCCTTACTGTGGATGCGTCAAAACCTCATAAAAGCTCACTGAGATGATACAGACAGAACAGACATCTTAAAATTCACTGATGCGTCCAGGTCGCTTTCACTCACCATTATATGTTTGGTCTAAATGCAACTGCACTCATGTTTTGCAGCAGGACGGCAATTGCGAGTAAATTTTCTGTCATCTTTGCCAGACTGTGATATGAAGAGTGTGCAAAGTAACATTTTAGCAACTGTGTGAAAGTGAATAGCACATAACACGCACAATAGCGGTATAAAACATACATACAGTATCTATCGATTCAATATGCGTCACATGACTAAACATACGTCATCGTTTTCAAATAAAAAAGCTCTATTTTCAAGCTCTGTTTTCGCAGGACAAAAACTCTTCTTAGTGTGGATGGAAGGCTAAAACCGAGAGAAAACGATGTGTTTTCAAATAAAAAGGCATGAATGTGTGGACTGTGTCTAGCTAGCATCCCAGAACAGAGAGGGGAGTATTACTGACCTGTCTACAGCAGGCTGTTGCAGGGAGACACTCTACAGAAGTAATAAAATGATTAGGAGGCGATGACGGATCTTGCTGCTAGTTGATTACAGCTGAACTGTCTCATGAGTAGGGGCTAATTAGCTGAATGAAGTGAATGGAAAGACGCAGTGTGGCTCTGCAGTGATGCTTGGAGTTCTGAACCACCTCACAGATCCAACTCTCTACTATTACCCATCAACTGCCTTTCAGAGTCACTGAAAGACTAGGGTTCAGACCCAGGATTACGCCCAGGTACAGGTCTAGGCCCAGACTCAGGATTAATCTAAAGCTCAGGCTCAGGATGAGATTTAAGCACTGGCTCAGTTATGTGTAGATATGTTCTCGAGCTCAGACATACATTCAGATGTAAGGAATTAGTCTCGAGATATTGCGTGATACATGTTTGGTTGCCTTCAAAAATAACAAATATGTTTCTTCGACAGGTCATATCATATATCAGGCTGAAAGAACATATGAAATCTCTGCATAGTTCTGAGAAAAGAGATCTTTGACACCTGATATTACACCCTCATAACACTGTAGCTAAAATGAAAAGATTTAATATGTAAATTAAAAGGTAGATAATGAGGACACTAATATCCAAAGGACCAACTAAATTCTTTAGGCCTGGCGCAGTAAAACTGGAATATTATGAATAAATAAGAACTTTTCAGTGTTATTATCAAGGCTGCTTTTATCGTGGGCTTGACTCGCACAGCGCTCTGCTCTCTCAAACACTTCTCATATGTCCAGTGGCAAAGAGAATAACATGACAAATAGCTTCAAACAGGCGGAAAACATGCAAATACTGCAGGGAGACAAATGTCCAACCTTGTGTTTAGTGAGGAGGTAAGGTCATCCCTGACTCCATCTATCACAGCTGTAATCAGGCGGACGCAGGCTAACTCCGAGCTCGGCTTCAGCTGCATAGATAAGCGCACAGAAGCAGGGAGAGCCAGCCCAGATAAAAACAGAGAAAAACTGATAAAAGATTCAACAAGTAAACACTCTTTCACAGCTGTGGAGTTCCCCTTTGTAGTCGCTAACTGCGGGGCTGGCATAAGGTTACACGTCTCTTGCTCTCCTTTTCATACGCAGAAATCTCTCTTTGAAATCATCTGCAACTATAATATAGTTTACAGAGCTGTAATATTAAGCTTGTCATAATCGTTCCGTTTTATGGACTTTTATCAAGCCATTTAGTAAAACACATGCTGATTTTAAAGGCAAAAAACATGAGAATTTATTAGACCGACTAGTTCAGATCAGAGCTGAACAAACAGGCATTCTGCTTAAATATAATTATAAAAAATGCTCTTTTCGAAATGCATTTAACCTAAAATTTGCAATTAAATAAAAGGATCTATTGCCAGCTGAGAATGAAGTAAAACTGTTTATACACTTTCCAAATGTGTAATATTTTGCAGTTATTTTGTGAATGTAATATCCTGATCTGATAATGTATGTAGAGTCAGCACAGAAAGAGCTCTAGGGTATTCTGATATTTACCTGTCTCGCCTGAGATTGTGTTAACTTCTTTTTCCTCATCAGGTGTCAATGAATTCAACCCTTTCTGATGAACAAGTGTCATGAGCACAAAGAGGGTTCGATCTTTACATATAATGAATCATTTTTTAAATGACTTTTTAAGCAAAATATAATACTTTGATTATAATCTTTGATCTCTGGTTGATCATTTATAACAGTTTGATCAAATTCAACAGTACTTTTGGTTTTAAAATGTTTTTCTGTTGAAAAAGCTGAGAAATATAGTTACATAAATTACACATGTAGACTAAAATCATATCGAATGACTTGTTTCATTGGTTGTGGCTGCATTATGGGTGGTACTTTGTTGACAATACAGTTATTTGCCCTCCACAATGCAGATTTAATAATAAAAAAAAAAAACTTTTTTTTTTTTTGTAACAAAGCTTAAAATGATATGACCTGTGTATTTCTTTACATATTTTTTCAAAACTATGTTGTTGATGACTGGCATGGTAGAAGGTTTCCAATAAGATAATTTTAAACCAGAGACCATTTATTTGTTTTACTGATTTTTGTACATAACAGGTTTTTCAGTCCATTGATGAATGACATCACCTCGGTTGTAAAGTAACTTAATTTAATTTAAGTAGCAACCATTCGTTCTCAAGTAAGATGGATATCATTTTAAGCTTAACAGTTAGACATAAAACAAATATAATAAAGATAGTAAAACAATTTTGCCCAAATATAATATAATAATGAATACATTTCAAATTAAATTAAATTAATCAAATTAATTAAGTTCATTAAAGATATCAAACAGTTAAACAACAACAACAACTGTTCTGAGCCTTTTTTTAACACTGTGGATGTCAATATTTTGTCATATAGATATACTCACCCTATACAGACCTCTAAAAAAAATTCTGTAACACTTTCTATGAAGACCATGCTTATAATGAATTATAGCTCTATTTATACTTATTTATAAGTATTACTATTTTAAAAAACGTATTTATAAAGACTCATTAAGACCTATACTGCATTATAAGAACAGTTATAGATACATTTATATTATTTGTATAATTACTTATAAGTCATGCATTTTCTTTTTCAATGTGCATGCTCATAAGCCATTATACACTGATTTATAAATATTAATTAGTCAGTCACATGGTTCCAGGAATGTCTTTATAGATGCATTGCTATAATGTTATTATAGTTACAATGACTTTTCATTCAGATTTATATTGTCAAATAAGTAAATATATTGTTATTAATAGCTGTGTTGTGTTCTTATAAACACTTATTGTGAGTGATAATACAGTTATTAATCTCTATAAATACATCATTGATGGCTTTGAGTAAAGTGAAAACATACGATGCAATTTTCCTAAAGCAAATATTAAGAATGAAGATGTGCTTATTATACATTTTAAGTTGTTTACTTGTAAATGTAACTAATGAACAAAAATTCCTGTAATAAAATAATGAAAAGAAATACAGAAATAATTAATACAAATAATGTTACATACTGGCAAAACACTGCAACAAAATAAGTATAATAATTTCAAACTGCTATAAGCAATACCATATATATACCATATGGCGAGATATAGATTTTAATAAATCAAAATTACCATTCATGACCTCTAATGCAAACATTAGCCATTAAATACATAATTAATAACTAATTGGTACAGCAAACAAGTGTCTCTGGAACTATTTTATATTTGAGCTTATGAATTATGAGCATGCACATTGAAAAAGCAAATGCATGGCTTATAAGTAATTATTAAAAAAATGTAACTACAACTGTTCTTTTAATGCAGAATAGGTCTTAATGAGTCTTTATAAATATATAGTAATACTTACTTATAAATAAGTATAAATGGGGTTATAATTCATCATAAGCATGGTCTTCATAGAAAGTGTTACCAAAAAATCTCATAAGCAGCGAGTGTGTGTGTGTGTATCCGTGCACTTGTATTCTCCCCAATAATTACATTAATCACATTCCTGCCTATTATTATTGCCAAAACTCCCATCATTCGTCACTGTGGATTTTGCCTTTTTGACATTGGCTGGGCTGTTTGTGATGAGCTATTTGTCCTGGGTGGGGTGGGACCGCTCGCTGGCTGGCTGACGGGCCAGGCTAGAGCATCGTGTGGGGAGAAAGTGTCATGTTTTACAGCGGCTGGTGCTAAATAGGCCCTATGCCATTAATCTACCCTCCTCCATCGGAGAGAGAGCGTGGGCCAAGCTGGTGAATGTCTAAACAGACGTGCGGTCATGATTTATAAAGCCTATCCTCCATTAAAGATGCACCGCAGCCTTTACATGCCGGACAGTTAAGGACACTCGGCACACGTCGCTAACATACAGACACGGCGGTGAACTGAAAACACAAGCATAGTTTATTCGAAGGTTAGAGAATCTATTTAATTACAAGTAAGAGTTTGATTAGTATTGAAAAGCCATGTTTGGCAGAGTCACATTTTTGTGTGTGATGTGTTAATGTATGTGTATATGTGTGTGTACATGTGTGAGGGAGGTAGAAGCGCTATTCTGGCAGTGGTAATCCATCCATTGTGCTAAAATTCTCCATCTGTATCAGTTCATTGAGAGCACATTGGCCCTGGGGTCTGTAACTGAGCTGGACCCTGTCTGACAGGCCGGTCTGTGTGTGTGTGTGTGTTGGGGGGCAGGGGCAGTGGACCATGGGAAAAACACCGCCCTGCACCTCTCTGTAGCACTTGTTCCACCCCACTTCACACGCACACACACACCAAACATGGGCCACTTGTCACTGACCCCCTCCGCTCTCCCTATGCCCACTAAGTCTCACCCTTCATGGCCTCGTCCCGCACATGTGTTCTTAACACTAATGCACCCGAGTCCCGCGGTCCACACCCGGCACCCCTGACACCGTGCCCTGGGCTTTTCCTGTAGCTGCACTTTAGATCTTTCATCTCTGATGTGCCATTTTTGATTAGATCCTCTTTTATTTTTAATAAGCAAGAAATGTGTTATTATAAATGACAAACTCACAGGCGCTGGGACACATAGGGTTAATGGATGTGTTTGTGGATGCGTGCACACCTTGGTTGTGTCTAGACCCCTGTAACCAATATTAAAGTGAGCCCTGATTAGAAATTTACAGAAGAAGAAAAAAAAAAAACATAATATTATGTATGAAATGAATCATTAACATGGACCATTAAGTTCTCTATTTTCATTTAATTGAATTTGTCAGCAGTATCCTCTTTAACTGAAAACCACTCATAACTGCTAAATTAAATAATAATTAAAGATACAACTATCAGAGGATTTGAGGGGAAGTCAGGGAGCATTTATTTCCGATCCAAGGCGTAATTTATTCAAATTATATAGAAGAGCGATTGAGAAAATTAGATGCATATTCCTTTCAGGCCTTTAAAGGAGAAAAACGCAACAAGTTTTCTATTAGAATTGCTCATGGTTGTATCATCGGAGGGTGCTTACCATCCTAATGAGACATACATGAACTTTTAAATATATGTGTATATATACAGTCAAACCAAAATTTATTCAGACACCTTGAACATTTCATTCATTAATACAGTTTATTCACTATAGTTTAAAAAAAAAAATGGTTATAAAATATAACAAGATCTCAGAGTTAAACTGTGTCAGAAAAAATTAATCTTTATTATGTCAGATAAAAATTAAGCAAAACATGGTCAGGTCAAAGTGTCTGAATAATTTTTGGTTCCAAATTTTTTATCAATTTTACTGGTAGTCCACTGTATGAAGAATTTTTGGGTATAAAATGTCACAGTTTACTTTATTTTGCTATCCTCACTTACATAAATGAACTATAGTGTCCTGAACCCACTAGTAAAAATATATCAAAAATATAAAAAATGTTTGACTGTATTTGTTGTGATTTTGTATTTGTTTATAGAAATATTATTAAGAACTGCCTTTCTTCAAACAGATACATTTCAGATCAAATAAAAAAAGAGGCATATTCTATGAGGAAAAATTGATATTTTCAGAAGAAAATAAACAAAGCGAGTGGAAAAGATAGAACGTCGATATGTTTGTGTGAGAGGGGCAGCGGGTTGTGTAGCCCCTGTAGCTGCTCTCAGAAAAGTCTGTGGTGAAGACAGGAAGGAAACAGAGCAGGAATTTGGTAGGAAAGAAAGAAGATAAACAATAGTAGAGTTGCTGAGGTTGGAAGGGGGAATGAAGAAAGATGGATGAGGGAGAGAGAATTAGTGTAGCCAGTAGGGGGAGGCACGACTAAAGAAAAGTCCACTGCAGAGAGAGAGAGAGAGAGAGAGAGAGAGAAGACACACATATACACACTCACACACATCTGTCTTCTCATAACCCAGATACATCCAAGGCATACTTGTTTGAAAATCTTACAAATCCACATTGGCGGTTAGGGTAGCTTGTTGTACAGTTTGCGCAGGCAACGAGCAGAGCGGTGAATGAGCGTGCTAGCTGAAGTGTGATAAGATGGGCTGTTTGTTTGTGTGTGTCTGAGTGCTTTATGTACGGTACTGTGTAATCTGTGAACCTACACTGCATATTTACCACTAAACACATGAATATTGAAATTATGGGTGGTGTGTCACCGGTTTACTTATTCGACTTGCCACTCCATGACACCTGCACCTGTTGCCTGCCCTCCGGGATTCTCTCTGCTATTTTGTTAACTCCACCCCCACTTCTCTATCTATCTGTCTCGCTTTCTCTCTCACCCTTTATATATGTTTATGCATGTCTGTAGGTGAGTTTTTATAATGCTGCTTGTTCGGAATACAATCTGACTCATCAGGTTGTTCAGGTAGGCAGTGAGAAAAGTGACAGCTTTAACCCACTCATTCAGCTGCTGGGCCTTCTGTCTGTGTATGTTAGTGTTAGTTTAAGAGTGACAGAGGGCAAAAAAAGGAATGGACAGAGAAAGAAAAGTGAGAGATGGCAAATCCCACAAATCCCACATAAACAGAAAGGGTACCTGAGCATCCAGAAATGTTAAAGTGACGTCACTGTTTTCTAGAGGCAGTCCTTCTTTTTGATGCCCTGTCCTTGGCTTTTGGTTCTTTCCCTTATATATATATATATATATATATATATATAATTATATAATTATATATAATTTTTTTTCTTGTGCAACAGTACCTAATGTGGTTAATATTGCACATGCTTGTTTTTTTTTTTTGTTTTTTGTTTTTTATAAATAATAATAATAAAAATTAATAAACTTTTTTTTTTTAAATAAATATATTTCAGTGCATACAGTTTTGTAATTACATCAGTTTCATTTTTATTTAAATTGAAAGGCCTGTTCACACTAAGAACGATAACTATAATGATAACTACCCTAGTGAAAAACATACTAAAATGTATTTGAAATACATTAATTTTGTGCCAAGTATACTACAAATACATTTACATATTTATGTGCTAAATAAAAACACCCTGCAATTGTACTTTTGGTATACTAAACTGGTATACTTGCATTTAAAGACTGATATTAGACTAATATCTTGCATTTAAAGACTGATATTATACAAATATCATACATATATGATGTTAAAAAAAACATTTTAGGCATAATATTAGGAAATATGCATTGTGCAATAAAGAAATACTCCAAATAAAGTTTAATTATAATTTTATATCAGTAAGTCTCTAGTGATATGTCAATAAATATGTTAATGGATTTGAAGTATACTTAGTATGAAATAAATGTATTTTAAATAGATTTTGGTGTGTGTGTATATATATATATATATATATATATATATAATATATAATATATTTTTTATTAGGGTATATGTGCGTTCACATCAAAGGTCAATAATGTTCTGTTTATTATAAGCATATGCTGCAGTCATGTTGTCTGACGCATTAAATGCTCAATCTCTTCAAAGTTGGGTGAATTCTGATCGGTTGTCGGTGTTTTTATCATTCAACAGCTGGGAAAAATGTTCTGAAAAGGGATTCCATCTTTCCTCTGTGTCGTTCTTGTTATAGTTGTACAATGGACTCTGCTTTTCTCTTAGATTTCGAACAGTTCTTAACTTTATTGTTATATCTTTTGTGTGAATGGGGCTTAAGAAACTTAATCATGAAATGTCATAAATCTTGAAAGATCATGAAGACAAAATATAGTGTATACATTGTAAATTCATGCAATATTTTTTTTTAGATATTACTGCATTACATATTAATTACAAATTGCTCAATTACATAGCCATTCATTTTAGCGCTCACATATTGTTTTGGATGTACGCTGACATCTTTGTCATTTGACAAACATTAGTTTGAGGGGACCAAGTGTGCTGAGAGTTATTCTGAGCCACCTTTACAGTTCATAAGTTGATGACCAGAGAAGTATGACAGAATATAATAATACAATAGTCTATCACAATACTACATTTACAATGGTCAAAATACACAAAACTGCAATCACCACCCATCTGAAATGTCCCCAGTTAGTTTCAGAAATCTGGTCACCTTCATGAATCTGGCTTGTTGCCCTATACTCTGTGTGTTTGTGTATGTATATATGTGTGTTAGATGTTTCTCCGTGTTGGATGTTGCTCCCTTCTCCCCTCATACCTCCTGAATAAAAGGCTGCGTTCGCTAAGTGCAGACGGATCCATTTCACCGTGGAACTGCGCACACAAAGCCTGGGAGTGCAGCTCTCATGCCACTGCTGGGTATCTCTTACGCCCTCTCACATTTACCATTCTCTCTCTCCACGCTGACCGAAAGGTGACACTGTGGATGGACCAGCAGATAGGCTCAACTCAATAACACGCCGCCCAAGTAAAGACTATAGGCCTCCCTCCTGTTTTACACTCGCTCTGTTTCTATTACTCTCTCTCTCTCTCATTCGCCCTCCCTCCACCACCCCGTCCGGTGTGCTGCTGCGGCTAATGCTCTAGAAAGTTCTTCCGACAGAGTCCTCACACTTTCTTAGTCACACTAGAGTGAGTGGGGGGGACATCTAGAGTGATGTTAATCGTCCCCCTCTCTCCCTGGCAGTGGCGGCACACGTGAGCGGACAGTGTTCCGCTGTGTTCAACTGGGCCGTGGATGGTGGAGTATGGCATTCAGATGAGTGAGCTGGCAGGAAACAGGCAGTGCTGTGACCAGGAACTCCATTAAAAACGACACAGCACACTTTGATTACCATGACTGGTCAGCCAAGTTTAAGCACCCCTACACACACACACACACTGTTTCTTCAACATTTTGTCTCACTTTCACGCACAAACACCCACACGCATGCATGCACACAGTCACATCTCCTCTCTCTGTTAAACAGCCTGTGAAAGTAGTGGATATAATGGTCCTTTTGGCCTCATTTCCTCAAACACTGAAAAAACAATGCATGAGCGTCGTGTTGTAACAGAACTCAGAGCAATAATGGGTCTGTGGAGTTTTGGAAAATCAAGTCTCTTAAAACTTTTCATACTGATTCAATTATTTAATTTATCTACTAACAATGTCTAACATTGAACAAGTATGCAATATATATATATGTATGTGGTGGGTTAAAATTTATAATGTATACATTTTTCAATTGTAGTCTTTTAAAAAGGCATCTGAAATTATGAACTAAGTGCAATGTACTGTTGTCAGAAGTAGAGATTTTTCTATACATAATGATACTGAAATATCTGAAAAGCTTCCAATTCTCATTTTCTCATTTTGGCATAGGATTGTGCATGTTGTGCATACTTTTACCCAAAGTGCATACTTTACACCCAAAGTGCGTGCACATAAATCTGCCTCTCAGTACTATATTGAGGTATTTTTTGCTGTTTATTGAACAGTCAAATACACACAAAATAATGTCAAAATGCCGGTCTTGGCGAGTATTCATGTAAACACAGCCAGTTATGAAATACAGTGGAACCGTGCATCAGGTCTTAAAGTGACAGCAGCCTAATTTACCTGCTGCCAAATTATGAGATAATATTAAAAATATCTATTTGGCAGATTTTCCCCATGATATCGATGTGAAAATTGTGGCCAGTGAAAATTAAAATAAGTTTGGAAAACCACTATACCTCCTATATATATATATATACACCTCCTGAGCTTCCTGTCTCCTTAGTAACCAAGTACACTAACTTTTGCATTATTAGGTGTAAAACTGACCATTTAAATCAATCAATCAGTCAGCTGGGACATAAGCGTACAATCTAGGTTAAGAACACCCAATTTCTAAATACAGCCTTTAGACTGTGCCTTTAGAAGTTAATACTAACACAAACTTTACAAATTGCACTAAAATATTCTTGTTTCACACCATAGTAGAGGGACTGATGGAGTACAGATGGCCAGCAGAAGGTCCTAAAGTAAAACACTTCCTGGTTCATGAATCAGAGTTTCAATGGCGATCTAGCAGCCAATCACGTGGTTTGGAGAAGCAGCATTTGAGAGCGTCTCTGGGGCAGCCTGCCTATTAAAACAAGGCCAAACACTTCACAGACAGCGAGTGAGCCAATTAATTCTGCTGGGGGCTATGCTCCCAGGTTAGGATTTGCTTATGGTGATAAATTGGCGCTTTGTATCCATGCTAAACTACCTCAATTTCTCTCTTTTTCTATGGGCTGCCAGGTCCGTGGATGATGTCACAGGGCATATGATGATTAGGGGATGCCTCATGTCCCGTTGTCGCAGGGTCAGCCCTGCACTGCATGTGTGAAATTAATTAAAATCTGGCTCATGTCACTGGTTGTGCTAATGCTAACACAACCAATGGTTAGCCGCATGACCTGCAGAATAATAATCAAAAATAATGGAAAAAATATTCTATATAAGGGTCAAAGACATGACAGTCATATTTTGTTGTCCAATCCATTAATTTAAGTACATTAAAACAATTGAATACTTGAAAGACATGAATAGGCTACACCTCTTCTATGATTTACATGTTCTTAATTTCTCAAATGAAATTCACTTTGATATTTATAGTGAAAATAAATGTTTAAAAATAAAGTAATAAAGAAATAAAGTCTCATTAAAAGAATACTATGCTTGAAGAGAAAACAATATTGAGTAAAAAAAGTTTAATAAAAAGTTTATTAAAAAAAACTATGTTTTGTGAACAGCCCCTAAATCAAGTCATGCAGTTAACCAACATGCAACAACAAACAAACAACAACAACAAAAAACGAACAAAGGAAAAAGGGGATGCATGGATGGATGGATGGATGGATGATATCATACAGAGGGCTCTCATGACTCTTGTTGTTAAAAAAAAAAACCCTTTTTATGACCAGACAAGTTTGGTTCAGGTTAGAGGTCTGTGCAGGATCAATTTTTCAATCCCACTCCCACAAGATTCTGTAACTCTCCCACTAAAAATTTTATATTTTATCCCACTCCCATCCGAAACTTTCATGTTTAGTCCTGTTCCCGCCCACAAAAGCCCATAGGAAGAGGTCTACGTGGACTTTTCAGCCCCTGCCGGACTGGTTTGATTCTGTCTTGTTCCGGTTTCTATAGGCCATTTTTTTTCCCCAATTTCCACACACGATGACACTTCAAATCTCCAGTGACAGATTCCTGCGTGTTGTTATTATTAGATAATTATATTTTGCGGGAGCCCACAAGTCATTTATTTCTCCCGCTTCCCGCACACATCAGTATCTTCCCTCCCACATTCAGCAATTCAAAACTTGTCCTGCGCCGCCACACTCTTTTGTTTCAGGTCCCGCGGTCGTGCCGAATGCCATTTGGTGCTAATGAAATATAATGAACAACTGAACCGTTGTTTTTTTTTTTTTTTTTTTTTTTTTTTTAAATATCTTGGATGGATATTATTAAGATGTGTAAAGTAACTTGTATTCAAAATATGTTATTACTTTTAACACAATAGGTTACACCACAGTATATTTTAGAGGCATTGGGCCCTATTTTAACGATCTAAGCATATGGTCTGAAGCGGATGGCGCAGGTGCACTTAGGGCGTGTCCGATTCCTCTTTTGCTAGTTTAATGATGTAAAAAATGGTCGGCTCGCCAGGTGCACTGTACAAAGGGTTGTCCCTATTCTCTTGATGAGTCATGGGTGTGTTTTGGGCATAATGTGCAATAAACCAATCAGAGTCTTATCTCCCATTCCCTTTAAAAGCCAGGTGTGCTTGCACCATGGCGGATTGCAATTTACATGGAGGAATTTGCAAGCGGAAAGACTGAACTTTTATTTTTAATATTTGGCATGTTTGTTTGCTGCTGTGCGTCCCTGTTTGTGTAACAAGCAGAGTGTACGCGTGTTGTGCACCCACCTATAGGCGCATATTACTAACACACCCCTTAAATAACAAAAAATAAATAAATAAATACTGCGGCATTGACTTTAGACCAGGTTTTTGTTGGTCAATGGCGCAGTCGTTTTTAGTTGCCTCAAAATAGCAACACGCCAACAATGCACCTGAACAACGCACCTGAAACTAGCAAAAAACACTTTGGCGTCGCATCGCACCTGGTGTCGCAAACCGGGTGTATGATAAGGGCCCATTACGTTTTTAATAAATAAAAGCCAACATAAACACAAAGAGTACAAAGATTTGTAAGAACTTGGCACGTTTTGACGTAGATTTGTAAAATAATTGTCCTTTTGTGAACTGTCTTAAAGTACCAAAAATGAAGCATTGATTTAGCTATATTACATGCTAAATGTACAATTCCATTAGTAAAAGAGGCTAGTTAGAGGTTAAATTCATAATGCAAGAGGCAGAGGTGAGTAAACAAGCTAATTCAAAGTTAAATGTTTTGATTTGACGAAGCCAGCTCTTAGCAGTGATGGGTTAAAGCTCTGCTGTTAGCTGAAGAACTGTTGAACCCTCCAGCCACCTATTTCCTGATCTGACCTGTTCGGATGTGCATTAATTTGAAAACGGCAACGTAAACAAACCTCCATTTTACCCACAGCCCATGGTCATCTCTCCTATGCTTTCGTCTGTAAATCTATAAAGCTCAAAGTCAGCTTTCAGATTCCAGAGCTGCATTTATCCTAATAAAGACATGTGGTCTGCGTTTACTTTCTCCCTCTCTCTTTTTTTTTTATCTTTATCTCCCCTCTCTCCTTCCTCTCTCTCATAAGAGGGAGTCTCTATTGTATCTCTCATCTGAACTGTGGAGTGGTTAGAGGGGTTGTTGTGGGGAGAAAGGGGAGGTGGTGAGGGGATTGAGGGATTGGAAGAGCATGGGCATCCTTTCTCATACAGGAAAGGTCCTTATTCCCCCTGTTATTTCACTTCAAGACCATTTTTCCCAAACACAACCGTGGAAGTCAGTCACGGGCAACTGGCTTTGCTTGAATAGAGGAAACAAACAACAGAACGAATCGCCACTGACCACGCAAAGTGGTCCTGCTGTATGTTTGTATGCAGTTTGCCTTTAATAAAATCGAATTATCTGTTGCAGTTATTGATTTTAATAGAAACCAATGAAAATAAAATGCAAAGAAAACCATCTTCATTTCATAGCTTGTTTTTTTTTTTTTTTTTTTTTTTTTTTAATTAGAACTATAATTGTCCATAAAAAGACTATGAATGAATAACGTCTTTTGTGAACCTGACTAGCATGTTTGGGTTGAGATGGCAAGGCCATCAGACTGACAGTTTCCCCAAGTGCGGCTGACAGAGTTCCCCGCCTGGCTTTTGTCGACTTTTAACACTGTGGATTTGTCAATCGACTCAGTGGCCTGAAGAGGCCTTCGCATTGTGCGGCGCGGCTTTTGGACGCTGCCAAGCAAGCTGCACGGGCGAAGGCTTTAAGAAAGAACACAATGAGCTGGAAAAAACCTGGCTACCTGTGAAACAAAACCAGGAACAGGCGGGAAAAATATCCACCCGAGAGAGAGCGAGAGAAAGGGGGAGAAAAAAGAGTGTCACCATCTGACGCTCTCCATGTTTTTGCCACAGCCAACTCTCTGAGTACTATGAGTGAATGACAGCCTGAGAGAGCGAGTGTGTGTGTGTGTGTGTGTGTGTGTGTGTGTGTGTGTGTCTGAGTGAGAGAGAGAATGGGGAGGACTGGGTAAGCCTTGAATCCTTGTCATCAGCCCCTTCAGTATGAATAGGCCTAATGAATGCGGCTAAGTGGTAAGAATCCATGGTCAGCAGCATCAAGGCAGGTAATACCGCCCAGATTTAATTGGGAGCAGGTATTGGAGGCTGTATTACTTTAATTGGTTAGGGGTGCTCTAAATGGAAAAAGACAAAGTATAATGGCCAAATTGAGGCGCACAATAGCACTTAGCACAGGATTGTATGCAATCGCTAATCTGCCGAGGAATGAGGCAATTCGGTGCCATTTTCTCAGTGAAACCAGCTGCACTGAGCTTGTCCCTTTTGTTCCCCCTTGGGAAAATGCAAGATTGAAACAGAAAATACCTTTACCCGGGCAATCATTTGCCACGTGTAGAAAGCGGATACAGCAGTGAGCGATGGAAAAAAAAAGAAGGGATCTTTGTGGTGGAAGAAAGGATGGAGAGGGAGATAAAGGCTGAAAGTGGGGCCTGTCACGGTCAGCCGAGGAGGAATACAGTGATGACATTTGCAGTGACAGACGAGCCTGCCAGGAAGGCTGGCCAGAGTTTAGAGGCAGGAATCTGATCTTTAAAAGACATGAGCTGTGATAATTAAAAGAGGACAGGTATTTAAGACTTGAGTTTGTCATTAATATTGACCGAGATCTGGTTTAAATCTTAATGATGCTCAGACAGCTGGACCTACACAATAGCGTGAGGTCTGAATTAAACACCAAGGCCTTTCCATTGACCACTGCGAAAGACTTGAATTGACATGCAAACAAAGACACTGTGTAGTTTATGTCACTTTGGAAAGTTGCTTCAAGACAAACCAATGCTGTATCTGGACAAAAATATTTGTGGCAAAAGACTCTATGGATGTAATTGGTCTCTGTATGTGGTGAGCAACTGATAGAGTGCATTTTATTTGTGTTTGGTGGTTCGTAGTAGTAGTTTTTGAAATGCTATAATTAGTGTGCTGTGGGGAGTGTTTTGTTGCTTGTGTTTATGCACTGTCTGGTATTCTGTGTTCATTGAATCGTGTCTAGTGTTTTGTCTGTCTTTTGCAGTGCCACGTATCTGACAGCATGATGTGACAGACCATATGGGAAACATGTAAGGTGACAGGATATTTTTATATGTCATGATTTCCATCGTTGTGGAAGGTGCAGCTGGATGGATTGCTTTTAAAGGGGTCATGAACTGCATTTTTTTAATTTCATAATGTTCCCTCAGGTCCACTTAAAATGTTATCAAGATTTTTACATCAAAAAACATCCTTATTTACAAGTAATAAGCTATTTTCTACCCTGTTTTTGATCCTCTCCTTCGAACAATCTGTTTTTATGGGCGTGCCATATTCAAGACTTGGAAGTAAATGGCCACTGCTATGATTGGGTAACAGTTTTGCATATTAAAATCATATTCAATGTCCCGTGTGGAATTGTTTTGAAAACATCCGGTGTTGAAAAATATCTTGTTACATAGTTGAAACATTTGCCAACAATGTGAAACATTTATACGCAATTTTGTTTTTAATTCTAACAATGCAGTGTTGTGACAACATGAGTATGAACAAACGAGAACTACGCTCTGTACAGTTGACGGGTCAGTGCTTCATCATCACGAAAGTTTCAGCCTTTCCAATGTAAAATTCCAAGCGCTGGAACACGCGAAAGGGAATTTGTTACTCGCGCTGTTTGGGAAGTTTAACATCCGAAGTGTGCGACCTGAAAGCATCTCTTTAAGACAGCGGGAAAAGTTGAACTCTCTTTCATACTTTCCTGCGCTTCAATGGACAAATTCACTCAAAATTAGGGCCGCAACAAACGATTATTTTGATAATCGATTAATCTACCGATTATTGGAACGATTAATCGACTAATCGTCGATTATTACACTGATTAATCAGTATGCTTTGTTCGATTTTTCCACTTTAGCAATTAGTTAAAATATGGAGTTATACTTTAACTAATAAATAAAAATCACTTCAGCTTTTGAAAGTGTATTTTTAATTAATTTCGAGCCAACTGAATAGACCAATCTACTTCAGGTTTTCTTTTCTCCTCAGAAGTCATTAATAGTCCAACTGTTACAATGACTGGTACTGTGTTTTTATTTAGTCTGGGAATTGTAATAATAACTTTTTAATAAGAGTAAAAATATGAATATGTAATATTGTGCATATTTTTTGAAAAATACCCCTCTCTAGATTTCTGTTTTTCTTCTTTTTAACTAACTATGGAGTTTATGGTCACTGAATGGCTTTCCTGAAGTAAATGTAACATTTTGTGACATATTAGTTTGCAAGCTGTTTTATTGACGTCTTTCTGCGGTTAAAACTCTGATTAAGTGATTACATTAGAGATGGATTCATTTCAGTAAGTTGTACTGTATCTTTCAACATACTTTTTGAAGTTCATTCATGTTTATTTCGTGCTGTAATAACAGAAAAGAGGAAGAGATAAGAGGTTCACGTGCCGCTTTACCTGAGGTGTTACAGCGATCTGTAATGCCACATTAAGAGCGCCAAAACCACATGTACTGTTTGAATCCCGTAGTAAAAATGACAGAATTTAAAAGCCGAGTCTGTTTTATATCAAAAGTAACCTGATCTGTCTCATCTGTCAGCATGTTGTCTGTGTCCTCTTTGCTCCGCTATGTATCTTTCACTGTGTGAGAAAATAGACGTGGCATGAGAACAGTTTTCAGTTTTAAGGAGAGATGGTGGCCCTGCATGACAGCATTTTTTTTGTAGTTATGCTAAACGTTATGTTTGTTATGTTTTATGCTATGTTAAACTTCCACAATTTACGGGTTCGACTTCGTTTGCACTATGCACTAGTGATGGGGAGTCGACTCCAAAAGAGTCGATTCCTCGACTCTGAATAGCCCCAGAGTCGGGGTCGACTCCAGCACAGGAATCGACTCTCGGTGTCGACTCTGTTGCTGTGTCCGAAACCGCTCACTTGTTTACTGATTCTCGAATCCATAGCCTATATAAAATAAGGAGTGAACGAAATGAAGCGAGGAATTCGGACACTGACGAATCGCGTTAGAGAGATGTCGCAGAAACTTTGTCACATACATTTATCCTACATGTAACGTTAGCTTACTTTAGAAATAGATAACAGTCATAGTGACTTTAGTTTGTAATTATACATATCCCCGTGCCAGCTTTAGTATTGATGGTAGCTTATAATGCAATAAATTATAAGCGACTCCTACAGTGGGAGTCGGGGGTCGGAGTCGACTCCAAAAAACCTGGAATTGATCACCCCTACTATGCACTCTGAAGCACCGTGTCTTCTTCTACTGAATTGGACCCGGGACGGCTGCATTACAGTATTGCACTACAGCGCCCCACTGGTCAAACCGTGTCATTGCAGGCCCTTCAAATAGGTCATATGAGATCAAAAGACTATTCGACAACAAAAATATTTGTCGACAATTTTTTTTTTGTCGACGTTGTCGATAATGTCGACTAATCATTTCAGCCCTACTTAAAATTATGTAAAAAAACGCCTGTCTTGCCGAGTATTCTAGTAAACATGTCTTAAGTGAACGGAACACAAACATAAAACGCATGATCCGTGTGTGCATTCGGTCTTAAAGTGACAACATCCTAATAATCCCAATACGGTCTGTGTTTTTAATGTTAACCAAACCTCAAAGGACAATCTACATTTTGGGTGTCATAACTGCCTGTTTTTGTTTCATGGCTGGTAAAAAATATTTTTGACTGGTTTTTACCATGGGTGCAATGATATTACGCAGTGTCTGTGACCCCCTGCTTGCACAGGGAGCGTGCCTTGCAACCATGAAGACATTTGTGAGAGACGCTGCGTAATATCATTGAGCCTGCTGCACCCATGGTACGGCAGCAAAGTTCCTTGATTATTACGCCCGAATGAGAGTATAGTTCCTAGCCATATCGGCCTAGAAAATCGCAACTTTTCATTTTCCGTTGGTCTTAGTATACAATGTAACTACAGAAGAGTCGAGTTTTAAATAGGAAAAATATCGAAACTCTTTGGTCATTTTGAGCGAGATGCTAACGGTCTAATCAGATTCAATGAACTATGGTAAGCTATGCTAAAAGTGGTACCGCCAGACCCCGAGATCGGCTGAATGGATTCGAAAATGGTAAAACTCAACTGTTTAACTCTAGGGGAGTTGGAAAATGAGCCTATTTTCAAAAAAAGTGGAGTGTTCCTTTAAGTCACCGGCCACTGGCAGGTGTGGCAAAAAAAAATTGTTTTAGGGCCTGTTTATGTGTATTACATATGCTTTATAAGTCTTGGCTGACAAAAACTTTTGCGGCAGTCGCTATGTGACCAAAAAGAAAAAAGAAATCATGGACTTGATTTAAAATGCTAAATGGTTGTAAAAAAAAATAGTCACAAATATGTTGTTCACGGTCAAAAATGACCACCATAGGAAATGAATGGGAAATTCCTAAAATATAGAGAATATTTTGTGTGTATGATCTTCAAATCAGCCATGATGCAGAAAAAAGCACACAGCAGTGAAGGGGTGACGCTCTAAAATATCAAGAGTGCAAAACAGCTTTTGATCACACTTTAGATTAGGATCTAATTCACACTATTAACTATTAACTATGAATTTTGCCTCAATAAACTCACAATTACTGCTTATTAATAGTCAGTAAGGTAGTTGTTAAGTTTAGGTATTGAGGATTTAGGGATGTAGAATAGGATCATGCAGAATAACGCATTAATATGTGCTTTATAAGCACTAATAAACAGCCAATATCCTAGTAATACGCATGCTAATAAGCAACTAGTTCATAGTGAGAATTGGACCCTAAACTAAAGTGTAACCCAGCTTTTTTCTGGAGTGAATGCAATGGGAGTAAGGATATTTTCTCCAGGTTAAGTGGCTGTAGCCATAGATACTCAATGCCATCTGAGGCAAAGATCTCGCATTCCCATATCCAAACCACTTTTTATTTACTTAATTCACCAGTTAAAGGTGATGTTTCACCAAAGTGACAAAACTCAAAATGGATGCCTGGCTGTTTTATATTTAAAGTGAAACTAGCACTTTGAAGTGGAAAAAAATGTGACCTTGAGAGAGAAGAGAGAAAGAGAGAGAGATATTTTGTCTGATATGTGAAAATCTTTCAAACTATTTACTTTAAATAAAAATAAATATTCTGACAAACTAAAACATCCAAAAGAAATGGGGAAAAAAGCAATTGATGAAATGTAATGCTGTTCAGAGCTCACCACTGATGTCACACCATACACAGCAACACTTTAGGTAACACCTAATAAAACTATTTAGGCCTCTTTACTGTGGAGATGAAAACAGATCTACATGGACAAATGCATTTCCATCTAAGCAGCTTTATCACAGATTATATCAGGAACTGTAAAATAGGACTATGTCATGAAGCCTTAGACAGTGGCAATAAACTAAGCATTAGGGTGATGTGTGTGTGTTTGTGCATGATATTTCTCTCGTCTCATCTGTGGTGTCAAAACAAAGTGCTGCGCTCAGGTACTGAGGAAGAGCGATCCGCCGCCTCCCTCCCGTACCTCACCCCACTGCCTTAAAGCAGCTCTTTAGAAATCAGGTATTTGTCACTTTTAATGAACATTATTTCACACCAGGCCTGAAAAAAAACATATACACATATTCTAAAATAACCATCCAGAGTCCTGGTTGTATGCTTGTGTGAGGTGTGACAGAAGGTGTTATTTCATTAGGAAGGACCATATTAGTGGTGTAGTGATATCCAAAAGGGAGAGTAAAAATAGCAGGATTCTGTTAACATCATATCGCAAAGGTATTAAACATCTCATATTCCAGCCAGGCAAATACATTTAGCACTAATTGAAGTTAGGGTTTTGTTTCAAAAGATTAAATCTTGATTGTTTTTTGTTATCACACAATGTGTGATTTTTCAGAAAAAAATAAAATAAATAACTAGACTGAAAAAAAAAAAAAAAAAAAAATGGTGTAAGGTTTATTTGAAACAATTCGCTAATAAATTTCACAAATAATTACAAAGAAACAGAAAGTAGCACATTGACAAAAATGTGAAATATTTAAGTAGAAAGACTAAAATAGTATTTTCTTGTAAAACAATAAAATATTTGTTTTATATGCAACATTTTTTTTTAAAAACTAACATCCTTACAACAAGATAAAGACAGCATATGCTTATATTGAAAATACAATCCTTAATATGTTATGCAGGTAAATTTTCCAAATCATGTTTTAAGGATGTTTAAAAAAAAAAAAAAAAAAAAATCTAGAAAACAAGAAAAAGAAGCTTGTTTCACGTGCTGTAGGGGAAATGTGGTAAAGAGAGCCGTTTTAATTGGCAGATGCGTGTTCCAGGATATATATGCTTAAACAGAGAGGTTTTGTCCAGTTTTGTTCTTTTGGGATACAAGTAATGAGGTGATGGAATGGGATAACTTCCCAAAAAAAGCTGAAAGCTCATCTCTCATTTAGGGGCCCCGAGGGTGGACCTGTCCAACCACAGCACTTTTGTTTTTCCAATGTATTACAAAATGGAGGCCTTTGTGAAGAAATAGGCTTGCTGGCGGGCGGTCGGTCAGTCTATATTAACAATATTTATTTTACTGTTTATTAATATTCATGTGTTTAATAATTACGATTGTTAAGGCAAATCATTCTTGTATGTATATATGTATGTCTTGTTTTGATTCTGCATATTTACTTTATTATTACGGCTACAATTGACAGATGTTTAAAGTACCGGTAAAAATTAAAAAAAACATTAGTTAATGCATTAATACAAACTAACAATGAGCAATATAGTTTACAGCATACTGTTACTGTTATTTAATAAAAATGTTCACGTTCATGTTAGTTCACAGTGCATTAACTTAACAGATACAACATTTGACCTTCAAAATGGTTTAGTAAATGTTGAAATTAAGATAATTAATCCTGCAGACCAGGGGTCTTCAACGTTTTTCAAGGCAAGGACTCCTTAGGCAATAGAGACAGAGCTACATATTAAGCATATAGCCAATCATATTATGATAATTATATTATGTTAAGATAGTGGAGTGAATCCTGCATTTATATGTAGATGTCACTTCTGAAGTTTTGCAGCGTGTAATTGGCCATCAGTCCTCTTATGCCGAGTTCACACTGCACGATTTCAGCCCCGATTTTCATTCGCCGACAGATTTTGCAAAATCGGTGACAAATGCCCGGAATTGGTGCTCGTTCACGTGAGTGACATTATCAAAAACGCGATCTGAGAGAATCAACAACGCGTTGCCCGTGAGTTATTTGGCATGCTAAATATCTGGACTTTTCTGCGATTCAAAATCCTGCTGTGTGAAATGTGTTCTGAATGAAAATGACATCAGCGATGGCCTACAGCCAATGAGAGAGCAAGATACAGAGCAGTGGGAAGTTCAGAGAGGAGTTATAGACCAGAATCCATAATCTTTTTTTCTTTTTCTCCTTTTCGTTGCAAATCAGCGCACAGACAATTTGGATCGCAAGCTTCTTGCAGACTACCATTTTTAATAACAATCCCAGTCTCACATGTGATCTTGCTTTATTTCCTTATCACTTCTTGCGTGTGTTTGGTTGTGAAACGTAGTTTGCGGACCAGACAGAGGCTGCATCCAAAAACATAGGCAGCTGATTTGTTGCCTCGCTGCCCTGTCAGGCAATGAGTTTGCAGGCAGCGTTTGCACACAAAGGCACCTTATGAAACTGATTTTTGAGGCAAATCTACAGCAAAATAGCGCGAGCTTTGGTGATATCTTAGCGAATATTTAAGGACTACAATAGTAATTTCTTCTAGAAATGACATCAAAAGTGGAAAACAATGGTTTGACCACCAAACTGACCACCAACCTCAACTTTCAGATGCCATCTTTATTTTTTTTAGCTCAACTGTCACAGAGTGGAAAGCACAGGATTGTGGGATATAAAAGGCAGTGAAGGATACATCTATGCCTTCAAAAATTGATCAGATGAAGGTATCTCAGGAGACACGAATTCAGACGTGCCTTGATTCCTTCCTACCATGGAATGTGTCCTCCGAAGGCAGCATTTTTCAGTTTTCGGATGCAGCTAGAGTTTTCGGCGATTCTTCCCATTGTAAAGTCATGCAGTGGGTTACCCTGTCGCCCATCCATCGTGCAATGTGCACACAGCACCAACTGAATGCGGCCCAAGATAGTCGTGCAGTTTGAAAAGAACAGTGATCTGACGACTTTGAAAATCGTGTAAAGTGAATTTTGGCATTAGCAGCATGAAAAACAAAGCTTTTATTCAATATATTACATATAGCTGCAAAGTTCGCTCCCTTTACAATCACTAAAAAGATGTCACTGATCTCAGTTCATGATCTCACAAAGTTCAATTAAAATCAATAAATTTGTCTACACTGCATAATGAATCTCTTACTTACATCATGTCTTTGTTTGTTAATGAGAGGATTCAAGAGTGTGCATAACTGAGCCCTGAACAAAAACTCTGGCATTTTGAACGGTGAGTAAATTAAAACCCTCTGACTAAAGTAAACATCTCTTGGCCATTGCATTCAAAAGATCAACGAACAAGGCTGTTATTAGCTACATTGCTCACTGCTGCAAAAACACGTTGTAAATAGAAACCTTTGACGTTCTCTAGAACACAAACACAAACATGCACTGAATTGGCGTTTGCCAAATCTGCTTCGCCAGCATGATTTTATTACAGTAGCCTATCAACTGAGGGTGCTCTTGTGTTCGTTTAAGGGTGCATATATTTAAATTTGTCTTTGTGATGTTTTTCATTAATTGGCAGACCCCTGGTTGAAGACCCTTGTTCATTGTTAGTTCATGTTAACGAATGTAGTTAATAATGTTAACATTATGGTAACATAATGGTAACATTATGTTACCAAAGTTTCTAAACCAAATGTGGATGATGAGTCAGGTGGTTTTGGCCCTTTTTTTTTTTTACTGGCTTACATCAAACAAGCCCACCCTAGTCTCTATGTTATTCTGGTTTCTAGATATAGTTCCTTACAACCATTTTCGACCACTTTTAATGTCTGCCAAGCAAAAATCGTACTGCTTAGAAAGAAAGTAGATTCTACTGCTGGCCTCTTAAAGCACAAGTGTGTGTGTAAAGAAGAGGGAGAAGGGAGAGAGACAGAAAGAGCAAGCTGTCACCAAAAAGGCAGCATGGAGAGAGCACTGTGGAGTGATGTACAGTGAAGCAGAAAGAGCTTCATTTGTAATGGAGTTCACATCTCTAATGTCACCCTCTGAAAGACCTTTAATTTCCTCAATAAAGACACAAATTACCAAATTATACCTCTGTGTGACACAGAGAGGAAAATCCCAGTTTCTTTGACTCAGTGTCGCATGGCTATGGATCTCTGATGAACGAGAGGGAGAATATGATCCAAAGTGCTCAGATAGGCTATGCTGAGGACTTCCTCTCTGTGTGAAAAACAGAAGCTTGGGAGATGACAAGAAGCAATCCATCACAATCCAGCGGATGAATGGGACTGATTCTCAGACTAGCAAACTTTGTGATGATTTGATAAAGTGTGCAAAAATACATAAATTAAAGGCATAATGAGGAGAACCTTATATTATTTTAATAAATTTATTTTTAAATAAAAAATCTGATTTTGGCTGATAGTTTGGTTACTTTCAGAACACATTCTTAATATTACAATTTCACTGTAAATGAAAATAAACTCATTCATGGAATGAGTGAAAATGATATTATTTCAGCCACTTCTGAAATTATACATTGTGTTTAAAGACATACTGTAATGTAAATAACATTTTTGACATTTTTGGAATAAAGGATCCAACTCCTAAGGCTAATTTTATAGCATTTTGTGTATTCTCAATACACACAATTAAAAAGTATTTTCACAGCTTATCTAATACGACAAAATACTGATTGAACGTTAATGAATATTAAATATTCTGCTTATCAGTGATATTTACTTTAATTTACTTTAATGTCTCATTTCATCTGAATGAAATGAGACATCATGCTCTTCACTGACAATGTTGCGTCCTTTGTAAACAAGTACACTAACTTACGATTAAACTTTATTTATTAAAATTATTTTTCACACAATAATTATCAAAATGTTTTATGTAAACATAAACAGTGTTTTATTACGATTATTGTATGTCATTAATAATAATAGTAATAATAAATCATTTATATTGTTTTTTTTCTCCAAATACTACAAACGTTGTGGCACCGTTTACAGCGTTTACTCTTTGTTTGGATTATCATCATTTTAAATATGCAATCATTCATATTTTATGATGAATTTGCATAGATTAAAAGTCTGGGTCTGGTTAAAACAATAAAATCTACATAATGGTCATTAAACAAAAAAATTTTTTTTCCAAGTTTCAATGTCACCTTCACACACACACACGCAAATGAACTGGTGTACGAAATTGTAATATGGCAGAATTGAGCCAGAAGACTCAAATAAGAGGTTAAATCCATGTTGATATAGCTCTGAAAAAGCATTCCTGTTCATTGTTGTTGAATTTTGATGTCATGTGTAACAAAATGTTTTTCTCTGTGTTCAAGTTTGACTAGTAAAATGAATGCAAAAACTGACACTTCAAATCAACATTTAAAAAAAATCTAAACCTTGACAAAAAGTAGTTTTTGAGAATTTCTAAACATATCCAAATCCACAACCTAATAAAAATAAGTATGTATATCCAAAAACAACTAAAGAATTTATAAGCCTTTTTTTATGTAGAGCTATATATGAATCTAGTGGTTACACCGTGGCATTACAGGTGTTTTTCTTTTTTTATTCCCACCAGATGGCACTAATCTACCTTAAAAACTTGAATTTTAAAAGCGTTGTCTCTATTTTAACATAAAATACAGCTTTAATTGAAAAGTAATTTTTTTGTATAATTTTCAATGGGAAAAAAAAATTATCATAATTATTGCATAAATATTAATTAGTGACATGAAATTCTTTCAAAATACAAAAGAAAAAATAAAAAAATAATAATGAACAAAAATATATTACATTGATTTTAATAAAAATAAATAAAAAAAGTTACATTTTTAGGTGTTCAGTCACTTTTGACTGCAAACAAATGAACCCCCAAATGAACAATACCAGAGGGTTAAGTTCCGTATTGATTATAAAGTATTGCTACCTACCCATAAGGTATTTATTTTCTATCATACATTACATCACGCTTTTTAAAGTCACAAAACTCTGGACTTTTGGTGGTACCTAGAATATCTAAGTCCACTAAAGGACAGAGAGCATTTTCACATTTGTCTCCTAAACTCTGGAATAGCCTTCTGGGGCTCAGACACATCTCTTTAGTCAAGAATTCAAATAATGCATCTCATAACCTTGTATTCATGTTATATCAGATGAAATGCACATGATTATCTTTTGCTTGAAATGTTAAGAACAGCAGCTACACTCATTATATTCCATTTGCTTTTATACCCATCCTGAGGTAACTAGAGAGTACGCCAGCTCTAGTTTGGATCCAGATTCTTAAGAAGATTTCACATGACCAACACCTGTGAAGAAATGACGCCAACTCCTGCGAGGCCTTTAGATGACACCAACTCTGAATCAACATGCACCACTGCCAAATTTTCTATATATTGTAATCATTATGTTCACAAATTGCAATAATTGCTTTAATGAGATCATTGTTTCTGCCTAAATAATGCATGATATTAGCTAACTACATGATTTGTATGATCTTAGAACTTACATTTCTGACCTCCGATCACAGATTACTCTAAATTGTAATGTAGACACATGCATTTTCTGTAAAGCTGCTTTGAAACGATATGTATTGTGAAAAATGTTGAATTGAATTGACTTTTTTTTTTTTTTTTTTTCTACTTGAACAGACCAAATATTCCCTTTCATTCTTTTCAAACTATTCTGGCAAAATGTTACACCAGGATATCAAATTATTATTATTTTTTTTTCCTGTTCTTTTGAGGGACACAAATTACGCCTCCCTAAAGGCTCAAAAATGCAGCAGTTGCCTCACACAGTGTTTGGAAAGCTTCCTGGCTTGTGTACGGACATAACATCTACAGCTTCTTTTGTTTACAATCTCTTGCCTCCACTGAGTTCCTGATGAAGCGGTGATGTCATGTGCATAGCATGGCGCGTCTGTGTAGCCAACCACAGAGGATAATCAGACACATGTTTGTGTATTTTAGGGAGGCTGGGCCTCAATCTTCATATTTCATACTTCACTGGCTTCCACTGATGGATTATTGTGATTCGCTCGTGTAGGGTGCCAGTGAGGGGTCCTGGAGCGTGTGTGTGTGCAAGAGAAAGAGGAAACCTGGGGTGTGCTTTGAAGTGTATTGTGTGTGATCTGTTTTGCAGATCCTAGTCGGAGTGAAGGTTAAGTGTAGCTGATGCATATATACACACACAGATACAGACACACACACACACAGCAAGAGTCAAGCAGGGCAGTGCCTCAGTGCGTTAGATGAGGTGGTGTCAGGGCAGGGTGGTCTGTAGCCAACAGCAAGGTTACTGCAGTGCTCTCTCTCTCTATCCCTTTCTTTTTCCTTCTCTTTCTCTATCATATCCAAATCACCTTTGTTTTTATAGCACTTTATACAATACGGATTGCTTCAAAGCGGCTTTACAGTTCTTAAAAGAAAATAAAAAAAGTGTAATTGTTTAGCATAAGTTATTCAATTAGTTCAATTAGTTTCACTGCCCTGAAAAAAAATTTAGTGTAGAAACAATTTTCAGTCAGAAATTGATAGTAAATTTCACAGTTAATTACAAAAGAAAGCCAAATAGCCTATCCCATGGAATTCAACATGACATTTTGAAGCACTGAAATAGTATTTTCCTAAAACATACTCCAGTATACTTTGTTTTATTTACAACTTCACAAAATAATTTCTTTATAGTGTGTTTTTTTCTTAAGTATGTTAGGTTAGATCCCTTTTTTATGCTAAACAACATCTACATCTATCTACTATCCGAACTTACACTTATATAAAGAACTACTAAAAAGTGATTTATTGTTATTTGGTCCCCCTCTGTGTCTCTTCATGTTCATTTATTAAAGTGTAACTTCGACAATTTTCAACTTGTATTGTTACAATGTTAGTAGTATACACCGATCAGGCATAACATTATGAGCACTGACAGGTGAAGTGAATAACACTGATGATCTCTTCATCACGGCACCTGTTAGTGGGTGGATATATTAGGCAGCAAGTGAACATTTTGTCCTCAAAGTTGATGTGTTAGAAGCAGGAAAAATGGGTAAGCGTAAGGATTTGAGCGAGTTTGACAAGGGCCAAATTGTGATGGCTAGACGAATGGGTCAGAGCATCTCCAAAACTGCAGCTCTTGTGGGGTGTTCCCAGTCTGCAGTGGTCAGTATCTATCAAAAGTGGTCCAAGGAAGGAACAGTGGTGAACCGGCGACAGGGTCATGGGCGGCCAAGGCTCATTGATGCGCGTGGGGAGCGAAGGCTGGCCCGTGTGGTCCGATCCAACAGACGAGCTACTGTAGCTCAAATTGCTTAAGAAGTTAATGCTGGTTCTGATAGAAAGGTGTCAGAATACACAGTGCATCAGTTTGTTGCGTATGGGGCTGCATAGCCGCAGACCAGTCAGGGTGCCCATGCTGACCCCTGTCCACCGCCGAAAGTGCCAACAGTGGGCACGTGAGCATCAGAACTGGACCACAGAGCAATGGAAGAAGGTAGCCTGGTCACGTTTTCTTTTTTTGGCAGCAAAAGGGGGACCAACACAATATTAGGAAGGTGGTCATAATGTTATGCCTGATCGGTGTATGTAAATTAACAATGTTTACCCATTCATTTACACTGACAGAGAAATTCACGTTTATTTGTCAGCAAAAGTCTGGCGGATGACGCGTTTTTGACAGCTACAGGGCTTTCGTGCAAACAGCAGTTTCTTTCAGTTTTTCCCCTCCGTTTGCTCTAAAACACTGTTTGTGGTCATCCAGTTTGAAATGTTGACACTGAGGTTTTTCAGATTTTCCGTTGCGGCGTTCTCTCCGTATATTCAGCCTTTAGCCGCTGCCTACAAAACACTGGATAACTTCACTGGATTCCAAAAGTAACTCACTCCCACTAAATGTTTACTCTTTGAATTCTTGCACCCAGGAACAATGCAAGTTGACAGCATTATGACTAAAAGTTTGCTGTGAAGTATTTCCTACTAAAGCAAGGCGGTATCTGACTCTGGTAAGCATATCCATAGCAGACTGGTGGGACGGCAACATGCCCAGTGCATTATGGGTGTTGAAGTTGCACTATTTAGCAAAGGGGACGGCAACAAATTCGCCATTCTACTATATAGGCAGCCAAGTTTTATTGAAAGCCCATTTTGCCAGCAGTGAAGTACCCATTTAAATAATTTGGCTAATTTGATTATGCAGTAACCAATAAGTGTATGTCACTCTCAGCTCCATTTAGTACATTTCAGAATTTTTAGTTTTAGTTTTACATGCATTGAATGTGTCCAAAAAGCTAACATAAAATGCTCTGCTGTTTTCTAGAATTAAAGAAAGCATACATCTTCTAAAACCAACTTCATAATAAACAAAATTTCATTCCTCATGATTCCATTCCTTAAGATTGCTAATTAATCACTGCATATAGTCTCAGAGCCCAACATTATTTACATTATAGTGTCAGACTTGATATGACACATCACAGAGTGCAACAGCTTTCCACTCCTCTTTGCGCTTAGGAAATCAGTGCAGTGTTATTTCCAGGCTGTTTCAAGTGAGGACCCTGATTTTGACACTTGTGAGAAATGACAAGTTTTGTGATTAGCGGGGCTCTTTTTCATCTGGTTGGTGATTGGAGTGTTTGATGTCCTCAGAGTCGCTCTGAAGGCAGTGAAGAGGTGATTCCCCCAGAGGTCTGTACTGAGGTTGACACACACATTTGATGTTTTCTCCTTTTTTTCCTCTATGTTTTCTCCCTTTCACACTCATTTTTTTAATGAATGAATCAGACAGGGTGTGAAAGAGAGACTTTGGGGATGGTGTGTTTAGAAGCCAATTTCTCACTCTGGGAATGGTCATCGTCGTGTATGTGACATCAAATTGATATGGTTGGCATGTGAGGAAGCGAGTTAAAAAATATTCTAAAGACTTAGAGTATAAATATTCATGACAAGCTTTTACAATTTGCCACCACCACCAACAACAACAACAAAGAAATAACATCACCACTAGAAAAATTGTACTGTTAAAAAAATAAAAATAAATAAATAAATGAAACAGGCTGATGTCCTGAAAACTAACTGGTATATCATAAAATCCCTTATTTATTATTATTTCATTATTTACAGAGAAGCATTTGTTTTCATAAAACAAATAATTTCATATAAGAACTGCAGTGTTCAGTGTTGTTATTGTTAACTAAAACTAGAGAATTTATATTGTATAAACATTCAATTGTACGTAGTAAAAATAATAAATGCTTGCTCTGGTCGTCCACGTTTTAGACAATGCTTTTAGTGTGATTTGTGTCTTTTCATATAATAAAGGTTTCTTTCAACATGATCAATCTTCTTTAAAATTCTGCATTTATACAGATTATGAAGAATATATTAATTACTGTGAAAGCCAGCCCACAATACAGTGTCAATTAAACATATCCAAAACATGATTTGTGAGCAAGCACACGGTGGAAGTGTGTTTAAGTGTTGGGGGGATGCTGGGTAAACCTTCAGAGCACTGAGTGCTGTATGTCCCGTGGATTTATGGACTGATTAGACATTACTCATTATTTTATGGTCATAATCTGAACTAATACATCGCTCTGATAAACTTACAAAGTCATCTGGACTGTTACTGTGCTGACTGACTGAGCTTGAAATCTCGACAATGATCATTTAACATATTTAAAATATGAAGTAGTCTATGCCAATTTCAATTTACAATATAAATAACAACACACCAATGTACTAACCAAACACAACATGATAGTTTTCATCCACAAGCTATTAGTCTGTCCCATCATCACTGAAATCTTGATGTGGCACAGTAACAGCCAATTAGAAGATATTTGATATTCAAAAGCCACACAATAGAATTCTGGGCTCTCTGTTGACATCTGTGGTTAAAACGTAAAATTGCAAGTTAGTTGCAGGGGCAAGTTACTTGCTCAGTGGTTTGAGGTACTGGTTGCCTGTGATCACCATATGTAGGAGAACGGATCTGATCATCTACACCAAGAAACTTGAAAATAAGAAGAAAGTCCTACAAGAGAAAAAATATGTCATCTGAGCAAGCTAAGTGGCTGCCTAAAACCCCATGGGGGAGCCATTATAATGCCTGATCAAACAAAGAAAAGAAAAGAAAAAAAAAAAAAAAAATATATATATATATATATGTATGTATACAGGTGCTGGTCATATAATTAGAATATCATCAAAAAGTTCATTTTTTTATTATAAATTATTTTTAAAAATGAAACTTTCATATATTCTAGATTCCCTACATGTAAAGTAAAACATTTCAAAAGTTTTTTTTTTAAATTTTGATGATTAGAGCGTACAGCTCATGAAAGTCCAAAATCCAGTATTTCAAAATATTAGAATATTTCCTAAAATCAATCAAAAAATGGATTTGCAAAACAGAAAAGTTAAAGTTCTTTAAAGTATGTTCTTTTGTGCACTCAATACTTGATCGGCAGGACATATTACAGCAAATGACTTGCTCCTAGCCCAAATTACTGCATCAGTGAAGTGTGGCATGGAAGTGATCAGCCTGTGGCACTGCTGAGGCACTATTGAGCCTTCAGATCATCTGTATATTGTTGGATCGACTGTTTCTCATCTTTCTCTTGAAAATATCCCATAGATTCAGGTCAGGCATATTGGCTGGCCAATAAAGCACAGTAATATCATGCTCAGCAAACCACTTGGAAGTGGTTTTTGCACTGTGGGCAGGTGCTAAAGTCCTGCTGGAAAAGGAAATCAGCATCTCCATAAAGCTTGTCAGCAGATGGAAGCATAAAGTGCTCCAAAATCTCCTGGAAGATGGCTGCATTGACTTTGCACTTGATAAAACACAATGGACCAACACCAGCAGACGTCACGGCCCCCCCAAATCATTATTGACTTCAGAAACTTCACACTAGACTTCAAGCAGCTTGGATTCTGTGCCTCTCCAGTCTTCCTTCATACTCTGGGACCATGATTTCAACATGAAATGCAAAATTTACTTTTATCTGAAAAGAGGACTTTCGACCACTGTTCACTGTCCAGTTCTTTTTCTCCTTAGCCCAGGTATGATGCTTCTGACGTTGTCTCTGGTTCAGAAGTGGCTTGGTAGTCCTTTTCCTGAAGATGTCTGAGTGTGGTGACTCTTGATGCGCTGACTCCGGCTTCATTCTACTCATTGTGAAGCTCTCCCAAGTGTTTGAATCGGCTTTACTTGACAGTATTCTCAAGCTTGCGGTCATCCCTGTTGCTTGTGCACCTTTGCCTACCCAATTTCTTTCTTCCAGTCAACTTTGCATTTAATATGCTTTGATATACACTCTGTAAACAGCCACCCCATTCAGTAATGACCTTCTGTGACTTACTTTCTTTGTGGAGGGTGTCAATGATTGTCTCCTGGACCATTGCCAAGTCAGCAGTCTTCCCCATTAGTGTGGTTTCAAAGAACAAAAGATACCCGGAATTTATACTGTAGGGATGGTCATTTAATGAAACTCAAATGTAAATATTCTAATATTTTGAGATACTGGATTTTGGACTTTCATGAGCTGTACGCTCTAATCAACAAATTAAAAAAAAAAAAAAAAACTTTTGAAATGTTTTACTTTACATGTAGGGAATCTAGAATATATGAAAGTTTCATTTTTTAAAATAATTTACAATAAAAAAATGAACTTTTTCACGATATTCTAATTATATGACCAGCACCTGTATATACAGTATCTCACAGAAGTGAGTACACCCCTCACATTTTTCTAAATATTTTATTATATCTTTTCATGCGACAACACTGAAGAAATGGCACTTTGCTACAATGTGAAGTAGTGAGTTACAGCTTGTATAATGGTGTAAATTTGCTGTCCCCTCAAAATAACTCAACACACAGCCATTAATGTGTAAACCACTGGCCACAAAAGTGAGTACACCCCTGAGTAAATATGTCCAAATTGGGCCCAATTAGCCATTTTCTCTCCCTGGTGTCATGTGAGCCGTAAGTGTTACAAGGTCTCAGGTGTGAATGGGGAGCAGGTGTGTTAAATTTGGTGTTATCGCTCTCACTCTCTCATACTGGTCACTGGAAGTTCAACATGGCACCTCATGGCAAAGAACTCTCTGAGGATCTGAAAAAAAGAATTGTTGCTCTACATAAAGATGGCGTAGGCTATAAGAAGATTGCCAAGACCCTGAAACTGAGCTGCAGCACGGTGGCCAAGACCATACAGCGGTTTAACAGGACAGGTCCCAATCAGAACAGGCCTCGCCATGGTCGACCAAAGAAGTTGAGTGTACGTGCTCAGAGTGCTATGAGTGCTGCCAGCATTGCTGCAGAGGTTGAAGGGGTGGGGGGTGGGGGTCAGCCTGTCAGTGCTCAGACCATACGCCGCACACTGCATCAAATTGGTCTGCATGGCTGTCGTCCCAGAAGGAAGCCTCTTCTAAAGATGATGCACAAGAAAGCCCGCAAACAGTTTGCTGAAGACAAGCAGACCAAGGACATGGATTACTGGAACCATGTCCTGTTGTCTGATGAGACCAAGATAAACTTATTTGGTTCAGATGGTGTCAAGCGTGTGTGGCGGCAACCAGGTGAGGAGTACAAAGACAAGTGTGTCTTGTCTACAGTCAAGCATGGTGGTGGGAGTGTCATGGTCTGGGACTGCATGAGTGCTGCCGGCACTGGGGAGCTACAGTTCATTGAGGGAACCATGAATGCCAACATGTACTGTGACATACTGAAGCAGAGCATGATCCCCTCCCTTCGGAGACTGGGCCGCAGGGCAGTATTCCAGCATGACAACGACCCCCAAACACACCTCCAAGACGATCACTCCAGTGGACTCCAGTGGCAACCTGTGAAGCTCTGGTGAACTCCATGCCCAAGAGAGTTAAGGCAGTGTTGGAAAATAATGGTGGCCACACAACATATTTTCACTTTGGGCCCAATTTGGACATTTTCACTTAGGGGTGTACTCACTTTTGTGTCCAGTGGTTTAGGCAAATAATGGCTGTGTGTTGAGTTATTTTGAGGGGAAAGCACATTTACACTATTATACAAGCTGTACACTCACTACTTTACATTGTAGCAAAGTGTCATTTCTTCAGTGTTGTCACATGAAAAGATATAATAAAATATTTATAAAAATGTGAGGGGTGTACTCACTTCTGTGAGATATTGTGTATATATATATATATAAACTTATAACTCAAGTTATTTGCAGTGTAAATAGACACTGTGAAATGTTTAATCTCACAATCTAACTTAAGTGTATATTGTTATATGTAACATATAATTTAAAAGACATTAATAGCCATAAAGCAACTGTAGTTCTATCAGCTAGGGATCGGTTTGGGTTCTAGGAAGACTCAACTAAAAAAGTCAACTAAATTGTTCGATATCAGATTTTTTTTTTCTTGCATATCTTGTCATATTGTCTTTCGTCTGTGTGTTTTGAAAACTGATTTTCTTATGTATTGTATATAGAAATACTTTCTATGTGGAGTGTGATATTGGACCAATCAGATTTCATTGTAGTAGGGGCAGTTCAGCTCCAACCCTAATAAAACAGACATAAACAAGATAATCAATGTCTTCAAGATTAGTAAAGCTACAGGCAGGTGAGTTTTTTTTATCAGGGTTGGAGCTAAACTCTGCAGGACAGCGGCACTCCAGGACCAACATTGCCCATCCCTGCACTAGAGAAATAGAAATCAAGTGATCAACAACATGTCCTGGCACTTGTTATATTCACAACAGATAAGACAAAAACAAATTTACTGTAGATGGTGAGCTTTTATTGATTGACGCATCATATCATGGTGGAAACACAGTGTTAGAATATTCATAACATGGACAAGTAGAAATGCTAACCCTATTGTTGTGCTGAAATGATGGGTACTCCAAATGCGTTGGGGGGCAATATTGAACCCAATTGGTTTCCATGCATTTCGCCAAAAGTCAACTTTTTTTTTTTTTTTTTTTTTACATAAAAGCTCCATTGTAGCATGTCAGAGACTAAGAAAGTGAAAAATATGAACTCCTATTGCATTAAAAAAAAAGTTCTTCCCTCTGTGTTAACTGCACAGGTACAAATGATTATAACTAAGTATATATAGGATCTAACATTATTTGTACTTATATATTACTATTTGTACTTGGTGTAAATAGCCTCTGTCTTTTTGTTATGTCTCAGGACTGAGTTATGTTAGGGTTAAATGGGTTTTTCAAAGTGTTGATTTTTAACATATTACATGGAAACCAACAGGTGTCAATTTGACCACTAACACCACTGTAGTCACCAAAACTTATACAGCCTTTCCAAAACACATCTATGCACTCTCAGAAAAAGCAAAAAAATCTGTCACTGGGGCGGTACCCTTTCAAAAGGTACATCTTTGTACCTAAAGAGTGCATATTAATACCTTAAAGGTACATATTGGTACCGTTCTAGTGACAGCTTTTGTACCATTTTGTTTTTTTCTTTTTTCTGAATGTGTGTCGAAAGTTTGCATGTCCATTTGTGACCCTAAATGAGAAAAGTAACACAATTTCAAGAAGAAATAAATAGTCTAACCTGTATTTCAAGCTGTTTAATAACTGAATGTGGGTCAAATTGACCCAGAACCCAACAGATGTTTACTGTGTATGGAAAATAAATGCTTGAAGTCAGTCAAATTAGAGAGTTTTGCAGAGGCTACTGAAAGGCGAGCAGCAAACTGCTTCAAAATTGATTGATTTGTGCTGGTATGTAGACTTTGACTGACAAGAGGAGGGGTACAACACATGCTGATAGGCTAATAAACAATCTCATAAAGACAGAGATTACTGCTGCTAGTCTCTGCCATCACTAAATGACTTCCCACAACTCCTTTTGATTGACAAGTCTGACATATGAAATACTACATTTATTCCCAGGTGATAGGCAGATGGAGAGAGAAACAGACAGAGGGGCTGCTAGAGCTTCCTGGCAGGCAGGGTATGTTTTTAAGGTTTTAAAAAAGTACTCCCCCAATCAAAAGGATTCCTTGTCGCATGGGCTAAATTTAGCACAGATGCAATTAGCGGAAGAGTCACACAGTCACTCCTGGAGCAGCTGAACAGCCAGAGATGAGCAGAGGCTGGTTTTAGGTGAAGCAGCGAATCTGCGCTTTTCTCTGCCCCCCTGATCTATGTTATTCACCATGAATGTTTTCCTCACCACATTTTTATTGAAAGGATACATTCAAGAGAGGCAAAGAGAGAGTGAGACAGAGAGAGCATTGAGACATGACCTCATGGCTAGTCTGTGTGATTTGCACATGGTCATTATAATGCCTGGGTTACGTCATGCCCTGATTGGTTGTTGAAGCTCCATGCAGGGCAGATTCATGCAGCTGTGGCCACAGCCTGTACCACTAGACACGAGATCAGACACAATAACAAACACATAATACAGTCCAACTGCATGTTCCCCTGAAGGTAATGATTTTTCCTCAAAGACTGTGCCCTGGCTGAGGGTGAAATCCATGGCTAAAAGTGTCTTAGTTTAAAATAGTTTTAGTAATGTAACCAAAACATATTCATATTCGAGTCTAAGGTTGTGTTTCAAAGAATATATGGTCAGAGCTAATGCATACTTTTGTTCAGTGAGATTCTGGCAAGATTCATCCAAGCCATTTGTTGCAGTTCCTGAAACCTAACACACAAGCTGTTGCTGTTACATTAAATATGCTGTAAACAATTGTAGCCACATTGCTAACTTCTGCTAGGCTTAACCTCACTTCATTCCTTTAATCATCTGTTCTCTTTCCAAAGCCCCACTCTCCAAAAACATGTCCGCAAACCTCATGTACACTGATTGACAGATACAATTTCTGATTTTTGATTTCTGATTTTTGCTGTTCATAGAGCCTAGGGCTGTCACAGAGACAGATGTGATACCTTGAGATAGAGTGAAATTTTATGTGTGTTATATCCAAAAAATGCTTACTGCACCTTCAAGTCTGGATGTAGTATGGGTCAATGATGTGACGGGTCATTTTTTTTTTTTTTGTCCAAAGGCCTTATTAATAATAAAAAACAAAGATATGACTATCAAAGTAAGTAAGGTAGTACAACTTGATCTTTTTTACTGAATCTAAAAGGTTTTAATTATATTTTGCTACATATAAAGGTATTATAAAGTTTTGAAGTGTCAAAAGGTCATTCAGTTTAACCATCCAAAGGCCAATACAGCCATTTCATTTGTGATTAAAATATCTTAAAAGATAATATATATATATATATATATATATATATATTATTCTGGCATGATTTTATAACATCATATATCACCATAGTGCAAAATGGCATTAAAATTATGTGTAGAAATCGTGGCTTTGTTATGAGAAAGAATGTCCGGAAAAATTAATTTCACTGATGTCATTCGGAGTAACCGATATAAAGGAACCATTTTGGATCAAGTCATGCGGTCAGTATCATGTGACAGGATGTGACATCATTCAGACACCTGCAAAGGACCACATGGTCGTGAAGCAAAGTAACTAACTCTCTTTTAACTATTTGAAAAATTAATGTTTTCACTTGCTCATACGCATTTCCCAAAACATCAGGTCATTCGGTACAACCGCTATAAAACATGGAAAATGTTGTAATAGTTTAAAACTTGTACTAAATATAAAATGTTTAATTGTCCTTTTGCTTTCTAGCTAGCTAGATATCAGCCTATTAGCATTGTTTGAAAATATTGTCATTCGGTAAAACCGAAATTTTGGTTAAACCGAATGACTTTTTTGGTGACAAATCTTGTAAAAAAAATGACAAAAGCGGTGTTAATTGGTTATAAAAACCACATAATCTCATTGTTAACACTTAATAAAACTTCAAAATTAATTATATCTCCATTATGTTTTTTTTTTTTTTTTTTTTACATTTTTAAAAACCTTATTCGTCAATGACCCATATACAAGAAACGTACCGTGAACCAGGATTAGACGAATATTTCTGCCTTCATGTGCACCTGGTAAGCTCAGAGTCAGGCATTCGTTATTACAATGTTATTACAATGTCACGTGTTCAAGTTCATAAACAGAACAGAAACAGAACAGAATGGGTGATCTAACAGAAAAATAAATAAATAAATAAATTCATTCCTGTGCACCTAAATAACTAGATCTGTATTTAAAATTATGAACATCGTTACTTTTAAATGTTATCTAACAAAAACTGATTAGTTTTCAAAAAGCAAACAGTGAAAGGTGAGTGATTAAAGTTGTCATGAAATGAAAATTCACCTTATCTATTTTGTAAATTATCTATTCATGCATCTCTTTTTATTTTATTATTATTTTTTTTAAATTTCACCTCATAATGTTTAATCAAAACCTTCCAAGAAAACAGACTTCTCTCTGGTGATGTATAAAGGACTTCTCCAATCATTTAGTCCACTTAAACCCCACTCCTTGATTAAAATTTTATAATTAATTTACAAAACCTATTATTATTATCTTTTGCATATTGGTGAAAAAAATAGCAATTTTGATTGCTAATAATGTTAAAATGTAAAAGCACACAAAACAGTTAAAGTCGACATGGAACAGAAGTATAGTTTTTCCTTGCATATTGTGATATATAACGGACTGAAATGGCTTCTCAAACAAGAAAAAAAAAATCATTTATAATAAATACTGCAATATTCCATTTAACACACACACACACACACACACACACAATTGTCAATTTTGATTTCATGGTGACTTTATAAGGGAAATAACACTACTAATTCAAGTTGTGGAGATTTACCTCATATCACCTCAGCATGGTATCCAACTCTGAGAAAAAAAGGGGGTCTTTTGGGGATTCTGGCCCCAGCACCACAATCCCCAAAAGACCCCCCTTTAGGTTCCTGATGGACATTGAACACCTTTTCTGATGAGGAGGTTGCTTTTGTGATGGGAGTGCAGCTGTCTCTGTCTAGACTCTTATCATTCTTCTGAATCTCATCTTTCTGAAACAGAACCTCTCACAACTGACAGTGTTTTTAGTCCCTCTTCATACTGTTGATGATACACATTAAACTTGTAAGATATTCCATGCTTTCTCAGGTTAACGTTAATGAGAAATGACAGAGTAGCATTTTAGCAGCAAACGCACATGTACAACAAGACTTTCATTAAAACTGTCCTAATAAAAAAGGGGGATTCACCTGGCTCTTTTCAGAGAAATTAATCCTTGGTGCATCCAAAAACTGAAAAATGCTGCCTTCTGAGAACTTATGATCAGAAAATGGGCGTATGAGGTCTCAGCAGAACAAAAAAGTGTGTTTCCCATTTTTGAGGTGTTTTCAAAGGGGGATAGGCGTTTTTCAACTTCTTTACCTGATTTGTTAAAAAATCGAGTGGGCGAGTCCTGGAGAAACACTGAGAAAGATCGCCTGCATATGAATGCAAGCGGATTGTGGTAAACTGTCCGTTTTCTTACGCTTTTGAATAGGCTAATTTATGAATTTGCCATAGCCAGCTACTCAGTTTGTTATAAAAGCTCCAAGTAAGCTAATCTACTTTTAATCTACCTTTAGCTACTATTAGTACAACATTTGCTGAGTCTATTTTTCAGTTGATTTGTTTTAGTTTTGTCATCAGGTTGTGACTACGGTGTCTATGGTCAATAAAGTTTTCTGAGTCATCGTTTTCTTTACATTAATGCATGATACATGTTAGGTTAGTTAAATGCAGTAATATTTAAAGGTCATGCTGTAAAAAAATACTCTATGGCACAAGCCAAGGTAATGCAATTATGTGCTTTATTATAGCCAAATGTAAAGCACTGAATTTATCTGTGGTCTTGAAGTGCTTGTGCTCGTCTGTTGACTGCAGCTGTCACACTTTTTATGACTAAGGTTTACACTAAGAAAATAAAAATTTGGCATGCATGTTGCGAGAGACTAAAATACATACTCCTCTCTTTTGCTGTTGCATGCCATAGTTTGTGTGCTGTGCTTTTCACATATTTTGAAGCTCAACATCTAGGACAGCTAATAACCTAGCATTAGAAGGTGAATATGGTTTGTGAAAGATTTCTATATTAAAGATCACTCTTTCTTTGCATAGACTATACCGACTATACTTTTGTCACAATAGGTACTGTTTGTAGCCTTACAAACATTTTATTTGTCATTTGTCTGATCTTTAATTTCAATAATATTGCAATTAATATAGTCGCCGACTTTAGTCAGTAACTGCTTTGAGGTTTGACTGGCTAAAAGAATAATCACTTGTCAAAAAAAAGGTTTTCACAACGAAAAAGTTGTAGGCTATACATGAAATGAGTAAAATGCATAGGTGTAATTTGTGGGTGAGACATGTCCTCACCACTTTTTGCCAAGGTCGATATTGTCCCCACCACTTTTTGAAACACCTGTTGGTTTGGCATGCTCTTGACAATGCTTCATAGCATGTTTTTGCATTTTCATGTGGACAAGATTTTTTTTGTTTTGTTTCTGTAAACGAAGGAGGAAAAACTCAGTTTATAAAAATACCTGTGTACATGTAGACTAAGCCTAATACATCTCTAGTTAATTAGCAATTTGTTTGTTTGTGTTCAATAAGAATCGATCTGGCGCTGGGATGTTGTTTTTGAAATCATGCTGAGTGCTCATTGCCGCTGTTATCAGTGGCGCAACACTGTTCTCTTGGCGCTCGTGCACACCGCGCAGCCTTCACACAGATGAGCGCTTCAATCTAACGCTTAATGCCGTTGCGGAGACTCTCTATTCGTTACGGTGAAATCACAAAACAAAATGCACACAAACATGTCCCTCCCTGCTCTTGATATACAATCACTGACGAACATCTTTGGTTTTTAATGAGAAAAGAGAGAGAGAGAGAGAGAGAGAGAGAAACTAGCAATACGAGGGCGGATTAGAAACCAGAACCTCTGGCACGCTTAACAAAAATTCTACCACCAGTCCATTAGGACAAACACATTCTTTATGCGGATCTACATATTTATTACTACGGAGACTAACAATAAACATGCGTTCTATGTCAATACATTTTGTGCATTTATTATTGTACATTTCTGATATGCAATCTCCACAACCATTCCTCCATCCCCCTTCACACACTCCTGTCCCACCCACTTTTTAAAACAAACTTACACCACTGGTAAAATGTTTCATACATCCACGCCTAATCACTTGGTAAAAAACGCATAGGTTCCCTTTTTAAGGGTCCTAAAAGTGTATAAGTTGTGTGCACCTGATCTATATATAACAAAATTGTTGAGTTAACGAGAAAACAATAAATACAAAAATAGGCATAATAATAATGCAAGATTTAGGGCTTCTGTACTTTTTTGATTGGATGGTTAAAAAACGTCTATCCCGGTTTGAAAACGCCCCAAAATTGGGAAGTGCCCCTTTTTGTTCCACAGAGACTAATTGGAAAATTGCGATGTCCGCTTCATTGATGAATCACTCTTTTGAGTCGGTTCTTTTTCATGAATTCGTCAAACGGCTAAAAACAGTTGAATAGATTCGCGGTTTAGTTCGAATCGTAAAGTCGGCAGCTGAATCGTTTGGATGTGTGCGTTTGTTTTCCTGTGAGGTCTCTATAAAGTTCATTACCTTCTCATGCAGCCCGTGAACGACCGCAGGTAAAGACATTTTCTGACCCAAAGAGTATCAGAAGAACTCTTGTGTTGTACAGTAGGCTACATCGGAGTAGTTTTGTGTCATTTGAATAATAGTGAAAATAATATAACATGCTACTCCGAAAGAACGTTTCATTTTTTAAATTATTATTATTTTTTTTTTTTTTTTCTTAAAAAATAGCTTTGGTGCTGTTATGGGGAGCTCGAAAATAACAATAACACTCTTTATAGGCCTGTGCACAGTACTGAAGAAAGGCTATAAATGCCTCTGGTAACATATGTAAATAGTTTTCAGAAGACATGCTTGTTTGAGGTTGTTACTTTTACGTATGCAACTTTGTTAATGTTTATTTCTGTTTGTGGTTATGCCTATTTATGAATTCCATTTCATGCAGTTTGCATATCTTCGCATTGTTGTTGTTTACTACTAATTTTGAAGCCCCCAAAAAATGCATCCATCATAAAAGTACTCAACATGGCTCCAGGGGGTTAATAAAGGCCTTCTGAAGCAAAGCGATGGGTTTCTGTAAGAAAAATATCCATATTTAAAACTTTATAAACTGAAATAACTAGCTTCCAGCAGACGACCGTACGCATGCACAAGTCGACTTGCTCCACAAGAGTAATCTCTGACGCGATGTATGATATAGAATGTAGGAGTATCATAAGCTTAGACGCCTCTCGCAGTTCAAACAAATAGGGCTGTGCAACAAACTCAAGCTCCCCTTCTCTTATATCGAAATCCTCTGACATTTTCTCTTTACAATTTCTTGTTTTAGACTTTGCTCTATCCTCTGTGCTTCAGCGTTCGTCATGCGTCGGGTCAGGGGTTACTCTTCCGCTGCAAATCAATGCGTGCGGCCGTCTGCCGGAAGCTAGTTATTATAGTTAATAAAGTTTTAAAAATAGATATTTTTTTTTACAAAAAACATTGCTTCGCTTCAGAAGAAATCCCTATTAACCCCCTGGAGTCGTATGGATTATTTTTATGATGGATGGATGCATGCCCCCCAAATGGGCACCCCCCATTCACTACCATTATAAAGTTTGGAAGAGCCAGGATGTTTTTAAATATATCTCCGATTGTGTTTGTCTGAAAGAAGATAGTCATATACACCTAGGATGGCTTGATGGTGAGTAAATCATGGGATAATTTTCATTTTTGGGTGAACTAACCCTTTAATGCCTGTTGTGTATTCTGCAACATGTCCGGTCACAGTACATTAATGAGATAATATTATTCCTAAATACCAGGAAAAAGTTACCTACTATTATTCCTGTAGACATAGATGTAGGTGAAGTCTGCCAACTATTACTTTTCCTGGCTGTGGAATCTCCACAGCCTTTCAAATGATCAAAGAGTTGGGAAAGAGTGATTTTTATTTTTTATTTTTTTTAAACCAAAGTCCCTAATCATCTCAATCTGACCTTAACCATGTGTGTGGCACATTCCAGGTGGATCGTTTTGTGAACCTGTCACACTGTAAGCCAGACATTGCAAAGAGGCTGTTATTGAAGACTGGGGCAGCAGCCCTATATTGGACACACAACACAAACCTACAAACGTATGTGCTCTGATGTAAGTAAGCATAAACAATTTGAGATATTTTATAATAATAACAGGTCATTCACATGGTTGGAAATGGTCATGTAAAGCTACTTTTGGTTCAAGAAACTTTGACTAATATTATAAATTAACTTTAGGGAGATTTGTCATTTTTAAATGTTTGACAAAACCTTGCTTTTTCTATGCTTTACATTCATATTTTTCTTTCGCCTCCCTAGCTTCCACTCTACTGTGTATATTGTACAGTAAATATTCTTAATTTGACTCAGTTACTAGAGCACATTGCATACAGTACTTTACATCAGCATTCATAACAAACTTCCCTTTACAACATTCCAGCAGTATTGCATGCAGTCATCCCCAAACTACAACAAACACACACACACACACACACACACACACACACACAAACATCCACCTTCAACTCAGGCGAGTGATGACTAATACACGGCATCTTGCTGTCTCTCTTTCCCTTTCCCCGCTCATCCTCTCCTGACATTTCTCCCCCTCTCTCAGGAGCTGTGAGTGTGTTTGACCTTAAACCGTTCCTCTGCCTTTACACTGTCAGCTCCAGTCTGTGTTTTCAGGGCCTGAGAGATCCCCGCCTGCAATATGTCTGCCGACAACCCATAAGAAATGACTTGCTCTGTGTTTATCTATTAATAATTGAGCAGTTCTGAAGATGGGAGGGGGGCAGTTTGTCACAAGGGGAATTTATACCTTTCACTAAGGTTTGGGCTAAACGGCACTTTCTTCCAAGCTGTGAGACAGAGAGAGGGAGAGAAAGAAGAGCTTAGTGTGTTGTTGTTATCCATAGCTTAAGGGTGTGTTTATGTATGAGTCTTTAGAGAATGAAATGCCATAACCTTGTGTCTCCTCTTCGTAGTCCTGGACAGACTGTGTGTGTTTATTTACATATCAGGGTGAAAAAAAAAAAAAAAAAAGAAAAAAAAATCTAAGATTAGATATAAATGTTAAAAATGCAATCCAATGATTGTGTTCATTTATATGAGCCTGTTTACACCTGGTCACCTCATGCATTTTTACTGATTGGATAGCTATCAGATTTGTTAAAACTGTTCCATTTACACGAATATAGATCTGATCTTCAATTTCCTGGCATATATGCAAATAACGTAGTTCACGTCAACAAAAGCAACATATGACCTGCATGTGATTATCAGCTAATTTGTCACAATAGGACGGGAGTGGTATCAGCACTGGTAAGATAATTTAGTCTCACTATTTTTAATTATGAAAATTGCGTGTTGAGCTTCAGGATGTGACGCTGAACTTTTTTTGCGTTGGTTTGGTGAAGAGATACTCAGCTACTCATCTGCGGCGATGAGTGTTGCAGTAGCGCTGTCATATCTGTCTATAACATGTCATATAGCCTATAACACACTCTCACACTTTTATTTTTTACCATTTTGGGAGGAGTAAAATTTACATAGGTGGTTCAACAACCAGATGCGTTTACACTTGTCCAGTTTGTCTGGAATGCATTGGATTGATTGGATTTATATCTGTCTCAAAAGGGTTTCGGAGTGCATTTAACCTGGTCTTTTCATGATCGGATAGCTATCCGATCAAAGAAAATGTATGAAGTGACCAGGTGTAAATAGGCTGTATATTGTCAAAGAAGTCTGTTACCAGGAGAAAGACATCAGCTATCATATTCATCTTAATGTCAGTGCCCTGGCTGGCATAACCCTCACTCACTCACGCACTCACTCAGTCACACACTCACTCACTCAGTCACGCACTCACTCACTCAGTCATGCACTCACTCAGTCACACACTCATTCACTCAGTCATGCACTCACTCACTCATGCACGCAGACACTCAGTCACACATGCACTCACGCACTCAGTCACTCACTTACTCACTCAGTCACTCACTCAGTCACACATGCACTCACTCACTCAGTCACTCACTCAGTCACACATGCACTCACTCACTCAGTCACTCATGCACTCACTCACTCAGTCATTAATGCACTCACTCACTCACACATGCACTCACTCACTCAGTCACTCATGCACTCACTCACTCAGTCACACATGCACTCACTCACTCAGTCATTAATGCACTCACTCACTCACACATGCACTCACTCACTCAGTCACTCATGCACTCACTCACTCAGTCACTCATGCACTCACTCACTCAGTCACTCATGCACTCACTCACTCAGTCATTAATGCACTCACTCACTCACACATGCACTCACTCACTCAGTCACTCATGCACTCACTCACTCAGTCACACATGCACTCACTCACTCAGTCATTAATGCACTCAGTCACACATTCACTCAGTCACACATGCACTCACTCACTCAGTCACTCATGCACACACTCAGTCACACATACACTGACTTAGTGACTCACTCATGCACTCAGTCACTCACTCAGCCACTCGCACACTCACTCACTCATGCACTCAGTCACTCGCACACTCACTCACTCATGCACTCAGTCACTCACTCACACAGTCACTCGCGCACGCACTTACTCAGTCACTCAGTCACTCATGCACGCACTCAGTCACACATTCACGCACTCACTCACACACTCACTCACTCACTCACTCACTTGTTTATTAATTATTAAATATATTTTATATTATTCCATTAAATATTTTAATGATCCAATCTTGTCCTATGTAGGGTCGCACAGATGTTGGAGCCTATCCCAGTGATGAATTTAAAATTATAATTTTATATTTAAATGGAATAATTGAAAAAAAATATATACTATATATACTATATACTATATACTATAATTTTTTTAATTGTAATTTTTTCTTTTTTTTTTATATATATAAATTTTTATTTAATAATCATACATGCACCAAACTTATGACGCAAGTAATCAATGTGCAACGTACTCATCGTAGTCTTGCAGAGTCATCTGACAAGTCAATAGGGAGACAATTAGGGCACCTTATTTCATCCTCGATTCTATAGTATTTCACCATACATATTTTTGGAAGTGCATTTAAATATATAACCCCTGAGAAAAAAAGAGGTGCTTAAGAGTGCATTTAAACAGGTAACGATCAGTCCAGCTCCTTTTATTCCCTTTGTTTGTGCTGTATTCACATCTGAGGATAGCCTTACCTCTCACTTTCTCCCTAATTAAGTAGCCTTTAAACATTTTCCCTGCTGAGTGCTCGCTGTCAGAACAAAGTAGACATTGTTTTTCCCTTTGAGGCTCTCAGTGAGCGGGAGCCTCCTAACGTTACTTCAGGCCGATAGGGCGGCGGTCCTCAGAGGCCTATGATGGAGTAAGACGTGGAATCGGCCCTATCTCCTGTCTGGGAGGACGATTGTTTAATGGGAAAAAGATTGCTGTGTTCACTGCTGATTGCATTTGGACAGGGCAGCTGATGACGGTGGGAGGTTCCTCGGCCCTGGAGGACAATGATTAGTGGAAACTGGAGACGAGGAAATCCAACTTCCCATGGAGTTGAAGGGCAGCGGGTAATGACCCGGTATGGGCTTCCCCTCGGTTAGCTGAGACAACCTCTGTTTACACACAATGAGCTCTAATTGGAATGGTACTGGTTTTTATTATGTGCCATTTCTTTAATATAAGACATGTCATGGGCTCTGAGGTTGAAATAGACACTCTCCCTTCCGTGTGTCAGGAATTTCACACCAGTTTTTACAGCAGTCACTAGATGCCTAGTCGTCTTAAAAGACCTCAGATGTCTCAGTTGAATTGATGCTTTTGACAATTCAGGGCTTAAGCAAAATGAAGATGCTTCAATTTAAAACAGCGCAGTCATGAAGATGGATGTGGGTGGCGCAAAAAGCTGCCCTCCGTTCTGATCCCAGAATCTGCCTGTCAGTCTAGCAATGCACATGCCCCCACAAGCCTCATTCTCTCTGATATGGAAAAAAGCACCATACCATGCTGATATATTTACATTCATATATCATTAACTGACTATCAAACTCCTTCAGAAACAGAGAGAATTCTCTGAAGGGTGGCCGCTGTCTTTCTGCATGGCTCATTAGTGCATTGCCCTCGCACAAACGTATCAACAATGTTCTAAAGCTAATACACTCTTAGATTTCCTCTCCTCATGATATAGGCAGAGAGGAACGGGGGTCAGATGTGCATTTGAGTGCAGGCGATTGCCTCTGCACAGAAATGATTTATCAGGCATCGCTGTTCCGCTCCGCTCTGTAGAGTTTCCTATTGATGTGACGAGTTGAAATGGTTTCTTCAAGAGAACGACAACGTCAGTAGCCACATGAGATCCGTCTGCACGAGCACACACACACACACAGTTCCTCTCATCACATGCCTGTGTGCTTTTAATTTGATGCAGACTCCTTGTATGAGTACAGAGGGAAGCAGGGATGAAAGATAGCGCTGTACCTTCTAAGTGTATCCCACTTTCGTGTTGTTGTTTGATAGCTTTTATGATCGCCATTATGTAGGATTGAACAAAGCGTAATGATTGTTTGCATTACTGTTTAAGTCATCAGAGGTGGTTTTGAGGTGTTCACCTGTGTGTTAATTACACAGATTAGCAGCGGTGATTAGCAGGTGGTGTTTTTAGATTAGCAAAGTAAAACTGCTACAAGAACATACTTTGTTTCTAAGGCAGAATTATTCAGACATGCAGAGTAATAATGCATTGGAGGCCTATCAGGATTGATTCTCTTTGCTTGTTAGTACAAATCATTGTCAGTGTAGAGTGAGACATTCTTAATATATGATATGGGGGATGGCAATCATTTAATATAGCTCAGATTCATCTTTTAACACACACACAGCTTGCAGAGCCAGCCTAGTGTCAGCTGCACACATCAAAAACAGTGCTCGAGGTGAGAACATGAGCTTGCGAATGAGATATTAGCAGTACGCCACAATGCAGTCAAGCTAAGATTCTGCACAGCAGCAAATTGCAGTGTTGTGACCATTGGCTCATCAGGTACAATAAAATGAGTATTTATCGTAGACCAGAGAGACTTTGAATGGAAGGAGCAGTACTTGCATGATGGGCTAATGGAATGTAGACCTCCATTAGAGATAATTTAAAGCAGACTGAAAGCTTTGTTGTGAAAAAAGTGGATTGATGTTAACAATTATGTAGCTGTGGTAGTTCTTTGCTATGAAATTATCAATGTATATTCCTGCAATTGGACCCATGGCCTAGCAGTAAACAGTGTACTCCAGGTGCATTCAGCTGTGGTGCTTATGCGGGAGACGCAAGACTGCATCTTGTTCCGGCATTTCATGGCCCAAACACTTTTCTGTCCTGATAATTGTAGGAAAAATCATAAAAATTACATTTTAAAAACTATGATAATTAAAACAAACTGAAATAATAATCAAACCATTTCAATATTTCCTTGATGATTATTTTTTAAACCTTTTTTTTACACAAATTATAGGTGTCATTTCAATCAAAACCAGTAATTTTGCCTCTAATAAAATTATCAAAAGTTAGTCTACTTCCCTTCCAAGGAGTGGACGCTGTTTGAGACTGGATCATGTATTATGAGAATAAAGAAAAACCAAGATAAATATTCCTTGCGAACAGAATATTTTTGTGTGTCATCTACAGTCAAGCTGTTTGTGTAGGGCTGCAACTAATGATTATTTTGATTATTTGAATAATCTGTTTTTATTAGATTATTCAGATCCAAAAATGAGTAATTATTAAACAAAATCCACAAATGAGTTTAATGTCCCTGACAACCTTTGTAGTCCCATTTAGCCACTTGTTAGCAACCACCTTTTTCAAGACAAGTAAAAGCTATAAAAATAAAATCACAAGAGCATTGCTGATGTATTTTATGTTGTGGAATAAAATGTGAAAATATCTTGTGCTTGTGTTAACCACAGACATTTTTTTTTTAGGTATTTAACCAAAAACCCATTCAAAAAACCCATTGAATTCAGGACGATTGAACAGAAAATTCTAAAACCTCACAAATCTGACTTTATTTTTTAACAACTCTGAGTTTATAACTGAAATTTTGACTTTTTTCTGCATTGTGAGATATAAACTTGGAATTAAGAGCCATAAAGTCTAAATCATGAGATATAGGGCCAGATTTACTAACAGCTTGCGCCAGCGCATACCCTCTTTTGGTGTTAAAAAACTACTTTCCGGATTTACTAAAGACACGCAGTGCAAAATTAGCACTGAAAAGGCGTGGACTGAGTTGTTTTTGTGGCTGATCTTATTGCATATGCATTTGTAGGAGTTTCCCTTTCAGACGCAAAATTTATGGGAGGAGAGTATTTAAATGAATCACGCAACGCGATTTACTAATGTTTAAGCTAGTCAATTTACTGATATTTGCGCCATTATTTAATGCCCAAAAAAGCATGTCTTAACCCATTTTGCGACATGGCTGCAATTGTTGCTGCTAGGAGACACAGAGGAGAACAGAGAGCGCGTGGTAGAAGGGCGAAAATATTTTCCACTCATATTAAAGTCTTTGGAATACCAGAGGAAGACATTATCCGTATATTACATGTAACAAGTTGCGCCCGGACCTGATGAGCATCAGCTCTGCTTATATGCGACCAAACACTAATTTGTACTGCTCTTGTTAGATTGCGTTGGTCATTGTGTAATGATTTGACTGCATCTGTGTTCTTTGTCCATCAGCAGTAGATCACGCGTAAAACTTACCACTCCCATCGGCGCATTTGTGGAATTGTACTCTCACGCTAATTTTCCCCGTTTAGTAAATCTGGCCCTTTAACTCTCAATAATAATAATAAAAAAAGTCAGAATTGTGAGATAAAAAGTCACAATTACCTTTTGTATGTTTTATTCCGTGGCAGAAACAAGCTTCCATACGAATGACATTTAAAACAAAAAAAGTGCTAGAGATGTTTGACTTTTTATGTCTAGAAAAATCAACAATTCTCTATTGATGCATGCATATGCACTGTTGGACAGTATTAGTGGACAAATTATGTGAGGTTGTGAAAAATGTGAAAATATCTTGTGCTTGTGTTAACCACAGACATTTTTTTTTTAGGTATTTAACCAAAAACCCATTCAAAAAACCCATTGAATTCAGGACGATTGAACAGAAAATTCTAAAACCTCACAAATCTGACTTTATTTTTTAACAACTCTGAGTTTATAACTGAAATTTTGACTTTTTTCTGCATTGTGAGATATAAACTTGGAATTAAGAGCCATAAAGTCTAAATCATGAGATATAGGGCCAGATTTACTAACAGCTTGCGCCAGCGCATACCCTCTTTTGGTGTTAAAAAACTACTTTCCGGATTTACTAAAGACACGCAGTGCAAAATTAGCACTGAAAAGGCGTGGACTGAGTTGTTTTTGTGGCTGATCTTATTGCATATGCATTTGTAGGAGTTTCCCTTTCAGACGCAAAATTTATGGGAGGAGAGTATTTAAATGAATCACGCAACGCGATTTACTAATGTTTAAGCTAGTCAATTTACTGATATTTGCGCCATTATTTAATGCCCAAAAAAGCATGTCTTAACCCATTTTGCGACATGGCTGCAATTGTTGCTGCTAGGAGACACAGAGGAGAACAGAGAGCGCGTGGTAGAAGGGCGAAAATATTTTCCACTCATATTAAAGTCTTTGGAATACCAGAGGAAGACATTATCCGTATATTACATGTAACAAGTTGCGCCCGGACCTGATGAGCATCAGCTCTGCTTATATGCGACCAAACACTAATTTGTACTGCTCTTGTTAGATTGCGTTGGTCATTGTGTAATGATTTGACTGCATCTGTGTTCTTTGTCCATCAGCAGTAGATCACGCGTAAAACTTACCACTCCCATCGGCGCATTTGTGGAATTGTACTCTCACGCTAATTTTCCCCGTTTAGTAAATCTGGCCCTTTAACTCTCAATAATAATAATAAAAAAAGTCAGAATTGTGAGATAAAAAGTCACAATTACCTTTTGTATGTTTTATTCCGTGGCAGAAACAAGCTTCCATACGAATGACATTTAAAACAAAAAAAGTGCTAGAGATGTTTGACTTTTTATGTCTAGAAAAATCAACAATTCTCTATTGATGCATGCATATGCACTGTTGGACAGTATTAGTGGACAAATTATGTGAGGTTGTGAAAAATGTGTTTGACAAGTTTTTTTTTTCTTCTAAAAGTTCGTAGGGTCAAAAGTGCCCACATAGATGAAGAAACACCCAAACATGCTTGTACTGTAGCATTTTTGGGGGATAATGTTACCAGTAGATTCAGATACACTAGGTTTAGAATATAAGGTCATTCTGTACGGTACCTAAGCAGTTACACATTAACAGATACTCTTCTGTACCAATTGTGTGGTATGATGTCTCGATTGCCTACAGTCAATTTCCTGTAGCTGCCTAATATAAAGTCAGCATCAATATGTAGTAAGTATGCTATATCAGTGACTTGATGCTAGTGCTAGTTATAACTGTATCAAAAGCTGTACCAACAGTACTGTTGGCTGTGAGAGTGCCTCTGCAGGTTCTCACCCAGGTGAGGGGAACTTTGAAGAAAAACTCTGATCTTCTCTCCCAGTTCTCCAGGCGCTTTGTTCTAGTTAAGCAGGCGAAGCAAACACAAAACCCATCTCTGCACACTTTTAAAATAATCATCACAAGGAAGGTGAGAGACAAAGAGAAGAGGCAAAGATACAGAGAGAGACAGAGGGGAAAGGCTCAGAGAACAAGGTGAGAATGTGTAAATTTTTCATCCCAGCATCAGGATCAGGATGGCAGAGGATTGTAGTGCTGGATTAACGGTTCTAAGCCCTAACAAGGGCTGCTGAGAATGTGGCCACGGAGTAGAGATACTGCAGAAGAGACACACGGATCAAAAGCAGCTGGTTTCCATGACATTCAGAGTCTTCGCAGCTAATTACGCTGGCCAGGGATCTCCCCCTTCCAGAAGTCTGTATCAAACCAAGTTTAGAGCAATGCACACAGCTGCTCACTTCACAATGTATCCCTCCATGTAAAAATATAGAATAGACTTGACAATACAAGCCTGCAAGTACATGAAAATTACACATTAATATAAAGATGTCTACTGGTCCCTTTCAGCGTCCATGACTTAAATTATCCGCCTTATTGAAGTAAAGTCGCGTGAAATAATTTACCCTATTTACAGTATTTTCTGAATGCACATTGCTGGTCTAATAGTGAACAATTAACAGGTGCATGCAAAGAAAGCAGTTGTTCTTAATCTTTAATCAAAATATAATAAGTTGCCATGCATCTGAAATGACAAAACGTTGGCTATTGCATAATGTTGAAGTCGTCATGAAATCAAAATGGAAGTTTTTTGGCTTTTAGTAAGAATATGTTAGCCTTACTCTAAGCTATTGTGCTCCAACACAATGACAAAATTTGTATTAAGAAGATATAAGCCTTCAAAACGTACAGTCTCTCACTTCTGCCAATATGCATCAGTGGTTTTGATGACATCAAGCTGCACAGCTTCTCATCAGATCTTGTCCAATTAAATGCTCTCTAGAATCTAAAGCGTTGCGCCCCCAACATTATAAATAGATGCTGAAGCTGCGGTTGAAATCGGTCACTTGCAGTGTTGCCAAATCTGTGGTTTTTCCATGGAATCGGGCTACTTTAACACTGTTGCCGCGGGTTGTTTTTCATGATTCAGAAAAATAAAAATGTGTAAAATAAATCAGTGTAAATATGCTTTCCATTGAGGCGAATGAAGTCCGCCACAGTCTGCTCCGGTCCAGAGACACGATAGCACAGAGCGGATCATATGCGCGAGTCAGTGCAGACCACAAAACGTACCCATTTGAATTCTGCACAGAATGCTATATTTTAAGCGATATGGAGGAGATTAGGAGGAAACTGAGGCTTTACAGAGCTCAACAGCTCTGGCCGAGCTGTGATAAAACAAAACACTATTGGCTATTTTAAAAAAGGGGGAGGAGCTGTTCGATATGTCCCACCCTGTCTTCCTGTATCAGTGGAAATGACACCAACACATTGAATAATGCTGCACTTTCCAAGGCACTTCAGTGGGCCTTTAATAGATAGCGTGATAGTTAAATAGCTATTTGCTTTACCAAATTTACATTCAGTCTGACTCCATTCTGGTATGAAATGTCTACATTTCAGGATACAGATGGATAAAATCTACATTTTGTTCATCTTTGAATATCCTTTTACATTCAGAAATGTATCAGAATGTGAATGTAAAATGGGTTGCAAACGCAAATTCTCTTGACTTTAAATACAGACAGATTAGAGTCAACAAAAATCTGTACCTTGAAGCTTTAACAACAAGACACCAGTAGCTTCTAGCGCTTCTCCAATTTGAAGATTAGTTAGTCAGGTGGTAAGACTGTTGCAATGTTTCTCTCCTGCATTTACATGCTTGTCTGGCATGCATGCAGCTGCTTGCTGTTGACGTTAATGTTCTTCAGTGGGCGGATTCGGCTTGAGTGGCAGAAACACTTGAAATGCTATTACGCCTCTAGTGGGCTCGCTTGCACTGGTGGCACGGCACGTTCCGTCAACACGGCTGCAGGATTCATATGAGGGCCCGCTCAGGAGACAGATTGCTTGTCACTACATGGCTTTGCATCTCCACTGATGATGATAATCACAACGATTCCTCCAAGTGGCCGTAAACACGGAGAGTAAGACAGAAAGAGAAAGAGAGGGAGATGGAAATCTCTTAAGAAGAGTATGTATTGTCACATTCTGCAATCAAAACAGAGATTTGGACTTGAGACAGAGTTAAAGATGAATGTTCTCCTGGGATGGGTTTTCAGCTCTGAGGTGGCTTGTTTTGGGATTGTTTTCTCAACAGACAATGGTTTTAGGCATCTGGGTACTGAGAGATGTGGATCCTCGTGATGGGATTTTTTTTTCTCCCAACAAGGTGAAATTAGAGGCCTTTGTGATTGGTTTGCAATCAGAAACAAGGGTGTTCTGAGTTGTCATATTGAAAAACGTATTGAGTCGACATATTGGAAAAAGTATTGCTTGTTAGATTTTGTAATCAGTTTCATTTATCTTTGATGACATCAGCAGTCACGTACAAAAAGACTGCTGTGTTCTTAAGGCCCGTTCACTCCAAGAAAGAAAACTATGATGATAACTTTATTAGTGTCCACATCAACGCATGATAACATAAGTGCAGACTGCAGTTTCTTTTTGAGAAGAAAATGGCTTCTCAAAAAAGACAAAATGTTGGGCGGGACTTGATATTGTCCATTGGGAATTACTTGGATGGTTGTGGTTTGCTGTTGCTGGTTGTCCCGCCCTCACGCCAGTAAACACGTCATCAGAGAAGAGATGTTGTTTCAAAAGTGATGGAAAATTTAAAAAAAGGGACAAAATTTGTCAATTTTGATTTCATGGTGAATTAATGGGTGGAAGAACACGTCATTTTCCCGGAATGCCATTAGCTATTGAATTTCTTAGAATTACAGGTCAGTAGGGTGTGGCCAATTCAAACTTGGAAAGAGAACCAATTCTTAAATTCTAAATTCTGGCCATCCTGAAGGGGAACGTCTGTCACAAGTACCTAAAAAGTAAAACACAAAGTTTACTATTGCTGTCGCATACTCTGTTGTAAACAGAAGAAAAAAACGTTGCGCCACATTCAGCGTAGACAGCATTACTGATTTTAATGGGTTCTATTTGCTTTTTATTTGTTAGTTGTGACGTTTAAGTAGATTCATTGTCTGCTTTACATTTACCTGGCACTAGCAGTCCTTTCACAAACTTGTCCATGCTTAGCGCAGAATCCTGCATCATTCTTTTATATTTTTACAAAGCTACTATTATATTATTTGTATCCCTTAGTCTTGCTGCACCCCCTTTTTATTACTCCAGGCCCCCATTTTAGGAACCACTGGTTTAACATATATATGTATATTTTGAGATTAAGATTTCTTGCTCTTATGTTACTGTTGCTCGGCTGGTTGAACATGACACTAGTAATGCCAAAGTCATATGCTTGAATCCCAAGGGAATGTGTGGACTGATGTATAGCTTGAATCCATTTTAAGTCGCTTTGAAAAGCTGTGACAATGCTGAGGTTGTAATAGTTGGGTTGCATATACAGTATGCCACGCCAATGCATGATAACATTGTTTTTTTTTAAAGTTTCTTTTTAAGAAGAAAATGGCTTCTCGAAAAAGACAAAATGTTGGGCGGGACTTGATTTTGTCCATTGAGAATTAATTGGATGGTTGTAGTTTGCTGTTGCTGTGATCTCATGTGAGTGACAGGTTGTCCCGCCCTCACGCCAGTAAACACATCATCAGAGAAGAGATGTTGTTTGAAGAGGGATGGGTAGTTATTTTGATTTAATAATGAGGGCACATTATTATTATTTTTTTTTATTATAATTTTTTTTAAATAATGATGTGCACAAATAAATCATTTACATAATACTTCAATATTCCATAAATAAAAAATAAAAAAAATCAATTAAAAAAAAAATCAATTTTGATATTTTGATTTCATGGTCAATTTATGGGTGGAAGAACACATCATTTTCCCGGAATGCCATTCCCTATTGAATTTATTTGAACTGCAGTTCAATAGGGTGTGACCAATTCAAATATCAACTCATAAATGGAAAGATTCTTAAATTCTGGCCATCCTGATAGGGAAGGTCTGTCACAAGTACATAAAGAGAAAAACACAAAGTTTACTATTGCTGCATACAAGAAAAAAAAAACATTTTGCGCCACATCCAGTGTAGACAGCATCACTGATTTTAATGGTTTCTATTGTGGGCTTTTTATTTGGTAGTTGTGATGTTTAAAGTAGATTCAATGTCAATATTCCATAAAAAAGAAAATAAAGAATTGTCAGTTTTTAAAATTTGGTTTCCATGGTGAATTTATGGGTGGAAGAACACATAATTTTTCCAGAATGCCTTTTGCTATTGAGTTTCTTTGAATTAAAGTTTAGTAGGGTGTGGCCGATTCAAATTTCAAATCGTGGATGGAAAGAGATTGCATATATGCGAATATGCGTGTGTTTTACCTCTTCCTTAGAATGTCTTATTTAATTAATAATGCTCACTTCTAAATTCAACACCAACAGATTCACACCAAATCAGGTGTGTGAAGCCTTCTGTGAGTGTTTCATGCATGAAGTTCATTGTGCTTTCTTTACTCAAGCACATCAATTATTTTTAGGCAAAATGTGCTGATGTATTATTTTTAAACTCAGTATTTTTAAACTGAAATTCGGTCTTGTGACCTCACAATGTACTGTATGTGCCAGTTAACTAAAAACTATTTTTATTAATTAAAATAAAGCAAAAATAAAATATACATATTAGATGAAAATATACTAAATGAAAATTAGACAAACTGCCTTGGGAATGAAGCATTAAAATGGTAACTGGAAATAATTAAAACTGAGCTAAAACTGAATTAAAATAAATTAAACTTAAGTAGTCATATTAAACTACTACGACCACTAATACTAATAACAATAATGACGAAAACACATATATTTAAAAAAAACAAAACAAAACAAAAATTAAATTGAAAATTGAAATATTAAAACTATAATAGCATACAAATGTTACTAAAATAACACTGGTATGTTCATTTGACAATGTGTCTGTGCCTCCTGCATGTGTGTGTGTGTGTGTGTGTCCCTCACAGTCACCTTCATGAGTCAGAAATAATTACAGACAGGCAAGTGACCAGAGGGAGCGGCAACCCACCTCGAGCGTGTGGACATGTCCTTGAGACATCTTCATTAAGGGCGTCATCTCACTCACACATATAGGCAAACACACACGAACGCACACAATCACACACTGCTCACCATCAGCATCGTCAGTATCTTCAGCTCCGCAGGAAGGGGCGACCTCTCTCCCTTTCAATTGTCGTCTTTTCTCTATGTTCCCTGTCCTTTATCACACTCTTCCTCAAGCGGTCTCTGTCTGCCAGCGGGGTCAGGCAGCCAGGGGAGAGGACGGTGGGGGTGAGGGGGAAGAAGGGGAGAGGAGAGAAGGTAAAGGGGTGCTCGACTTGAAGGCAAGGAGATAATTCGCCACACTGTTTAAGGTTATGCTGCCATTAGCATTTCAAAAGCTGTGCATGATGTAGCCACCTCAGGGACGCTGCCAGGCCCATGGCGTGTCATAATGTCAGCGGGCGCCAAGGCCTTGATGGAATTAATAGAGCAGCCCATGATTGATAATACCCCTCATCTGGCATGCCTACTCTTCTCTCTCCCTCTCTCCGCTCATCTCGCATGCGTCCTGTTTTGGATGCTTGCTCGTTTAAGAGTATTACTCGGGCATGTTTATGCATGGGCCTTTAGGTACACTGCGTCACCAATGCGATGGTCCCTGCTTCCCCTGCCTTTAAAAAGTCGTTTGAACCCAGTGTGGAGCACTGGCTGATGGAGAAAGCTTTGCTAGGTGTGAGGGAGGAATAAAAATCAGAAAACAGAGTGAGCGAGGATGAGACAGGTGCAGGTGTGAGGAGGAGGAGTGCAGGCAGTGATGAAGAGTTTTCAGGTGTGAGGATGAGGTGTTGATGGAGATGAGATGTGTAAATAAGAGCAAAAAGTGAGAGAGACTGACACACCACTAATTTTAAGCTTGGAGCTGTAAAATATCTTGCACAATTACTTTGAGACTACAAGATGACAAAAATGGCTGTATTTCTGGTGAAAAATAACAATTTGAATATGATGAGGGAAAAAAATGATTCTTTAAATATTAGAACATGTTAGATAATTTGACTTTATCACAAGTAAAGTTTAGTTAAGTTGTAAAATGTCACATGTCGCGACTCCCCAGAAATAACCTAGTTCTGGCATGAAACTCTAGATGGCACAGGCTGATAGGTCTTTAACTCATTTGGTAGCGAACACGTCATTATCTACATTGCACAGCTGATTGGTTGCTGTTGCATCAGCGGCAAATGAGCTGCAGCTCAACATTCAAACAAATACCGGTAGTGTTGCTGTTAGCAGTTTGCGGTGCGCTTTCAGAAACCCTCCACCTCTATAGATCTTCTACGGGGGTTAAATCATGTATGTTATATGTGCAGCAGCAGCATGTCTTACATGCTCACAGCAATGTCTGTGATTGTATTGGCAGTAGCAAGTCTTGGTACATGCTCTGCAGCAGCAGCATCGTAGCAGATCTATTTCTCCAAGACCAAATACATTAACATTGCCATATCATTTACCACACCAATCTCTTTTACCATACCAGTCTCCTGACAGTTGTCATGACAGAACTTTGTATACCATTTATATTTCTCATTTATTCACTCATTTGTTTGTTTATTTAATTATACTTTTAACCATTGCCTGATCGGGCCAGTGCTGCATCACGAAAGTTTATCATTTGCACATTTTTAAGCCTTGCCAATTTAATTATTCAAGCACAAAAAGACGTGTAAGAGAACTCAGGTCAGTAGTGTGAGAAGTTTTGTGTGCGCACACATCCGAAGCATCCTAGAAAGCGGCTTCTCAGACAGAGTGTGAATGCTGAATTGAGCTCTCTTTCACATCTTCTTGTGATTGAACGGGCATATTCACACAAAATTATTTAAAAAAATGCCAGTCTCGGTGAGTATCCTAGTAAACATAGTCTTTAGTAAACATAAACAGCTGAGGAATAAAACGCATGTGTAACAGTATATTTGATCCGTGCAGCTTTTAAAGTGACAGCAGCCTAATAAACCTGCTGCTGTATTTGTTTTAATGTTAATCAAACAACAAAGGGCAAAGAAAAAAATACTCACTGCTTTTGACTGAATAACTTTTTTTCACTTTAATAAGGATTAATCTATATTTAATTTATACAGTGAAGAATATGCAGTGCTATTTAACATTTGATTCATTTTCTCTACCTGAAAATTAGACTTGCCTGAAAAACATGAAAAGCAGTGTTTATTTTATGTGTATGTTTGTTCTATTGCTCATAATTTGATTATTTGTTCTTATTTTATTACTGACAGTTTACTTGTCTTTAACAATATTTGAAATTTATATAAGTTAGGCTTGTATTTTTTGGTGTCAACCTTAGTTATTAAGGTTGTTAAAAAAAAAAAAAAAACACAACATTGAATCGCAGTTCTTAAAAATCACAATACATATCATATCGGCACACAAGTATCATGATAGTATTAAATCGGGAGATACGTGCATCGTCCCCTACAGCCCTACTATACAGTAGAAAATAAAAATAAATAAATAAAAAATAAATCAGTGCTACCTGACAAGAGAAAACAGAGAAAAAATGCTGTTGTCTTCCCTTTTGCCAAATAGATAGGAAAACTTCAACACCCAGAATGCACTAGGCATGATGCTGTTCAAAGCCTCTCCTATCTTACTGCTATGGATATGCTTACTAGAGTCAAATACCTCCTTGCTTTAGTAGGAAATACTTCTTAGCAAACTTTTAGTTGTAATGGTGTTGACTTGTGTTATTGTAACAATACCCAGATTCAAAGAGAACAAACAGATGAATGTTAACAGGGATATTTATTGAGCAGCAATGAAGCAGATCAAACTGGTGAGTATTGAATATACTAATGGCACTGGAGAACTGTAACTTGAATGGACTGAACACAGTCCTTCTATTTTGCAGGATATTGGTGGATATCGGGACTTCAGGAGTGGAGTGATGGATTGCACACACCTCAGTTGCCGGTGATCCACAGTGGTTTGGGGAGTGCACAGTGACAAGGGAGTGAATCGCTGGAGAGGAGAACTTGGAACGAAGGAGCAGGAATAATAATCTTCATAGGCAAGTAGAGGGCAGGTAAGTGAGCGCAGGTCGTGTAACCTTATCAGAGACCAGACAAAGACTGAAGCTGAGATGTGTGCTTATATAGTTGGGTGATTGGTGAGCTGAAGGGTGACAGGTGCAGGTGATTAGTATTCTGGTTACGGGGATCGTTGTGTGGGAATGACGGTGGAACCTGGTGTATCCGTGACAATTGTTCCCGGGTGCAAGAATTCAAAGAGTAAATGTTTAGCAGGAGTGAGTTACTTTCGGTTTCCAGTGAAGGATCCAGTGTGTTGTGGCTAATGGCTGCAAAGAATCGTAAATATTGAGAGAACGCTGCAACAGAAAATCTGAAAAACCTTGGTGTTGTCTGCCCAACATTTCAAATTGGATGACAATGAACACAGTTTTAACCCCAACGGAGGGGAAAATATAAAGAAACTGCTGTTCTGTCAGTTCCACCCAACCCTCCTAAGCAAAACACCGTCACGTACAGGTCAGAAAGCTGCTGCCATAGTATTCCATTTTTTACTATAGTAAAAATGCAATAAAAAATAGTATTCTTTCTCCTTAACCTCTTCCTGTTCTTGTCGCCTAAGCATAGAATAACGAAAAACACTCTGATGTGCCAAGCCATCAGAACTGAACCAAAAACCATGATTAAATCAACGAGGCATGTATTGAAACGTGGGCTAACTGTATTGTTGCATCCCTAATATATGAATATGAAACATGAATATATAGTTTTTTATTACATACACCACATTACGGAAGTGTTACAAATGCGGTTTCATGTTCTTGCACTTTGAGACTAGAACAAGATGTTGTGTCAGAGATCCTGGCCCGCAGAATTTCCTGTTTGCACACCTCTGTTGAGAGGCCATGAGGGTTAAAACAGGTAATGGATATATTGAGAGAGTGAAAGAGATGTGACACTGCATTGATGCACTTGGGAAATGGTGTCAGTGATAAATAAAGAGAGAAACAGCCAGTGTTTAACACCAACTAATGGATGTTATAATCTGGGCATAGAGGTCAAGATGTCACTCTTTCTCCCTCTCCCCCCTTGACTTACATATCTCCCTCTCCTCCTGACAATACCTTCCCGGGTTTTCCATCAGCATTCCACAGAGGAATACTGACTATTCCACAGTTCTCTCAGGGAAACACAGCTCTGCTTTTTGTGTCTGTGTGTGTGTGTGTTCTTAAACAACCAGATTTATTGTTATCAGTCCTAACCGCAGGGAAAGAGGGTTTGGCTGTGATCTTCAGTGCTGCGGTGTGGGCTACGAACACACTCACTCTGCCTGCGTTGCTCCATATTCATTTCAAAAGCAGTTAATAAGCACATATTATTGCCCCTCCAATCACTCACTGCCTGAAAGATGAAATGAGAGAAGCACTAAAGGGTCTCTCATCCTTCTTGTCTGCCCCCTTTTTTTTTTTTTTTTCTCACTTATTCACTCATCTACACTGGCCATTATCCCAGTGTATTGAAGCTGCAGAGATAAAGAGAAAGAGAGAGAGAGAGAGGGAGTGTGCGAAGGATGAGAAAAAAAAAAAAAAACACATGAGAGAGAAAAAAAGAAAAGAACAATAAAAAAGGCAGAGGGGCGAGCGTCGTTTGAATCAATTACATCCTAAAGAATTTTTCATTTGCATTCGTATCTGCACAGAACCTGAACAAATGCCAGCTGCCTTTGTGTCTGGATATTTTTAGTTTTTTCTTTTGATAATTGTGTAGGAAATATCAAATTTGCATAGAGTGATTATTGTTGATTGTTTATCTAGCCGTCAGGATGGCTCAATATTCTAAGGCTGACAGGTTGTCAAGTACTTAAAACTCATTTATTTGGTGAAATTTGCATGTAATTTGGTGTTAATTAGGGGGAGGCGCAGGGCGTGGATTAGAGCCCAGTGATACAGTAGGAGACAGAATGGACTGGCTGTCATCTCTCCTCACAGCTAACCAAACACACGCACACACATCCCTTAACATGCCACCTATCTGTCTGAGCGGACATCTGAGAGCGTAAAACATAAAACTAAACCTGCGCTAGTTGATTTTCATTGTTATTCAAATCAGAGAAGTGTACTAGCTCTGCCGACTAGCTAAATTAATAAAGGAGGGTAGAGGACAGTCCTGTCCCCTTTGAAAGTGTGATTAATTAGGTTTTTATTAACAAACAGAGAACAGATGACACCCTCACCACACATGGACGCGAACGGACTCTCCCAATGGCCCTTCATCCCTGTTTGTTGTCATTTACCGGCATTTTCTTTGATTATTTCTTCGGTCAATTGACAAACTCTCCATGCAAATTAGTAAACGTACACTGTAAAAAAAACTGTTAAAATTTATGCTAAGAAATGGCAGGTGAACTTTACCTTAAAAATATGGTAGCAAAATGTTAAAGGGGACATAACATAACAGTTATAGACATAACAGTTTCTGCCAATCTCTTGTTAATCTTGAGTACCTATAGAGTAGTATAGCATCTTCATATCTCTGAAGGGTCTTTAGTTTTATCAGATTTATAAAAGACAGATACAGCCGAACCACTTCTTTCCGAAAACAGTCAAGCTCTTGGAAGTGTGCCGTTGGCAGAGCTAAAGAGTCACGACACACACAATACATCATCGCATTATCCCTGGACAACTTTTGATTCACTATAGGTTCATGTTGTTTACATTATATGCGCTTACGCTCCAATTGCCAACAAAACACAGACATTTGATGCAGTTTTACTGACCACCTGCGGATTCAACTCATGACCGGGATCTTTTATCGCTGGGACCGCTCCAACTTTCAGTTTCAAACGATCTGCAAATCCAGCGTCAAACTGGGCCTTGTTTATAAAACATTAATCACCGAAATGCCAGGAACAAACAAACACACTCGCACAACTCCGTTGCTGCCCCGGAAAAACAAACTGCATCCACTGTTCCCTTAAAGGTATAGTTCACCCCAAAATTAAAATTCTATCATCATTTACTCACCCTCAGGTTGTTCCAAACCTGTATTAGTTTCTGTCTTCTGTTGAACACAAAAGAAGATATTTTGAAGAATGTTGGTAATCAGACATTTGACGGCACCCATTGATTTCCATAGTAGGAAAAAAAAAATACTATGGAAGTCAATGGCTACTGTCAACTGTCTGATTACCAACATTCTTCAAAATATCTTCTTTTGTGTTCAACAGAAGAAAGAAACTCTTACAGGTTTGGAACATCATGAGGGTGAGTAAATGATGACAACATTTTCATTTTTGGGTGAACTTTCCCTTTAACGCTGGGTCCTTTGGGAAGCTGAACAAGGTTCTCTTTCCCTCACAGCCAAAAACACACTTCTTTGGTGACATTGTTGATTTTGTGGTCTAAAAACAAAATGACAAATCTTTCTCGAGCAAGTCCTGTACAGCGCTGCTACCGACGACTTCCATAACCCAAACAAAGCACGTTGATGGGCGTGCTCTTGCTCTCGCTCTGGTTGATGTGTGCGGGGGCTTTCCGAAACTTATACAAACCCTGAAGGAGTGTATTTGGCACATGCAGAAATAATTCATACGTCCAACTTGTTTTTTGAAACGTTGACCATGTTTAGCATGTGAATCCAACTCTTTAACAGTGTAAAAAAGTCAGAATGCATGAAATAGCATTAGACATCCCCTTTAAGTTTTACAGATTTCAACTAAATTTACAGTAAAAATGTATATTTTATTAACTGATATAATGTTGGTAAAACACATGACATTAAATAATGCAATAAACATTAATTTAACAGCATGAAATGTAATATAGCCTAACTGATAACAAAAAACAAAAAAAGAAAATTTAAATGAAAAACTATGTTCAAATGTGAAGTGTCACACAGGGAATTCTGGAAATGTTAATTTATGGTTAATAGTAACGGAACTTACTAATGTTTTTATCGTAGCATTTTTACAGTCTTTTAACGATCATTGCTGATATTTGTTTAGGTGAACCCACCAGAACTTTAGGACATAAAAGAAGAAGCCTTCTAAAGCCCAAAGTATACTTTGTTTTTTCATGCATATACTAGCGTATGCATACAGTCAAAAGTGTAGTCGACATGCGCTCTAGAAAGTTTCATCTTTGTCCAGTGTCGGCGCTATTTTTCTCCAGAAGTAAAAAAAATGTCTTTGTATTCTTTTTATCTCATAACTCCCTCACACAAGCGCTTATCAATGCGGGCATCTGTTGTTTTTGCAGTCTCCAGTATTTTGTTGTTGTTGTTGTTCTGTCTCTTTAGTTTCGTTTTCTGCTGTGAAACAACTGCCCGGGCCAGTGTTGCCCTGTGCGAATTGTGTGTATGCACATACTATTCTGGTGACGAAATTTGCACCATACGCCCTGTACATGGACCCTTCCGTATGCGTAAAAACGAGACTGTCCTCCAAAAAAAACCCGACCCTATAGGTCATTTTTCAAGCACCTTATTACGACCTATATTTACGTTTTAAAGTCATGCGCCCTCTATCGGGCGTAAAAATAATGACAGTGTCGTGTTACAGCTGTCGTCATGAAATGACGTATGACTGTCGTTACCAATGAAAATGTGTGTTCATTTAAATGCAATGTGTGGACTTTTTACACCATTTCTCTTATCTTTATTTAGCAAAACTCTTTTTTTTTTTTATTAACGACTACACCCACCCCACCCCTAAACCTACCCTTAGTGATTTATAGTGCATATACAATTTATGTTGGTAAAAACAGAAGTTTACTTTGTGCTTAGAGCGCTCTAGGGTATGAAGGAACTTAACACTATTCCCTCCACCTAAAGACCTTTGAAGAAACTTTGAGTTGTGTACTTCGAGGAAAAAAAATCTCTAAAAACTTTATTAGTGGTCTGTATAAAGTAGATAGTGAGGAGGTCGTAGACATCACTCGCAGCCATGAAACATTCAGCCCTGCTTAAAAAATTAAGCACTCCACCCTCAGAGTCAAGTCACTTTAAATCAGAGCTTCTGAAACTTCTGTCTGATTTGATTCTAAACCTCTGTAAATCCAAGCTGGGCGCTTGTGTGAGATTCATGTGCATTTGTGTCTACTGGAAATCCACGTGTGGCGCTTAGGTCAAATGGCAGCGTGATCTATCCTCCTCTTCTCCAGCTGTGGGTCCACCTGCAGAGGATCCATGCACCAGTGACAGAGCATTTAAGGCAGGGGGTGGGGGGCTAATAACTCCCAGAGCGGGCGGTTAAAAGCCTGGGTCACAGCTTTAAAGAGAGTCTGTGCGTGAGCAGATCTCTGCTTAACAGCGCTGGAAAGGACCTCTGAATGGGAGCAAGTTCCTGAGTGCTTTCAAAGGCAGTTAAGGGGAGACGATCACTGCCCTGCTGAAAACTACTCTAATGCAGGTACACACACACTGACAGACAGAGAGAGACAGAGAGATGAGGTGTTTGACACATGAAGAGGCCCTCCACGACTACCTCTCTTTCACATTCGCTTTGCTAAACCACAGCAGAGGCAGGAAAAACTCATTCTCTCCTCTCCAGCTCTTCATCTCTCCAACCTGAGCTGACCTGCTCTGACACATATCACCTTAACTCCTCTCAGCACACCACCAATTACTGGACAATTGTTAGAGGCTAATAAGGTTGCTCAAAGTTAACCACATTGCAATCAAAATAAATATTTTGATCATGGGAGATTTGGTTCACTATTTAATATATATATATATATATATATATATATATATATATATGCGAGAATCGTTTCACCATTTGTAACACTGCGCTTGCGGCAACTGTCATGGCTGACGAGCAAATTCACCATATTTTTAAAAAAATACTACTGTTGTTGTCACGAAATGTAGTTTTAAGCGGGAATGTAGTTATTTAGATCTCAAATATGTGACTCATATATAAAGATAGCGCCTATTTTACAATTTGTTTAGATGCTTTCACAGATGTGAGCTCCAGGCCGTCAGCGGTTGTTCAGCGCTCATATACCCACAGAGAACAGCTTCATCTCGGCCAGTCCTTCAGGAATTTGTTGCTGGCTCTTTTGTAAATAGTGGTTAAACATAAGATATAATTAATTTGGGGTATATCAAATGGGCAATCTTTGGACTTATCAATCTTTTATATGTTCCAGAGCAAAACGATTTGGGTTAAGGAGAAAATTAAGTTTCATAACTTTATATTTAGGCTATACCCTGTTTAACTTAAAGGGTTAGTTCACCCAAAAATGAAAAGTCTATTATTAATTACTCACTCTCATGTCGTTTCACACCAGTAAGACCTTCGTTCATCTTCGGAACACAAATTAAGATATTTTTGATGAAATCCGATGGCTCAGTGAGGCCTGCATTGGCAGCAAGATAATTTACACTTTCAAGTACCCAGAAAGCTACTGAAGACATATTTAAAACAGTTCATGTGACTACAGTGGTTCAATCTTAATGTTATGAAGCGACGAGAATACTTTTTGTATGCCAAACCCCCTCCCCCCCAAAATAACGATTTTATTCAACAATATCTAGTGATGGGCGATTTCAAAACACTGCTTCATGAAGCTTTCGAAGCTTTATGAATCTTTTGTTTCGAATCAGTGGTTTGGAGCGTGTATCAAACTGCCAAAGTCACGTGATTTCAGTAAATGAGGCTTCGTTACGTCATAAGTGTTTTGAAATTTCAATGGTTCACCACTGGGGTGCGTGACTTTGGCAGTTTGATACACGCTCCGAACCACTGATTCGAAACAAAAGATTCGTAAAGCTTCAAAACTTCATGAAGCAGTGTTTTGAAATCGGCTATCACTAGATATTGTTTATTTTTGCGCACAAAAAGTATTCTTGTCGCTTCATAACATTAAGGTTGAACCACTGTAGTCACATGAACTGTTTTAAATATGTCTTTAGTAGCTTTCTGGGCATCTGAAAGTGTTAATTATCTTGCTGTCAATGGAGGCCTCACTGAGCCATCGGATTTTATCAAAAATATCTTAATTTGTGTTCTGAAGATGAACGAAGGTCTTACGGGTGTGGAACGACATGAGGGTGAGTAATTAATGACAGAATTTTAATTTTTGGGTGAACTAACCCTTTCAATTTTCTTGTTTGTTGTTTTTAGTGGTAGTAGTGCTAATAATCAAAGTTATATTACGACTATACCAAGAATTTTCATCATTACGTTTTTACCATATCTAACTACTGATCCACAGTCAGGACATTGTACTGATTACAGATGATAGAAAAGACATTGATCACAATTGTACTTGGATAGATGACCTCTGTTTGAAATTGTTCTCTAATTTATTACCTTTTAGATAATGGAGTTCAAAACTACCCCCTCCCAGCTGTAATGTACTTTCCCTAAATATAATGCAAATGTAAACATATATGTGAATCAAATTGCAATGTGCACCCACCCATTTTCTTGCCTAGTTCCTAGCTGCTCTGCATCCATTCAGGACCATTGCCAATGATGGGAACAATTACAGGGGTACACAGGTCCAGGGTGGACCAACAACTACTGGATTCCAGTAGGATTTAATTAGGGTCCAAATTAAGTAATCAATGTTGTTGTTGTTATTTTTGTCCCTACTGAAACTTTGCTGTGTGCAGTGGGCTATTGGTCCTCTTAGAAGCATGCAAAATAAAACTTTTATTTAAATTATGAATACAGAATGTTCTTAAAAGTCAGTGTAAATAAATTTAAAATAGGATAACCTATAACGTGTCTTAAGTTCTCAAAGGTAAAATGTTTAAATGAACTTACAATATTGGGATTATCCAATATCCTGTTGTTATAGGAAGGTATTTTCATTATGTCCAATCTCAAAAAAGTGTCCACCCCCCATAGTGTCCAAAATGAGAAGTATTGCATACTCCTTACATCTTTGGACCTCAACATGTGTTCATTTCTCGTTCTGATTCCGTTTTGTACAAACACTTCGCTGATTATATTCCATGTTATGTCATCGGAAGCACTCAAAGTAATACCAAATCCTTTTGGAATATTTCTTCAGTTAAATCTTGTGCACTTGTCAGTTCAGATCAGATCATCCCTAAGAATGGACTCAATCAAACGCTGAAGTGAAACACAAAGTGAAGTTGAAAAGAGGGCTAGGAAAGGAGTTTAAAGAGAAGAAAAAAAGAGGAAGCTCTTGTTGAAGTATGATTTATTCATTGTTGTTTTTCTCAGGACTTTTCTCACACTAAAGGACAGGGTACTTTGAACTGGAGTACAAAGCAATGTATATTTGGGTCACACGTTATTCTGCGTCTCTTCCAGAAGTGTTTTTTTTTTCCTTTTTTTTTTTTTTTTTTTGTTGTACGCTTTCGCTTCAGAGAACTCGTCTGGTGGCTGGGTTGGTTTCTTGCTCCTCTTCTCCACGTTCGTCCTTGAAGAGCGGATCAGCAGGGTGCCCTGATGTGTGTGTGTTGGGGGGTGGGGGTGGTAGCAGGGGCAGAGGGGCTCAGAGCTAAATAATGGATGATTTCTTATTGAAATAAAGCTGAGGAGAGAACAGCGCGGGCAGGCATGTCATTACCAAGGAAACAGAGCCGAATACCTTGTCCTAAACTTGCAGAGTCAAACACAGCCTGACCAGCACAACTGCTGCCTGTTCAGTAACCATTTCATTATTATAACAATAATCACTGTGACCGCTAAAAATGAATCTTGAACACCCCAGCATATTATGAATATTATAATGTCAAAGTCCTTTTTTTACATATAGTGTCTTCAGCCAACCTCTGAATTAAAATTAATTTTGATATTTTGAAGAAAAGAAAAAATGAAGAAAAAATAATAATTAAAGAACCTCATTAAGTAGTTTGCCTTAATCTTTTATTATTATTTTCACTTGAGAAGAAATATTTTAACAAAACTGCTTCACTGCTTATTAATATTTGAAAACAAACAAACAAAAAAACATGTTCATCTTCCCAAATCAATGTGGCACAACCAATTTGCAGAATAATAATAATAATAATAACCTACAAGTCTCTTAATTTCAAATTTTAATGAAAAGTTAAGGTTAGTTCAAGTTCTAAAATACCATGTGATGCGACATCCCAAAAGTGTCAAATTAATTAATTCATTCTTTTTGGAAATAGTGGTGCAACGGATCACTAAACTCACAGTTCAGATCATATTACGGTTTTTGAGTCACAGATCGGATAATTTTTTGGATCAGCAAAAAAAAAAGTGTTTTGTTTGATTAATGACATAGACAGCAGCAGATATTTATAGGCTGCTGTCACTTTAAAATGTAATGAACAGATCCAATATAATAAACATCAGATATCTATCTAATCTGTTCACATTTACTTATGTAACTGACAGTGTTTACAAGAATACTTGCCGAGACGGATATTTTAACATCATTTTGTGTGTATGTGTCTGTTCAAGCGCAAAAAGATGTAAAATAGGAATCAATTCGGTGTTCGCACACTATCTGAAACGCGCTTTGGGTGTGTGCCTGCTGAATGCTCAGATAACTGCACACAGTCGAGTTCTTTTTCACCTCTTCTTGCGCTCAAATGTTTTAAAATCGCTTGAATGTGTAAATTGTCAAGAATAAAACACGTGCAAATGATTAACTTTCACTCTATGATAGTGGAACTTGGCAATTAATCCGCAAATCACATGCGTGCTGAAACGTGGGGCCTGTTATCCATTGCACCCCTATTTGGAAATATATAAAGTAAAATTGCATACTCTCACATTTCTGTAAGGAAATAGGAAAATATGTTATTATATTTTACTTGATCACTTAAATGTAACTTTTTTTTTTTTTTTTTATGAAAATGTTTCATATGGTTTTTACAAAACCATATGAAACCAACATGAATACAAAGTGTACCTTTCTAAGAATTTGGGATACGTGTTTTAAACTGTTGTAAGATTTTTTTTATTTTCTTTATCATGTATGCTCTTATTTGTAATTTCTCAAGAAGAGCTGAATGAATACATAACTATCCAAATAAATCCAAAACATGTTCTCTCCCATATCTTGGATAAAGTGGATTATAGTATAGATGCATTGTTTTAATACATTAAAAAAAATGATGTTATCATCATTGTTGTATCATGCTAATCAAAGAACTTCCGCCATGCATTTGCCCACTTCATACTGTTACTTTCTCTCTCTCTCTTATACTATTTGGAGCTGAGAAATGCTTTTTGTGCTTTTTTTAAGTTGTGGGCCCATAGCAAAGCAGTCAGATACTCTGCAAAAACTCATTACTTTTTTGCAGTATTACTTCAGTTGCAGTTTGTAGTCATTAATCATATATTATTCTGCTTGTTTTTGCTTCAATCGGCACCATACAGGAAATGGTTTGTCATGTGTATTTTTTTTCCCCTCCCTGTTGCCTTAATCAAAAACCCAAGGTCTAAGAAACGACCTTACAAAAATACTTAGCATATATCAAAGATGGCGATCGCAACTTTCTCTGCATTTTCTCTGAACTCATTAACACTTTGAGAGAAACTTCCAGGGCCCTTTGCCAGCAGAGTGAAAAATGAGGTGAGGAGTGGCCCCCGACAGAGAGCCGCGTTCGGATTCAACGATAGCACTTGATTGGCTGTTCTCACTGATGAGGCCAGCATACACTTTCAGCTCATTGCTGCATCATGCAAACAACCCATACATTTACACCCAAGCCTGACTCCAGCTTTAACCAAGGTCACAGAGCCTGCTTTGGTGTGTGTGTGTGTGTGCGTGTGTGTGTGTGTATATGTGTGGCGTGATAGGCTGACAAGGTTTTTGTAAGAAAACAGTTGCTTGTATGTAACATCATTTGCATCTAGAAAGCTACTGTCAAAGACTGTGCGGCTAAAGGTAAGCATGCAGAATCAGTACTCCGGGATAGTTTAAGGATTTAAGTACACAATGTAAGTGCAAACATGAAGTAACCGTGCCTTTTTAATTTGGCAGCTCAATACAAAACAGAATGATTTTGACAATAACCAAGACAGGAACAACAGTCCTTGCTTGGTGAATCCAGTGCTTTTAGTTAGACATATGGTGATGATAATTAATCCCAGAACCAAAAGAAAAACAAATAAAAAGAGGCTTCATAAATAAAGGGCCAGCTAAAGAGCTGGAGGGCTCTCCTGTGAGACACGGAGGAGAGACGAAAGAGAAAGAACTGATCTTATCATAGGTCCGCGGTGGAATGAGGGAGGACAGGAGAGTCAGGCCATGAACACAGGAGGAAGAGCTCAGACTCTGAATAAATGCCTGCGGAACTTTTCCACAACACAGACAGACCCGAGACACTCTGATAACGCATCTCTGCATTAACATTGTGAAATGAGGAATGGTGCACAGTGATGAGGATTCATCATGTAGCTGTTTTTTTTTCCCCCCTTTATTATGTTTTAGAGAAGTTACAGTAACAAAGTGAGTTGCACCACTCTCAAAACTCTGATAAGACCAAAAAACACATAACCATCTTTCTTTCTTGACCACTGACCTATTCCAACCCAGACCACACGAATATAACCTAAAAGTCATTAGCAGTGCTGTCATGTTATCCGTTACACTGCACTCATTATCATGCAAAAGAACTCATGATAATGATATTATCACAATGTCTATAGAAATTCTGAATAATAATAATAAATGGTAACAGTTCAATTAAAGGTGTAATATGTAATATTTTTGCAGTAAAATATCCAAAAACCACTAGGCCAGCGTTATATATTTTGTTCACTTGAGTACTTACAATATCCCAAATGTTTCCAACTATTTGTAAATCGTGAGAAAATTGCAATTTTAATCAAGGCTCCGGGACGTGTGAGGAGTCGCCTGTCAATTGCGTCATACCCGCGTTAACCAAAGATGCTTTAATATAATACACATTTTAATAGACAAGGGAACAACTGTTTTGATATATTTATAGACAGAAAACTAATTGTTGTTATATAGCTCAACACGTTTAGTCTTATTGTTTAAATCAAATTTTCTTGATTGTTTGCGAGTACCATGCTTTACCATGCCTCGGAGAAAAACACTATTTTGTCAAGTAGCTAATATAGCATAATCAGATGCAGCTTTATTTTTAGTAACAGTGATACAGCATTTTCTCCATCATACAATACGTTTTAAAATTAATTCCATGCCATTTATCAACACAAGCAATCCAGCATTTAATATGATATTCTAAAATTGATCTATCTTACTGCAGTGTGTCTCAAACAAGTGTCTCACAGCAGCCGCTGAGCGAACACACAGAGTAACGTTATAACATCATTTTCAACTCTCTCAAATGTATCTAATATGATAAACAGAGCTGCGTTACCTCATACAGACCTCATACATGACCGGAAAAGCGGAAGCGGCGCCGGCGACTGTGGCATAACAAAAGTTCCGCTGCTCGTGAGGCGTGTGTTGCGCAATCACTCCAGCGGCCTCGTTCAGCTCCCACAACACTCGGTCCTGCTCTGCTTCATACTACAATAACGTTAATAATCGCATCCATGAACATGATTTCTTCCCGAGGCCTATCCCTATTTGTTTGCACCGTCCGTTGAGGTGAAGACCACATGTCCCAAGATTCCACGCTCAAACTTGGCGTCATCAAGCTACGCCTTTGTTTTGATTAGACCTCTAGTGACCTCTAGCAGACAGAATTCTTACATACTGCACTTTTAATCTTTAACTTTATTTTGTGCTGTCTGGCCAATGAATGCACTCAAAGTAGGGCAGTTGAGAGAGGGTTTGTAACCATAACTGTACAAAGCGTACAAAAAGGAATCAGCACTTCCTCCTTACTGGGGTATACTTTTCCTTTTATTTTTATTTTTTTATTTTTTTTTTTTAACAGAATCCAAAACTCCTACGCAGGCAAGCTAACTTTTCTGGGTGTGTGTAGAGTGTCCTGCTTTTGTCTGTCATCTTCTCTGACTTGATTTCCTGTGGCAGTAGTCAGTGGTGTAAAGTATTTGAGTAAATGTAATTAGTTACTGTACTTAAGTATCTTTTTGGCTGCTTTGTATCAAAGATAGTAGCAATTTTGACTCTACTTGACTACATTTTGAACAAGTAAATGTACTTTTTACTCCGATACATTTGTGATGAGAAATGCAATTACACATTACATTTTGCATGACACCTAACTTTTTCTGCAGCAGTTTATTTCTGCTATAAAGAAGCGATATCGTCATCTAAGGTCATTGAAGGTACTATATCTTGTGCGTTTTGCCAAACTTGTCAGCAAGGCTACTTTAACATGAATGTGAGTGCATTAGCAGGTAGTTGCTGAATCGTAGGTGTTTGATTTATGAGGTCATGACTGCAGCCAGTGATGAGAACGAAACCAGCACATCCAGTGCAAGTATACTTTGACTATTTAATTTTACTTAACATTATTTTATTTATCCGCTATATTGACAACAGCTTTATGAAGGATATTGGTTTACTTGTGGCTTTTTTGAGTGCTTGAGCTTAACTGAGACTTGAGAGTTTGTAGACGTTTAAGAGGCTGTTGTGTTGACCTTGATTTATTGCAATAAATACTGAAATATTCAGTTTTATTTTGATTTTAGAAAATAAACATGATTTCTCATCTTACAAATCAATTGTTTCTTATTTTCACTGCATGTCTCGTGTTAAGGACTAGTGCATCTTTGAGCCTACATTCAGTACAAGTAAAATACTTAAAATTGTTAAAATTGTACTGTTAAAATTAGGTATTTTAAGACTTTTACTCAAGTCATATTAGAATTGACGACTTGTAATTTGTAATGGAGTCTATAAGGTATCTGTACTTTTACTCAAGTATGGTTTTCAGGTACTCTTTACACCTCTGGCAGTAGTACATTCTTAAAAAAAAAAAAAAAATTCTTTATTTGTATCTATGGTTCCATAAAGAACCTTTTAACATTCATAACCTTTCCATTGCACAGAATGTTCTTTATCATTGAAAAAGGTTCTTTACATTTTTAAAATGATGTTCATACTTCTGGTTTACTAAAATAAAAAGTTCTATGGAGAGCCTGTGGTTCATGTATGGCATTGCTGCAAAAAAAAAAGAAAAAAAAAAAGAGAGAACTTTATTAGCTACAAAACGAGTCATTGTCTTCTTCTTACTGTTTTATGATGGGTGTCAACCAGCGTTAAGATGCTATTACACCACCTACTATGTTGGAGTGTCAACCAGTTACTGGTGCTATATTATTTACAATATTTTCATGTGTAGTATTAACATGATATCAGTATATATATATATATATATATATATATATATATATATATATATATATATATATCATCACCAATCCCAGTATATTGTGACACCTCTAGTCACTATTAAACCATATTTCTAATGTCAAATATATATTGTAATTTAATTTATTTGTAATTAAAAAAAAAAAAAAAATAGTCAGAGCCATAGCCTTGTGCCCAAGTGCTCCGACAAATAGTGCAACACAGTTTGAGTCCGGTGGTCTTTTCACCATCCCACTCCCTTCTCTCCTTCCCAGTCGCTTATTGTCTCTCCTCAATTGTCTTTTCAAATAGGCAAAAAGCCCAAAAATATAACTTTAAAATATTTTCATCAAATATCATTTTTATATAATAAATATTTAATTAGTTTATGATGGATTTTCATATTTTTATATTAAAAGTCTGGGTCTGGGACAAAAGTAAAAAAGGTATTTGAAAACTAGCAAATATAAATTAAGTTATGATGAAAAGTTTTAATGTATTATATAACAAAGGAAAAAGTTGATAAACAACCCCTGGGGCAAACAGTGAAACTGAGGAACATAAATTGGAATGACATTTTATTGGCACTTTATTATAAACTAGGTATTCGTTCCAATGTTACAATGAATAATCAATAAAAAAGAAAGGAAAAGAAACTTCTAACAAGCAATGCAACCAGTGATGCCTCACGAGGAGTTTTTGTCAACTTTATTTTATATTTTTTATTTATTTATTTACTGTTGGTCAAAGCTCCCATCCATATTTTCTGAGTCTACTGTTTAACAGTGAATCATCCAGACGATGCAGTGTAGGGCCAGTGGGAAAATGTGTACCATTTATTGCTGAGTCATGTCATTTTATTAATAGCCATACATTTTTCAGAGTTGGAGATCTTTCGCACACAAAATAAATAAATACATAAATAAATAAAAATGCAATGATATGGCCAATATTGCTTGACTGTCCAAAAACTGCTGTCTGAGATAACTACAAATTGTTTGATTAGATGGACACAAGGCCATAATTTTTTTGGCCTTACAAAAACTCTGCAGGGCAGAGGCTTACAGCTTTGAGCATAGTACAGTGAGGATGCAAGACTGTGTGTGTGTGTGTGTGTGTGTGTGTGTGTGTGTGTGTGTGTGTGTGTGTGAGGGGCTAAAACGAAGAACAGACAAACATTATAAGCATCTCTAATAAGACGCTGGGGCTTTGGGCTTTTGGGAGACTCCCCCCCGGTGCAGGCCTGGTACTGAGATAAGCCAACTCTGTTGTCGTCTCGGTAAAATCAACAAAGAGAAACAGGCAAAGGGAGAGTTGCTCGTCCCCAGCGCAAAGCGGGTTTTTGTGGCGCCGGAGCATTTAGACGCATTAGAAATCATTAAGGCTGGGCTCTAAAGGATAGTGTGCCAGTCCAGGCCGCACCAGTTTACTGTGTCTCCAACACCCCTTTATAAGCCCACTAATCCTGCTCAGGAAAAAAAGCAAAAAATGCAAACCGTAATACGCAACTCGCTTCGATGTGGAGTTTTTAGGCCAGGACGGGCCACACATACGTGTATTTATTCAGGTTACACTTAGCCTCTGCTAATCTGTGTCCCTCTGCGCGCGATGCACCAGAGAGATAAAAAAACGTGTCTGGTTTTTGCTGCCGACCAGCAGGTGTGTGTGTGTGTGTGCGTGTGTATAAATGGTTCCGGCGTCCTGCAGAATGCTCAGGGACACACACGCCGCTCAGATAATGGAGTGTGTGTGAACTTCACAGGCTCCGTGGGCAGCCCCAGGGGGCGAGCATCCTCACACTGATAGCAAAGAGGACGAAGAGTGTAACTGCGGCAGAAAGCGACTGCCGTAAGCTGCTCCATTCTTTCTCTGTCACACTCACTCATTTTGTCTCTCTCTCCTTCTCTTGCTGCTCTAATGAATGGCCGGGGCTGGAGGGGTCAGCAGCTGGAGTCTGGGGAATCATTAGAGTGGCAGGCTGCGGGGCTGGAGCCGTGGACTCAGAGAACCTTTGGCCTGTGTGTGCTAAGTACCCAAACAGCGCGTTCAGATGGCCGTGGCCGTGCTGAGCCGAGCAGCTCTGGGATTTGGCCCTGAACACCGTCATTCGTCTCCGGCCATTCCAGGCAGCCGCTGGGTACATTAAACACTGATCTATGAGAGAGGAGCATCCTCGCCCCCTACGGCCCATAGAACTGACACGCAGGAGAAAAGCCACAGAGATCCCCTGTTCCATCACACTGCTTATTACAGCTAACCTTTGGACCACTGAAAGTAGTGGTTTGTGAAGTGCATTTGTAGCATTTGGTTTTAGTCGACTGAAACAACAGTGGAGCTTTTTGACACTTTTTGATTGATAAAATCCATTGAGGGACCAGGAAATTGTTATGGAGAGGGAGAGTGTGAATCTCTTCAATGTTTTTTGGATGTTACAGTATTACTTAAAACATACTTTGTACACAAAAAATTAGGGAGAAAACTTTAGTATGGGGAACAATTCTTACTTGCTTATTAGCTTACAGGCTGTTTATTAGTACTTATTAAGCACATATTAATGCCTTATTCTGCATGACCATATTCTACATTCTTAATCCTACCCCATACCTAAACTACTAACTATTAATCAATGCACTAATATCTTTGAAGAAGAAGAAAAAAGAACTGAGACAGATAATCCAATCATAATACTTTGAGAATCTACCCAATTATGGTTCTTGAGCCAAAACACTGGTAAATGTTGAGAATATGCCACTGCCATAACAGTGTGCTAAACAGGGGTGTAACGGTACACAGAAGTCATGATTCGAACGTACCTCGGTTTTGGGGTCACGAAAAATTAAAAGTTTTAGGGTCCAATTCTCACTATTAACTTCTGCCTCAATAAACCCCTAATTACTGCTTATTAGTTAGTAAGGATGTTAAGTTTAGGTATTGAGTAGGATTATGGGATGCAGAATAAGGCATTAATATGTGCTTTATAAGGACTAATAAACAGCAGATGTCTAAGTAATATGCTAATAAGCAACTAGTTAATAGTCAAAGTTGGACCCTAAACTGAAGTGTTACTGGAAAAAGCAACAAATACACAATGCTAGGCTTCTTTTATTATATATTGAACAGACAGTAGTGCAAATCACAGTTTGTTCCACTGGCATTTAGTCCCCTAGTTGGTACAGTCACAGACTATAGATATAGAAAGACGGTTCACTCCTTTTAGTTATGAATGGGAGAAACTGAAATGTGCAATATGGCAGAATATGTTCGCCTTCTAAGTAAACAAGCCAATCACTGATTAGTAAAGTCATTGCGTCACTGCAGCTGCCATTAGAAACTCCGATTCCCATAGAAACCTGAGACTCACGCGTTGGCTCATCTAGCCTGAAAACTAATTTTCTTTTAATGCTATTTGAGCATAAAAAAATGACATTTATGGGACAGTTCATGTCAGCTTTCATTGCTGATTTGAAATATGTTATTTAGTTGTGAGTTCGCCAAGCAGTTTTTGAGATTTCAGGATTCCCCCATTCAAATAGATAGGACTTGGTCTTGGATGCCCGAAATATCTGCCTGGAGGCATTGCAAATATGGCCGCTGAGTGAACAGACTTTCCATGTAAGGGACTTTGGTACAGTACAGACTCCTATGCATGCATCTGTACATGCATCTAGAGGACTTGTTTTCATGTGGTCATTCACACATGTGCTGTTCTTCTTCTGCTCTTGTTCCTGTTGTGGCGGTTAGCAAACAGCATTGCATTACTGCGCACGCCCCCTTCTGGATTGGAGTGTGGATGGCCTGTGACTGACTGTATTCGTCGTCTAACTGCATGAACCGAACCGTGACGTCCATACCGTACGGTTCGGGATGAATACAAGTACCGTTACACCCCTATAATCTAATATTCTAAACATCTCTAAAACACATTAATAACACTCTCCAATACCAGACAAATGCCCAGCATAGTAACTGTCACATTGTAGTTCAACAATCAGTTAAACAGTCTTTAATAAACCAGGAGAATACGCGCGAGAATAAGGCAACTACACTTCATCATAGACGATGCTGAACAATAAACAGAATGAACTCGGTGCTTAAATACACAGAGATGGTAATTAACGAAAGAAGGACAAGGTGCGTATCTAAAAAAATATTATTTAAACCACAAGGTTTAACTGCAGAATAATGCTATGGTTGCTGGTGGAGAAGATTTAGACACTTGTATGTATTAGCCATACACCAAAATGATTTGGCCAAAACAAAAAAGATTTTCCATTTTCTGCTAAAGTAGTTTTGCAGGTCCAAAAACATTGACAGAACTGCCGTTTAATTAGCACTTCTACAAAGACGTTTTTGACTGTGTCAGTGTCCATGTGTTGAAATAATGAGAGGCGCCTCGTTGCTGTACAACTCTGCTAGAACTCATTTGATTTATCACCTTTTCAGCTAAATGAAACTTTAATTTCAGTGCATCACTAATGTATATGTAATTTATTTAATTCTTAGTACTTCATCCATCAGCTTAGATTGTCCCTCTTTATTTAACCAAACCAAAAAAAAAAAAAAAATCAAATTAGAGGTTCTGGTGTAAGCCTGGAAGCTAAAGCTCTATAAATGTATTACTGCTGATGCTTTTCTGCACATGTTGCTTATATATACAGAATTGCTGTGTGAGCATGTGTGTGTACGTGTTTGATGCACATGCTAACATTAACACACTCAGCCCTCGTTTTCATCACCTCCTCAGATGGCAGCCTGGCCTCACACCTCTGTTTTGGCCATTTCTTCCCTCTCTCATTCCTTTCGCTCGCCGTCTTATCTCATGTTCTCACCGCTGCTGTTGGGGAGGCCAATCTGTGCGGCCACAGCATCCTCCCCTTCTGCTCTCCTGCCTTTGGTGTTATGCACAGTCTTTTGCTGTAGCGTGTCCCTGGAGCAGGGCCAATCACCGCCACTCAACAAGTCTGTCAAACTCAATTCTGTCGATATGGCTGCTGAAAGCTGGCATTGCAAACATTTCTGCCAGAGAAACCAGTTCCTGCCTCTCTTTCACTAGCTAGAGCCTCGTCAAATCACTAGGCCTTGTATTAGTGCAGCACATGTGATTTCATAGATGCCTCGTTTCATATGGATTATAACAGCGGGTTTATTTGAGTTCTTATGCAATATAATCCTGTTCTAATAGAGAATGAATCTTTGTTTTCAATGTTTCTCACTGCCAGTGCTCCTTGATGTTCATCCTGGCTGTGTTTGCGCAATGCAGAAATAAACACTCCCGTGAACACGCACAGTGTTTGCGCTGAGCATCGTTTGGAGGTGGACAGCCTTAGAATGAGTGGTTTGTCTCTCTCTCTCTCTCTTTCTCTCTCTCTCCCTGATGAATCACTCCTTCCTTTGTTTCTTTCCCTTCTGGAGGAAATCACATTAAGTGGAGCCCTGTGTTTGGCTCGAGTCTGTCCTGCCTTAATGGCAGTCATTTGGACGGCGAAGAGAAAGACGGAGAAGAATGGGGAAGAAAGCGCCCTCACAACACTAATTCCGCACAACAAAAACACCCTCTGCCATTCCTCCGTATTCATTTGCATTCAAATATCCCCTCAGACAAATATAAAATGTGGAAATCTCTGAGCTATTTTTGCGCGCGGAGTTCCTGGGATGCGGTGTGAGCGTGTCTCGGATGTCTGCGCCTCCCTGCGCCGCAGAGCTCCAGACCTCCCACACTAGGGCTTCAATGGCACAATGTATATTTATCTCATTCAAAGGCAAAAGAAAGCGAAAGAGATAGCGAAGCAGAGCAAAATATAGATGTACGCAGCAGACTATGTTGGAAAACGTGGAGGGTTTGGGAAAAACCGAACAGTGAATGAGCAGCAAATTGAGAAATGTGGTAGAAATTACAGCAGAGCTGCAAACAGACAAGGCCCAGACTTATCCGAACATCTGCAACGGACAGTATTTCTGCAGCACTCGAGGGGATTCGACTCATATAACTGGAAATATGTCAGCTTAGAAATCACGTCAGCTGGACGTCCATTTCCGTGACTAAATAAAAGGAAATACAGTAGCTGTACTCACTATTTATGCACAATTAAATTGGGCAATTTGATGCAATGGTTAAAAGGTTGTGGTAGATGTGGAATTAGCCGTATAACGGTCATGTTTACAAATTGGAAGCTGAAACAACTGTTAGTTCAAAGCTTTGCTTTGCTTTCCTGGGCTTTTTTTCCCCCTTGCTGATATCCAGCGCCCATATCTGCAGATAATGCTGTAATTTTATGGCAATTCTTAGTGCTGAATGGTCTGAATGATCCACATTAATGCCTCTCTCTAATGCTACAATCATGCTGATAATAGCATTATCCAATCCTGCCACTGTGAGTTTGTACCTTTCACTGGCGGAGGAGTTATCCAGATAATTCCACTAACTAATGCACAAGCTTCTCCCTGCTCGCCCCCGCTAAACTAACTCTGCTCTGGTCACGGCCTTTTATCTCGCTGCCAACACACACACACACACACACACACACACACACACACACACACACACACACACACACGCACGCACACGCACAAACAGATGTGCGGCTACCATGCTAGCGCTTCTGTTATTCTTTACACAACCTCAAATCAAATGAATCTGCTTGAGGATTCATCTAAATTACATATTTATCTATCGGCTAATCTTTTGCTACTTTACACGAGGACCTCTGAGAAATGAATCGTTTTATTGAAACTCTGATGCTTTCACAACAGATTGCAGAATACAGTGGAGTCCTAATGAAGCATGCGATAGATCAGCAATCATGTATTAATAACACGCTACGCACTGTACTGATTGGTGTTTTGAACCCTTCTGCCTTTAACTAAATATTTAATTCCAAGCACTGCTAAAACCATTTGGGAAATGTCCTTAACTACAGAAGTCTTCTATAATCAGCTGTGCCTTTGGGGAATGCAAGGAGAAACCCTCACATTCATGCAGTTCAGATTCATGGCTGTCTCTGTTTGGCTTGCCATTTCCTAGTGGAACGCCACTGTTTTACTTGGCTGCTGCTGGAGCTCAGGACAGGAGGACAGTTGTCCTCTCAGCTGCTCTGCGCCCCAAGTTTTCGTGCTTACTTTTCCCCTGCTTTTTACAGGGAGAGAAAGAGAAAAATAAAAGGAGAGAGAGGGAGGAAAGAGTTATGGACTTACAAGGAGAAGAGCAGAGAAGAGAAGTAGGAAAAGCTCAGTGTTTGTGTTTTCTTTTCAGTTTCCACGGCACAGTAAATTCTCACCTCTCCCTCTGACATGGCCAGAAAAAAACAACCGAACCTTATGCTGCTTAGTGACTCACTTTTCAAAGAGACTTTTTCCTTATAGCCCACAAGTGGATTGATAAACTCGCCCTTATGTAACGTGCACATGCAGTTCAAACTGAACATATTTCCAATTAAGCACCAGCTGTCTTAAAGAATAAACGATATTATTTGTAAAAGTGTCTCTTTTTCTGTGTGAAATCCTTAGAGCAGTGGTTTATGCACCTGACTCAACATATAGTGACACAGTGGCTCCCTTTACACATTTTGTATTCCCTCATCTCAATGCATCTCAAATGCGTGCAAAATACGATTTGCAATTTACATATTACTTGAGAGATTGATCATTTACCATTTTTTGTTAACATTCATGGATAATGCAAAGTACTTTCTGTCATTTCCTCTGTAAAGGATGTTAATAGCACTGTAAAAAAAAAAAAATCTGTAGAAAAACAGAAAAGGTGGTGGTAATTTTCTGCAAGGACATTTTCCATTAAGTTTTCCATTAAAGTGGAGAAAAGTTCTTTTTGGGGAGAAAAATGAGAGAAACTAAATTCCAAGAACAATCCAGTGAAAATAATTTAATAATTGAATATTGTTGATTTAAATTAAGTGGACATGTCGTAAAAGCGCAGTATCTGTTGTCTTTTTCACATTGCAAGAAAAGAATAAAAAGAAAATGTGAGGGCTCGCAACACAGCACTTTAATTACAAATTTACATAAATGTTATATATTAATCATTTTAAAGCTAAACCTCATTGTAAGTGTTATCGATACAGATTTCCTGATGTGATTTCTATTCACAAGTTCTCGATTCAGTGTGATTTTGATTAGGATTCATTGGGCATATTTCAATTGTAATGTCAATTTTTATCACATCTGAAAGAAATTCTCTCTTAAATGTTGTAAATTATACAGTAGACTTGGTAAATTACAAAGAATATTTGTTTTAAAAAAAAATAACCACAGGGGCCAAACAATGCAGATATGATAATCAAAACAAACAAAAACTGCTAAGGGATTCCTGCTGAATTAAACTTTAAATTTATTTATTTTTGTAAAACTGTTATAACATAACTGTTATATAACTGATTTATTATAAGAATGTGTTTGACTATTATAAAATCATAAACTCAAAACTTCGGGTATAATCTTTCATGAAAGAGTAAAGTTTGTGAGTCTTGTTGAATGAGTCATTAAAAGATTAGTTCACTTCAGAATTCAAATTTCCTGATAACTTACTCACCCCCATGTCATCCAAGATGTTCATGTCTTTCTTTCTTCAGTCGAAAAGAAAAAGGTTTTTGAGGAAAACATTCCAGGATTTTCTCCATATAGTGGACTTCAACAGTTGAAGGTCCAAATGTCAGTTTCAGTGCAGCTTCAAAGAGCTCTACACGATCCCAGACGAGGAATAAGAGTCTTATCTAGTGAAACGATCAGCCATTTTCTAAAATAAATCAAATTTATATACTTTTTAACCACAATTGCTCATCTTGCACTGCCCTGCGATATGCCACGCATTACGTAATCATGTTGGAAAGGTCACACGTGATGTTGGCGGAAGTACCATGGTAGGGCAAAAAGCCCTGTAATTTTCTCCTCCAACTTCAAAATCGTCCAACATCGTTGTTTTACCTTTTTTTGTAAAGGGCGTTTGACTTAGTCTTTGCACATTCACTTTGTAAATACTTGCTTGGTACTTCTGCGTGACCTTTCCAGCATGGTTATGTAGTGCGTGGTGCATCACAGAGCAGTGCTCGATGAGCATTTGTGGTTAAAAAGTATACATATTTTTTTTTTTTTTTTTTAGAAAATGACAGATCGTTTTGCTATATAAGACACTTATTCCTTGTCTGGGATTGTGGAGAGCCCTTTGAAGCTACACTGAAACTGACATTTGGACCTTCAAACTGTTGATAACTGTTGATAACGTTTCTTTTTGACTGAAGATAGAAAGACATGAATATCTTGGATGACATGGAGGTGAGTAAATCATCAGGAAATTTTAATTCTGAAGTGAACTAATCCTTTAAAAGGACTGGCTCATGTGAATCGGTTTTAAGAATCAATATTACTTTCAAATGATAATCTTGATTAATCTAAACAAATTACCTCATTAAAATGTTTTTTTTTTTTTTTTTTGCAGATTTTTTTCACTGTGTCTTGAGCGCATTCACACCTAGCTGTTAATGTGGTCACTTGTGATCTCTCGATGCTTTTTACACGACAAGAAGTTCCTTTACTCACAAAAAAAGTCTTTGTGTATATAAAGCATGCCAAATCCTCTGGAAATGGCCCAGAATGCACCCAAACTGTAGAGAGGATTCCCAGCAAGATGTCAGAGCTCAACTCCCCACACAAACACATTTAATCTTACTGTCAAACTAGACTTCAGCACACTGCCGCTCCGGCTCTGGGGAAGAAGATCCATTCCTTGTCATAGTCTGTCATGTAAGTCAGGGGGTAACTGACATCCCCGCTGTTCTCTGTCCAAATGGGAAAACACAGGAGTTCACTCAGAACGAGTCTGCTTTCCTTTCCAGAACACTTTCAGTTGAGCATCTCGGAGAACCGAATCAAGTTTGCTCAGTTTCCTTTTTGTGTTTTCAGCTTTTCCAGCTTACGCTGGGCAGACTCAACAAGATAAAGGCTTTGGCCTGCGTTTGAGAGAAAGAACGAGTTCACCGCAGACAGTTTGCTTACAGCTCAGCGGGAACATCACTATAGTGGGTTATTTTGGGTGTTACCTGTGCTTATGTTTGTGTGCGAGTGTGCGTGCTAGCCGACATGTGGAAGAGAAAGTAAGATAGAGAGCAAGAAAGAGAGCAGGGAAAAGGATTGCGAAATCCCATTAGAAAGCCGTGTTAGCGCCACGCTTCCCCATACACACTCTGAACCGTGTGTAATCCACTCACACTCTCGCTGTGCGTCTCAACACCCAAACACACACTCACGGTCAAACTCGCACACGCTCAGGAACACAAATCTGCCTCCAGACTGGGATACCCAGGCAGCGAAAAGGGTATCGCTCCTCTCTACCGCTTTAGCAGCCGTGTAACATGACAGCTAATCACATCAAGCATGCTTCACAGTTTAAAGGGGTGCTGGTGGGGGAGGGGAGAACTTCTTTTCTACAATGGCTACTAGCTACGTTACAAACAAGCTGTTGGTACTACTAAAATACAGTTTTAGACCGCAGCCGACGTTGCTGCGAATAGAAAAGAAAACATTTGTGTTTGTGGCTTTACTGTGCACTGTTCCGATGGAGACTTGTTTGTGATTGTCTGTTTGTGTGTGTCTGGTTGGTTCCCCCATGACTGTAATTAATGATCTCACTAATGTGCTGTCTCAAAAGGCTCCGCTGCTGTGGCTGTGCTGAAACTATAGGGGGCGCTGTGCATGCATTTCCATTTCCTACGCAACAGGAAAGGGACGAGTCAGCTAAGATATGCTCTCAAACATCCACGTCTGTGAGGTTTCTCTCCTCCTTGCTCTCTCTCTCCCTTCTCTTCTGACCTCTCCACCATCCTCCAGTCTCATCCTTTATGCATACTGACAATATGCCTCTCAGTTTATGGCCCTGCATACCATCCCTTCATTACCACCTGCGAACCAAAGACCTAAACACCACAGGAGAGAGAGAGCAAGAGACAGGCAAAGACAGAGCTGATAAGAAATCCACAGAGATGAGTGCCGATAGTTGGAAAAGAGGGAGAAAAGAAAACCAGAGGAGTGAATGGAGAAAAAAAAAAAAAAAAAAAAGCAAGAAGATGCCAACAGTGTGTTTTGTCTAATACAGTGGTTCTACTGGGCCATGACCTAAAAATAGACCCCAAGTTTGTTCTGATAGGGTCGTGGGCAGCAGAGAGAGAAAAACAAAACAAACAACAACAAAAAAAACAATGCTGAATGCAAATAATAATATATTACTGTGCATAGTTATGGTAGCAAAATGAAAAGGTTTGTTAGCTTTTACAAATGGAGGAAGAATTGCTTCATATATCGTATGTTGTTGATGCCAAAGGCCAATCATCCAATCAAATTATACCATCTTTTATTTTGGCCTAGGCTACATTAAATGCAGATTTATTTAAAACAAGAAAAAAAAGAAAAAAAAAAAAAAAAAAAAGAAAAAAAAAACGTTTGATTGTTTAATTATTGATTGCCTGCAGAGTATTATTTATTTACATTTAATTAACATAATTTATTTATATAATATTTTTATTATATGCATATTCATATTTTATTATAACAAGTTTATATAATAAAATGTAATAAAAAATACAATTAAAATAAAATATTTAATTATGTAAAATGTTTGTTTCAAATTCAAAATGATATTAATCAGTGCAAATGATTGTGTATCGAACAATTGCTTATCATAAGTAAGGATGGAGACATCTGATTTTTTTTTTTTTTTTTGAAGTTATGGTGGCATTTTGAGTGGTGGTCTGATTGATTAGCGTTGGGACATTAGCGTTTTCATTTTCTTATCATGGCTTCAAAAACACAGTGATGTCTGGAATTATGTGATTAAGTAGACAAAATAAGTTAAGTGTGAGATGTACAGCTCAAAGCGGTCATATCCTTAATGTAATGACACTATTGTAATACAACGTAGTGAATTCTGTGTGTTTAGTTGCACTGTTTTAGCGCATTGTTACACATTCTATTGTAGTTCAAGCTTCCTTGTGCATTCACATATTTTCGTGTAGATAGATAAAATTTATTGTCATTTGGACCTTTCTGGATTACAATCTGCCATCAAAATGATAAGTTTAATTATTCCAGCTGCTGTGAGAAAAGGCTATAAATGATACAGGCCTCACATGATACAGCCTACTAGCTGGGACTCCTTCTTTATGTAAACAGACGTGACGTAATGACGGGAAGACGATTGGCTGCATGCTCGAATTTCCCGCGGAAACCCACCAGTACCGATTTTATTATAAAACATTATTACAAGAATACCGTTGTGAATCGGGCTAAGGTAAGGAGATTTGAACACTGGCTGGTTATGTACTTGCTCAAAAATTGATTATGGATCATTTTTAACCAAAAAAAAAAAAAAAAAGACGGACTGCAGCTTTAAGCAATCAAACAATTCACTTTTTTTTCCCGTATAATACAACATACTATTGTGATTATTTCTAACTTGTAACAGCTGTCCAATGTAAAAATCTAGGTATTGAAGCAAAACCATTTGAAAGTCACTGCTCTAATATTCATTTTGTTCCTTTGACAAAATTCAAAGCCATCATCCTTATAATTTGTTGGTTCTCCGTGTGTGTATTAATCCTAGTCACTTAGATGACAGAACTGGATGTGTTTCAGAAGCAACAGGCACACACACACACACACACACACACACACACACACACTCTGGAGTGGGCAGCTTGTGTTGCGTGTAAACAGGCATTCAGGCAGTCTGGATAAATGTATCTCAGTAAGACTCTGCGTTCTCAGCCAATCAACCCCAAGGCTCCTGTACCTACCCTGCCCCTAAGCATCATTCAAATGCCAAGCAGATGCTTTCTCTCTCTCACTTACACACTCTCTCTCTCTCTCTCTCTCTCTCTCTCTCATTCTCTGTTATGTTTTACATCTATATTTCATGGGACCTTCTCTGGAAAAGCTCTCTGTTTCACAGAAAGAAATCTATCAAAAAGATCAAGAGAAATGGAAGACGCTGAGCTAAAACAATATCATTTAGAGCTGATGCTTTAATCACTCTTACTTTGCAAATGGTGTGTGAAAACCTGGACCTGGTTTATGTTAGTTGCTGAGTCATACTGAAAAGCACACACACAGTGACTGGTCTAAATTACCCATTTGTCCAATATAATGTGCGTAATCTCCTACAGGACTTCTGTCAGGAGTTTATAAAGTACAACAGGAACCGGCCTGACTTGCGTCATCATTAAAGACTCTTTGACAAAGCGGCTATTGTATGTGTATTTCTGTCTGTGTGTAGTGTATGTGTTACATAGGAGCACATGAATGAAACATATCTCCTCAATTCCCATACCGGAATGAGATGCAGAGCTTTGTCAGTGGCCACTGACATCAGCAACAGGAAGCACACATCCACCTCGGCCAGCCCTAAAAAAGAGACTTTCTGTTTTGCCACTCCAACCAATCAGCATGCATTTATATTTATAATTTCAGTAAAAACAGCTGTTTATGTCCATAAAGGACATGTTCCTGGTTCAACATCCATATCCCTTGATATCACTAACCCTAAAATTGTCTGATCACATGAAAAGTAGCATCAGTTAGCATTCCCATTTATCTCAATGGTAGTTGCTTGGCTGGCACAGGGACCCCTGGAGGAACATAATTTGAAGTCTTATGGAGGCACAGTTTCTATCCAGGTAATTTTGAGCCAATCACCTGAACTGTAAATACCATGTGACTAATTACTCTCTAGAGCCACAGGAAAATTAGATCATAACGACGCTGATTGGATGATGGCACTACAATAATGTGCACACTGGGCTCAATAATAAGGACATATTTTTTATAAATAATAACTATTTTTTTCTATAATAGTAATTTTTGTTTGTCTTGTCAGTGTTTTCATGGCCCCAGCACAAAAGAATATATGAAGAGTTTGGTTCCAAAATGCTATAACTCCATTTTGAGTAAAAAGGTGTTTTCTTTACCAAGAAAGTGGCAAGATGAAAACCATTATTTTCTGTTTCAAACTTTCACATAGCATCTTTTGGTTATAAAAAAAGATTAAAAATTCAAATCTACATTTTGATTTTAAAAGGTTTATTAAAAAAAAAATAATAATAATTCCCAAAATGCAATAAATCCATGACACGTTTTCTTTTTTTTTTTTTTCAAAATGCAAGTAATCCATCAATATAAAAGTTATTTTTCATATTGAAAATACACAACAAAGTAAGTTGATTCACATATATGACAGCCTCTTACCTTTGCCAATACTAATCTTATATACAGGCATTTTACTAAAAATACATTCAGTCGTCGCTCCCAAAATGAATTCAAGGAGTCATCTTGTTAATGTTATAAATTAATTATGTCTCCGATTATTACCGATTAAAGAGTATCTGTCGCCACCGCACAGTTAAAATAAACACATTTACCGAGTACATTGGTATTAAAAACGGCTTTTAAAAACTGTCCACAATTCAGTTTTGGGGACCGTGACAGAAGTTTGATGCTGTCATGGAACAAGCAACAGCTTGACCGAGTGCCTCATCTTCTTGCCGTCAAAATTATTAATTTTTCTGTTTTTGTTGATCACAAAGTACAAAGCAGATAAGGAAAACTAGGATGCCGGGTGTGTTCAGAGCGCCGCCATTACTGTTTACAGTGCGTGGAATGGTGTGCTGTGATTGGTTGAGCGAATATACAGTATCGCGTTCTGCAGAGAAAGGAGACTAGTGTTTGTCACGTTTTAGAGTAAAAATGACAGAATAACACGACGGATATCGCATTTTGCACAAAATTAATAAATGACTTTTCAATACCGACCAGATACAATACTGATTGTGGCGGAAACAATTTTTTTTTTTTTTTTTTTTTTTAAATGGCGTTTATCATGTTTTGGAACCAAACTCTTCATATATTTTTTGTATTATATGCAATGAATTTTTATAATGAGAACTAAATCATAGGAACTGAAAACAGAACATCAACACAAAAGAACTTCAAAATAAAAGTCCTCGAACACAGCGACACAGGGAATTGTGACAAGTATTCTTAACTCGCTGGATGGCATACAAAGCGAAGCATTTCTGATTGATTTTTGAGTGTGTGTGTGTGTGTACATTGTGATATATTTTTTATCAACCAAAATTTTAAGAATATCGGGATATCAATTTTTGCTTATATCGCTCTCTCCTACTCATCTATGATACCCAGCTAGATAAAATTGTCTATAATTGATATAAAGTCACATTTTGTAAAGTTTGCAAGGCATACAACTTGGATGGACAAGATCAATGACCTTAAATGGGCAAGTGTCTGTTCTGTCAACTTTCTTATCCTGGCCATCTTTATTTTTGAGCCTTGTACACAGTCCCAAACCCTTGGTCCTACTTGGATAAATCATTTTAAGCCTATTGATACCCTCCCTTCTCTGCTGTTTATAAATCAAGGTTTGATTATCACATCTTCGCATTCAAAAAATGGACAGGTTTGATTGGACCAAATGGGGAGGTTACAGAGACAAGTGTGTGTGTGAAATAATCTGAATGTGTGTGAACAGACAGGGGATTCTGCAGGTGTCATGTGGATGATTAGGCAGCTAGTATCTTTCCACATGGGCCCAAGAAGACAACAGCCCTCACGGCTCCCTCTGATCCATCATGGCCGTCGACAGCATCATTCCCCTCTATGTCACCCACCCTTACCACATGCTGAAAAATGGCTGTCTCACAGACACTAAGAATGATTGCAGAAAACGAGAGGAGAGGGAGAGTAAAAGTAGGGAGAAAGTAAGTGAGGGGATCTGGGATGGGGGAGGAGAAAGGTGAAATTGCAGGAAGCTCTCTGTAGATTAGGTCTGGGTTAAGAGAATATCGATTTGTGTGCAGACGACTGTTGATCTCTCTTAGCGGGCGATGACAAATGGCAGCAAACAGAAAATCGAGCTCTCGTCTTCTCCAAGGACAATGCGTCTCGTCTCTGTAGGAGCCCGTGTTGGACTCAGGTTGAGCTTGCAAAGGCTGCTGAGGGGCGGAAAAAAGTGGTTTGTCTGGTAGGGGATGGGTCTGGTCGGGTGGGAACCCTCTCAAGTCTTGAGTAAATATGTAAATGGCAGGACGGCGGTGAGTCAAGAAAAGAAGCGAGAAGAGAGGCAATGAATTTAGCCTTCCTTTTCTGCTGCAAGAGTGGATTTCAATTGTTGCTTAAACTATATTTTGATGATTTTTTTTGTGATGGGTTCAGTTATCCAGCAAGCCAACCTTTATAATTTCAATGGTTTAATATGTCTGTTGTTCTCGCCGTAGCCAGTAATTACCAAAAAACAGTATGGACAACATAAAACATGTTTATCCTCATTGCAAAGTAATCTGAGTTGCATTTTCTATGGATGCACTGATATTAAAACCCATGCCGATATAGGTAAGCTGATAATTTTTTTAATGTTTGAGCTGATAATAAAATGTTGTAGTATTTTGTCCCAATACATTAAAAGCAAAACACTAAAATAAATCTTTTTAAAAGTGGCAAGTGAATTTAGATATCACAACATAATGTGAAGTATGAAAACATTTGTTTTGTGATTTGCTATTATTAATGTTTTTATATGTTAAACAATTATTGTTTTTAAAGGTTCACTTTAAATGAACATTGGATTGGACTGCAAATTATTAAATGTAAGAATAGGAGAATGAGTATGAAAAATTAAATATCCAATGTTGACAGATAGTGATAAATCTCACTGTCAGATCAAACTTTTGACCCATTTTTGGGTCACAACCCTAATAGCATGATAGTTTCCAGAAGCACTGACAGTGCTGTGTCAGACAATTAAATGTGCATGAAAATTTCAAGTGCAAAAAAGTGTTCAGAGACATGAATGAGAGGTGCCGTGGTTGGATCTCTGACCCATATTTGCACAGCTAAAATCTATTTTGTGGAAACATGTACCAGCATCTTCAGAAACTGACCGTATACCTTTGTTTTAGTTGGTATTGAGCTCAGCATTCATTCTCTGAGTGAATGTATTCTCTATATTTGTGTCTTGTTGTGTTGGACTGGCAGGACAGTCGTAGATCTTTCTCAGGTTATTTATAATGACTGAGTGAACCCTCGTCTTCACTCCAGATCAAACAGAACTGTGGCCTAAGCCTGCAGCCCCAGGGAAAGCCCAGCCTCTGCTTCATCTACACCCAACCTTCTGTAGGGGGGTCTGGGCTCAGAGCCCTGGGGAGAGTCCCGCTACCCTCTCCTCCCTCTAAACTTCCCCAGCATGCTGGAGGGGGTCTGGGCCTCTTCTTCATCCCCACTGTATGCTATCTCACTCTTTCTATCTCTGTCTGTCTTTTTTCTTTTTCTTTTTTCATTTGCACTCATGTGAATCGTGTGAATAGAATAGAGGTTTCCCCCACTGTCAATCAAATTTGCAGCTGGCTGGTGTGCTGCAACCTGCAGGATTTGGAGAATGAAAATCTCCCAACAGGTTCATGGTACGTTTTTAACAACACCTAATCTGCATTTAATGCTATTATTTTTTTAAGAGGGTGAATTATTGGAAAGAAAAAAGCAGTAGTAATGTGGCTTAATCTATTATAAATATTATTTAGAAAAAAATGGTAAAAACCTAAAATATGATATCACTAGGTCAGTAATTCTTATAAAATATTAGTTAATTTGACATTTTTATGGCATTAATAGGTTATTTCAGATCGCATAAGCTCATGAGGTGTCTCCAAAAAAACTTGATGTTTATAATTGAATTATGTATGTAATTTTATTTTTATATAACAGCTCTTTATGGTTCTAATTATTGGTATCACTTTATCTACAGTGTCCTTGTTACATGTTACATGTAGTTACTGTAGTAACAACAATAAATTATGCATAATTACATGCAACTAACCCTAAGACAAACCCTAATCTAATCCTACTCTATAGCAAGTACACATAGTAAATTAATATTACTCGGTATTTAAATATATAATTACACTAAAACAATGACACCTTAGAATGAAAATGTAAACTAATTATTTTACTAGCATTTCATTTCCATCAAGAAATCTGGTGGTAGTGGTGACTACGGGAAAAAGGAGCTGATCTTTGTGCTTTAGTGGACTGTAATAGATGAGTCATGTGTATTAGAGGAGCTGTGTGTGGAGAGAGAAGAAGTGAAGGCTTATTTTCTGCTTCACTATGTCTTCACACTGTGGTCAGCCAGGGGAATACAACTGTCCATCAGCTGTTCTTAGAGCCTGTAACTCTCTTAAATTAACCACTGTCACTGAAACACACACACACAGATGTTCACGGGCTCTATTGCACTGCTTCGCCTGTAAATCCTGACAGTCGTCCATCAAGCCTGCTGTAGAAGGAAACAGTGGCTAACCTCGCTCCATCTGTTAGGAACAGTCTGCTTGCTCTCTCCAGGCAGGATTTAGTGTTTGCCCGTCCCCTTCTCTCAACACCACCAAAGCCACCCAGACGTAACAATGCCTTTAGTGACTCCAATTTATCAATCTTGTGAAACATTCATGTATCACGGATGATATCAATCACAGATATTCATAGGTTTTAATCGAAAGTTTGGGAGAAAAACTGAAATCTTGCGCTGTCAGTAAATCAAGCCCATCTGAGAGTAACGCAGTAAATTGGAAGCTGCAGATTGTTGGTTTTTCAATCCTTGCCAGTGTAGTGATTGAGAGCGTCTGGAAGCCAGATGACAGCGCCAACCTCGTCATGCCAGGTGAGCTGATTCACAGGGCAGAGGGAGTTTCAGCTAGCCGTTGGCATGTGACCTCTATTTACTCACACCAACAGCTTACAGATGCATGCAGAGCTCCCTCAGAATCACTGGTGCACCTCAGAGACCAAAGGAGATGAATACAAGTGTGTAGAGTCATGGAGAATATTTGCTTTTTATTATATCTGTCTTATTCTCACTGCGTGAATTCATTCTTCCCATTAACAGAAGCCCCTTAGCGTGGTATAATTCAGGGCAGAACGCAGCAGTTGTAGATGTTATTAGCGGCGTTATCCATCAGGGTGGGAGCGTATGGAGAGCAGGCTAATGCCTCTGTCACATCTCTCCGTTTGCCGTATTTATGGCCTCAGATTTGAACTGCATGACTGGCGTGGCACAGCCCTCAAATAATAAAATAAATCAAAACATAAGAGTTTTGTCTTTGTGCAATTTCCTTTTCAGTCTTCGAATATGAAACCAGATGTTTCCGGCATGCTGAAGATGCTTTTCATCTTTTTTTTTTTTTTTTTTTTCTTGTTCTCTTCTTCTCTCCTGTTTCACCTCCCCCCCACCCCCCCACCCCCATGTGCTTTTATAATACTTGCACCTCTATAAAATGAAATAAAGAAAAATAAAAAATAAAAATGGAGAATGGGGTGAGGTTGAGGGGTGCACGAAAGCGGGTGGCTTATGAAAAGTGAAATGTCCCGTTAGCCTCAGGTAGTGGTCTGTTTTGCATTGATAGAGCAGCTGGGAGTGCCTCGGGCTGTTATGAGGAGTGTTTTCCCTCCGCGATATCCTCCTGCACCATCTCTCTCTCTGGAGTGTGCCTCTAAGTAAGGCATGTGGGTCAAAGCAATACGCCTCGCATCCCTCTCCTCCCCTGCTCCCCTAATTGGGGGGTGTGGAGGTTAAAGAATGTCGCGGTTATCACAAAGCCGGCAGAGAATACATTTCAGGAATATAAGTGACCTGCATTTTCAAGCATTGCATCTCTGAAAATGTTTACTGAAAACACAAATCTGTAATCGCTCAGTGTGCATTGATGTGTACAATGATGGTAATGAGCACGACAACATAAATTTGACAGGATATCGGTAGAAAGTGGCAGATAAGACGTCACCTATATTCACCTAATCTCCGGAGGGAGTGCAGATACTCCGCTGGTGTTTGTAGCAGTCTGGCCTACGTTCTGTGGTTCTTCAGTAGTGCATGCTCACTGACAGCCATATTTAGTCTCTCTGAGCCACTGAAAACATGCTCGCTCTCTTACTCTGTCTCTCTTTCTCTGAAATCTGCCAGAAACAGCACATTTCCTGGCAGGCTCCAAATCCGGGCTGAGTCCAAACAAACACGTCCTGTAGCGCTGGCTGTCGTCCAGCGGGCAACTCTCACCTGCACAGTGTACCGGCAGCCCGACTGCGTTGTGACATGCTAGATGGGCTTTTTGAGGTTTCCAGGGATACGGTGAACGTCCATGACTGTGGTGGCAGGCCAGGCCAGGCCAAGAGAAACTCCTGCGGTGAGGAATTACAGTACTATAGCACAATGAGCTAACAGTCTAGTTCAAACTAACTGTTGGTCTTCAAATAGCTGGATAGTCTCACTTGCTGAAAAGACTTATGAGGGCAAATATTGATAGACCGAAACAAGGGTGGATGGTAAAACGAAACTCCACATGGCACAAAACATTATTTTTTTCTTCCTTCTATAACGTGGGCTATTCAGTGTGTGGCTTAGACTGGTTAGAGGACATTTGCAGTGTTAAAACATCTAAAACTGCTGAATAATCACTGCACAGTTGTTAATTAGTAATTACTATGTAATTACATTGTAATTAGCACTATTTTAGGTTCATTTTAAACCAGCCATATAGTAATTTTTAAACAATAGTTGGGTAAAAAACTGCCCAGCAGGTTGGGCAAACATTTAACCCAATCTCTGGGTTAAAACAATCCAATTGCTGGGCTGGTCCATTTTCAGCCCAATTTGGGTTGTTTTTAACCCAGCATTTTTTAGAGTGTATTTTGCTTATTTTTTTCTAATGCCCATGAACAGACTATGTCCAAAACTCGCTGCAGCCAGTTTTCAAAGTTCTCTCTCCTCTTCGCTTCGATTAGTTCTCTTCTATTTTCACATATATTCCTGTCATAAGTGCAGCGGTGTGTTGCCGAAATCTGAGCCGGTGATGGGCCGCTGTTCGGCGGGAGAGACCGCTGCTCCGTGTTTTTCAAAGCCGAAAGATATCATGGCAGGCTCCTTATAACCTGCACATAAACAAACAGTACAGAGTTCTGAGAACATCCAAATTAATAATATTCAGTATTATAATGAATAAAAATCAGTTTATTCAAGGAAAAAGACGTTTCCATCGTGCGAGACGACCGTTGCTGACTGACACATTCAGCTGACTGACATCTCATTCCTGTATATTTCATTGGATTAAATAAAAGGATTAACAGCACTGTAAAGACTTTATAGACGAAATAAAATGTATACAAACCTTTATTTTACTGAAGTAAAGCACCAATTGGCGGCGTTGAGATTTGCTCTCTCCTGACGAGGATGCAAAAAGCCTGCGCTCTGTGTAACTCAACAGCTGGGTTGCCATTGGGTTGTTGCGTCGGAGGGCGGGTTGGGAGGTTTGTATTGTTTCAGCTGTCAGTGAGATTGACCAGCCTCTAACCCAACGGCTGGGCTACACAAAAACTACCCAACCATGGAAAAAATAACCCAACAAAATAACCCAATAGGCTCAATACAGCGTTTTGGTAGAAAAAAAAAAACAACCCAGCGTTTTTTAGAGTGTATGTAGCAGCTGTGAAAGTCAGTGGATTAATTGTTTTATTTTTTATTTTTTTATTAATTTATTTAATTTTTTATCAGGTGACAGACAGCCTATCAGTAATCACTCTTGTATGGTCATGTGAAGTTCAATGATTTCCCAGCATTGTTTGAACACTGATCAGCTGATGGCAAAATGGTAGAAGACAGTTAATCGGGGCAGTGCGCGCACCCATGGCCATATTTAGAAATAGAAAGAATGTTTCAGTTTTCTGAAAAGATTAAACATTCATTTTGTTTTAAATGTTTGCTTTGTTTGCCTAAAACGAACCATATCAGAGCCTTCAAAAAATCGCTGTCCAACCTGAGGAATTATATTGAGATGTGTAAACATTTCATTTCTGGTGAAAGCTTGAAATGGAAATTGTGCTTTTAGAGCTAAAGTTTCAGTATGAAGTATAGTCAGTCAAATTACTTTTTAATGAATTTGCCCACCAAGTTGCCATAGCCTTGTGGATACACCACAGTGCATTTGTAAGGTTTGACAATGACGTTAGTTAGCATGCAAAAAATCATTGGGGTAATAACGTTAACTAAAGTCCTTTCAGAAATATGTTTTAGCATAATCTTGTCAACTAAACACAATGTAGAAACCTTTCTTTTCTAGTATGATTTCGAGCTTTGCAAATTTTTAAACAAGTATTTAAAAGGTCAAAAGATTTGTGATAAGGGCAAAATAAATGTTCCTATGTTCAGCTGAAACTGCTGTGCAGTTCTTTTCACAAACAGCTTTTATTCTGTAGCAAATTTGACCAAACTACATTAGGCAAAATTCTCATATGGATACACAGAGAGAGAAGATGTTTATGAATTCTTGAGGTTGCACTTTGTCTATATTTTAGATATTCTACTATATAATTAACTTTGCAGCTACATGTCTCATTAAAGGGTTAGTTCACCCAAAAATGAAATTTCTGTCATTTATTACTCACCTTCATGTCGTTCCACACCCGTAAGACCTTCGTTCATCTTCAGAACACAAATTAAGATATTTTTGATGAAATCCGAGAGTTTTTTAAAATTTTTTATCCCCAATAGAAAACAACATAATTATCACATTCAATGTCCAGAAAGGTAGTAAAGACATTGTTAAAATAGTCCACGTGACTACAGCGGTTCAACCTTAATGTTATTAAGTGACGAGAATACTTTTTGTGTGCAAAAACATTAGAGTAAGACTGTTAGGGTTCGGGTTAGTAGAATAAGTTGACATGTACTTGAATAGTTACTTTTAGTCAATAAAATGTCTGTTTGGGACCATAAAAATAATGTGTTACCAGATATTAAGCAGACAGTCTACTAATACTCTAATGATTGGTAGTTGCAAAGTTATTTAAAGTTACAGTAGTAGAAAGTGAACAGTAGTCGACAGTAGTCGAAAGTGAACTGTCGAAATGTGTTACCATTCTTGAATATAACAAGCTGTTTTTCTTCTGTTTATGTATATGTATGTCACTTTGAAAATTTGGGGAGTGTTTGTTTAGGGTTTGATGTTTTTTTGTTTTTTTTTTTCTTTCAAAACCTTATGAGGACTACAATGACTCCACTTCCCTGCTCTAGTTTTATACCAACTTAAAGTATATATTTCTCTTGAGCACTTGGACAAGTTGAAATCTTTTAATACTTAAATCCAGCCTGATCTAGGTGTGCCGAGACTGACACTACTCAGAGGAAGCCGCAGTTTGTTATTGCAAGGCCTAACTGTTCATGTCAAATCTGGAGTGTATCCACCCCATGCCAAGAGCAGGAGCAGAGAAATTACCTCTGGCAGACTAATACAGCTCCTAACAGACACGTCTGAAAGAGGAACCAGACCAAACATTGAGAGCCTTTAGCAGAGCAGAGGACTTACATAGGAACAGTTGACCAATTAGAGGTACATTCTGCAGGTACCTCGGTGTGTGTCATACCTTAGCGTAATGACGGGTGTCTCTATTAGCATGACAGCATGTCAAACAACCTCTTCCTGTGAATGGAGGCTTATCTTAATTGGCTCCGTCTCTGTGGATTGTCTGTGTGGTGAAGTACAGTGGCCGAGAGCTCTGCTTCATGTCTGCCCTGGCCACCACACACCAATATTTCATGTCAGACACCCAAAACGAGTAAGGCATATTTCATCAGATGCTATAAGGGGGAAATTAGCACTGAGGCCCATTTATTTTACCGTTATATGGATCCTGCATCAATCACTGGAGTTTAGCAAGAAATTCCAAACTCTGTGACAATCCAAGGCTCGAGCACCCCTGCCCTAGAGTGCATTCCAAAGGCACACAGTTGCAGGCCCTCTTCTATGTTGAACATGTTTTAAAGTTTGCAATTAATTGAGTGCGTTTATGTGCACATTCTTCATCGATTATGCGCAATAATCTAACAATGTACGTGGTCATGTAAACGCGTTTACATCTTTCCTTTATCGGTGTAAGGTCAAAAATGGCTTAAGCATAAACCGATCGTCACAGCTAGATTTTTGCCCCTTACACCGATTTCGCCCAGCATGTAAACACATTAACTTGCTTTCTGTTGTTTTATTGAAGTGCGCATGTGTGATATGTGACAGGACCGTGTTCTTACTGTGGATTTAAGTGCATCCAGACAGAGTAAACTTTTTTGCAAGAAGGGAGGAAATATATCATAAACTCAGACTTTTTCTTAAGCAAAACAATTATAAAAGTGTGTTGTCATCTCGTGCAGCAAAAGTAGAAGTGGTACAGTCAAAATGCTGCATCTGTAACTGCATGAAATGCCGGCTACGCACAAAAGTTTCTACGGTGGCCGAGAGAGCTCAATGCACTGCAACTGAAGAAAACACATGCAAATAGAAAAAACACCAGCCAATAAAGGAAACATCTTCATCAGTCTGACAACACACGTGCCACAAAAGTTCAAAACACAACCAAATACAGAAACGCGCTGCAAAAGTTCACAACACAAGCAAATACAGAAACACGCTAAATTCACAACACAAGCAAATACAGAAACACGCTAAATTCACAACACAAGCAAATACAGAAACACGCTAAATTCACAACACAAGCAAATACAGAAACGCGCTGCAAAAATTCACAACACAAGCAAATACAGAAACGTGCTGCAAAAGTTCACAACACAAGCAAATACAGAAACGTGCTGCAAAAGTTCACAACACAAGCAAATACAGAAACGCGCTGCAAAAGTTCACAACACAAGCAAATACAGAAACGCGCTAAATTCACAACACAAGCAAATACAGAAACACGCTGCAAAAATTCACAACACAACCAAATACAGAAACACGCTTCAAAAGTTCACAACACGCGTTGCGTGTTCTGTATTTGGTTGTGTTGTGAACTTTTGCAGCGTGTTTCTGTATTTGGATGTGTTGTGAACTTTTGCAGCGCATTTTTGTATTTGGTTGTGTTGTGAACTTTTGCAGCACATGTGTTATTAAACCGATGAAGATGTTTTCTTATTTGCTGGCGTTTTTTTCTATTTGCATGTGTTTTCTTCTATTTGCAGCTCGTTGAGCTCCCTCGGCCACTGTAAGTTTCTCCTGAAAGACGCAGCAGTTCCAACTCATTTGTTTATGGATCACAACATGTAAGTATGTTTTATTATTTGTGGCTCCGCTAGCCTGCTAGCTAACTGTTGATGATTGTTTAGCTACGGGTCTCTCGCTTTTGTAAGAATGTTTATTGATCCTTAAGCCCGGAAAACACCAAGCCGACGGTCGGCCGTCGGGCAGTTTTTGTTTGTCGGCCGATTAAGTTTTCTCAGTGTGTTCTGCACATGTTGAATTGGCATCGGAGCTTGTTGGTCATTCGGGCCATCTGATCATTCTGATTGGCTGTTCAGCTACTGCCACCTGCTGGTACGGAAAGGCATTTCTTCTTACGCAGGCGCAGAACGGACATGCTACTTGGCCGTCGGGTGTCGAGCGTCGGTTTGGTGTGTCAGGGCAACTTTGGACCCAGACGCTGCTGACGTGAGCCAACCCTGCCACTAGTTCGTCGGTGTTGGCTTGGTGTGTTCCGGGCTTTAGAACTTACCACTCTGAAATGTCCTGTAAAGTCTGTGCTTACATGTGTTCTGCACAATCCTCTTGTTCATAAGCATTCTTAGGGTCTGAATCGGACTCAAATTGGTATGGCAAAATTGACGGCATTGTTAACCTGAGCAGATGAAACTCGCGGTTATGGTAAGGGGCATGACATTTTCAGAACACACTCTAAGCGGTTCGCCAATCACAAAACACGGGGCCAGCTAGCCAATCAGAGCATGGGATGTAGAATATAGTCATGCAGAAGAAGGCATTAATATGTGCTTTATAAGTACTAATAAACCACCAATATGCAAGCTAATAAGCAACTAGTTAAAAGTGAGAATTGTTCCCCATACTAAAGTGTTACCAGTAACTATTATGTTGTGTACATATATTCAAGCTTTAAGGGAAATATGACTGTTTTACTTGATGGATACACTGATGAATACATGATATACAAGTTTTTCAAAACAAAATTTAACCAATAAATGAAATACGAAACCAACCAATGGATGCAAAGAGTACATTTCTAAGAACTTGGAACATGTGTTCAAAGACTTGATTTTTCCTGTTAATCTTGAACACTCTTAATGATCGCTGTTCATCTGACACTTTGGTCGATATGAAAAAAACAAACAAACGACTTCTTCATAATGACCTAGTAACAAAAAAAAAGTCAATGTTCACATCAGCAAGATTCATCACCTGCTCATTTCAGTCACGTATTCTCTCTTCTGTCCTCTTAGTTGGTGCCACTTCCTCTTTAGCGGGCCTTGGCTCCCCTGGGTTTGGGGCAAATGTGGTACAGAGGCAAAGCTAGGCTTCTAATGAAGCCTTGCCGCTATCTCCCCCTGACCTCGACGAGATGGAGCTACAGAATAGTTTTATAATACTCTATTCATGTTTCACTCTCTCTCTCTCTTATTAATCTGTTCTTTCCTCTGGCCATTTTTCAAATCACTCCTTTTGTTTACTCATGAATATTTTTGCGGCTCATTCCTGGGTGGCTGCAGGGCTGTTTGGCCGCTGGCCGTGCTCTGCGGTTGGAGGTAGGAGAAATACTTCTCTCTTTCCCTGGGTAATTTGCAGCAAGAAGACCCTGTATTTCATCATAGGATAATCTAACCTTTGAGGTGTTCTCTAGTCTGCTTGCGAGCCTAAAATAGGTCACTTAAGCGGGCTTAGCGTGGCAGAGCGGGCAGATCCAGCAGCCTGATGCCCAGGGGAGGGAGAGCCACAGTAATTGGTAGTTATGACTCCGGGGTTCCATAAACGAGGAACAAAGCTGGCCCACCTATTGTCACATTTAGGACAACGCCGCTCCCGGTGCCGATAAGAACGAAGGATTCATTAGATCTGTGCAATCCTAATTACCGCCTATATAAATAAATAAAAGAGCAGTCACCTGAAAAGTCAGTGTCCTTCATATTTAGATTAGTGCGCTCTCGGTGTTTCGTATGGAGGGGTAATAATATTATCCGTCTATAAAAAGCACCTGACATCAGGCTAATCTGTCACTCGTTCCAGTTTCTTTCTGTCTGTCTGTCTGTCTCGTTCTCTCTTTAATGGAGGGAGCTGGAGAAAGAAAGGGAGGGGGGCTAAAGGCATAATGAAAAGGCCTAAATGACAGAAGCCTGACAGTAGGATTGGCTGGTAAATGACTCCGGAGTGGCTTGCCTGCAGAGAGAGGCTGAGGGAAGTTCCCAGAAGGACTGATTAATTCCAGTCACAGTGGCTGCCGGGGGAGCAGCAGGGTTAGCGGCAGCGCGTAGAGGAGCCTATTACCACTCCACATCTAATCAGAGCCAGAGCGACCCACTCCCCGCGACAAACTTTCCGGGGCTCGCTCCCATTCGTTCCACACGGGGACTTTAAATACGGGGGAGGTGAGCCCAGGCCAGGAGTTTTGGGAGGGGTACAAAGGATTTGCTTTTCAAAAAAGATGGTTAGGAGCTTGCTAAGAAATCCTCTTCCCTGGCTTTTGCTGGGAGAAGATTCCAGGAAGCTTTGATAGTGACAGACCTTCCTGCGCCGCAGCTGAGCGTGTGACCAGATATGAATGTGCCGTTGTGTTTAATCCCAGCGGTTTCACTCCGAGCTCTCCGAAAGTATGTCACTGATACACGCGCAGCTCGCAGACATCAGTGTTACGCCAACTGGGCTACGGATGTGCCGAAGACAGACATAAATAAATGAAATAAAATTACACATCCCATGCCTGTTAAAAAATGCATTTTTTTTTACCACTTCTATACGGTATGAGATAAGCACCTGAGCTTTGATGTGAATGATGTAAATGACATAAAAATTAAATGTACAGTTGAGGAAACAGCCTTCTATCCCGAAACATAATACAGAAGCTAATGACAGAGGTGCATGTTTGAAACACAGGCTGGCATAATGATATGCTTCACACGGGAGTTTGGAGGTGTTTTGTACTGACACAAACTTCATCGGAGACAATCAGAGACAACTCAAAGACAACCGAGGCAACTCTTTAGTCATTGTAAAATACCAAAGAAATACCATGGTAATACCAAATGGTAATGGTCAATGACAATGAAGAAGAGGTTCAAAGTCTAAGAAAATAAAAATAATAATAATAAAAAAACAGTACAGTACATAGTAAAATAAACTTTTGACTTTGTAAAATGATTGAATGATGGTTCAGTTTTCGGAGGGTTGTACCACATGACATTTTACAGCCTATATAAAGAGGTCAAATTATCCAATATTTTAAGAGATTTGTTGACCTGTTCTTGATACATAGTCATTGGAGTGCTTTCTGTTATATAATTTCTTGTTTTGTTTGTCCTGCATATTTCTGCATATTGGTTGCACCAAATGGCAGACAAAATATCACACATTTTTCTTTAAATATATGATATTTTAACAAAAACGCTTCACTGTTTTCTTTAAAGATAATTATAAAAAAAAAGTGATTTTTTCCCCTATGATTTCAGGAACAGTTGTATCAACTTGACTTTTTTGACATTTATGCCATCCCATAATCCCAAAATAGGGATTTTTTTCAAGCTCACATGACCACATTTGTTTTTATGCATATTTGTGACCCGTGCTGGCAAAATGAATGGGAATGTGCACAGGCTAATAAGAGCTACAGGCTAAAGCTGCTTTTAGCTGCTAAAGCTGCTTTTTGGGTTAAAAAAATCAATTTTTGAGCATGTACATAACCAGCCAATGTTCAAAACTGTGTCCTTACTTTAGCCCGATTCACAACGGTAAGCTTGTAATATTGTTTTATAATTCAGGTAGTACTGGTGGGTTTTCGTGGCAAATTCGAGCATGTCGCCGTTTGTCTATGCATCATTGCGTAATGTCTGTATACATAAAGAAGGAGTCCCAGCTAGGCTATATCACGTGTGAGGTGGATCATTTATAGCCTTTTCTCACAGCAGATGCAATAATTAAACTTATCATTTTTGATGGCGGATTGTATGTTATGACAAATTAGCATTAGAAATTAGACTGTACAGAAATTGAAATCTACAGGTCACGCTAATACACACTAAATACACATAGTCACTCAATGCTGATGTTGTTAACATTAACAATCTTAGAACAAAGTATAACAATAATAATTTGCATGGTTTGGCGTGATCCGAGCTAAGCGATCGTTAGATTTAATCACCATTGGCAGCATGATTTACTGTAATGCTTTTTTTCCCTCAGTCAGAACAAAGGTGGCATACATGTTACTTACTTGTTCAGATGACATTTTCCAGTGAAAATTCTTATTTTGGTCATACTTCCAAGACTACAATCTGTGATTCTGTATTCACACCAACAACTGGCACTTCCCCTCAGTTTGGTAGTTTGGTATTGTTTTAAAGCGCAGCATTACAACTTTGTGAATATTCATAGCAAATTCATGATGGCATGAGTCTGAACCAATGAAAAGTGATTTTCAAATTCATTTTGCTGTAAAGAAAATGATCTTACTCGCGCTGACTGGCACATTCGAAGCGTTCGCACAAAGACGCCTCAGAGATCGCACGATCCCGATATACACATATACACCAAATTACAGTATTTCAAACAATCTGTCTTGGCGAGTATTCATGCAAACATTATCTGTTAAGTGAACGTTTGGTTAATTGTTGGGGAAAAACATCTGATGTTCTGTGTAACATTATCCGTGCGGTGCAGTAAGTCTTAATATACTGTATAGGCTGTCTGTTTCATTTATGTTAATCAAACAATTGAGGTATCATGAAAAAAAAAAAAGTTTAATATATATTTTTCCTATAGATATGGGTTTTGACTTGGTGTGTGCCAAATTTAGTGTTATTACCAGGGAATTTAAGGCATGGGGTTGCTATAGGTGATTTTGTTTTGGAACCTTCAGAAAACTTTAAATCGATTTTTCTCAAAACTGACTTTGCTGACTTTATCGACCTAAAACAGGTGTAGCTTAGTCATTTTTTGTCTGATTCCAACAAATCATACATCATTTTGAAGGTTTTTTAAATAGAGAATTTGAAAATAACAATAACTCATTTTTGAAAATTTGTTCATTGCGACTCATTTTGCCAGCATGGGTCACATTTATAGACCAAGCGGATATATTCAGTAATGTAGAATGTTACATTTTCCATATGTATAGTATTCCACATCCCTCTGTGCTCCTTTAGTCCACTGGCAGAATCATAAGTATCGTTTCTTTCCCTCTCTTTCTCTCTCTCTCTCTGTCTCCACTCAGTCTGAGACACGCTGCCCTCCTGCGCTGACAAAGGTTATGAATAATACATATTAAGTACTGAACTAAAGCCTGTAACCGAACTGTTAAAATATTGATCTTGCCCAATCATAATAAAGCAGAATTACTGAAAGTGATCCATCATCCTTAACGTTTAGCGTCCCTGGCTTCAGCTGGCTTAACTTGCTCAATTTCTCCTCACCATGAAGCTCCATCACAACTCCATTATGACGAAGATTGTATCACAGCGGCAATTGCTGGTTTACTAGCTGACTGTTGTCATGCAAATGAAGTGACAACAAATCCATAGAATTATTAAATGTATTTAGATGCATACTCTGTGGACGAGTGGAGTATTTACCACTGCTTTCCATATTCCTCATGTACGGGTTTTGTAGGCATCTGTACTTGTGCATGTTTGAAAGCATTATATGTATGCAGTTTGTGAATGTGTTTTAACGCTGTCTTTGTTTCATGTGGTCTTTAATGTCCTTGTGGGTGACTACATACTTAACTAAGCCAGACATTTCCACATCTAATGACTTTTTAAATATTAAAACTGGTCCGCATCGTCACAATTGTGAGCTCTTAATTTACTGAGCAATTAAGTCCAGACCCTCATTTATCAAGGGCTGTTCATTTGCTCCAAACCTCGTCACTTTTTATTAATTGATGCTATAGAAAACACTGAGGTAAAATTAATGTGCACACACCCGAGGTCACGCCGCCAGTCGTTGGTAACTATTGCTGAACTAGACGTGAGATAAATAGTAACGTCATTTCACCGATTACACCTGAGATACGTGGAGACATTAAGCATTACTCTGGGGATCATCCTCAGCCGAGGAAACGGCTGGAAAAGACTAGCTGGCTTTTTCTGTGACCATCTGTTTTGCAGGAAAATTATCTTAATGCTGCTAAGAGGCAAAACAATTATAGCCTTAACCTTTGAGCCCGCACCACTCTTCTATTTCATCCTTTACTTTCCAAAACACTTCTTCAATTCTATGGAACTGAGTGCCAGAGGATGTTCTGTTAGTGCCAGTGGGTTTTACAGTGATTGAGAATGGTTTTGATGCTCATGATTACATTATATATATAAAGTATACTCAAAAAATTTAAGACTTTTTTTAAGATTTGCGCAATTTAATTAATAGTAAAATTCCATCAAATTGAATTGAGTAATCCTTGCGCATTTTAATTGAATAATTGATTAAGAATTGTTCAGTTATTCAATTAAAATATGTAAGGATTATTCATTTCACTTTGGTGGAATTTTACTAATAATTAAAGGGTTAGTTCACCCAAAAATGAAAATTCTGTCATTAATTAATCACCCTCATGTCGCTCCACACCAAGACCTTCATTCATCTTCAGAAAACAAATTAAGATATTTGCAACCTGGTCTCATAGGAAAGACGTACCTGTTGGAACTTTTTCACGAGTCGCCAAAATATGTACCAATGTGTACATATCACTGCAGTTTCCAACAGAAATGAACGCTAGAGGCAGTAAAACGGCAAGCGCTTTCATACACAGTTACGATAACGGGTCAGATTATGGATTAATAAAGACTCGTTTTCACGTCTCCTTGATGTGGTTGTGGGTCTCCGTCGGTAGAAATTGCGTTCCAGGGGAGGAGAAATGGGAACGCGGGGGACCGCGATGTGACCACAAAGGGTACTTTCACAGGGGCTCAAGCCCGCCCCCCCCCCCATTTTTTGTCAGAAAATTATCTTAGGCTATCTTTGGTCGCAAGACCGGGAAAAAGGCCGTCTTTGAACCTCTCTTACTGTACGACATAGGACCAATGATTAAGAACCACGATCACAGAAATCGCCACGATTGTTTCACGATGGCAATCTTTCATCTAGGACAGCCAAAAATCGTGCAGTGTATCCCGGGCTTAAGACGAGGAAGCCCTGGGTACGAATCCCGTGAAAGGCGAGTCACAGTAAAAGAGCTCAAAGAGAGATCTAAACAAGCTAAAACGGCATGATTACGGATGCTTTTTATGTCACATTTGCTTTTGTTAACACTTGGGTAGGTTTAGGTGTAGTGTTGGTGGTACGTTATTTTAAAACACAATGGAGTGCAAATTTCACATCAGAACTGCTGTGATTCGTATAAAAACCAACGTCATAAAAACTTAGCATTATTCACGTTTATCTGTTCCGGGGAAAAAAATGAACGCGCTTTTAGCGCCACTCAGTGGACATTTCACATCGAAACTGCAGTGATATGTACGTATTGGTACGTATATTTTGCGACTCGCGAAAACATTCCCACAGGTACGTTTTTCTAATGAGACTGGGTTGGATATTTTTGATAAAATCCAATGGCTTTGCATTTGATAAAATCCGATGGCTCAGTGAGGCCTGCATTGACAGCAAGATAATTTACACTTTCAAATGCCCAGAAAGCTACTAAAGACATATTTAAAACAGTTCATGTGACTACAGTGGTTCAACCTTAATGTTATGAAGCGACGAGAATACTTTTTGTGCGCCAAAAAAAAAAATAATAATAATGACTTTATTCAACTATATCTAGTGTTGGGCGATTTCAAAACACTGCTTCATGAAGCTTCAAAGCTTTACAAATCTTTTGTTTGAATCAGTGGTTCAGAGCGTGTATCAAACTGCCAAAGTCACGTGAACCATTGAAATTTCAAAACGTTTCGAAACACTTGTGACGTAACGAAGCCTCGTTTACTGAAATCACGTGACTTTGGCAGTTTGATACGTACACCGAACCACTGATTCAAAACAAAAGATTCATAAAGCTTCGTAGCTTGACGCACAAAAAGTATCCTCATTGCTTCATAACATTAAGGTTGAACCACTGTAGTCACATGAACTGTTTTAAATACGTCTTTACCTTTCTGGCCATTGAAAGTGTTAATTATCTTGCTGTCAATGCAGGTCTCACTGAGCCATTGGATTTTATCAAAAATATCTTAATTTGTGTTTCAAAGATGAACGAAGGTCTTACGGGTGCGGAACGACATGAGGGTGAGTAATTAATGACAGAATTTTTCATTTTTGGGTGAACTCACAATTTAAGTTGCGTAAATCTTAAAAAACAAACAAACAAAAAAAGCTTCATTGCCTATATTAACACATATAGTATTCATATTGCCCACCTAAGTAGAGCGGTGGTGCGTTCCAGAAATGAATAGTGGCAGTGGCGTATGTGCTAGTAATAGCGCATAGCATGCTGAACTCAGCAGAAAACTAGGTTAAAAATGCACTATGTACCTATTTAACACAATCTTCTGTAATATTGGCTTTTTTGAAGCATTAAGAGTGAACTGGACAAAAGAACGGAGATTTGGGCATTTGAAGTTCTGCAGTGTTTTCTATTCAGTAAATCTGACTGAATAGTGATATAAGCAGTTTAAAGCTACGGGTTTAGTTCTATTGATTAGTTCCTAGACTAATTCTCAGTTCTCTCTAGAGAACCCTTTTAATAATTTATCATGTAAAGTAACCCAGAAATCACTTATTTTATATAATATGTTAAGACATTTATGAATACATGTAATGTAAATATATTTATAAATTAATATTAATATATGCAGCTTGCTGTATATATGGATATTCTGTTGTTTCACTTACTCTCTGCTTGAAAGTGAAGTGCGAAACACGCCTTATAACAAAATGTCATCGTTGTTGTAACATGACGGGATGTTCTCAAGACAAATGCTTTCAATATTCACTGCTATACCTTGTCAGAAGCCCTTTCTGAAAACACTCATAATTTCTTGAGGACAGCTCTCGGGCTGTTGAGAGTCGTGGAAGAGCAGGCACTAATAATAATGTATCAATCTGCGACAGCGGGAGATGAAATAACGTACAGCGGTCCACGAGCCTCAGTCGCTGCTCCGCTCTTGACCTCTGACCCTGGGCGGTATTGGGGGCTGTGATGGTTCGGTGCCAGGCGCGGCTGTGCAGAAGCAGCCCGGGTGCTAATACGCTCCCATTCCTCATTCAGACAGTCAACAGGGCCAGCAAAGCACTGGGGCAAAATATTCTGTCTCCCACAGCAGACGGTAATAAATTGTCCTTTCATCGATGTAGAAGATAAATTTTTTCTCTTTCTCTCTCACACTCACTCACACACACACTTACACATTGACGGGTTTTTTTCCGCCCCTCGGGAGAAGAACCTGGTCTGGGTTTTTTGGGCCACTAGGCAGGTGAGGAACGGAACACAGTCCTGCAGTGTTTCTGGAGGAAATGTGTGCGTTAGAATCCGTGTCCAGCGGGGATCTCGTGGGGAAAGCTTGGGCTAACCGAAATAAGCGAGTGCCATATTTAACGGCGCCTCTACTAAAGAACCTAATTACCTAATGAGAGTGTGCGCGAGGACTAGAACTACTTTTTTTTAAAAGGAGACTACGAATGAGAAACAGAACAAAAAAGAGTGGGAGGGCCTGCGTGTGTCACCATACCCCCTCCAGTTTGCCTCACCACAGCTCGGCTTCCGCTTTGTAATTGTGCAATTAGTGCCACAGCTTGGTTTTCATATATCACAAATGGCTGAGTGGAGGTATTACAGTACGGAAAGTTCCAGCCTAGCAGTCTTGGCTGGGAGCAGGGCATTAGGGCCAGCGGTTTGTAAAATGTGAGCCAATTTATCATGATCTGTTATCCTCTCACGCCCACCACTCTCAACCCCAATGCCTCGTCTTTCCGCCTGACCTTGTGCCGCTTTTTGTGGGGGTTCAATTTGCTCATTGTTACTCGCTTGCATAATTTCAGCAGCCGCACGCACACGCGCACCCGCGCACTAGCGGCAGATAAACATTCCTGCAGCTGATTACCGCTGCTGCCACTTCCCTGCCTCCGTCACCCTCTTTCTCCTTCTCTCTCTTTATCTTTATCTCTCTCTCCCTCCAAGTGAACTCTATTTATTTACATGCCGAGGCTAAACGGGATTCATTTGTAAGATGGCAGGCTGCATAGCTCTTGTAATTCTTCCTAACCGGTCGCCGCGTTAGCTGTCATAAGCGGCGCGCTGGAGGAGAAATCCTCTAGCGTTGTGCAGCCGGCCTCTCTTCTCCCTGTCACCCACACATCACACCCATCTCCACAGCTGCAGGTTGCCACGGCGAAGATTTACAATGCACGCCTATTCACTCAAGCGTCTCTTCTCTAACCCTCCCCTCGTCGGTTCCCTCTGCTCCTCGCTCTCCACGCTCCTCTTCTTTTCCTTTGTGAAATCTGTCGCTCTCTTTCTCTGCCCCGACTCCCTCGGCTCACGCTGGCTTATCGCCCCCGGCAAGCCCCCGCGGCTCCTCACCACGGCAACCAGCTGGCCCTCGAGCGGGGAGCGGGGGGCGAGGGCTCTGGGTTTAGGCTGATACGACGCTCGGGCTGCAGGATCCCTCCTGACCTGCCAGAAGATCAGTCTCTTACACCCTTATCTGCCATCTTAAAGCCTGCTTAGAAACGCCTGTGCTCTCCTGTCTTTCGGTGCTCAGTCTCACTCCTTTCTTTCCAAAAGCTGCCGCAGTGGTTTATCCAGCGGGGTTTTTGTAAGCCAGATCCTCGAGGCCCCTGGTCTTACGCGATCGAGGGGGCCACCGTCCCACCCTGCGCCGTTTCCCACAATCCCCTTCGTCGAGGCAGAATCACCGTTATTAACTGATTGTAATCTAAGGCAGAAGGTAAACTGATCACTCACGGCTCTGGCTATGAGAAATAAAAAATAAAAAAATAAGGCAACATTTTGTTTACTCCTCCGTGACAGACTCTCTATCAAGTGGTATCATTTGAATTCAGCAAGCCTACACAGGTTATCATCTTTGCCAGAGGAAAGGAGAAACACAATAACAATAATAGTAATATCAATAATGATAATAATTATCACAAAGAACATGCCCATCTTGACAGATTATTTTCAATCACAACTTTGCGAATGTCATTGTGGATTCATGGTAGGAGACGCGCCGCATGATGTCTGAGTGGGATTCTGTCTGGCACGACATTGTTATATTTCTAGGCAGATAACTTTTTGCCATGTCTATATAATCTGTCTGTCTGTCAGAGTTCAGCCATATGTATGATTTGAATCTGATATTGTAGGTATAGGTGGGGGTGTGTATATATTTTTCTTTCATTGTTTTCTCACTTTAAATGACTGTCACAGTATATTATCGCTGAATTTTCAAATCATAAAATGCATCAATACACAATCATGCTTCATTCTTTCTACATATGTTGTCTTTAACGCGGTGACACAATGTTTATGTTCACACAGAATTTTAAGTTCTCAAATGCATTGTAAAACGTTTGCCTTCAGAGACGAAGGTGTGTCATGTTCACCTGAACTTTGTGTTGTTTCTTTCTATCTGTCTATATCTGCTCAAGTTCTTGTGTCTGTTCATTCAGCAGCTTTTTCTTTTTCACTGCCACAAGAGGTTTCACACCCCTGCATGCGCAAAGTGAACAAGCACAAGTCTAATTACTTTCAGATGTGGTTAATGTTACAAACATTGGTCCCACTTTATATTAGATGGCCTTAACTATGTACTTACATTTAAATTAATCATTTGGTACAATGTACTTATTGTGTGCATACATGTTTTTACATTGTACTTGTATTTTTAAAAATACCTGCATGTAATTATATCTGTAATTAATTTCTGTAATTACATTTATAATTACACTGTTTACCCATCCCTTACACCTTACAAGGGTTAGTTCACCCAAAAATGAAAATTCTGTCATTAATTACTCACCCTCATGTCGTTTCACACCCGTAAGACCTTCGTTCATCTTCAGAACACAAATTAAGATATTTTTGATAAAATCCGATGGCTCAGTGAGGCCTGCATTGACAGCAAGTTAATTTACACTTTCAGATGCCCAGAAAACTACTAAAGACATATTTAAAACAGTTCATGTGACTACAGTATACAGTACAACAATATCTATACAACAATATAGGCGATTTCAAAACACTGCTTCATGAAGATTAGAAGCTTTACGAATATTTTGTTTCACATTATTGGTTCTGAGCGTGTATCAAACTGCCAAAGTCACGTGAACCATTGAAATTTTGAAATGTTTAGAAACACTTATGACGTAACGAAGCCTCGTTTACTGAAATCACGTGGCTTTGGCAGTTTGATACACGCTCTGAACCACTGACAAAATATTCGTAAAGCTTCGAAGTTTCATGAAGCAGTGTTTTGAAATCGCCCATCACTAGATATTGTTGAAAAGTCATTTGGTTTTTTTGGTGCACAAAAAGTATTCTCGTCGCTTCATAACATTAAGGTTGAACCACTGTAGTCACATGAACTGCTTTAAATATGTCTTTAGTATCTTTCTGGCCATTTGAAAGTCTAAATTATGTTGCTGTCAATGGAGGCCTCACTGAGCCATCGGATTTTATCAAAAATATCTTAATTTGTGTTCCGAAGATGAACGAAGGTCTTACGGGTGTGGAACGGCATGAGGGTGAGTAATTAATGACAGAATTTTCATTTTTGGGTGAACTAACCCATCATTTAACCCACCATTAAACCTGACCATACCAACAAAACTGTCCTAAACTTACCCGTATCCGCCTCAATAGCAGCACAAGTGTTTTGCAATACAACATGAACACATTAAGTACATTGTACTTATTTTTTCATGTAAGAACATAGTAGTAAAGGACACCTAATATAAAGTGGGACCCACACTTTTTAGGACTTTTATTTGTTCCTCGCTACATATTTTGTTGTTGTTTTAATGAGACCAATAATTGAGGCCTTGTTGCTAAAAATTTGAACTGTATCATTGAACAGGGTTCTTCTGTTGGGTAAGGTAAAATGTTAAAGATTCTAACAAACAGATAATAGCCTGGTTTCACAGACAGGGCTTAGATTAAGCCAGGATTAGGCCTTAGTTCAATTAGGACATTTTTTTTTCTTAGAAAAAAAAAAAAAAAAAAACATTACCGATGTGCATCTTGAGACAAAACAATGGCACTGACATATTTTAAGATATGTCAGTGCAAGTTGCTTTCATTTAAATCAGCTCAATAATGCATTTTAGTCTGACCTCGCTTAAGCCTCGTCTGAGAAACTGGAGGAATGTGTTTAAGTGTTAAACCGCATTGTGCAATCTCAAGCTAATCTCAATTAACAGATCTGAATACATGTTGGATATAATTATAGATGTATTAAAACCTAATTCGCAAGCATTGTGCTTCTTAGAAAGAGATTTTAAACCTGATATTTCTAACTTTCTTAATTATCAGTTATTTGCTAAAATCATGGTTGACATTTTGAGGTATAAAATAAAATAAAATAAAATTGTTACTAATATATTCTGATGCTGTTAGAAAATATTTTTTTTTTGTTTTTTTTTCACATGTATATTAGGTACTGTACACATGGCACCTTTTTTGTAGAATGTCATGCATATTAATTTTGATAGTGAAATGATATGAATCAAAGTTACAAAATGATCCTTTATGTTTTTACACTTAAAACAAAATCACAAAGGTGATGCATGAGAAAGTCCGAATTAACATGTTGAACTGGATCTATTTCTATCCTGTTGATGTTAGGACCTGGCAGACAGTGATTCTCTACCACAGGTCAAAGGTCACTCTGTCCAGTGTTGTGGCTGACCTGTCGGATGACATTGCTTAAATATTCTCTTCTCTTCAGCTAGAGGAAAAGAGAAGTGAGGAGCACACACCGACTGCTGATCAGAGAAGAATACTAAACACCTTCCTGCTCATCTCCCTCTCCTCCTCTCATTTTCGCTTCCTATTTCTTTCCCCATCATTCCGTCCACACCCCTCCTCCTCCCCACTCCTGTCTCTTTTACATGCTGGCATAGTAGAAAACATTCTATTCTTTGCAAGTTATTTTGAATCTGTTTAATAGCACACAAAAAAAAAAGAAGAAAAATGTGCGGCAAAACTCACGGGAATGACCTTGAACTCCTCCACCACCACCTCCAACTTCACAGAGGGAAGAAATTGCACAGAAAGTCAAATCTGCCCAGTTTGGTTGTCGTTTTCTCCCATTCATAGTCAGCGCTAGCCCACAAGCTCACACTTACAGGGGTGACACGCCGGCTAATTGAAATTTATTTGCAATTATGTGACTACAATAAACACAATCTTCCTTTTCTTTCATTAATATCTCCATGGCCCATGAGGAACAATCTCCTCGCTGCTTTTTACAAGCCGAGGAGAAGCAGCCCGCGTTGTAATAGCACGGAGAGTTAATGTAGCTTGAACAAGGATCCTAATTGTCCCTGTCTCTGTCATATTTGTCTACTCCAACAGGCCTAAATACCACAGCGATTAATTACCACCGGGCAGGTACGCCGAGGCAGTGTTTGTGTGGGTGTGTATGTTTATATGTGAGCATGTGTCTTGCTGTATAATCTGGTAAAATATTCCCTGACAAACAAACGCGCACACACGTAGCCGTCGTGGTTCATGTTCAACCCCTAGTAAAATTTTCTGTGCCACACAGGTGGGCTGGAATGGGATAGATCATTTGGATGATTATGTTGTGACTGCACGTGAAGTTCACGAGTCTCACCTCCTCGAGATTTCCGTGTTGAAATTATTTTCCCACCATGCATCTCTCGGCGGTGGTAGCTCCCACCTACTCATCAGCGCGTGCATTAGTTGTGATCAGGGCGATGACTGCGTGTTTACGCACCTCCTGAACGGCTGCAGATCGCAATTTAGCCTTGACCTTTCCGCTGGGCCGCCGAGGCTAATGATGGTGCAGGGACAGCAGGTGTGTTGCATTAGTCCAACTTCACTGGCTGAGCAAATGAACACACACTTTATCACCAACACTGCCACCTCCTGACTGTGAGTATTGAATCTTACGTACACACACACACTAACACACTAACACTGACATATATACTTGTTTGTGATCTATATTATGGCAGGACATGGTGTAATTCTATGGTTGCGCATGCCCAGTTAGTCAGAGCCTTATAGGCAGTAATTTTGTATGAAAGTACCACCTAAGTAAACTAAGAACCTCTACACATTTCACTGAGATTTAGGCATAATGAAGCACATATTTAATGAACACAATTTCTATTTACGTGTAGAAATGGAATCATACATCCACACTTCCTTTAAAAACGCATTTAAAAGCATCTAGATAGGATGTAATGCACCGATATTAAAATTCTGGCTGTCATCAATATGCCAGTTATTATTTTCATGTTATGGCCGATAACCAATAAATGGCAGATATTTCAATTCTATTCCTATAATATTGTCTACATTTAAAGGGATAGTTGAAAAAATTAAAATTCTGTCATCATTTACTCACCCTCAGGTTGTTTCAAACCTGTATGAATTTCATATTTTAAAGACTGTTGGTAACCAGACAGTTGACAGTAGCCGTTGACTTCCATAGTAGGAAAAAAATACTATGGAAGTCAATGGCTACTGTCAACTGTCTGCACTCTAAAAAAAAATGCTGGGTTAAAAACAGCCCAAGTTGGGTTGAAAATGGACAAACTCAGCGATTGGGTTGTTTTAACCCAGCGGTTGGGTTAAATGTTTGCCCAATGTGCTGGGTAGTTTTATTTAACCCAACTATTGTTTAAAAATGACTATATGGCTGGATTAAAATGAACCCAAAATAGGTTGGAAATTAATAATCAGACACATAATTACTACAATAATAATCAAAAGGTGAACATTTATTAAAAAGCAATTCAATAAACGTTTATTGTTTAATTATTATTCATTAATAAATGTTCATTTATAAAACATATTAATAAATGTTAATTTATAATATGTTTTGGGTTCATTTTAAGCAAGCAATACAGTAATTAAATAGTTGAAAATACTACCCAGCAAGTTGGACAAACATTTAACCCAACTGCTGGGTTAAAACAACCCAGTCACTGGGTTTGCCCATTTTCAACCCAACTTGGGTTGTTTTTAACCCAGCATTTATAGAGTGTGGTTACCAACATTCTTCAAAATATCTTCTTTTGTGTTCAACAGAAGAAAAAAACTCATACAGATTTGGAATAACTTGAGGGTGAGCAAATGATGACAGAATTTTCATTTTTGGGTGAACTATACCTTTAAAATAATTTAAAAAAAAATCTCATTTAGACAGCATTGTACAGTATGAAAAATGTGTATTCATTTTAAGAATCGCTAAAGATTTAACAATGTTATTGAATTGTTTGTGTTTTCGAATATTAACTTTAAGTGTTAAATACCGATACGGTATATACTGACACACTGTGTATTTCTAGCAAACGGAATTTGAACCTTAGTGCCTATGAAGGTTTTGCAGATTTTGGACACAATATGTGTGTGGATATACAGAAGAGGCTAGTCTATCACTGCGGCATTATTAATCACACTACAAACACACAGTATAACATTAGTGAGGTTATGAAGGAAAACACTGTTTTAGGGATGTTTTTATCCTTTGTGTGTGTGAAGAGAGAAATAGACTAGCATGCTAAGACAGAGATCTATTGCACTGACTTCTCTGTTTCTTATTTTCACGTTATATTATGCAAAACATTCCCCTCCACCACTTCATTTCTCTCTCTCTTCCTCTCCCAGTGTCCTCTCCTCTCCTCTCCTCCTCTCTGAAATCCAATCTGAGCTGTGCTCCACGTCTGAATCAAAGAGGAAAATCAGCTTGATTTGGACTCCTGCTGATCCAGAGGATGTGTGTGCGTCTGGATGTGCGTGCGGGTGCGGGGGGAGGGGTGGGAGGCTATTGGTATTCTGATTTTATGTGAGAAAAAGAGAGTGTGTGTGCGAATATGGGACCTGCTCCCACAGCCAAATCAAAGACTGTTTTAATGCCATTGTCTCCTTCCTGTAAAACAGGATCATATTTACTGTCATAATTGCTTGTTGATGTTTTAATGAAATAAGAGAAGCACATAAGCTATCTGTCTGCATGGATGCTCGTCTCGAGAGGCTGACAGTAAGCTCATGGGCTTTCGCCTTATTCTCCCTGTCTGATATTCAAATCCCATATTAGGCACATAAATAAGAGATGCAGTTATTTAAAATGGCTTCTGCACAGTTAAACTGATTTTGCTTTTTCTTATGCTGCTTGTGCATATGCGTGTGGTCTCGCTACATTACTCTCTATTGTCCGGCAATCGGAGTCTAGCCCCGGTGCAGAGGTGGAAGCCAGTGGCGGCGTTTTGGCAGGCTTCGGTGGAGCCCTGATGCCAAGAGCGCAGGTCAGTGAGGCGTGGAGAGAACATCTAAACATGGCTCCTTTCCTCCACGGCCCTGGCAGGGCCAGCATCTCTGTTCTCTGCCCAAGCTACACACGCTCCGTGTTGGGATCTGGACGCACGGCCTGTGTGCGCTAACCGAAAGTCAGATTTATCGCCTTAATGATGCGAATAAATATCGTCCCATGGCAATTTTTTTCTGGGTTGTGCTAGCTTGTGGTTAACAGCTGGTTACAGCTGTACCAACTGAAGACTGGCAGCTGCAGACACAACCGTCATTTTTCTTTCCTGGGTCAATGATCTGATGCACTTTTTTTGTCTTATATAAATTTAATCAAAAATACATTCAAAATGCAATTCATACATACAATGAACCTCGTTTTTGAACGTTTTTCATTTCTTAAAATTTGGTTTCATATTTTTTGGGTGGCATGAATCTGAAATGCCAGGGTGATGAAGAAAAAAAAAAAGCGATTTTTTTTTTTTTTTTTTTTGGCACAATCTTTTATTTTAAATTCATTTATTTCAGTTTAATTCTTTCTTTTTTTTTTTTTTTTTTTAATAAAACAACTTTTCCCCTGGCAAATCAAAGTCATGTGGAGCAACCAACAAAGTCATGTGATCCGACTAAAACTCAATTTGCGTCCCAAATGACGCACTATACACTAAGTACTTATGCACTATGTACTTATCCATGTAGTGTATGAATATTATAAGTTTATTTTGTCATTCAACATCGAAGTCTAATAGCCTCTCCCCCTCCGCTGCGTAATTAAAGTTGCGAAAGTTGAGTGCATGAAGTGTCCAACATTCCACACTTCGTTTTATCCGTTAATTTAGTGCATCATCCGGGTATTTAAAGTGCACTTTTTCTTCTTGGAATTTTATGTTTGAACGCACTACTCACACTATTTATACTTAAAAACGTCTTAGAATAGTGCATAAGTATGCGAATTGGAACGCACCATCAGATTTAAAAAAGTGCAAAACAGGAAGTGATATCTTCGCTATGATATCACTCATGACTCAAGGTCAATAAGTCATGGTTAGTTCAGGCTGTAAATTGTCAGTTGTCATATTAAAAGGTTGTAAATGATCAATTATCATATTAAAATTGATATTTGTAAAAAAAAAAAAAAAATGTATTCAAGGTGTAAATAAATTACTTTTTATGGTAACACTTTATTTTAAGATGACGTAGTTACACGTTACTACATATACTTAGTATAGTTATAACAATAAATTATGCATAATTACAAGTAACTCAAACCCTAACCTTAACTTTATAGTAAGTACATGAAGTATTACTCAGTACTTATTTAATAAGTACTATGTCACCTTTAAAGGCCCACTGAAGTGCCTTGAAACGCGCAGCATTATTCAATGTGTGGAAGACAGAGTGAAGCATATCGAGCAGCTCCTCCCCCTTTTTTTTAAAACAGCCAATAGCATTTAGTTTATATCACAGCTCGGCCAGAGCCCTTGAGCTCGGTAAAGTCACAGTTTAAAGTCACTGTTTCTCCTCCTAATCTCCTCCATATCACTTTAAAATACAGCATTCTGTGCAGAGTTCAAAAGGGTCTAATACGTTTTGTGTTCTGCGCCGACTCGCGCATATGATCCGCCCTGTGCTATCGTGTCTCTGGTCCGGAGCAGACTCTGTGTGCGCTGCGGTGGTTCGCGTGACATTAACGTGAAACCAGACTTCGTCCGCCTCAATGGAAAGCATATTTACACTGTCTGAATCGTTCCCTGTCCTCTATATAGTGCACTATGTGCCATTCACCATGTAGAAATGTGTGAACATGTGACTGATTTCAGTGCAGCTTCAGCGTCTGTTAATAATGTAGGGGGCGGGACGCTTTAGATTCTAGAGAGCATTTGATTGGACAGAAATTCAGATGAGAAGCTGAAGTGCAGAGTAATGTCATCAAAATCATTGAGCCATATTGGCGGAATTCAGAGACTGTAAGTTTTGAATGCTTAATACAAATTTTGTCATTGTTTTGGAGCACACTAGCTTATAGATAAAAGTAAGGCTACCAAATTCATACTAAAAGCCACAAAAAAATTCAGTTTTGTTTACATGGGTGTGCTTTAAATAAAGTGTAACCTTTTTTACTTGCTAATTACAACTCAAGACACTTTAAGAGTCATTGATTTTTTTTAAGTTTTGAGTTTTTCAAAAATATAGGAAATCAATGAAAATACAAAGAGTTTCAAAGAATTTGACACAACTTGATTTTTGAAAGATTTGTCAGAGGGCATAGAATGAATGCAGTCACACTCGTAAAGCACAGGTATGAAACATTCTCAATCAGTTGTGATGTTAACCTCAATTACAGGCTTCCAGAATGTTCCAAACATGCTCATCCCACTGGCAGACTGGGAGGAGAGGAGAGAAAATTAAACACAATTTGACGGGGTGGAAATTGGCCCTCTCTCTGTGTGCCATAACCGCTTCACCTCTGCAAATCACCACCTTGCAGCGTCCAGCTTATTTCCTTTACTGTCAAGCTCGGCATTTTACCCCGTCGCACCCGTGTGCCGCAGCTGTGATTATGGGCATCAGAGCTGCTTGTTAATATATTTGTGTGTGTGTGGACAGTGTGTGATTGTGTGTACGGTCCACATGTGGACAGTCCCTTGACTGACACCCAATCTGCATTCGGCAGGATTGCTTTCTTCTCTCCTGTGTGGTTAAAGGGAGGAGGGATACAAACGACAGCGGATCTCCGTTCACCTAATCAGACATCTTTGATTGATCTGCCCCTATTGCTGACTGTGATTGGTGTCCTGGATGGACAGAGATGGAGGAGCGTCTGGGTATTTGCTTCTGCTCTCCACTGTAATAACTGTAAACAAGTATGCGGTAAAGAGTACGCTAGAATAGAAACAGAGGTACCTGAAATGGGTGCAGACCTAAAGAGAGCAAAACCAAGCAAGAGAGTTGCAGGAAGGGCAGATTGATGGTCATGGCTGTGTAAAGCTCTAGACATGCATGAGGGAACTGATGCTAGCTGTAAGTCTGTCCTAAATCATGAAACCCCATGAACACAGCGAAGGTGACCAGATGACCATGATAAAATATGCAGGGCAGGTCGTGAAGGGTGTCCAAAATCAACATTAAAAGATTAGTTCACTTTAAAATGAAAATTACCCCAAGCTTTACTTACCCTCAAGCCATCCTAGGTGTATATGACTTTCTTCTTTCTGATGAACACAATCGGAGAAACATTGATAAATATCCTGACGCATCCGAGCTTTATAATGGCAGTGAACAGGACCAATGAGTATGAAGCTGAAGAAAGTGTCTCCATCCACATCCATCCATCATAAACGTACTCCACACGGCTCCGGAGGGTTAATAAAGGCCTTCTGAAGTGAAAAAAAAAAAAAAATCCATATTTAACAAGTTATGAAGTAAAATATCTAGCTTCTGCCAGACCGCCTTCCATATTTAACTTAGGAAGAAAGTGTAAACTGGCATCGCGTCAGTTAAACTTTTTCCGTAAGTTGAATAGGGAAGGCGTTGAACTGCAAGAGTTTTACACTTTCTTCATACATTGAATACGGAAGGCGGTCTGGCGGAAGCTAGATATTTTACTTCATAACTTGTTAAATATGGATGTTTTTTTTTTTTTTTTTACACAAACGCATTGCTTTGCTTCAGAAAGCCTTTATTAACCCTTCTGAGCCGTGAGTACGTTTATGATGGATGGATGTGGATGGAGACACTTTCTCATACTCGTGAACACTGTTCACTGCCATTATAAAGCTTGGATGCGTCAGGATATTTATTAATATATCTCCGATTGTGTTCATCAGAATGAATCCTGAAAAAAATGTATCAGTTTCCACAAAAATATTACGCAGCACAACTGCTGAAAATAATACGAAACACTCAACAAGTAAAAAGCATATATCTGTTGTGTTGTGAGTTGATTTGTGATTAATTTTTTAAATAGATTAACAGCCCTTATATTTTTATTTTAAATCATAATGGTTATAAGTTTTACCAAGTGTCCCCTGGGGTCACTTAATGGCTGAATTAACTTTATTACTTTATTAGATGGTGGTCCATAAAATACCAGAATGTATTTACTTTAAAAAAATCATATTATATATTATGCAACTCGATAATATTTGCCGTGTGTTTACTGTAATGTGTACCTTGGCAGAGAGGTTGATCTCCCCAAGCTGAGTCTGGTTCCTCTGGAGGTTTTTCTCATATTTCACCTAAACAATTTTTTTTATTTATTTATTTATTTTTATTTTTGCTGCTATAATCTTCTTTGCCTTGCTCACTAGGAGCATTAAGATACTATTTTCTTTAAACCTGTTTCTAACAGTACAGAAAACCTGACTAGAGTGGACTTGACATGTTTTTCCTAGTCTTTAAACTTTAAACAAATAGTACTGCTGCTTTTTTTTCTCATGATAGAAATAGTAAGAAGCACAGCTGTGTTGATTTAAAATGTTTCTTTATTGCTATCTAAAGCTAAACTAAAGCTTATTCTAATTATTAGGACAAATGACATGCAGAAGACATAAATGGGACTGTCCCGAGATTATCCGGGATGTCTGATCACCCTACACATACCTGAGAAGTGTCTGTTTCACACACTGCCTTTACTGTATAAAACACACTGTGTCCTCAGAGGGCCTCTCTCTTCAGCTCTCTCGTTTCCACACCGACCGGCAGTGTCAAGTTAGGGGATATATTTTCACATGGGCCTCAGGAAGTAGTGGTCTTGCCCAGCCATCATTTGGGGACATTTGTGTTTATGTATGTGAGTGTTATTCGCTGTGCTTAGACATGTAACAAGCTAACTGTGTTAAAAAAATTCATAAGAGTAATATACCGTAATCTACTAACATGTAGTCTATAAAAATATGGAGGTTGTAATTTATAGTTGGTGCTTTTTCTAAATAATTATTTACATTACATTATTTTATTGCAAAACATGGAAACACTTTATTTTACAGTGTTCTTGTTACATGTTACATATACTTACTATAGTAATAGTAAATTATGAATGATTACATGCAACTAAACCAAACCCTAATTTTAACCTAGCATTTCTTTTAGAGTGTAGGGTTAGGATTAGGGTTTGGGTTAGTTGCATGTAATCATTCATCATTTACTATTACTGTAGTAAGTATATGTAACATGTAACAAGAACACTGTAAAATAAAGTGTAATAATACATTCAAGTACAGAATCATATTAATTAGCAGCATGTACTTACTACGGTCTAAAAAATGCTCTGTTAAAAACAACCCAAGTTGGGTTGAACATTTGACAAACCCAGCGACTGGGCTGCTTTAACCCAGCAGTTGGGTTAAATGTTTGCCCAACCCGCTGGGTAGTTTTATTTAATTCAATTATTGTTTAAAAATTACTGTATTTCTGGCTTAAAATGAACCCAAAATATGTTGGAATTGAACATTTATTAATATCTTTAATGAATAATAATTAACATTTATTGAATTGCTTATTAATAAATGTTCACCTTTTGATTATTATTGTTTCCTCTGGTAATTGTGTGTCTGATTTTTAATTTCCAACCTATTTTGGGTTCATTTTAAGCCAGCCATATAGTAATTTTAAAATAGTTGGGTTAAATAAAACTACCCAGCAAGTTGGGCAAACATTTAACCCAACCGCTGGGTAAAAACAACCCAGTCGCTGGGTTTGTCAAATTTTCAACCCAACTTGGGTTGATTTTAACAGAGCATTTTTTAGACTGTAGTAAGTACATGCTGCTAATTAATATGATTCTGTACTTGAATGTATTATTACACATGTAAGCAAGGACACCTTAAAATAAAGTGTAACCCAAAACACTTTTGCTGCTATTAAGGTGGGATATGGGTAAGGTTAGGGATGCGTTTGTTGGTCAGCTTTAAGGTGTAAGGGAAGGGTCAACAGTGTAATTACAAATGTAATTACAGAAATTAATTACAGCTGTAATTACATGCAGGTATAGAAACAAAATTAGTGCATTGTGTCAAATGATTAATTTAAATGTTAGTACAGTAGTTAAAAACACTTAACATAAAATGAGACCAACATGGATTTAAATCAAGTGGGAAAAAAAAAAATTGATTTTTGTGATCAAGCAAAGCAAGTGCTAATTCATACCAATAATAGCAATGAACAATAATGTTCCTTTTCCTTATCTTCACTGCTAAATGCGTGACAAATCCCGACAACTGAATGCGATCAGACCTGTGAATGATTAGCTGGATTTGCTAATTGTGCTGTCGGAGTGTTTTCAAGCTCATTAAGGTGTAGCTCAGGTGTGTTTAAAGAGTTGGTTTCAACACACAGTTTGATCAATAACTCTCTGGTGTAGTACAGCGGTGATCAATTGTATAGTATTGACTATGTTCCATTGTTATCCTTTTCAGGGTATCGTATGTGTGTGTGTGTGTGATAGAAAGAGGATCTATTAGAGCATAAATATAAACATAGCTTGAATGCTGGAGAGATTATTTCTATGGTTATTTCGGGTGTGTATGTTTGTGTGTGTTTTCTGTAAACATTGCCAGGCTGGCAGTAGTTCTGTGCCATATCTCTGCTGTGAGGAGAGGCTGGTACCTGGCATGGGGGCGCTGATTACTCTTATTAAAGCCGAGGAAGTGGGCCACGTTCCAAAGCCTACCGAGCGGGCCGCTTCACTCCACTCACCCACACCGGCCCGCGAGCGAAGCGGGGATGGAGCCAACCACCAGACGGAACCCCACTAACCTGCCATCGCGCTGCCACGGGCTCTGGGGGTGACTGTTGTAGCAGTTGTCAGTTGTTTAACCAATTAATGTATTTCTCTCTTGTTCCTGTGTGTGGCGTGTTATGTCTGCCTCCCTAGGTAATAGCGCCATATTCAAACGCTTCCAGAAATGAAGATCTCACAGCTAGGCTGTTTAAAAGAAACATGAACAGTTGTTTATCGCCTGTTAGAAGTAGAAAGAGACATCCAAGCCGCAATAAAACAATGTGTGTTCTGTCAACATTTAGACACGTATCACTGGAAGCTGTTTAAAGTAGCTGCAGTTTTCTACAATGCATAATCGGAAAGCGATTTGAAATATATACAATATGTAATAAACATTCGCTTAACTAAAGATGAATAAAAATAAACCTCAGTGCAGCATAACACAGACGAGCGTGTAAAGAAGCTGTCAGATGTGTTTCTCTCGCTTCTCTTTGTGATGTTTCCATTTTCTGAACATTGCGGTGTGATTTGTATATTCCTTCGGTGAAAGCCGGTTCTTTCTCTGAGTGCAGATTGGCTTCCAGAGAAGTTATTAAACATAATTGCAAACTAATTAGTACAATGATGGCTTGGCACCTCAGTATTGTGTGAGCCGCTCAATGTGTCTTTACAACATGCATTTAAATTTTACTCTAATTAGTGATGTGTGATTTATGCATGGCTGGGGTGTACTTTGTAACAGTTATTAATAGAGCTGTATAGATCGCATTAGTAATTAATGCACAAATCAAAACCAAATGCAGCATGATCGGAACATTCATGTGGAACACATAAGGACTGAAACTGCATTGGATGTAGCCATGTTTTGTAGAACTTAACATAGTCAGTTCTAAAAGTTCTCTACGGTCATGAATAGTCAGTCACCTTAACTTGATGACATGTAAGAGTGTCCATGAAAAACAGGTTTTAAAATCTTTCATATACACTGTAAAAAATTATTTTCATCATTTGTTATCACAACATTATTTCTTTTGTCAAATCAACTTAATTAATGTGGTTCAGATAACATAATATTTTGAGTTTCTTTTGATTAAAACCTGTCCTGGAGGACCCCCAGCACTGCACATTTTGGATGTCTCTCTCATCTAACACACCTGATTCAACTCATCAGCTCATTAGTAGAGACTGCAAGACCAGAAGTTCAGGACAGGTTTGGGAACCACTGGATTAAACCAATCGCTTTCATTGTATTAACTCAAATTTTTAATTTAAATGAACTCAAAATTTTAAGTCAACCAGGTAACTTACTTTTTTAAGTTAAACCAACAATTCTTTTTTACAGTGTAGTTTTGGAAAACTTTTATACCATTTTAAAGAAATGTTGTGCAATCAAGTAAAGATTAGGGTTGCAAAATTCCTGGAATTTTCAAAGTTGGAAACTTTCCTTGGGAATTAACGGGAATATATTGGAATTAATGGGAATAAACTGGAAATTTGCAACATTGCAGGTTAGCCTATAACAGGGAACTTAAATGTAGTTGAAAAAAAGCATAATCTTGGTTAAAAACAACCAGATTTAAAGGGGACCTATTATGCAAAATTCACATTTGCATGGTGTTTGGCTATAAATGTGTTTTGGCAGTGTGTGTACACAACCACCCAATAATGATAAAAATTCAACCACTCCTTTTTTAATTCTCATAAATCACAAGCAGTGTCTCAGAACAAGCCGTTTCCAGATCCCTGGCAGTGTGACGTCACATTAGCCACAGGCCCCGCCCACGAATGTTGACAGACACTGCCGTTTTAACATAGAATCGCCCTGAGCAAGTTCACAGCGAGTTTACACAGTCCGTCACTGCTGCACTGACAAGAACGTTTCCCAAATGTTTTAGGTGTTCTGTAGCTGGATGGATTAATCCACATAGCTCTCTCCATTTACTCCCTAAATCTGAGCCGCTGAAGACGAGGTGGATTCATTTTGTTTTTGAAGAAAATGCTCCCTCAACTCTACCGAAATTCATTTATGTCTGCACGAATCATTTCACACCGGACTTCTTTGTGAACGAATGTCAATACAAAGGGATAATACAAAACCGAGGTTGAGCTAAAAATTAGTTACTCAAGAATAGATCAGTAACTGTTTGTGATCCAGCTTACAGCCTCCAGAGTGATACTGGATACGGCAGTAATGAAGGTGAGAGCACTTTATTACAGTTCATCGGAGTTGATTTACAGATATAAAGTTTACCAGTTTATTAAGCACCACCCGAAAAGGCATAAGGTCTTTATATATTTGTTTACTGTAGTTGTAACAAGTGTTTCTGTGTACTTCGCTGTGTATGTTGAAGATAATGCAAGGGAGAGAGAGAGAGTTTATGGATAATATTTCAATGCACACTAGCACTGTGTTTTATCAAGCTCTTACAGTGATTTTCTAGAGTGAAAACGGATGCTTCATCTTTTGTGTGAAGTACAATAAACATTATAAAACTCGTTGGTAAACTGGCTTGTACTAATATAGTGGGTAAAAACAAGAAGACAATATAAGTTATAACCGTAATTAAACTAAACTATACCTGTGTTATCTCAGCTATCCGAGCGCAGCAGCTCATTTGCATTTAAAGGGCACACACTGAAACGGCGCGTTTTTGCTCAACCCCAAAAAGTGGCAATTTTAACATGCTATAAAAAAATTATCTGTGGGGTATTTTGAGCTAAAACTTCACATACACACTCTGGGGACATCAGATACCTGTTTTACATATTGTAAAATGGGGCATAATATATCCCCTTTAATGCAAATTCAGTTGAATTTCTACCCTGCACATTCCTCAATCACATGCACACATTCCTGTAAATTCTTGTTGAGTTTCCAGCTTGGGATATTTCCAAAATTCCCCATCTTAACTTCCCTTGGAATGTTTCTGGAAATTTTCCGCCCTTCTGCAACCTTAGTAATGAGTAACCAATTTCCCATACACAACAATATATGTGAATGTATGTAAGTTTTGATAATATTTTTAAAGGTAAAATATCACATTTTATGAATTATCATGAATTGTTATTATTTAATTAAAATCATACATTTTTGGGAAGTCACACCAGTTACATTTTACAAACTGAATTAACTTTACCTTGTCATAAAAAGGTCAAATTGTCTGATATTTTAAGTGCCTTTTGACCCTGACACAGTCATGAGGTCATGTTCGCAGGATTATTTGTCTTTTATTATTATTATTATTATTATTATTATCATATATTTTTGCATGGTGGTTGCACCACATGATATGCTGGACAAAAGTTTTTCAAATGTGACCCTGGACCATAAAACCAGTCATAAAGGCCTTTTTTTTTTTAAATTGAGATTTATACATCATCTGAAAGCTGAATAAATAAGCTTTCCATTGATGTATGGTTTGTTAAGACAATATTTGATAATCTGGAATCTGAGGGTGCAAAAAAATCAAAATATTGAGAAAATCGCCTTTAAAGTTGTCCAAATGAAGTCCTTAGCAATGCATATCCACGCACAAAAATACATTTTTGATATATTTACAGTAGGAAATTTACAAACTACCTTCATGGAACATGATCTTTATTTAATATCCTAATGATTTTTGGCATAAAAGAAAAATCGATAATTTTGACCCATACAATGTATTGTTGGCTGTTGCTACAAATATACCAGTGCGACTTATGACTGGTTTTGTGGTCCAGGGTCACAAATATGTATAGTATTTTACTGCTTCACTGCTCATTTTTCTCTAAGAAATAATAGATTATGCCAAAATACTTTTTTCTCTTATTTAATTCTTATTATGACACTTTTTTTCTTTGTAGTAACCAAGGCATTTGTAGGGAAATAGTAGCAAGACTCTATGCCCCTCAAAATTATCATTCTCATCATAAAAGAGGTGTATTCAAGTTATTGCATGTATGAATGTATGTTTTAGTTAATTAATAGACAAAATTTGAGCAACACACCATTGACCCATGTGTTTGACGGTGAATATCTTATTTCCCAGTTAAGACTCTCCAGTAGAACAGCAGGGCACAGTGCGATATCATTTTTGTTGGAGTTAAACCGCACTGGTGTTGTGGCTCGCCATGTTACAGTATTGAGGGTCTATTAGGCGGTTCTCTGCAGTCTCATTAGAGCCGAGCACAGTCTCCCGGTTGGAGGCTGACCTGCATGAATCCCCATCTTGTTCTGGAGGGATTAATCCTGCACGACACTGTTCAGCCTTCCCTCACACGCCTTAATGAGTTCAGCATGGACCTCACAGCGACTCCTTAATTTCACCTAATTGAGCAGTCGTTAGCGGCCATGTGCCCCAGCTCTGGCGTGTAAGTACGAGCACGAATGTGTACGTGTCGGATGGTCTGGCACAGTTAGCGCAAGGGAACTCGTGGCATGGTGAGATCATTCATTTGCCCTTGCCTCTCCACGTTGATCATTTTTATGCTTTCATAATGAGTGCCTGTTAAGGAGTATAAACAGTGGGAATGCTGCTGAGCTTGATGATGTCATACGGTGGAAAAGAAGCCCTAAAGCGGGTCTAGTTGAACCAGGACCAGCTTCTACCATGACTGTCTGCTGCACCTGCTCACTGTTCATGAGCAGAACTGGCCACAATGATCCTTTTACAATCCCTGCGCTTATAATACTATCCACCTTATTTTCAATGCAGAAATAAGCTATTTCCTGCGAATGTACGAGACTTACGATTTGTTAGCCGCTTTAAGTGAATAACTAGAAGAATAACAAAATACTGTCATTAAAACTATTTGCTCTACAAGCCATGATATTAAATTAAAACAATATACCATCTTGCAACAACAAGCAGCATAACTGACTGTTTTTGTAGTTTTTATAAAATAACTGGAAGAGGCTGATACCTGAGGTCTTGCACATTCAAATTAGTGGCCGCGTGCACTCGTTAGACATTAAAAACAAAGTGGATAACAGCAAGTCAATTGCTCAATCTTTAGGGTACCTAAATATTGACTTTCTCAGTAGTTGTACATGCAGAATGCCCTTTTGTTTGTTCAAGAATCAATTTACAAATTTGTGAATTCGAAGAAAACACTTGTAGACCTCAATCTACATTTCAACATTTCTGCAGAGCCACACTGAGGATAATTGTAGCAATCAAAAATATCTGGAACTCAGTGTGTTTTTGCGATATTTACCTAAATCTTTTGTATAATTTCCCTAAACTTGTCTTGTTTTGAAATCTACAGCATATTTTTAAACTGTGTAAATAATGTCAAGTACAAAGATTGCTGTTGTTATAACCTTGCAATAGATGTAACAGTAAATGGGGTGTGATGTAACACTATAAAAAGTAACATCAGTTTAAATTTTGCTCACATTTACTTAAAATGAATCCTTTCCCTGAACTGCACTCCATTTCATATTAACCCTTAAATGCATGAATGTTTTGCCAATCATCATGCGGGTCTTTAGCGACCCAGATTTATATCTAACATGGATGGATCTCTACCTGATGCAATAATATAAAACTGTCCTGATATTATAGTAGCAACTACAGAAGAATAAAATAAAACATATTTTGTTACCTTTTGGAGCTTGGAAGGGCAGGTTTTTTAGACCATCATACTGTCCTCATCAGAGCTCATTTCCCATTACATTCAGCATCTGGCTCATATTTGCGATCTCAAACATATTCTCAAAACTATCATTTTCAACATCTTCAAAATCAATATTTTGATCGCTTCTTCACCAGATTAAGTGACAGTGTACTAATATTTGATTGCGTTCAGTACTTGCTCTGCAGTAAATCGCAGAGCCATTTCAAGTTTTGCTGATGATACTTCCTATTCTTTTGTTTTCTGCCTGCAGTAACTATGAGTGAAACGTACCCTAACTTCGTCATTGAGTATCATACATTTCCACCTTGTGGAATGAAAGTGAATTGCACTCATTCAGTCATCAAAGATTCAATTATTGTTACACTGTTACACCTCGGGTCATTAGCGACCCTATACAAATTTTACAAAAACAGGCATTCTTTTATCGTTTCATTATTTTTTCTTGTTATATTGTTTAGAATGAATTGATTGAGGAATACTGGTTGATGTCTAACCTTAAAAAATGAATGAGGAGGAGGGAAGTGAATGATGTCCCGTGTCACTAAAGACCCAAGGTATGCGTTTAAGGGTTAAACATTTTAAGATAAAAAAAGAAAAACAAAAGAACAGCATTTATTTAAAAAACAACATGTAGTTGAAATTAAATATTATCTTATCAAATTATATATCTTATTAAACAAGAGAATCTGCTGATTCATATTATGCCACTTCTGTCATTTAATATCCATTTACCTGATTGCAAGTAAAATTGTAACTTAGATGTTAAATGCTGTTCTTTATTTCCACATTTAAATAGTTTTTACCATGTAAATTATATAAGAAATTGTGCTTATATTGTTTGATAGTGATTTCATCCTTGTAGATAATTTCTGAATGGCTAAACTCATCCTGTTACAACCATCATCTAAAGCTTGTGATCATTTTTCATTGTATTTCGTTGTTATGACTTTTCTTTCCTTCCTCAATCTATGATTATCATCCTGGCTGTTCTATTAAATTTCAGAGCAAAAATGTTCAAAATAAGAATTGATAAGTGAGGTATAAGGAGAAAACTTGTAGCCCACATCCCACAATCAAACCCTGTATTGGGTGTGTGTGTTTCTCCGCAAAATATGTCACAACACAACAGAAAGATGACTTTACGACTTGTAGAATAAACAAAATACAAGGATGATGAGACACTATTATGCAAATTCGACCATCCAGAATCTCTGGGAAAACGGTCCCTTGTGATAATGATCATTCCCCTGATTGCAGGGAGAAGGTGGCCCTTGGAAAGGGTATCAGGATGGCGGCCGGTGGAGATGTAGCGAGAGATATATCATAACCTCAGCAGGTGTCTGATTAATGTATATGAAAGGACATGGCAAGGTTAGACCGTCTCCCTGAGATGTGGAAAATATTCTCAGTCAAACAGAAAACAGTACCGCATTGTTTGACATCTGAATCATGATCATTCAGACCACTCTACTGCCCACGCACAAACACACACACTTTCCTCACCCTCAGATATAGTTGTTCCTGAATAGTATAATGTATAATAACTCAATTACCTGATGATCAGTCAATAATTCCATAATTTTATGCAGTCTAATGCCTTAACTACTGCCACTTTTCACCCAGCTTCTCTCTCAACTTTCATTTGCTTTATCCAGGTCCTTCCTTTTCTCTTTCATGTTCCTGCACCCCCCCCATAGTATTTGTGAGGCTGTTTTGGCTCATCAGTCTTTTCTACCCAGTTGTGAGGTAAATGATTACTCCTGTGACTGCGGTAACTATCACAGCAAATCGCCCTGTCATTTCTCCCATTGCCAGCAGTGTTTATAGCCTTCCTTTGATGATGTCTTCACTGCCAGGCCACTTTCACATCTTTCTCTCTCACGCTGTTTCACTATCGTTGTCATCTGTCCCCGCAACCTGTCTTACCTGCAAACAAATATCTCGATAAAAATGTCTGAGCAAGTTTTTCATTTTCTGGTTTTGATTTCTTGCATCTGTCCTGTCTTGTGATGGGTCAACAGTTAAACTCCTCCATCATTAAGGTGGCGCTTTTTATCTTGTTGGAACAGGCATATATAGGCCTGTAAAGCAAAAACTGTATTCATTCTCTTAGTCCATTCATTTACACCAGCAGATTGAATTGCATCCATCAGATCTAACCCGATTTGTCATTTCAGAACAGTCTAAAGTAAAATTGTAGTTTTATCCCACTCCACCAAAATGTAACTCTGGTGACATAATTATTTGATTTGCACACTATTTAGCCTGATATTTTGTTCTATTTGCTTTATTTTCTGTATTGTCATCTACTTTCTCTTCTGCCTCCTTAGAGAAAACACCTCTGATGGACTGTCCTCTTTTAGCAACATGAGGTTAAGTGTCTTGCTCTGGGGCAACAGTAGTCAACCCTTGTGGGGTTTTGAACAATATATCTGTTACCAGATGAGATCTTTAACCGCTAGCTAACACCACCTGGCAAATGGAAAACAAAGACAAACCTCTGTACAGGCACCAATACATACACTGAAAAGAACAAAAACAAGTTTTTGCACTCATGTTTTTAAGTAAATTTCACATGTATGGAATTAAGTAAAATCTACTTAACTTAGTTATGAAAAATTAACAAACAGAATAAGTACATTTAAATTGGCCAGTTAGAGTTTGTTGAGTAATTTCTAATTGCTAATTTGAAGTTTGCTTTGCAATAATCTGTTTCAAGTATGTTTTACTCACTCTTTGTTTGTAATTTTACTCAAACAGTGTAGCACTGAATTAAGCTATGCTTTTAAATTTTATGGTTTATTTATAAATAGTTAAGTAAACAATGCAATAGATTTTCTTATTACACCTTGTAAGACAACATACCGTATCTATACACAATATAGTTAATGAAGTACCCAAACGAACACAGAGACCTCAATAATACACAATAACAGCAACAATCAGTGGATAGTTTAGGTTATTTTGAGAAAATGAACTCCAGATGTCACAAAACAGCAAGTTACTAAACCTAACAACAAAGAAATTATTAAATGGTGTAAATGCAACTAGAAAACAGTGAAAAATGCAACGTTATTAAATAGTGTAAATACAATAGAAAACAGTGAAAAATGGAACATTATTAATTATTCATGCCTGATGGGAACACTAGTATCAGAAAGTAGGTTTTACTTAATTTTATAACTTTGATACTTACTCAAAGAATCATTTTAAACATAACAAACAATTCCAAGTAAAATATACTTATAAGTTCAAGCTTTAATTTCTACAAGCTTAAAATGAGTAGCCTGCTAATATAGAATTAACTTTTTTTTTTTTTTTTTATTCTTGCCTGAGCTAACTTGTTAAATGTAGCTGTTTTTTCTGTAGTATTTACTTCACCGCAGAATAATTTTTGGAGTGACAACTGCATTTATTTGTAGGAGTAAATGCTCAACGTAATAAAAGGAGTCACTCCTACAACTTATGATGGATGACAGTAATAATTATGGAAACATTTTGGTAACACTTTAGTATAGGAAACATGTATTTACTATTAACTACGACTGTTCCCTAAATAAACTCCTAATTTGCTTCTTAATAATAGTCAGTAAGGTAGTTGTTAAGTTTAGGTATTGGATAGGATTAAGAATGTAGAATAAGGTCATGCAGAATAAGGCATTAATATGTGCTTAATAATTACCAGTAAACAGCCAATATTCTAGTAATATGCATGCTAATAAGCAACTGGTTAAAAGACCCTAAAATAAAGTGTTACTAAACAGAAAACATGGATGGCAGCAGTTCAGAATGTTATATAAGACATAATATTGTCTTATACACTTCCCTAAACAAAACAAACTTTGTGATTAATCACTTCCAGCTCTATTTTTTACATAATTTGTAAACATTTGATTATCTGAATTAATAAATAAATGAATTTGTCCTAATTCAAATATCTTTCAGTAAAATAACTAAATTACAAACAAAAATAAATGCACTTAAAATAACATAATGCAGTGAAGATAAAGTGTAATTTTTCAAAATATGGCTTCATTGTAATCTCAATGGCATAACAGATGTACGTCATAAATCCTCTGGAACTAAAAAACCCTGACAGGGTATAGGGTCCTTATGTGATGCATTAACAAAATGAGTATCTGTTTGGATGGTTTTGCTGACCACGTCTTTATAAGTGTGATACTTCCCACTGACACCAAAGTTAATCAGGATAGATAGATAGATAGATAGATAGATAGATAGATAGATAGATAGATAGATAGATAGATAGATAGATAGAGATAGATAGCAGGGCAAGCTGGTGAAATAAACATATGTTTTGAACATGAATTAGCTGAAGCTATAAATGACTTGCCGAGATGCGCGGTACTCTTGCTGATGATACTTGAGCTCCCTATGGGGGAATGAGGATGAGACTGTTGACTGTCGCGCCCCACACGGCCCCACTCTCCTCCCCCGCCTCCCTCTCTCAACCCCCCATCGTCCCAATCAGGTCCTCTCTCACCACAGCAGGGTCTATAAATAGCACCTCCCACAGCTCCAAGGACATGCAGATTTACTGAGAGTCACATGATAAGGAAGGAAGGAAGGAAGGAAGGATGGATGGAAGGATGGATGGATGGATGGATGGATGGATGGATAGATGGATGGATGGAAGATAGATAAGAAGGAGGACAGATAGGAAAGAAGGAAGGAAGGATGGATGGATGGATGGATGGATGGATGGATGGATGGATGAAAGAAAGAAAGAAAGAAAGAAAGAAAGAAAGAAAGAAAGAAAGAAAGAAAGAAAGAAAGAAAGAAAGGATGGATGGATGGATGGATGGAAGACAGATAGGAAAGAAAGAAAGAAAGAAAGAAAGAAAGAAAGAAAGAAAGAAAGAAAGAAAGAAAGAAAAAGAAAGAGAGAAAGGATGGATGGATGGAACACAGATAGGATGGATGGATGGATGGATGGATGGATGGATGGATGGAAGACAGATAAGAAGGAGGACAGATAGGAAAAAAGGAAGGAAAGAAGGAAGGAAGGATGGATGGATGGATGGATGGATGGATGGATGGAAGACAGATAGGAAAGAAAGAAAGAAAGAAAGAAAGAAAGAAAGAAAGAAAGAAAGAAAGAGGATGGATGGAGCACAGACAGGATGGATGGATGGATGGATGGAAGACAGATAAGAAGGAGGACAGATAGGAAAAAAGGAAGGAAGGAAGGAAGGAAGGATGGATGGATGGATGGAACACAGATTGGATGGATGATGGATGGATGGATGGATGGATAGAAGACAGATAGGAAAGAAAGAAAGAAAGAAAGAAAGAAAGAAAGAAAGAAAGAAAGAAAGAAAGAAAGAAAGAGAAAGGATGGATGGAACACAGATAGGATGGATGGATGGATGGATGGATGGATGGATGGATGGATGGATGGATGGATGGAAGACAGATAAGAAGGAGGACAGATAGGAAAAAAGGAAGGAAGGAAGGAAGGATGGATGGATGGATAGATGGATGGATGGATGGAAGACAGCTAGGAGGGAAGAAAGAAAGGAAGATACATAGGAAGGAAGGAGAGAAGGAAGAAGGAAGAAAGGAAGGAAGCAACAGATCCTCCCTTCCTTAATTCACTCCTACAAGTGTACACTCCCTCCCACCGGCTAAGGTCACTGAATGAGCAACGCCTTGTTGTTCCTTCACAATGAGGCAAATAGTCACTCTCCGAAACTTTCACCCTCTTTGTTCCTGTCTGGTGGAATGAACTGCCAAACTCCACCTGAACTGTTGAGACCATCACATCTTTCAGAAGCTGCTGAAGACACATCTCTTCCACAAACACTTAACCACCCCACACCAAACCAATGCACTTGGTGTGCTTCCCAATCTAGTTGTCAAATAAACCTGGCATTATATTATAAATATTGTTGGCTCCTTGAATTGCTTTGTTTCTCTCTTGTAAGTCTTTGGACTTCAATTCATAAATGTAAATGTAAAGGTCCTGTTTAGGCTTATAGAATAACCATGCCTAATCTGAGCAAGTAGATGATACCCTCTCTTGGGCTTTTCACACTGCGCTTAACCACAGTATATCATCGTTCTAAACATCGCTTTTAACCCTGGGTAAAGGAATGTTTCACACTTGTAATTTAGAAGCGGGGTTAGCACCGCTTTTTACCCTTTTTAGGGTTATGAAACCCTGCTCCAGAGTAGGGTTAGCACAGGTGTTAACCCCACATTGTGGTGCCAAACATGCACAATGTGAAATGTTACAACTAGATGCTTAGCAACTGTCAACCAATAGCGTGCCTCATATTCATGTCCTCTTATTCATTTTTTGGACAGTCATGGAAACAGCAAGTGTGACCATTTCGTTTTTACTTGATAATGCTATGCTAGAGCCTTTATGTAAACATATCACATCCTGCGTTCGTCCAATCATTGACACTGACACCACAAATATGCAAATAAGGATGTTATGAATACCCAGGATTAATTGTTAACCCTGTGTAAAATATGAGCCGTGTGAAACTTGAAGCGATATAATAACCCAGGATTCCGTTTACCCTGGGTTTTCCATGACCCAGGATTAACTATTTCAAGTGTGAAAAGCCCTTGAGTAAATGAGGGGAACAAACCTCACACTGAGAGATAAGGGCTTTTCACACTTGAAATAGTTAACCCTGGGTTATTCTAAACCCTAGGTAAACGGAATCCTGGATTATCTTGCTTCATGTTTCACACTGCTCATAATTTACCCGGGGTTACGCAATTATTTACTTTTGTGCATTTAAATAATGGCACAAATACCAGTAAATTGACTAGCTTAAACATTAGTAAATCGCGTTGCGTGATTCATTTAAATACTCTCCCCCATAAATTTTGCGTCTGAAAGGGAAACTCCTACAAATGCATATGCAATAAGGTCAGCTGCAAAAACAACTCAGTCCATGCCTTTTCAGTGCTTACTTTTCACTGCGTGTCTTTAGTAAATCCCGACAGTATTATTTTAACGCCAAAAGAGGGTTTGCTTTGGCGCAAGCTGTTAGGAAATCCAGCCCTATAAAGGTAAGAATGAAACGGTCTCTTCTTCACTCAAATTGTCGCGTTTTCTGTCAACATTTGACATTTTTCCTCTCAAACGCTGAATTTACTCTTTATATACAATGCGCAGTGTTTCCGTGACCGTCCAAAAGAGGTACGCAACTAGTTGTCTGTTGCTTAGCGTCTAGCTGTAACATCCTAACACTGCATCGATTGGCACCGCAATGTGGGGTTAACACCGCAAAAGCTCTGGAGCAGGGTTTCATAACCCGGGTAAAAAGCGGTGCTAACCCCACTTCTATATTACAAATGTGAAACGTTCCTTTATCCAGGGTTAAAAGCGGTGTTTAGAATGATGATAACCTGGGGTTAATCGCAGTGTGAAAAGCCCTACAAAGGCAAAGGAAGGTCCAACTTGCTCAAAAAGAACACAGAGACAGAGTGACAGAGCGACATATAGACAGAGAAAAAAAAAGACAAGGATGAAAGAAGGTTCCTCCCACCTAGCAGCTCGTTTAGCGTAGGAGATGGTGGTGCAGCCCCATGCTGCTGCAGACACAACATGTGAGCGGTGAGGAAGAAATAGGAACTGTTTCTCAATCAGGAGCTTAATACAACACAATTGCACACACACAAACCTACGTGTGAAAATTTGCTAGAATGTTGTGCTCTAGGCGTGACATGAATTATACCTGCTTGGCTCATGTCTCCGAAAAATCTGAACTTCTGTAGATGACAAAAAAGCATGGCTGTGTCAGCAACATGAATGAATAACTGAATCGTCTGATAATCTGGACACATTTTTGGATAGAACTCGTCAGAGAGATGCGGTGATGTCAGATGTTTGCTTTTATGCTGCAGTAGCACATTCACATGTCTTGTGTTCTTCTGCGCAGGTGATGTTTATTTATGCAAAGATCATTTTGCACCCTGCATTCTGTGAGGGAGGAAAGCTTTGTAGAAAAGCCGAAGTGATTGTTGTTGTATTTTTTTTTTTCAATGAGGTGCAGATCTGACTCGAAACATTTAGACAGATCTAGTGAACTGCTCTCACTTTCTACAGCCTAAAACAAGAAGGAATCACACACACTTAATTCACATTCCAGTTTAGTCCTTGGCAGACGCTTTCTTACAAGAAAGTGTACATCTATTGTGCATGTGATATTGTGAGCACGAAACTAAAAATGCAAGTACAAAGACAACACCTCAAAAAGCCCAATTGTAAGGCTGGTACTAGTATGTCATAAATCTAAATGTACCTGCAAGAATACAGTACTGTTTAGAAAGCAATTACATTATATTTCCCCTCAAATCTATTAATTTATTCAAAAAATACATCAAAAAATGCAATTCATACATACTTAAAAAAACACCTCTTCTATGATAAGCATTTTTTTTTTTTTAATTTCTGAATTAAAATTAATTTTCAAAAATCTCAAGGTAATACAAGTGTCCTGATATCATAATGAAGAAAAATGGCTCATTAAAATAAGTTACTGAAAACAAAAACATTTAATGCTTAATCTTTTATTATCATTTATTAGGGGGAAATATTTTAACAAAACTTTAAAATATTTGAAAAACGTTTGTCATGTTGTGCATTCAACATAGTAATAATATTAATGAAATACTTAATGATATTTATGAAATACCAATGATATTATAATTTCTCATATAGTATCTCATATAATATAATTTATACAACAGTTTGTTCTGGTTCTCGAATCTGATTGGCTGAGAGGTCTTTCCAGCCATGCAATATTCTACCAGTATCACCACGGGATCGCTTCACCGTTTGAATCACTCCGCTGTCAGCATCCTCACAGCGAGCTTCATGGCGGATGAGCAAACCCACCATATTTTTATAGATACTACTGTTATTGACATCTGTTGTTGTTGAGTTTTTTATGGTGATTGTTTGTGGCTTATGTAGTTGTTTAGACCTCAGATATGCAATTTATATGTAAACATAGCTTCTATTTGAAAATTTGTTTAGACGCTTTCAGGGATGTGAGCTCCAGGCCGTCAGCGAGCGTTCAGTGCTCATGTAAACGCAGAGAACAGCTTCATCTCGACCAGTCTTCCATAGATAGTGTTTAAACATGAGGTATAATTAATTTGGGTTTATCAAATGGGCAATCTTTGGTCTTATTAATCTATTGCTTGTTCCAGAGCTAATAGATTTGGCTTAATGGCTATATTAAGTGTCATAACTTTATATTTACATTGAAATTAATTCCTGTACTAACTAGAGCACTGCTTTTGTATGTTTGACTGAACTGTTTGCTTGTGTTTATTTCCTATTTTACGCCAAAAAAACAAAATAATGACTTATTATAGTGATGGCCGATTTCAAAACACTGCTTCAGGAAGCTTCGGAGCATTATGAATCAGCGTATCGAATCATGATTCGGATCGCGTGTCAAACTGCCAAACTGGCGCTCCGAACTGCTGATTCAACACGCTGATTCATAACGCTCCGAAGCTTCCTGAAGCAGTGTTTTGAAATCGGCCATCACTATATAAGTCGTTTTTTTTTTTGGCGCACCAAAAATATTCTCGTCACTTTATAATATTAATATTGAACCACTGTACTCACATGAACTGATTTAAATATGTTTTTAGTACATTAATGGATCTTGAGAGAGGAAATGTCATTGCTGGCTATGTAGGCCTCATGGAGCCATCGGATTTCAACAAAAATATCTTAATTTGTGTTCCGAAGATTAACGAAGGTCTTACGGGTGTGGAACGCCATTAGGGTGAGTAATAAATGACAGAATTTTCATTTTTGGGTGAACTAACCCTTTAAATGTTAAAAGGAGAAAGACAAAGATATCGCTTTCCTCAGCAGACATTCAAACTGATTTTGTGATTTAGATTGACCTGAAGAATATCAGCTAGATGCAGGTAAAGCACTCGCTCATATCTCTACATAATACAACAAGCTTCAATGAAGCACCTCAGCTTTCCTTTGTTACTATCTCTAAAGTGACGTTTTAGAATTAGTAACAGAGGCTTGAGCTCAACTGTTAAACTGTCAACTTGAGATTTAAATCCATGGCGGAAGGAAGCAGTTCCTCACAAAAGAGGGCTTTTAAAGACAATTTGTTGTTGTTTCTTATTTATTTACACACTTGTACCGTCAAACTGTTGTATAAACGCAATATCACACAAGTAGCCATGCAATATTGTTGTATATCAGCACGCTGTGATTACCTATGGCCGATTCACAGCTGTGCTGATGTACAGCCATATCGCACGGCTACTCGTGTGATATTACTCATATATATGAACCAAATTGAATATGAAAAGTACATTTTTAAACGCTTGGCATGATTTTTTATGTCACTTTATGACAGGTAATCGACACTAGAATCAATTTTAGGTTAATTCCAGCAGCGAGGGCCAAATAATTTTTTGAATTTTCTAGAGCTGGTTTGGTGGACAAGAAGAATCAAAGTCAGACAACCAGATTTTAGAGGTCAAAATATACTGAAACAAGTCCCATTGGTTTGTGATGAACATGGGCTATGGAAAACAGCACATTATATATCCATTTGTGATTAATACAGTTCAATAATCATCTTCTAATATTGTAAAGCCACATAAAACAAGTTCTTTTCAGTCCTTGTTCTCAAGCAGAGGGGAGAGCAAAGATGAAGATATAAAATGTGTGTGTGTGTGTGTGTGTGTGTGTGTGTGTGTGTGTGTGTGTGTGTGTGTGTGTGTGTGTGTGTGTGAATGTGAGAGACAAGGAGAAAGGAAGACAGATACAAAGACGTGGCATGAATGAGGGGTCATCCCCATCGCTGCCTCCTCCTGATCCCGGCCTCATCTTTTAATGAATGTCATTTTCCTGAATTAACCACCCCGATTGTTGGATAATGGTCTCCTCAACAATAACATTTAACCAGTTCCCCCTGTCTTTTGGGTCTGCTCATTTTGGCCGCGGCGGGGGGGCAGTAATTGATTGTATAATTCCGATCGCAGGCGTAAACAGAGCGCAGTCTCTTTGTATGCCTGTAGATTAGATCACATCAAAGCGCCTGCCATTACCAGCTCCCATCCACCACTTACACTGTGAAACAACGAAACACAAGAGGAGAAAGTTTCCATCTGGTCTCCTGAGTACATGCCTTTCTTATGACCCTTGCTCTTCTCCTATGCTAGCATGTTCGGCATTTTCTTTCTTTTGCTTCTCAGGATTTTCATCAGCCTATTCCCACTGCTCTCAGACACTCTGCAGCCTTCAAAAAGAGGCTGATCGTTTTTGCACAGGCTCACTATTTATACTTATACAGAGCTGCACATTAAAGAACTGAGAACACTGAGTGTTTGTGTATACTTTCTCTCTCTCTCTCTCTCTCTCTCTCTGTGTGTGTGTGTGTGTGTGTGTGTGTGTGGCAATATTTATTGGCAACATGGCAATAAACACATCAAAACAATTTATTTACAGACAATATATCACAATATACTTATGTTGCATCACTAATATACATCAGTTTAGCTTTTTACAGTTGTACTGTTAATTAAGTCAGTATTTCAGAATATTCTTTCAATTATCACAGACAACTTCTAACTTCGGCTTGCCATCAGAGTTAGAATAGAAAAATTAACATGTCCACGCCTGACAATGATGAGTGAACTGAGAAAAATCAGTACATAACTGATTAGAGAAAAAACTAAGAAGAAACAGTTATTTCAACAAAAATACATCAAATTTGCAGTGTCACGCAGGGAATTCGGGGAAAGTCAATTTACGTTTTTACGTTTTTTACTGTAAATTATACAATGACGTTCTTTTTCACTTCTAAAAACTGTAAATTTAACGGTATTTTACTTTAATTTTTAAAATTTAATTCAATTGTATTAAATGTACGGTTATATCTATTACAGTTATTCACCGTATATAGTACGATAATACAGAAACTTTCTGTAAACCAATTAACAGTTTTCCACCATAGCATTTTTATAGTCTTTTACCGTTAAAATCACAATCATTTTTTTTTTATAGTGTGCAATTTTTTTTTTTTTTTTTTTTTCCCTTATTATTGCATTTTTTACATACTTATTTACTTACATTACCTTTCAAAAGTTTGGGGTCAGTAGGTTTTTTTTAGGTTTTATTTAGCAATAATGCATTAAATTAATCAAAAATTACAGTAAAAACTTTCACAAAACACAAAAATGGTTTCCATGAAAATATTAAGCAGTACAACTGTTTTCAGATGATAATAATAATATTTCTTGAGCAGCAAATCAGCATATTAGAATGATTTCTGAAGGATCATGTGACACTGAAGACTGGAGTAATGATGCTGAAAATTCAGCTTTGCCATCAAATAAAAAAAAAAAAAATAGCATTTTAAAATATATTAAAATAGGAAATATTACTGTTTTTACTGTATTTTTAATCAAATAAATGCAGCCATGGTGAGCAAAAACGATTCCAAACCTTTGAATGGTATATGTTTATGATCACTTTGATCATAATTGTAGAAATACAACAAACAGTATATAATGCATTGATCACACTTTAGATTAGGGTCCAATTCTCACTATTAACTAACTATAAACTATGACTTTTGCCTCAATAAACACCTAATTATTGCTTATTAATAGTTGTAGTTAAGGGCTGTAGAATATGGTCATACATAATAAGGCATTAATATCTGCTTTATAAGTACTAATAAACAGCCAATATCCTAGTAATATGCATGCTAATAAGCACCTAGTTAATAGTAAGAATTGGACCCAAAACTAAAGTGCTACCAATGCCTTCATGAAAATCTAAACAACGTGTTAGTGTTTAGGAGAAAATTCCCTACCATACCATAAACCCTTGATGTTCTTTCTCCTCTTTACAAAAGTAAGAAACAAATGACTTTCTGGGATATGGTCCAAGGGATATGGTGAAACTCTAGTTTGAAATGTGCAGTGTGAATGTACGAGTTATGCATGTGTTGATCAGTATGCAATTATGGCATATTTGTGTGTTAATGATTTTCTGTTTTAGCCAGCATTTTATGCAATAACTTCCGTAATTACCATAAGTCTACTCTGATTGGATACAGGCAGGCAGTGTTCTGCCCTGAATTTGAGCAGAGTCCGGCCAACAAGTTCCTTCCTCTTCCTCACTGCACAAGTCTGACGGATCTTTAAAGATTTATAAAGTCCAATCTCCACATGCCTGCTGCATATCACTTCATTTAAAACCAGTCCAACCTCTTTCTGCTGACCGTGTGTTATTCAGCAAGGCTGGGTAAATCTAATATAAAGCCTTTATTGATCCTCGGGCCTTTAATCACTTTGATTTTTGCCCCTGTTTTGAGTGACCTCTGCAAAGCGTCAGGCCTCTGGGGTTTGGGTGGAAGATTGGGGCTCTGACGCTGCATGCCTGTCATTTTCTGTGCATACAGAGTTCTTATGAATAATGTCACATGGGGTGTATCTTTTGGCGATGAACTGAAAATGAATTTTCACCAAAACTGAAATTAGAGTTTTGATAATCAAATTTGGGTAATTGAACTCTTTATGCTGTTCAAGCTGTCATGTTCTCAGGTGATAAATGAAACCGCCTTTCAATATTTCAGCCCAACAAATTTTACATATTGCTACTCTAGCATCATTTTTGGTCATGGTGAAGTGTGTCCAGACCGCTTTGTTTTCCTGTTATAGCTTATTCACATTTGTGCATGAAATAGACACTAAACCAGTCAAAACGCATCATCAAAGAAGCGCTAATTAAATGTCACTGCTTACGAAAATGTGTTTCTTCTACTATGAATGCTTTGGCACTGGGTCTTTTAAAACACTTTTCACACTCACCAGTTTATCAAATTTGTCCACTAACAATGTGCAACAGTGGGTGGATGTAGAAGAGAATTCTGTCTTGTTTTAATATTATTATTATTATCATTATTTAAAATTCCCACCCGTGTCATTTTCAACAAGTTTAATAGTGCTCTGTGACGTAAATAATGCTAATGGAAAATACATTTTTAACATTTTTGGAATAAAATTGATGACTCCTTTTTTTGCTAGATCTAATTTTACAAGTAGCATTTTATATGGCAGCAGCTATTTGTAGTGAAAATAGCGTATTTTCTTAGCAATAGATGATATTTACACTAAGTGCAAATAGCAGTATCTTCTATTTACAAAAGTCTTTGCAATAAGTGCAAATTAGAAATGCACCGATACTAAATTTCTCCACCGATACCGATAGCCGATTATTCAGATATCTGCCGATACCGATAGTTTGGGGGTTCTGCCTTTTATACCTTTTTAAAATTAATGATAATTTCATTATAAATAATAATTAATCATTATATTTTAGTTATTATATTTTGAAAGAAATGCAAATAAAAACTTCATTCTCTCCATTTTATCAACTTGTTTCAGAGTAACTGGTATCAGTTATAAACAAACACATTACATACTCAAATTAATATTAGCACACATTAGCTAAATTCTGAAGATTAAATTAATATTTCTTAACTTTCTGAATGTTATTATGTCATATAATTACTATTAATATTGAACATCAAACTGGTTTCTTAGCATTTTCTTTACACAAATCCCAAATGCAGTGCATTTTCCTGCCCTCTTTTGATTGACAGGATATATCGGCCTTGAACACCGATAGCCGACAGTGTGGAAATTTGCTTTTATCGGCCGATACCGATTATTGGCCAATATATATTGGTGCATCTCTAGTGCAAATAGTTGTTAGATGCTATTTATACTTATATATAGTGGCAGATACTATTTGCACAGTCTCAGTATTGTTGTACGTTGACAGGATGCAATAATAACAGAGTGTAAATGATTATATTTATTAAAATTATTATTATTATTATTATTATTAAAATTATTAAATGGATTGGGACAATAAAGCCCTCCCTACATCTACCCCTAACCCTACCTGATAAATACTTTATTATTAAACACTTGTTAGGCACTTTATTTCCACTTTTGAAATATTTTCTTCATTTATATTGAAAATGAATGTCTTTCCGATCTGATGTGATGGGAAACAGCGAGGTCGGCAAAAGGCGGATTTAAACTCGGGATGATCACGTCAAAAGCTAAAAGCCACTCTGTTTTATATATCCTATATACCCAAAAAAAAAAAAAAAAAAAAAAAAAAAATTCTGATCAAGGCTAATATTTACCTTGATTTTTCTTTATTTTCTGCACATATCTTATATTTCAGCTGAAGCATGCCTTTTCCTTGGTAAAAGATTTACTAGCTTTAGGAAAGCTTTATTAGGTGCACCTTTTTTTTTTTTTTTTTTTTTTAAGTTGCTGGAATGACATAACAACGGTCATAATTTTTTGAAAATGTATATTTTTGCACAATAAATATTGAAACTCTTTCACTTTGTTTATATTAACAGTTTTAAACATAGTAATTCATATTTATATGATTTATTTTAATCTAAAGATTGAATGTCTGGGTTAAGGGGAAAGCAATAAAATCTATACACAGTACTATTTTAAAAAGTAGCAAATATAAATGATAACGGCATGATAGAAGTGTCAGGGCCGTTTTAATGTGACCTTTATTTAACAAAAATAAAAAAAGCTGAATCTATTAGTTTGAATAAAAATCCACTCCTAGGACAATAAATGTTAAAGAAACATCCATATTTAAATTCATATATTTGTCATTCCAGGCAGATTTTTAATTGCAAAATATACATTTAGCAGTGTGTGTCATTCCTGTAGGAGCTCTGTGTGTTTATGCTGTAGAGGGGGATGTGTTGGTATACAGTAGTTGGGCCCCTGTGTATTAAAAATGAACCGTGTCACTTGGTAAACAATACTAATTAAGAGCGTCGTTGTAAGACTCCCTCTGACCCACACTCTCTTACTGTTTGTTTGTTGTTATTGTTCATGCTAATTAGCTCTAATCTCTGTCTCTCTCTCTTTCGTTCCCTCTTTCTCTCCTTCTCTCTTTCCCAGTGTGATATGTAATTCCTACAGCCAGTCTCAGATTGTGCAAGTGTGTGTGTGTGTGTGTGTGTGTGTGTGTGTGTGTGTTTGCGAGTGTAAGGGTGATAGAACACAATAGGACTCCACGGGGGGAAGGGGCTCTGCATATGTGTGTGTGTGTCACGGTGGAGGTCTTCTCCATTCATTGTCTAGCTGTACAATGATTTGCCTCACAAGTGAACAGCCATTAATAAGGCAGCGATATGTGTAATAGCACTCTCCAGTAATTGTTCTACGCAGAGAAAAGGATCGAGAGAGAGACAGGCCTCATCCCCACACCCCCATGCCCCCCACTGGGACTCCCTCGTCATATCTCTGACACTAGGAACATGTTAACTAATAGCTAATTAAAACACATTATTAATGAATAGCCAGTGCAATGAGATATGGGAAGCAGGCTGAATTAAAACATATCCTGCCGTCCTTGACAACAGCAACCTGAGGAATTCGTCAGGGCCCACTGTGCCAGGCGTACCTTTCAGTCCGAGTAGAAATTATTCGGTGCGGTTGTTGGTTAAAGCCCAAGGCAGAGCACCGATAGATGTTGAATTGGGTTTGGAGGATTGGTGGTCCCAGCGTTCATGTTCTCCATCACTTATATTGGCATTGTGCTTTTGGTGAGCTACTGTATGGTTTCTATGTCACAACATTCAGTACTTAAAAATAATTTCTGTTGTTGTTTTGACTTATTTATATTTGTAAGATTTGTAAGTCACATATACTGTTTAAAAGTTTGTGGCCATGTTTTTTTTTATTCAGCAAGGAAGCATTACATTGATCAAAAGTGACCGAAAACACTTTTACATTGTTACAAAAGCTTTCTATATCAAATAAACGCTGTTCTTTTGAACAGTTTCATTTAAAGAATCCTGAAAATGTGACGTAGTTTCCACACACACATTTGTTGGTTTAACTTAAAAAAGTACGTTACCTGGTTGCCTTAAAATTTTGAGTTCATTGAAATTAAAAATTTGAGTTAATACAATGAAGGTGATTGGTTTAATCAACAGAAACTCAAAATATTATGTTATCTGAACCACATTATTATCTAAGTTGATTTGACAAAAGAATTAACAAATCATTAAAATAATGTTTTACAGTGCACAAAAAAACAAAAAAACAATAATATTTATAAATGTTACTTGAGCACCAAATTAGCATATTAGAATAATTTCTGAAAGATCATGTGACACTAAATTCTGAAGTAATGATTAGCGTTCAGATTGGCAATTTTATCACCGAAACAAAAGATACTGAACCTAAAGGCACAGGGACACGTTCACAACCTGATTGGTCGGATTTTATGACGCATTGCCTATTTCGAGACGAAACTTACCGAACATCCAAAACAATGCTGTGTGCTGGGATAAATGCACTTGTTGTGTGTGCGTAGCTTGCATATGATGGTATTTTGGCCAGCTGGGAACTCGTGAAGAGCTTATAAAATGTGTAAAGGAGTCAAAACAGCGGTGGGAATCCCTTCGTCACACACACAAACGATCTGCTGCGTGGAGACGCGCGTCTGATGCCTGTGATGAGCAAACTCACAACTATGACGAGAAAAAACGATATGCGTGAGGATTCTGTCCTTTTTAGGGTCTCATCTTCCTGTTTTTGGTTAGTTTACATGTCTTTGGTCCGTGTTGCATTCATATATCATTAGAACCGCACCAGAGTTCGTTTGGAAGCGGACCGAGACCCATCTTTTCAGCAGTCTCGGTCCGCTTGTTTGGTGCGCACCAGGGTTCGGATGGCAGCGTTCACACATGTTCAAATCAACCGCACTAACAGAGCAATCGCACCAGGGTTCATTTTAATCGAACCAAACATGACAAGTGTGAACGCACCCTAAGTGTTTTTTTTTTGTTTTTTTTTAGGGTTAGGGGATAGAATATACAGTTTGTACAGTATAAAAGTCATTATTTATATGGAATGTCCCCATAAAACATGAAAACCCAATGTGTGTGTGTGTGTGTGTGTGTGTGTGTGTAGTTGACCATTGATGCCTGTCTGTGTTGAAGTACCATCATGTGGCACTGAGACGACTTGGAGTCATGGTAGAGAGGAAGATGAGGTCAAGACTGGGGGTCAGGATCAGCCATTAAAATCCAACATTAAAATCAGACATAGAGTCCAGGAAATAGAATTACAGGCTGCTTCCTGTGAGTTAGTGTGTGCACCTATGAGTATTGGGGGTCAGGGCAGGTCATTCACGCCCTACTGAATGCCCACTGAGGCCTGTCTGTTTTAAAATTGCTCCTGTGGTCTAACAGAGTGTTACATTCACACAGGCATGTTTAACTTTTCATTTCACAGTTTGAGTCCTGCTTATGATGTTTAATATATAGTAATAACACAGTAATAACATGATAATAACTGGATTTGCTTTGATTTGCAGACTTTTTGTAAGTTAATGAAGGTAAAGCCTCTGCCTGCTAAAGTGGCCGTGATTTGACTCTACTTATTGATGTGTGTGTGTGTGTGTATATATATATATATATATATATATATATATAGTAATGATGCTGACAATACAGCTTTGATCACAGGAATAAATTACATTAAATTTAATAATATTTCACAATATTACTGTTTTTATTGTATTCTTGATCAAATAACTACATCCTTAGTGTGCATAAGAGACTTCTTTCAAAAACATATAAAAGAAATTTTAGTGACCCCAAACTTTTGTTACAGTATACAGACAGGATTTGATTTCTCAGAGTTATTCAACTCAAGTTATCCAAAAACAGTAGGTTTTTTGTTTACTGAACTTGTTTAAGAAAAACACTGACTTGATCAAATCGGATGTGAAACACAGATTTAACAGGGAATGTGAAAACTAGTCCTTTCCGAATAGGTCTTAATTCAATTTATTATTGTTTGGATGCTGAATAATTCATTCAGCTATCCAGCATTTCTTCAGAAAATGTCAAATTTGGCTGCAGACTATTGAGTGTCTTTTCAGACTATTCAGTTTTTGTTAGAAAAAAAAAAAACGTGTTTTTGAATATGTTTGGTCAAATCAGACTTTTTCAAAGCGGCTGTATGAAAATTTCTTCCATTGCTCTACAGAGTCTGATCTTTCAACTCTTACGACTTACAGACCTTTATGCTCTTTTTGGTTGCAAATAACATGTAAGCCCCTCTAACCAGATCTGTTCAGCAGGTTGTCAGGGTGAAAACATGGTGCTTTAAGAAGACATTCAGGTTAGTGTCAGGAGAAAAAAAAATACAGGACACAGCAGAAGGAGAGCAAACGTTCAGTGACTGCTTTAACACCGCCACTCTGACCTGCTCTGTGCATATATTACAGACCGCCTTTAATGATGGGGTTAAAAGCGTGACAGCCGAGAGACGCTGCATAATGACGACTCAGCGCTTCCAGAGGACACTTCTGCAATCCTTCTTAGCCTGCCTGTCCCATGCCAAAACCACACACACATACACACACACACACCACTAAACAAGCCCAGATATTTATCATTCTTGGATGGTGTTAGATTATAGAGATGTTCATGTAGAGACAGACTGACAAAGTGAGAGAAGGAAAGAGAAAGAGTGAAGGGGGAAGGGGGAGAGAAAGTAAATGATGGATGTCTAGAAGTCCTGGAAAATCCATCTTGAAAATACTGTGTAACAACAAGGACATAAGCAATAAGGTGAAAATCGTTTGTACACAGGTTAAGCTGAGCTGTTGACTTTAAGAAGATGTGATTAAACTTCTTGGCCTGTTTACAACTGGCTTTAACGTTTACAACTGGCGTTTTAAATGCATCTCTGGTGAACACTGATCAGTCTCAGATTTCATCACTTAAGGGTTACTTATGACTTTCAGTAAATGTAAAACTGGTAATTTATTCTAAAATAGCAGTCAGTTTGAGTAACAATCAGCACAGGTATTATTAAAAATTCTGTTTTAAGTAAAACAAGAATCATGTGTTGGATCTTTAGTTACCCAGAACCTCATTTATCTGATTCTGCTGGGACCAAAAATGAGTGTTTAGTATACTTTACCTGTTCTGTTATAATAATATAACAATAAAAAAGCCATTAAAATGGGTATCTAATTGCTTTGTTATAAAACATGTATGAGTAACTGGTCTGTTGGCTTGTTTTAGAGGACTTTTGGACACTTTTCAACTAGTCAGGCCGGAAGACCAGCTGGCTGCTCAGCTAAACTATCAATACACATGCTTATTCAGACTGGGAGACAATCTAAAACTAACTTAGCCAGGCTAGAAGACAGCTTAAACTATATATACACATACATATATATTTATATACATACATACATATAGGGGTGTAACGGTACACAAACATGGCGGTTTGGTTCGTACCTCGGTATTGAAGTCGCGGTTCGGTACGGGATCGGTACAGCAGGGGGGAGAAAACTAAACATAAAATTTCTTCTTTTTTCTTCTTTTTTTTATTAAACAGTGGTTTATTGAACAAATTGTGTCTCTCTCTTGTTAAATGAATACAATTATAATTAACATTTACTTAAGGATTAAAATTCTAGCTCAGCTAATGCTGTAAACAATATACAGGGAGCCCATTCTTGCACATTACTATAATATTAAAGGTTACAATTACAGAGTCCAAACTATTAAATTCAGTTGCTATTTATTTTTTAGAAATAATAATCAACGCTCAGAAAGCAAAAAAAAAAAAAAAAACCTAAATTGGCAGGTTTTGCATTAACTTTTAAATCTAATTATTAAATTACTCCAATTCATTTTTTAAATATAATCATTTACACAGTTACTGTTATAACTTGTTTTCATGACAAATTTATTTAAACATATTAAATAATTAAGACAATAAGTAAATATAATGAATTTAAAAGCTAATATAGTGCATGTATTTAGTGAAATGCTCTCTCTAGAGTGCATTTTTCTAGTGAACTAACATGCTGTGGACACTAAATGACTTGCCTGAGGTAAATGTAATGCTACGTGAGATATTATTCTCAAGCTGTTTTATTGATGTTTTTCTGCTGCTGAAACACTGGTTGAGAGATTACATGCATATCTAGATTGTCTGTTCTTCTTCTTCTGCGCTTTTTCCTGTTGTTAGCAAACAGCATTGCATTACCGTGCACGCCCCCTTCTGGATTGGAGTGTGAATCGCCTGTAACTGACTGTATTCTAACTGAACCGAACCGTGACGTCTGTACCATATAGTTCAGGATGAATACATGTACTGTTACACCTAATATATATATATATATATATATATATATATATATATACTGTATGTATACATATTACATTTTTGTTAATCTTGATTTCTCATAACTTGTGTGCTTTTTCTGGGCGAGACGGAGTGAACATGATGATTTTGGCTGCATCAGACTCTATACTAGTAAAAATGTGAATCCAGTCCATGTTCTATGGAACTAGACTTGAACATACAGAATGCGCAGAAGGCAATCTTGCATTTACAAACTTTAAAAAAAAAAAAAAAAAAAAAAATTATAATAATTTCAAAATTAGGGTTAGATGTTGATGTCAGGCATACTGAAAACGTTGTGGTCTTGTGCGTATATTTGATTTATTTTAAATTTTTTTTTTTTTTTTTTTTTTTTTTTAATGTTTAAACCTTTTGTTTTTGACAGTGATGTCATGTTATGTAAGTATTCAGCCTTTAGATGATCTCCAGGATGAATCAGGACACATTTAACATTTACACTGCAAATAGATGTGGCCACATGTATCCTTTACCACTTCCAAAAATTGTTTCATTGGTAATCCAGTGTGTCTCGAGCACTTTGTACCTCATTTACACTTGTATTTAGTGTAGTCCACTTGTGATCAGATCAGACAGATGTTAGTTCCAGGTGTAAATGAGGTCCTAGTGTCTGACATCATCACACAGACACACAAAAACACCCAGAAATTGGGCATTAATTAAAACTAGATTTCACGTCCATGAACAAGCAGACACAAACACCACACTTCTCTCACACATACACCAACACATGCAGGCTGTAGGCAGATTGATGTGGGTGTTGATCAGTAAATCCATTCCTCCCTCGCGTGGATCCATACAGCTCTGCTCAGCACTATACACAATAATGCCTGCTCCATGAGGTCAAAAGTCACGCTGTCTGTCCACCGTCCCCACGGTAATCTCTCCCTCCTCGGGCGCTGCCGCCACAACTATATTAAATCACATCTGACACACCTGAAGCTCCATCTCTTCATCCATATTTCATCTCTCTCCATTTTAATAGCACAGCACTTTTTATCTTGATGTATTTATTAACTGCTCCCTGAAAAAAAAAAAAAAAAAAAAAAAAAAAAAACTTTGGTGTGGAGACGAGGGGGTGAAATGAGGAAGGTTTGACAAGTTTATGGACTAAGAACAATGCCCGTTCATTACATAGTGTTTGTGCGGCACTTGGCAGGGGGTTTTGGGTAGGTATTGGTGTGGATCTCTTCTGGTCGATAACCTCCTGAGCACCTATAACTTCAGCTCTGGCACTGACAGACTGCAAAGTGGGAAGAGTAAAAGATAATGGAAAGCTAAATAATTCGATTGTACGGGTCAATGACAAATAACTGTGTCCATGATTTTTTACAATGTAATAAAATGTTTTCTGTGCACCTTGAATACCTTCTGTACACCCAAATGAGCAGTGAAGCAAAAATACAAAAGATTATTCTAGAGTGTTTCATATATTTTCTGGTAAGGTATCTCATTCTTTTAATGAGGCTTTTTTATTATTATAACAACAACATAAAGATAGCTCCATCCTATTTAAAAGTAAATAAATAAATAAAATAAAATAAAGTTTTAATTTTAATTAGAAGAGGTGCAATACACTCTAAAAATGCTGGGTTAAAAACCTGTTTAACCCTGTTTTAACCCAGCAGTTGGGTTAAATGTTTGCCAAACGTGCTGGGTAGTTTTATTTAACCCAAATATTGTTTAAAAATGACTATATGTCTGGCTTAAAATGAACCCAAAATATGTTGGAAATTAAAATCAGACACATAATTACTAGAGGAAACAATAATAATCAAAAGGTGAACATTTATTATTAAGCAATGCAATAAATGTTTATTGTTTAATTATTATTCATTAATCTTATTAATAAATGTTAATTTATTAAACATATTAATAAATGCTAATTTATAACATAGCATATTTTAGGTTCATTTTAAGCAAGGAAATTAATTAAATTAATTTTTAAACAATAGTTGAGTTAAATAAAACTACCCAGGAGGTTGGGTCAAACATTTAACCCAAGCACTGTGTTTGTCCATTTTCAACCCAACTTGGGTTGTTTTTAACCCATCATTTTTTTAAGTGTACCATTCAAAAGTCTGGGGTCGGTAAGATTTGTTAAAGTTTTTAAAAGTGTTTTATGTTCACCGAGACTGCATTTTTTTGATCAAAAAAACAGAAGAAAAAAAAACAAAAAAAAAACAGTAATGTTGTGAAATATTATTACAATTTAATATAACTGATTTGCGTTAACACTTTGCAATAAGGTCTCATTTGCTAACATTATTTTATGTATTAACTAACATGAACTAACCATGAGCAATGCATTTGTTACAGTATTTATTAATCTTTGTTAATGTTAATTAATAAAAATACGTTAGTTCATTGATTGTTCATGTTAGTTCACAGAGCATTAATTAATGTTAAGAAATACAACTTTTGATTTTAACCCTAAAAAGGGCAAGACCATAAAGAGACATCAGAAAATCAATTTATTGCTATTTTCCATTTTCTTTGGACACAAATAATACAATTTCATGATTTTTTTATTTTTTTTTAAACATGACTTTTATTTTTTATTTTTATTTTAATGTTTGTATCCCCCTGGATACATCGCCCCTACCATTCAAACTTTTGAATGGTAGTGTATATTCAAGTAATTGTTGTTATGAATATGAATTTTTAATGGATTTTAATAAATTATTAGGTCTGAGCAAAAAAAAAAAAAAAAAACTGACTCAGATTATTGCATTTTGGTTACCTGAGAATAGCTGTGGTATTGTTTTGCCGTTCCGTTCTTGAAAGGTACTTTATGGACTCGATTGTAAAGCAAAAATGATGGAATATAAAACCGAATGGCTTTGCAGAATTTGCAACAAATCATTTCCAAGATTTTAAACAATACCAGTTTATCGTCCAGTAGAAAGAATGCACTATAATTCCACCTAATAAGAGGAAACTGACATTCATAACTGACATAATAAAAGTGACTGGTTTTTGACAGCTTCCCCCCCCCCCCCCCCCCCCCCCCCCCCCCCCCCCGCCCAAAAAAGCATGAATATTTTGTCAGGATCAACAGAACTGACTTGTCCTTCTCTGCAGAGCTCTATTCATCTGCCTTTCTCTCTTTATTTTTAGATTTCTTTCTCTCTTTTTTGCCAGTAGTCATCTATTCAGGAGTTATGACTGAAGATGTGTGTGTTTTTAGAGAGAGTAAGAGGGAGTCAGAGGGAGTTTTACGGTCTCTCAGTGAGTACAACAGCAATAGAACAGCATTGAATGGATCTTTGTATCTTGTCTTCTACAGAAACCCATAAATTGGTCTATAAATTAAAGGCTGTCCAGCAGTGTAGCAAAGCCAATGTCTGGACCAGAACTATTACTTGACACAAAACAATGACACTGACATATTTTGAGATAGTTGCTTTCAGTTAAGACGGCTCAAACATGCATTTTAGTCTGGGACTAGCTTAAGCCTTGTCTGTGAAACCAGGCGATTATGTTTTATAGCTTAGAGCAGTTGAGATATGTTAATGATGATAAACACTGTATTTTACTGGAGATCTATGATGATGGCAGCACAGACCTGTGAAGTGAGTGTTACAGTTGGAGACAGATCAAAAGATCTTCTGTGACACTCCAGTCAGTACTGATTGATTGATTGGATTAACCGCTAAGGATTTTAATCACTGATCAATTTCCATTTGCCACAATCAAAGGCCTAATAGAATCCTAATGGAACGCATTCGATGTAATCTGTAAGAAATCCATGTGATCAGGAGTGTGTATGTGTGTGTGTATACTTGTAACTCTTTTTTGTTTGTTTGTTTGTTTGTTTGAGGAGGAGGAGGTTGCAGTACACTCTAAAAAATGCTGGGTTAAAAAGATGAAACAACCCAAGTTGGTTGTTTAACCCAAAAGCTGGGTTAAAACAACCCAATCACCAGGTTTGTCTATTTTCAACCCAACTTGGGTTGTTTTTAACTCAGCATTTTTTTGAGTGTACTTTAGTTATGTTTTATTATTATTATTATTATTATTATTATTATTATGAGACGATTATTGGGTTAAAACTGCAATTAACACTCGTGATCACCATGTGCACTTTGACATTTTTATAATAATTTATTTTGTGTTCCATGAAAGAAAGAAAAAAAAAGATTAACCCTAACCCTAAATAGATTATGGCAGAATTTTGAGTTTCAAACATATCATACCTCTAATGCAGTACATTTCAACTCTGAAATTTGAATCTGAATATAAAGAAACATTTCCAGAAAAGGGTAAAAAGACTTTTAGAAATATGCTCTTGTCAAACAGGCACTCCAAATACAATTATTATAACTTTATTATTTACACAATAGCAAGACAAGATGGAAATAAGAAAATAAAGTGCAGAATTGATAGCTTTCAACTTCATCAATTTCTGCAGTTTTATCTAACATGATAGACTGTTTTAAAGTAAAACTAACTAAAAACAGAAAACATCACTGTATTCATAAAATTGCTACTTTTTTAAATTTTGTGCTGTCGCATTATGTCACTTCCTGGAGAATGATATAATTTAGGGACTGGCTATTACAGAGAAAAAAAAAAACAAACACAATATTTCTTAACAAATTGCTAGTTTTTCATGTCAGAATTTGACACCATCTGCTCAAAGCAGTGAATTCACCCACTTATGTGTGATATTGTGGCCAAAGAAAACAAACTGATTTCCATTTGCATAATTATGTCCACTATGTTAAGACACATATTGTACGATGGGGACGTGAAAATGTACATCACAAGAATGACCCAAACAGCTCAGTTAGACTGACCAAATTTAGCCATGTTTTAGTTAAACACTGCATTTTTACCTACATTAATTGCGCACCCTAATTATAAAAGATTCATTGAAAATCCACACGGCTCAGCAATCTGAGAGGGCATGTGTCAGTCTGTGTCGGCATGATGCTGCTTGTATGTTTGTGCTAGCGTGCATTATATTTTGGTCTGCGACACGGTTGCGCACCCTATTGCTCTCGTTACCTCTTTTCATCAACTCTGACAGACACTTCTGTCCGCTGTGCTATTTTCTCACTCTCCTCTCATCCTGTCATCTTCCCGCTTTCTCTCTCTCTCTCCCTCTCTGTCTCTCTGATCACTCTGTTGCTCTCTGCTGTTGTCAAAAACAGTCAGCAGGGGGTTCTGGGAAGAAGCAGGCTCCTGCTGGCTCTGTGACTCACCGGTGAAGAGAGGTCGACCAGGCGAGTTGTGTATGTATGTGGAATGGATATGTACTTGTGCAGTGGAGATGATCAGAGGAAAATATTAGGCCAACCCACTGTGGCTAATACTCACAAACAATCATCATATGCTGCCCAGAATGGACACACACAGGCACCTATTTGTTTTTCTGCCAAAGTGGGGACTTTCCATTGACTTCTATTTTTTTTATACCAAGCTAAAGATGTTTTCTTTTTTTTTTCTCTACTGTTTGGTCCTTAGTTTGACAGTGCATCTCTTCTTCTTTTTTTAAAGGGATCATGAAGTGTGTTATTGTTTTATAATGTTTCCTGCGGTGCGCTTTTATTGTTAGTATGCTTTTTACATCAAAAATTGTCATAATTTAGAAATAAAAGGCATTTTTCCTTGCCCTCTGATTTGAACGCTCTGTTTTAAGGGGCGTGTCTGCTGTAAGACTTGTGTAAACGCCAGCTACTGTGATTGGCTAACATCTTTGCTTATGAAATAGCTAAGTATTACTCTCTCGAAAACTTTTAGCACATTTTTGCTATTACAGTTCTCAAGGTTAACTAATCATGTAAAGAGTTGATTATAGCATTATATTTAGATCTATGACATTATATTTAGATTGTGGCATGAAAGGTTGCAGTGATGAGCATGTAGCTCACTGATCACAGACGCATGAATGCAGTGATCTTGTCATTGTAACTCTATTTCTGCACACTAACGAATGCTTTCATCATAACCAACAGTGCAAACCCGACGTAACTAAGAGATTCGTTGACTAAAACGGGAGTTTGATTGATTGTTTGATATTTTGATTGACAGCTCCAGCGATTGTAAAGGGAGCATTATTTGATCACTTTCTATAATTTACTCACAGTTTAAAGAACAGATTACTTTCATCCTACTAAGAGAAACAACGTGAAGTTAAGCGTTTAGTCACTGTTTTGATTTACTGACACATAGACAAAGAACATCTGACTGTACATGAATCATTAATATCAGATCAGGCATTAGGAATGAACACAGTTACTGACATGTTGTTGCATTACTGTCGAGTCCATATCGTAAAAGTCTGTTTGCAAAGTCTGCACTGAAGTGCGATTCATCTAAATGAACCATGTACTACAACATCTTCAATTAGGTGTTTTGTTGTATTTAGTAAAAATGTCCCTGTTCAGGTTTGACACTAATTGAGATTTAGATATTGCAAATGAGTTTTCAACTTAGCCTATATCATTGGATAGTTTTATATATATATATATATATATATATAAACATATTCATAAAACTGACATTGCACAGACAGAAGGCAACTAATATAACACAGAAAAACTGAACTCACACAGACATACTAATATTTAATAAGTGTCTATTTCTAGGATAACAATGTGATACAGATCCTCAGTTGTTCACCCCTGTCGCTGCCATAGATGCTGCGCCTCACATCAACCATTTCTCTACATGAAATCATAAAGACATTCCTTGTATTGCTGAAGATTTCAATTTTCTAACACTTTGGCAAAAGTAAATAAATCTATCCTGACGCTTAGTAAACAAGGCATTGATACATAAATTTGCCTGATTAATGTAAATGTAAGTAGAACAGAAGCACCCTGCTGTATGTGTGTGTGCATACATGTCATTCCCTCATTCTTTGTGCGTCACGCTGTGAGGGTTTGTGGAATGCAGCCATATTTATCTTCATACAGCCATCAAGGCTCGATGAACTTTTTTTTTTTTTTTTTTTTTTGTTAAAAATTAAATACATTGACAGTTGTAGAGAAAAATATTCCTATTTCATAACACATTGACTCTGAATATACAAATAATCTCAGTCTATTGTATTTCATTATGTAATGAATTTGACCATTTACCTCAGTCAAATTCATGCGCTGCTTATTGCATTATTATGTCCTATTACGGGGCAGTTGTGGCCTAATGGTTAGAGAGTCTTGTACCTTGAAGGTTGCAGGTTCGAGTCTCAGTACTGGCAGGAAATGTAGGTGGGGAGGAGTGAATGAACAGCGCTCTCTTTACCCACACTACCCACAACTGAGGTGCCCTTAAGCAATGCATCTAACCCCCAATCACTCCCCAGGTGCCGCAGCAAAAACGTCTGCCCAATGCTCTGGGTGTGTGTGTGTGTTCAATACTCACTGCTGTGTGTGCACTTGGATGGGTGAAATTCAAACCACAAATTCTGAGTATAGGACACCATACTTGGCCACACGTCACGTCATGTTTTTCACTTTCTCTATTTATGAGATAATAATTATGAGATGATGGCATTGTTAAGGCCCGTTCACACCAAGAATGATAAAGATAACTATAATGATAACTATATTTGCGTCCACACCATCGAACGATAACGGTCTGTTTTTTCTAAGTTCACACACTGCGGTTTTAAAGTGTGTACAACATGTTTTTGCTGCATTTGCACGGCTTTAACCAGCAGATGTCCTCAGCATGCTATGTTTCGAGTGAATAGCTAGTGTAATCGATCTAATCTAACAGTGAATTTAGCTGACGAAGTTGAATAAAAACAACACCTAGTCTTTTTCACTGCAACTTCAAAGGAAGCAAAACAATGTTGTCGAAACTAGCGCTGGATACCTGAGGTAAGTTTATGTTACACTGTTTGATAGTCTGGCATAATGATCTCAACATTAATACTTCTCACCATTTATTCCGAGGGTATGACCGATTGTTTTCCATATATCCATTTTCTTTAAAGTATCCTTGAAAAGGGGGTTTGACTTGTCAAACAGTGGTGGCTTTTTCTTGACCTCAGCAATTAACTTGTCGTCTGCCATTTTAAATGTGCGAGCCCTTAGAACGGATTCTGATTGGCTGTCAGTGTTTTATCGTTCAACAGCTGAAAAAAATCATTCTGAAAGTGATCCCAATGATATCATTTCTCTATATCGTTATCGTTATAACGGTGGTGTGGACAGTATTCTTTTATATTTAGAACGACTTTTAGAACTGTAAGTTATCTGTATCATTAGCTTTATAGCTAGCGTTCTTGGCGTTAATGGGCCTTTACAGTTATGTTCAGTTTGTTTTAGTTTCATGGACTCTTATTTTGTATTTCATTAGTTTCTGTTTTCCTTTGTTTGGATTTCCCGCCATTCCATTGTTTCTATAGTTATGATGATTATACATTTGTTTAATTCAGCTGTGTTTAATTAATTACCTAATTTGACTGCTACTTAAGTCGTACCTTTGTCTTCATTCAGGGTCTGGTCACGTTTATGTTTATGTGTACATTTATTACTACTACTGTTGGAACTTTATTCATCATCTTCGTGCCTTCTTCTGCAACACACCGTAACAGACATCATAATTATGAGTAAAAAGTCAAAATTGACAAACAATTATGAGTTAAAATTATGACAAAAAGTCAAAATTCTAAAAAAGTTATACAACTTCAAATTATAATGTCATGATTTCAACTTGCCATAATTTCTACTTTTTATCTCATAATTAATGCATTTTATAAATTTGACTTTTTATCTCATGATTAGCCTATGACTTTTTATATCATAATTTCCGTTTGTGTGTTTGTGTTTATGCTTTTTATGTCATAGTTATGAATTATGAGCAAAGCATGATTTTTTTTTTTTCTTATGTGGTGGGGTCCATAAAAAAGTTGGGGAAAGATTGCCTAAAAAGTTTGCTAAATAAACCAGTGAAGTAAACTAATAGTTGAGCAAGTAAAACAGATACTTTATGTAAATTCCAATACATAAAAAAGGTTAATGTGGTGAAGTAAAAATTGAATAGAGTGAATATAATGCCTAGACTAGATAAGTAAAATGAACTGGCAGTATTAGCTCATATAAGGAAAGCAGACCTGTGAAGTACGACTCATGTTTTACGAGGCAGTTAATCATACGTTAGGCTTCCCCTTCATTGCTCATTACAGTTGGTTGCAAATCATCAGCTTTGTAAAGGCTTATTATTCTAATTATGGCCTTATATACCCTGTTATTGAATACCTATATTACAGAAGACACGCTGAGCTTTTATAGATGACTCTTTATTTGTGCTACAGTGTCCTCAGTATGTCAGGCAACGGTGCTCTACATTCCAGCTGCCAAACACAGTGGTACAGTGCTACTAATCTTTCCTGGAGCAAGCCATGAAATATAATCTGGTGTGTAGCACTGGACTGGACCACTCAGTCGTTTGCTGCTTGGAAGTGTGTGTGTGTGTGTGTGTGTGTGTGTGTGTACAGGGGTTTCCTCGAAGACCCTGACAGCAGAGAGCATTACAGCCTGACTGAATGAGGTCTCTGTGTTCGGTAGAGGCTGTTGAAATAGAGGAGGTAGAGCTGGGAATGGAACAAGGTGAAAGTGTGTGCACACAAATACTCATTTACGGTCTTCACGCAAACACTTAAAACACACATATATGCGGTCGATATGGTATAAGTCAATGGCTTTGGTCATTAGCTAATTGGAATTTTACTACTCACAATATTCAGGCACAGCGGGGCATATCCCAAAGGAGAAGAATGTTTATTTTTTCAAACACAGGGGAGCGAGAGAAAGTAAGGCATAAAAAGAAGTGTCTGAAATGTTTTGGCTTTAAATGCGACTGAGGGGCTTGGAAAGTTGATAAAACAGGCCTGCATAGATAAAATGCCTGCACGCAGGTGCACTTTGTACTGTTTCCTCTTGGAGCGCCGGGGGCTTGGACCCTTAGCCCCTCGCCTTTATGTCTCAGGACACCCCCTCCACCAAAGGCATCTCTCTCTTTCACTCATCTTTTCTCCCCCTCTCTTCTTCTGTGGCGAGTCTCATGAAAGCGAAGTGGTGTGTTGTCGGTGTGGTCGGCTCCCCCGGTGAGCAGGAGGAATGGCTGCGGTATTGATCGTCCGGCTCCCTGGAGCTCCCCTTTGGGGGGTGGTGGGGTGGGGGGACAAAAGGCACTGCCACACGCGGCCACCCCTCAACACAAACACCGTCCCCACAGTAACGCATACAGAGGACCATCTTTGTTCCACGTGTCATCAAGCGTTGGCTTTTATTTACCTTCATCTTCTCTCTCTCTCTGGCTCTTCTCATGGAGTTCCAAAGATTGTTTTCATTCCTTTGTCTCTTTGAATTGCTGATGCAGAAGTGCAGCGCTGATAGCCCGGCGGCGAAGAGACAGAGACAGAGAGATGGAGTTTTTTTTTGGAGAGGGAAAAGACTCAGGCCTTGCCCCTTCATTCCTCCCTAGACCTGAAGAAGACCATCTGGGTCAACCTCACTCTGAGCCCCTCTCGGTGGGGCAGCACTCGACCAATCGCACAACGTGGGCATGGGACCTGCGACCGGTCGGGTCAGCAGAAGCTCTCAGACAGCTCTGTGCCCGCAGGCAGGCTGAGCTTCTTACGCCCCGCCGCCAGAGCTGTTTAAACAGCCCGAATGATTTACATGCCGGCTTGGATGTGAGCAGCACTTTCATTGATTTCCATCTGCCTGCGCCCCAGTGTGGAGATCACGGCAGCAGGCGTGATGTCATGCAGATGAAGCTCAGATAAACAGCAGCTGAAGGTCACGCTCTCACTTTGCTTGGGGAACCTGTGAGTGTCCGCTACACTGGGTGAGCTTTTAACTCTGCAGGGAAGCCGTGGAAGCAAGCAGGGAGTTGGCTGACATGGGTACTATAGTAGCCTATATGTAGGGTCAAATGATGTATTTGAGTCCACTGAAGGGGACTTCATATGAGTACTTGGTTTATAAATCTAATGAGATGCCCACCAAGGCATTGTATGCCACTGTTGGGGAGTAACTAGTCTTGCGTAGCCAGACCTTCAGACTGACGGCAGAAGGTCTGGACTCTATCGCAGCTTTCATTGGCCAAGGACCGCCCAAGAGAACGCTTGACTGACATGTAACGCAACCAATCAGCTTGAAAATGTAAAGTCGATGTCCTTACAGTAACAGACCGGTGTGCATCTAATAAATTATTCATTCAAGTTCAGGTTTACTGAAATAATGGAGCTGTGAACTTCACATACTTTTGAAAATCCAGCATTTCGTTGATCCTGGTAAGCGTTCGTACATCACAGTTGTAAACACGACGACATTCTTCTCTCCACCAGGGGTTTGGCGTCACAGCATTTGTTTCCAGGCGGACCATTAAAGAACGTGACACACACGTCTCCCAGACAATCCTGTAGAATAAAAGTGTTTCTAGTTAAGTGTGCCATATGCATCAGACGTTCAGCCAACGGTCTGTGGGAGTAATGTCTGAGGCTGAGACTAGGGAGTAACTAACTAAAAGCAGCAACAACTACATTAGCATCACAGTAGTTCAACTATTTTCACAGTAGTGTTGCTTTTCTATTAACAAACTACTTTATTGAGTAGTGGTGTTGTGCAACCAAATGCTACATCAGCACATTGTAAAATGTAATATAGATGTAATACACCTCTGACCATCATTAGTTCAGTTCAGTTATTTATTGCCCCCTGAAGTAACTTTCATGTGGCATTTTGTTTGAACATTTTTTTCCCCAAAACTTTAAACTGTAGTTTATCTACCAATTAGAATTAGCTTGTAGCTTAGCAAACTACACTTTCAAAATCATTCGAAGGCAAAGGCTTTTCATAAAAGGTAGGCAACTTAATCATGCTGCCTTTCTTTTATCGAACCTCACTTACCGTTTGTCTTTGGCCTTCTTAAAAACATTCAAATAATCTTACATGGACTTTTCAAAATTAATGATAAAACAATCACTCTTGGAAACAAGGATAGCTAGTATGTTTGCTTAGCATAGCGTCAAACATGAGATTAATATCATGTTTTGCTCCAAAATCACTATATAGGCTATATATATATATATATATATATATATATATATATATATATATATATATATATATATATATACACGTCAGCCGTGTTTGAAATAACAACATGTTCCATTTTGCTGCACAGAGTGAGAGTGAGACAGAAAATATATTATGTTATAAAATTTTATGATACAGGCTATGTTGATTAGTGTTGCATTATAGATATACATTATTCTTCTGAAAATACCAGAGATGGCTTGAAGAACACAGATAAACACAGATATATCCTCGCAATTGTGTGTTTATTGCATGTGTCTGCATGATATTCACCTGTAGCGATCGCTGCGTCTCAATTCGAAGACTGCGTCCTCTGGAGGTTGCATTTGATGGCTGCATACGTCATTGAGGTGGTCTCATTTAAGAAAAGTAACCATTAGATTGCAAAGTAAGAAAGAAATTAGAGTATTTTACACCTCACGAAGAATGACAGTCAATTTTGTTACGGTTACTTTTCTTAAATGAGACATCCATGATGACGTATGCAGCTTTCAAATGCGACCTACGGAGGAGGTAGCCTCCAAAATGAGATGGAGGTGATATCTAATGTCCATATAAGGCATTTCCTGGAACTTCATGAGTTTAATACTTCTATGAATCTAACTTGTGGACTTTCTGCGTGAGGGCGCCCTCTGGCTTCCAGTATGAATGAATCAGAAAAATTACATGAGAGTGTAAATGGAAAAATAATACTAAAATACTTTGTAACGTAGTAACTTGAGTAGACTTATTTACTCTTACTTGAGTATTGAGTATTTTTCAGTACTTCTACTTGTACTCAAGAAAATTGTTTCGTAAGTAGCAATATTTTTACTTAAGTAAATTTTTTTGCACTCTTTCCACCACTGCTGCCTTCTAAAATACCTTATTTTAGCCTAACTCTGAGGCAGCATTGTATGTATCCTTTGCAAAGAAGAATGCATTGTGTCGATCTAAGTGTGATGGGGGGGGGGGGAATCATGCAAGATGCCAGACGAAGCAAGAAAATGTTTGTTTTTTTAAAACATTTTCATATTGAAATTTTGAAAATTATTGACAATAAATAGCTCAGTGTAATTAAAAATTAACTATTTCATGTCATGTTTGTGTAAAACTATCATATTGTTAGCTTAACAACATGCTAACATAAAACTGTCTGTGCAAAGAGCTGTTTGTGTGGCTCACAGAGATCAAAATCAGCCACTTGTGAGGTTCAGTGATAGTTAGGATGCTGCCGCAGAAGGCTGCTGCTTATGTAGACAGGTGGCAGCAAAGTAGTTCAAGTTTAGATGCCAAAACATTTTCAGTGAAAGATACTGTACATTTTAGTGCAGAAACAACATAAGATAACATCAGAATTCAGTTGGCTTGCCTACTTAGACTGTGTTCCTGTCCACAGAATGGTCTCACTCCTCAATTTGAATCAGAAGTGACTGAGCACAGGTCGATTTGACTGGCTCCAGTTTTGGGTGGATCCTACAGAAAAGGCCATTTTGTAACCCAGCCCATTTTACAAGCTCACATCCCCTCCATAGTACACAGAGTATGTCTGTATTACCAAAACTGGCAGTAAAATGGCACATCTCTCAGTGCTCTTCCAGCAAGCCAGGGGGGTCAATCCCCTCTGCATACACAAGAGCAAAAGAAACCAGGGCAAATGAATTAATGAAAGTACTCACCCTGTTTTTTCTTTCCTTCTATCTCTCCTCCCAGCAGCACAGGGAAGCTGGGAAAATTTTAAAAGACCAGGATGAATTGCTTGTATTGAGGGGGCAAGATATTGAGCGAGAAGGTTGGGGAGGTGAGGGCAAAGGAGTACGAGAGTGGAGAAAATTGAAAGACTGCTGGAGATGCAAGGATGCAAATAGCCACAAACCTGAGAGAGCACTTCCACCTTGCGTATATACAGGGACCTTCAGAAGGAAAGGGGGGATGGGTGGCGTGTTTGCAAGCTAGAGGGTAAGACAGTAAAGGCTGTGAGGATGTTGAAGGGGGGAGGTTATTAATTTTCAGTGTGCAGTAGAATCCAGCTGGTAGCTGCGACTTGCTTTCTGGTGTAATGAAAATGGCCAGAGTGGAAGATAAATGGCTCGTAAAGAGGGACCATTTAAATGCAGTGGGGCCCAATCTGGATGGTGACTAATCTCAGTAACCCCCCTCTTTTTTTTCTCCAACTCGTTTATGCATTGCCCCACCAATGGTCTCTCTCTCTCTTCTATCTCTCTCCATTCTTTTCTTCCTATCCCCATTCCCTCTTTTCCTCCCTTCCGCCACGGCTGCTGCTGCTTCTGACGTCCCCATGAATTGTGGTAAGGTCAGAGTTCAAGGCTTGCAGAGAATTATCTTGATTTATGCTGGTGCAGGGCCGGTAGCAGAGCGAGCGTGCCGTCCGCCGCCGGGCCCTGCCGGGGCTGCGCGCCTGTTTTACGGCTCCCCAGCGGCAGGGCTGCGGCAGCTTCGTGCATGGCTGAAGAAATGGGCTGCCGCCGCACCTGCCGTTTTTCATCCTTTGCGGGTCGAAGGTGTATGAAATATCTCTAAAGCGCCTAATAAGTTTCTGAAAAACGTGTTTTTAAAACAAATTGATTTTGATGCTTTATGAGGCCCGGGACCTGCTGCAGTGCTAGAGTGACCGAGCGTGTCCATGCGTGTGAAGGAGAGGGAGAAAGTAAGATAGGGATTTTCTTTACAGTGTATTGGGTCATCTGACAGCAAAGAACACTACCGTTTCTCACCTGTGGAATGACAGCTATTCAAAAGCTGTGATATTTCAAACCATTTTAGCCCTACTTATTCGTCTACAGTATACTACTACACATACAAATAATACCACATTCCATTGTGCCGCCAAGCTATCGAGTGGGTAATGGAGAATGGGGAATGGGGACTTACGCAAGCAGGTGTCAGCTGTCACTCAGAGTCTTTCCAGGGGGTTGGAACCTACAGGATCAGATCATCATGATGGATTCAGATGAAATCACAACAGAGAGGAGGCCAAAACCCATCTCAACAGCCACTTTATAACGCTACGATGCGCTACGAGTCTCGACTCCCACTGTGTTCCTCCATTACATTTCCCCTTGTGGCCATATATGACTGTGTTTATGTCACATGTAAAGATGAGAGTTCTCATGTCAGATTTATCATTCATAGAGCGCTCGGCGAGAGGCCCATTGCCGTTTACGAGTCCTGCAGCAATGCGCTGTCAGGGACATCCAGCCACAGATGTGTGCTCTGGCCAATGTGGTGACAGCATGACATGAAAATGGATTTGTTCTGTGCTGTAGGGGTGCAGGGGAGGGGTGCTTTGGTGTAAACGCTCCCAGAATGGGGTGCCTTTCCAGCATGCCCCACCTGGCCCCGTGCGCTTTTCGTTTCTGTTCCAACTCTAACTCCCCGGCCTACATAGCCAACCAGGCAGTGGAGGGGTCAGAGGTCATGTTGTGTGGTGCGCTTCTTATTTTTCCTCGCTCACTAGTTTTGACAGGAATCTGTTTACCTCTCCCTACGGCAGCACTTCCTGTCTGACACGTTTGGGAGGCGAGGAGCTGAAGAAAAGGGGGAAAAAAGAGTAAAAGGGAAAATAAAGACAGAGACAGGTGGGGAGAGAAAGACAGAGAGCTCCCTGCTTCTATTTAGAAGTGTGTTCGAACCGAAGACATCTGAAGACCTTATGAAGTGCGCTGTCTCTGTGCGAGAGCAATAACAGGCTGAGTGAATCACGCTGACTCAGCTCCTGCGTTTGGATTTTCATTTCTTCTTCCTACTCGGCAAACACGTCAGCGCCTCCCCTCTTCTGGCCGATACCAGCCCGCCCGCCTGAGCGAGCACAAGCCCCTGCCGAAATGAAGTTGCCTTTCCGCAAACCTAATTTTCCCTCCAGAAATTTATGAAAAGCATTACATTTTCCTCGCTGCATAAAATCCATGGGATGGGGTCTCTAAAGGAATCAGAGCCGGGAAACAAAAGACAAATTGGATTTGCGTATGTGGACTCTGACCTGGGGATGGGAGGGATGGGAGAAAAAAACCTTCCATGCCTTCTAGTCCTCCTGCTTTCTATTGCCAGTGTTCTTTGGGGAGTGTTTGATACAATTGTACAAAGCTTGGTGGTCTGTCTCTTTCTCTCCCTCTCTCTTCCCTCTGTCTCCATGATCTACAGGACACAAAGGCAATGGATGACCATAAGTGGTCCACTAGCGTAGTCCACAGTTGTGCAGCCTGAGACTTCAGACCAATTACACAGTCCCGAAACAAGCTATTCATATCCAGGCTAAAACTGTGCGATAAGGCTTTGTGTGATACAGTAGTTGGAGGCCAGTGATTGAATTACGGGGCATCCCCTGTGACTAAGCGGCTGTAATTAAACTGTAATTTAAGATTACATTATTAAACGGAGGCTTTATTACCACGCATCCCCTGTAACCTCACCTCTACTGCTATATCCTTATCAAAACCAAAATGATTAAGAAAGTGAAAGCGTTCTCATTGTCCGGCTGTAACAGTCTGCTGGAATACGATCCGGACTAATGAGACATAATCTAATTGAGCTTTTATCTATTGTAACAGACCGACAGAGGTGGTTATCGACGCCGATCATTCCCAGCGGCAGGTGGAATTCCGTTGGACTCGAACTGAGATTCCACAATACGCAGCATTATAATGCAGTTTGGCTCGGTTTTGAACTTTTGAGCTCTAAAGTGGTCGTGTGTGAAAGGGATAGTTCACCCGGAAATATAAATTCTGTCAACACCCTCATGTCGTTCCAAAACTTTTTCTGTGCAACAAAAAGAGAGATTTTGAAAATGTGTTGGTTGTTTTTTTCCAGTTACAGTTAATGGAGGCTGAAACTTTAAAGGTATAGTTCACCAAATAATAAAAATTATTTTATCTTTTACTCACCCTCATCTCGTTCCAAACCCATAAGACTTTGGTTACTTATTTTTTGTCCCTCCATTGAAAGCCCATGTAACCAAAATTCAAAAAGACATTGTAAAACAAAGAATACAGTGGTTTAATCCCAGTCTTGTGAAGAGATAAGATCACTTTATATGATGAAAAGATTTAATTTAGGCTTTTATTCATATATAAACACATACATAAGTGTGCATCGCATATGTTAAATGTGGAAGCTTATGTGTGCGTCACACGCTAGAACAAACCTCACTGGTTCTCTCGACACCTTTATGACCTTTTTGGATCTTATAAATTTTGAATACCTGGACTTTCAAGGGAGGGACAGAAACCTCTTTGGTTTCAATAAAAAATATCTTAATTTGTGTTCTGAAGACTTAAGCCCGGAACACACCAGGTCGACGCCGACAAACTAGTGGCGACGAAAGCAGACTGCGGGGTTGGCTCACGTTGGCAGCATCTGGGTCCAAAGTTGGCCTGACACACCAAACCGACGCTCGACACCCGACGGCCAAGTAGCACGTCCCTTCTGCACCTGCGTAAGAGGAAATGCCTTTCTGTACCAGCAGGTGGCAGTAGCTGAACAGCCAATCAGAATGATCAGATGGCCCAACTGACCGACAAGCTCAGACGCGATTCAACATGTCGAATCGGCCGAAAAAAAGCAGACGAGGACTTCAGCCTTCAGCCGACGGTGCAGAACACACTGAGAAAACTTAGTTGGCCGACGAACAAAAACTGCCCGACGGCCGACCGTCGGCTTGGTGTGTTCTGGGCTTTATGGGTTTGGAACAACATGTGAGTGTTTTTTTTTTTATGTGTACACTAGGGTATGCATACAGTGCACTTGGCATACATTTTGGGTTAGTATAGTTTGCGTGTACCCCAAGTTTTCTAGTCACACATACTCTGTATACTGTATACCCTTGAATTTTATTGATTAATTAGTTGGTCCACAAGGTGGAAACACCTGCCTAGCTTTGTGTTTCACAGACGAAAAAGAAGCAGAAGAGATGGATTAACAATAATAGATGCCCGTGGGGTTAAGCTCTACCCAAAATTCTACATAGACATGACAGTGACAAAGTTTATAGTCTGCATGCTATCAAATGGAGTATACTTTGAAAGGATTTTCTTTCTGCTCTACATACGTGCTAATCTTTCACGCCAAAACTTAAGTATACAAAAAGAAAGCAAAAGCACCATTAAAGACCTTTCAACTCATTCTCTTTATTTTGTCACCCTTATGTCGTTCCAAAACCGTAAGACCTTCGTTCATCTTCAGAACATGGTCCCACTTTATATTAGGTGGCCTTAACTACTACTTACATAAAAAAATAAGTACAGTGTACTTATTGGGTTCATATTGAATTGCAAAACACGTTTGCTGCTATTGAGGTGGGATATGGGCAAGGTTAGGGAAAGCTTTGGTGGTATGGGTAGGTTTAAGGGTAGAGGTAAGGTGTAAGGGATGGGTCAACAGTGTAATTATAAATGTAATTACAGAAATTGTAATTACATGCAGGTGTTTTTAAAATATAAGTACAATGTAAAAACATGTATGTACACAATAAGTGCATTGTATCAAATGATTAATTTAAATGTAAGTACATAGTAGTTAAGGCCACTTAATATAAAGTGGGACCCGGAACACAAATTAAGATATTTTATAATGAAATCCAAGAGCTCTCTGACCCCTCCATAGACAGCAATATAATTACCAGTTTCAAGGCCCAGAAAGGTAATAAAGACATCGTTAAAATAGTCCATGTGACTGCAGTGATTCAACCTTAATGTAATGAAGTGACGAGAATACTTTTTGTGAGCAAAAACAAAACAAAAATAATGACGTTATTCAACAATTTCTTCTCTTCACTGTCATTAGGTTGAACCACTGTGAACAACGATGTCTTTCATTGAGTTCACCAATTCATTGAAAAGATCCAGTTCATTATAACTTGGACATCATTCCTGCCTCATTAACGCTTAAATTAGAGCTAGGGTGGATATCAAGATTATTAGTGAAGAACAACTTTGGGTGTGGACATTTTATGGCACTTTTATCATTTTAGACCTTTACAGCACCAGTCTTCATTCACTTTCATTATATTCACTTTCAAAATCGTGGCCAGGGTATTCTTCAAAAATTCACCTTTTGTGTTCCACATACAAAAGAGAGTCATATGAGTTTGGAACGATGAGTTTGGAATAATGATTTTTATTTCTGGGTGAACTGTTCCTTTAGAGATGTTCTAGCCACAATCTCAGAAGTTGTATAGTATACGTCTGTGTATACTGTTTGTGCAGTGACTCTTTGGCATCGTGGGTAGTTGGTGCTAGCTCATAAATGGCTCTGTTGAACCTTTAAGCATCTCCAGTGAAACAAGGAGGAAGACTCAGTGCACTGTTATGCAATTAGCAATTACACGTCCACACGTTATTGTTTTTTCGCCATATGGTTTTATTTATAAATGCCAGCCTCTCCTCCCACAGTCCCCTGCTGGGAGAGAGGGAGAGAGGCAGAGAGGCAGTGGCACATGGCCAGGGGAGGATGTATGCGGTATCGCTCTCTATATCTCTTAGTTTGTCTGTCTCGATCTCTTTTCCTTTCTACCTTCCCTCTCTCCTTTCTCCATCCTTACTGTTTCTCTCTTTCTCTCCCAGATAAAACTTTGATAAATTGGCAAAACATTTATTCTTGCAGCATGGCTCAGAGGAAGCAGTAAGAAAAAAAATCAATATTGCTCCACCGAGCATGTGTAATACCTCAAATGAAAGAATTCCTGAGCTCTCTTTCATAGATGGAGCACAGTCACTGCCCCGGGCCTGGGTTATCATCAACTGCAGGACTGTGCCCAGCTGTCTCTACGCTCCAAAGTTGCGGGTCAGTATTTGGCGAGAGCTCATCGGTATAGAGAGCGCAGCCTCTTTCAGGGCAGATAGGCTAAAGATCACATCTGTGACCTTTGACATTTGCCTCTCAAATCATCCTTCTGACCTAAACCTCTGAAACAAGAAAGGAGGAAGAAGATGTGTGTTAGAGAAAGATCGCGAGAGGACGAGACGCGGTCACCCGTGTTATGTCAATAGCGCTCTGGTGGCGGAGTGGTGTAAATTGATCTTTTGCAGTTTGTGGAGGTGACGGTGCCTGTAGGAAGGCAGATAAATCAGGCAACCTGGGGCTTAGAACATTGATTGGTAGGACCTGTGACAGAGTGAAGGAGAAAGAGAGAGACGGAGAGAAAAAGAGGCTTCCAGCTCAGGCCCTGTGGGACGGGTGGGCTTGAACAGGAGCTTACATGTTACACCTCAGAGGGGGAGAGATGAACTCATAAGGCCTACTCAAGCGTTAAACAGAAGCCAGTCCTGGTTTATTTTTGTGTATGTTAATTTGTTTTGTGTGTGTGTGTGTATGTGTGCTGAATAGGCATATATTTTCTAAAGTATGATTGTACTGGTTTGGTGTTTTCAAAAATAAAGAAGGAGGAGTCAAATTCAATGTGATATTAAAGGGGTCATGAACTGCATTATTTTATTATTTTATAATGTTTCTTGGGGTGCACTCATAATGTTAGTATGATTTTTACATGAAAATTTTTTTTCTACCCTGATTTTAGCCCTCAGATTTGATGCTCTGATTTAAGGGGCGTGTCTGCTGTGAGACTTCAGTGTAAACGCCCACTGCTGTGATTGGCTGACATCTTTGCATATGAAAATAGCTAACTATTACATGTGGAACTCTCAAGAACATTTAGCATGTTTTTACTATTACAGTTCTCAAGGTTAACTAATCGTGAAAAGTGTTGATTATAGCATTATATTTAGATCGTGGCATGAAAGGTTGCAGTGATGAGCATGTAGCTCACTGATCACAGACGCATGAATGCAGTGATCTTGTCATTGTAACTCTATTTCTGCACACTAACGAATGCTTTCATCATAACAGTGCAAACACAATGTAAATAAGAGATTTGTTGATTCTAGCAGGAGTTTTGGCGAGAGTCCAGAACACTTGCACTGTTTGATTGACAGCTCTAGTGATTGTAAAGGGAGCGTTCTTTGATCACTTTCTATATATAATTTAATCACAGTTTAAATAACAAATTATTTTCATCCTACCAAGAGAAACAATGTGAAGTTGACCGTTTAGTCACTGGTTTGATTTACTGACAATAAACGATTTTGAGACAAAAACATCTGAATGTAGGCCTACATGAATCATCACACATCAGAAATCACTGGTCACTGGTGATTTTGGTTAGACATGTACACATAGTCCATACAAATCAAACGATCTGTAACAAAGCAATAGTGACACAGTAAAACCTTTTTTTTTACTCACATAAGTGTGTTGTGCCGTTCCTGTCGGATCCAATATAGAAGGCACAGCATCATTTTTTTTTATTTCAGGCTCTCTGCAAATCCAATGCAGCTACTGTGTTTTTCTACAACCTGACACTGCACAACATTTTGCGCTTATCAAAGGCATGTTTATCACAGGCATGTCGCTCGATCCAGTGTTAGCGTCACGTCTGTTATTTACTTACTACTACTTGTCATGCTTGAATCAGTGGGCGGGGCTACTGAACTTTAGAGTTAGTGATGTCACCAACCCGGGAAGAAGCTTGTTGTAGTCCGTTTGTTGTAGTCCTTAAAAAGCGATTTCTGTAAAAGAAAATATCTCCCGTTGCATTGAACTTTGAGCGTCGTAACTTTGCAGATGTTGTTTATTCTCAAACAGCAACATTACAGACTAACTAAAGTTAAAAAAGTGAAATCATAATCAACCACCCCTTTAAAATAGAACATTTTTTTAACCTTGTAAAGCCTACTGAATCATATTCGATGCGCAATTTCTAAATGATTAACATCAAAACATTTCTGAAAAACCTGTTGCACACAATCTTCTACATACCTTCTGTCATCTGATTGATAGTTTATACTTTTTATCAAGTAAAAGTATTTAAAGGGTTTTTTTTTTTCTACTATTAGTATTCCAAAAATGTCCTCCTTCAGGTCGTAGTACGTCTTTTTGCCACTGATTTTTACTAAGTAATCATAAGAATAACTTTCATATTGTTAGTAATATTTCAAGATGAACTCTTACTGGATTGAAACAACTTATGCTTACTTGATTCATATATCTTTTTTTTTTTTTTAGAAAAATCATGTTAATTATGATGCATCAGGCTTTTGATGAATGTTTATCTATACATCTCTCAATTATTATTGTATTGCATTATATGTTTTTATATCTTGCATCAAATTAGTTAAATAGAGAATTTTAAGTAAGTGTCACAATTTGTTTATTTTTTTAATCTTCATTAATGGATCAACAAGTATTTCCATCAATCATTTTATTGACAGGATTAGCATTGTTAATCCTGTCAATAAAATCCCCACTGTCTCTCTGCGTAACTACCTGATTCCTTCAAGCCCCGCCCATCATATTTGTCTCACTGAATATGTTTCAGTCACATTGGGTCACATTGCGGAAGTCAAATGGGCTGCGAATGCAGTCTTAAGTGACTTTAATGTTGCGTATGTGTGCGAGGACTGTGTGTGAACATGATCAGATGAGTATGTTCATCTGCTTCTCAAGCTCATAAACACACACACACACAGTCTGTAAAATCCCAGTGAAAACATCAGAGCTTCAGGCATCAACACCTTAAAAATATGAATGATATTTTTAGTATTAAATGATAATGCGTTCTTGCATTCCTTCCCCTCAATCTCTCTCTTTTCATTACTGTCCTCTCCTCACTATGAAGAACAGACTCTCTCTCTCTTGCCTCCACTCTTCTGTGTTTGTGTGTGTTGAAGTGTGTGTGTGGGTGTATCTTGTATATTCAGTTTTACAGTTATCCGCCGGTGCAGAAAGAGCGTGCCTGCGTGTGATAACAGCGTGGTTGTCTAAGGCTTTGTTTGCGTCTGTTTGTTTGCCTGTCCGCGCAAGTTTCATTTCAGCCGAAAACTAACTCATTTACGAGGTTGCAGTAACACCATGGCAAAATGCCTAATTGTTCCTCAAATTTTCTTTACAGCAATTTGTAAGGATTGTACATCCCCTACACGGTGACTCACAAACACACACCACATCTCTCGCTCTCTCAGGGCCCGGCTCTGTAAACATTACCTCATAGCTCCCCGGCGCTCCTGTGGGAACCAAGCCCTCTTCTAATAGAGAAATAAAGGGACATCCACCCCGGCCCTGCCCTCAGCCAACCACCATACAATCCACAACAAAGGGGTCGGGGGGTCCTAATTCCCTGGCAACGATATAAATTGTGCCACTTCTGGGAGCCGTGAAGGAAACGAATAGCACCCCCCCATCCCCCAATCCACCCACAAAAAAAAAAAAAATCAAATAATCGAATAGGAGAAAAATGGCAAAAAAGTCATGAAAGGGCCGGCTGGGTGCAGAGCGTGGAGGGCCAGAGGTCTTTTGTTTGCGCAAGCCGAGGGAAAAGGGTGAGAGAACACAAAGGCCAGGTCAGACTCTGAGTTTGGGGTCAGCTTATCCTGAATAGGAGGCTGCACTTGGGCCGCACTCTTTCAGAAGGGAAACTCACTCAAGTGAGAGCTGTCAGGCAGATGGGTGCTTTCACACTCGCTCTGAATCTACCCCTGAGGGCTCTTATGTGAAGGTGCGAACGCAGTTGTTTAGATGCGGATGTGGACGTCACTTCTTTTATAAACGTGGTTTAGTTTGTCCTATTGTAGACCGGAGGTGAACTGTCGCAGTCGAAGCTTTGCAGATAATTTGATTGAGAGAGCCAGCAGTCCTCGATTGCTGATCTTAAACTGTGTGTCTGTGTGTGTGTGTGTCGAGACAGAGAAAGGGAGAGTGTGCGGATAATTGGACCGCTGTCTTATCTAGTGGCTCTGACACAGTGGAGAGAGGGTCACTAGCAGGGGAGCGAGGGAGAGAACAGTGGCTCAACAGTTACCAATCATTTCAAACCCCACTAAAAGAGAGGCGCAGAAGAAAAGCATTGTGGGCCGGCTTTCTCTAAGGGTTCAGCCCTGCCGAGGTTCAAAGGGCCGATGGCCCCACAGGCATGACCTGCTGCCATAGGATGGAATAATAGAGCTCAGAGGCCATGGCCCAGCACAATTAGAGCTATTTCACTCTCCCACACACACACACACACACACACGTTCACACATGCAACATAACGTCATGCCTCGTGATTACCACTTTACAAGCTATATGCGAGAATGTCACTCGCTTAAAATTTCACAGCATTTTTGTTTTTTTAAAAACATTGTTTGTGCATTAAAACGTACATTGTTTTAATCTACATTAACGTGTCTTCAACGAGTATTTTAATCAGTAAATTTATTGATGTGAATAGCACTGTTCTCTTCACTCAACTTCTCTTTAACTGGCATGTCCTGATTTTGCCAAGTTAGACATGTATGGGTCAACATATTTTGATGATCCTGGAAGAACATTCCTGTCTGAAAATTTAATTCTAACCATATCCATACCCCTAAACCTAACCCTACCCATAAGTTAGCCCTACTCTAATTTGGGTTGTTTGGCAACCCAGTGCTGGGTCAAAATTGGACAAACCCAGTGTTGGGTTAAAAGTTTGACCCAACATGCTGGGTTGTTTTATTAAACTCAACTATTGAATAAAAATTGCTATATTGCTGGCTTAACATGAACCTAAAATATGTTGAACATTAAAATCACACACAGAATTACTTGTGACAACACAGGCAACAGTAATCATCAAAATGTATTAATAAGAACACCCACACTCTATAAAATGGTTGGGTTGAAAATGGATTAACCCAGCGATTGGGTTGTTTTAACCCAGTGGTTGGGTTAAATGTTTGCCCAACGCACTGGGCAGTTTTATTTAACCACACTGTAAACCCGGATAATACTACTAACTTATAAAGATTAAACTCTGTTAAATCATTGATGCAACTTAAAACAATTACATTTTCTGAACGATGAGTTTAGTTTTATTTTTGTGTAGCTCAACATTTTTGAGTAAACCCTTATACTTAAATTATTATTTTTAAGTTTACTGAGCGATATAAAGTCACATCATTCATGTCATGTCATTGCCGATGTTACCGACGTAACCGACTTTATCATAAGAGTCCATTCAGCATTAAACTGAGTTGTAGCAAGTTTGCGTCACACTCTGTAAGGGAGAATAAATGTTAAAATTGAGTGTTATTTTGTGTGCTTTTTCACTAAATTAATACAGTGAAAGATGTGTTTTTGTTTAATGTTCTGTTATTTTGGTATTTAAAGGTATTTGGGGGTTATCATCAAAGTTCTCCCTCCTTTCCACTTTGATTAATTTTCTTATATTTTCACATATATTCCTGTCATAAGTGCAGCGGTTTGTTGCTGAAAATATCTGAGCCAGTGATGGGCCGCTGTTCGGCGGGAGAGCTGCGAACTTTAGACTGCTGCTCGGCGTCTCTCATAACCGAAAGATATCGCGACAGGCTCCTTATAACCTGCACATAAACAAACAGCACAGAGTTCTGAGAACATATTTTAACATCCAAATTAATAATATTCAGTATTATAACAAATAATAATCAGTTTATTCAAGGAAAAAGACATTTCCAACATGCGAGACGAACGATGCTGACTGACATCTCATCTCTGTATATTGCATTGCATTAAATAAAATGATTAACAGCACTGTAAAGACTTTTGATGAGGATACAAAAAGCCAGCGCTCTGTGTAACCCAACAGCTGGGTTGCTGTAGTAAAGACACCGCTGAGTTGTTGCGTCAGAGGGCGGGTGGGGAGGGGTGTATTATTACTTTCAGTAAGATTGACCAGCCTCTAACCCAATGGCTGGGTAACACAAAAACTACCCAACCATGGAAGAAATAACCCAACAAAATGACCCAACAAGCTCAACCCAGAATTTTTTAGAGTGTAAAATCAGAGGGAAATGATTGAAATGATGAACAACACTGATGTAGAAGCACCTAACCCTGGTTGTAAGCCTAAACTTGATATAAACTGTAAACTTGTCCCTCAAATCTGATTGGTTGATTGGAATGTTGATCCCAGAACTTGGTGAAATCAGTCTCTGCCCGACTCCTTCAAGTCCCGCCCATCATATTTTTCTCATTGAAAATGTTTAATTCACTCTGCATCGCATTGCGGAAGTCAAATGGGAAGTGAATGCAGTCCATGTTGACTTTAGCATATTTTTGCAAGGCCTGTGTGAATGAACACGATCAGATGAGTATGTTCATTTGCTTTTCACATCGCTATTTTAGAACACACGTGAAATTCTTGCATAATTCTAAGCATGGTTTGTATTAAACACATCTTAACTCCAGCCTCGCAGTGTCACGCTGCCCTTGTTTCTTTTCCCTCTGTAAAAAGGATGTTTCCCTCTCAGCAGCAGTTGTGGTCCCAGATTCTGTGGAATGCAATTAGGAAGCTTAAATGAACTGGTAATGGAGAACCTGGTCTCCAAATCACGGTTGCTGTGGCAACAGCTGCACACAACACCGCCTCCAGTAGTTTTGTCACTTTATCTGCAAAATGCACAATTGAGCCCTAAACCAGCACTCTGCTGGGAAGAAACAGCTGTGTCTCTCTCTCTTTTCTCTGTCTCTCACACTCGCTCTCTCTCTTTTATTGAAGACAATCATCAAACACATCTACGCTCCCCCTCAGTTATGCCGGGGATGAGTGGGGGTCGCACGTGATGCCTTTAAACCCCATATAAGATTATCTGTATGTGTATATCGCTTTGGTCGGATTTGAACCTTCAGTCTGGGAGAAAAGGATTTATTGGAGTTGGAAACCTCTGTGCTCTTAGAACACGGATAGTGCTGCCATACTCCACAGCAGTTCTGATAAATACTGGAAACGGTGACGTGATGCACATTTTTGGGAAAAATTAAGTTTGTGAAAAGATAGCCTTAAATACTTTGATATAATCCTAATAATACTAATAATACAGGTAAAATGATATATATATATATATATATATATATATACTTTTGTCTGCATTATCATGTGGTCATGTGGACCAATGAACATGCAGTACTAAATAAAAAAATAAAATAAAACATGAAACTAGATCATGGAAAAGACCCCTGCAGATGCAGAACCTGATTTCACCACATGCAACATGTTCCTCGATCAACATTCCAATCAGCCAATCAGATTTGAGGGACAAGTTTACAGTTTATGTCAAGTTTAGGCTTACAACCAGGGTTATTCACCTATCATTTCCCTATCATTTCACCTATCATGTTCCAGGATCAATAGAATATGTTGACCCAAAATCAGGTCGTGCCCAGCAGACCCTCATGACTGTGTGCCAATGTCAGTAACTTTTAGATAATTAAAAAAAGATAATTTGACCTTTATATGACAAGGCTAGTTCAGGTTGTAAAATGTCATGTGATATGACTCAAAAAATGTATAATTAACAAAAACTTGATATTGAAAACTTTATAGAATGATATTTATGAATTAATAATTCATATGAATTAATATTTATATTTATAATAAAATACTTTTACCTTAAAAATATATTTCATTATCATTCTTTTTGTACATGTATTACTTATTTTTGGGGTCCTCAGAAGTAGAAGTCATCATAGTTGGGTAAACTTCAATGGAAATGGAAAACGCAACAAATTTTAGAAATGCACAATATATCGGCCACCATATCGGTATAGGCCGATATATGATCATTTATAATATTATCGTTATCGGCCCAATAACAAAATATGGCCGATATATTAAAGCTGATAAATAATGGATTATTTCCTTCAGCTGAGACACTTCAGATGCGCACTGTTCGCCATGATGGTTTGAATTGCTTGAAATATGATTGAAATCACTTCAAAAAGGAAAATACAGATAAGTGCAACATGTGCAGTGCAAGTCTGTCTGTCTTTTAATGGTGAAACTTTTGTCTTTGTAATCAGGCTCTTTAAAAAATTATATAAAAATTTGGATTTAGATTTATCGTCCAATATATCGGTTATCGGCTTTCAAATATAAAGAATTATTATAAAATTTTCATATCGGTGCATCCCTAACAAATTTATTTTTTGCATTTCCCACACTCTAAAAAATGCTGGGTTAAAAACAACCTAAGTTGGGTTGAAAATGGACAAACTCAGTGAATAGGTTGTTTTAACCCAGCTGTTGGATAGTTTTATTTAACTCAATTATTGTTTGAAAATGACTGTATTGCTTACTTAAAATGAACCCAAAATATGTTGGAAATTAACATTTATTAATATGTTTAATAAATGAACATTTATTAATAAGTTTAATTAATAATAATTCAACAATAAACATTTTTTTAAATTGCTTATTAATAAATGTTCACCTTTTGATTATTATTGTTGCGTCTAGTAATTATGTGTCTGATTTTTAATTTCCAACCTATTTTGGGTTCATTTTATGCAAGCATTTTAAGTTTTAATGGTTAATTGGGACAACCTGACTACCTTAAGATTTCAAATTTAAAGCAGCTTGCCCAACCTCACACACTAGATCACACTGCTGGAACTAGTCTCCGAAGAGCTTAGATCATATAATGGCATCTTGGAAAAAAAAAAAAAAAGTTTCAGCATGTTACAGATGATTCTGTAAAACATTGTTTTGAGCTTAATCAGAAAGCACTAAAGTAAAACATATCTGAATTTCCTGTTCTGGAGGAATGTGCTCACTGAATTGTGGTGTATTGTGGGCTGAATGGGGCCTCTTGGCAGGCACCACTTTTGAATCTGGCTGTTGCCGTGGTAATGAAGCAGTTCAATGCACGCTCTCTCTCTCTCTAAACCAGCTCAGTCTGACAGAAGACCTTGGCAGGCAATCCTGGCTCCACCAGAGCCTGCCGTGAGAACCTGTTTTCTGTCTCTTTTTTTCTGCAGGCAGGTAGGCAGCCACCTGCTGCAGGAGCTAGCTCCAGTCTCAGAGCCAGGGACCCCGGCCAAGTCTCAGGCACCAGCCTGGCTGCCTTATCCCTCCTCTGGGTGTGCTTACTGCTCTCTCTTCCCGTTAAACGAGCCCCCGTGCAGACGACCTGTGTTGGACACCTTTAGGGGGGTGAGTCCACAAGCACCAACTGGTAGGAGTGAAGGATTTAGTGAGGATCGCATCCAGGAACGTGGTTGCTGCGAGCGGGACTGAAATCAAGCATGTTTCTTTTTTTTCCAGCCCTGGCAGCTTCTGTCAGTCAACAGGAACTTGGCGCTCAACTCGCTCTCGCACCAATAACAGGTGTTGTTTTCACATCATATGTTTTTTTTTCCTCTGCTTTAACAATTTGTCTATGAGAGCTCAGCCCAGTTAAGAGCGTGAAATGTTGCACATTCTCTACCTCCACCCCTCCTCTCCTGCCTAAATCTGTTAGCTGACACCTGAGAAGGTCCAGGTGATAGCGGAGAGATGTATGTTTCATTGAGTGCCATATAAAAGCTTTAGGATCTTTGTGAGTGTCAAACAAGTGTATCTTTCCCCACCCTGGGGTGCATTTTCCAAAAGCATTGTTAGCCAACTATGGTCACAAATTCTGACGTTACCGACATAGTTCATTGATTTCGGCGTTTTCTGAAATCGAACATCAAATAACGCAAAATGTCAGGGAACAAAAAAATATTGTAGTAATCAGGTGCCATGTTCGTTACAGTAGCATCTCAGAGAAATTATGTTGTGGGGAAAACTGCTGACTGAATGAATGCATATATGTTAGTAAATATGCCAGTTACATTGCATAACGTGATTAAAAAATGAATGGTTTTCTATTGTTCGTGTAAATGAACTATAATATTCTGAACTGAATCGATTACCTAGTAGAAGTTATTACTCCACCACCTGCATGTGACGTCATTACAACAATCCTATATTGCTGAACAGCATGATTCGGATGACGGAGATGCGACTATGGCCCTGTTTCCACCTGGTATTAAAGGGGTAGTTCACCCAAAAATTCGTCCAAGCTTTATAATGGTAGTGAATGGGGGGCCAGATTTGAATCCCAAAAAAATTCATCCATCCATCATAAACATAATCCACACAACTCCAGGGGGTTAATAAAGACCTTTTGAAGTGAAGCGATGCATTTTTATAAGAAAAATATCCATATTTAAAACTCTATAAATTCAAATAACTAGCTTCCAGATGGCGCAGGATGTAGGAGTATCGTAAGCTAAGACGCCTCTCGTGGTTCAAACAAATATGGCTGGGTAACAAACTCAAGCACCTCTTCTCTTATATCGAAATCCTCTGACATTTCTCTTTAAAAATTTCCTGTTTTAGACTTTTAATTTATGACCGGCGTTTTGTTTTGCTCTATCCTCTCCGCGTTTGTCAATGCGTCATGTGTCAGGTCAGAGGTCACTCTTCCTCCACAAATCGATGCGTATGACCGTCTGCCGAAAGCTAGGTATTATAGTTAATAAAGTTTTTAAATATGGATATTTTTCTTACAAAAACCCATCACTCCGCTTCAGAAGGCCTTTATTAACCCCCTGGAGCCATATGGATTATTTTTATGATGGATGGATGCATTTTTTTGGACTTCAAAATCATGCCCTCCATTCACTACCATTATAAATCTTGGAAGAGCCAGGATATTTTTAAATAAAGATAGTCATAAACACCTAGGATGGCTTGATGGTGAGTAAATCATGGGATAATTTTCATTTTTGGAAAATGGTGTTTTAATCCGTCTCTTTTGTCCACTTTCAACCCCTTCCGTCCTGATTACTTCGAGGGGAGGGTCTATGGGTGGATAAATGTATGGGCTTTTTCAGATCTTTCAATCTAATGGACAAAATAACTTCGCACAATTTACATATGAACACGCCCATGATGACAGAAAAACACGGAGAGCATCAGGTTTCTGCTCTGACAGCCGCAAGACCGTCCGAACACTGTGAGTGTGTGTTCAGGAATGGTTGAGAGAACATTGTGCTTGGTACGTTTTTAATCTTCAAACCAAACTTTGGTCTTCAGCTGACAAAGTTTAAATCCCGTCTGGCTAGAGCGCTTTCCATATGTTTACGCATTAGATCAGTAGGAGGAGAGTAGGCGGTCTTTAGTGGCTGTTCGAACACATTCGACCACATGAGCGTTTACACTACGAAATCAATCCAGTCATATATGTTTTCGACTACCTCTAGAAGTGGTTTTACACCCCATTTACACCTGTACATATCGTCATCCACTTTTGATTGGAACGACCAAAACGCATTTTAATACCAGGTGGAAACTTGGCCTATATGACGTGACCAGTTGGTTAGTTCCTCCAGCGATGTACAGTGTGTTACATACATGTACGGAAAACGCACCCCAGATTGTTTTCTATAGTCCTGCATGCCATGCTTTCTTTTCCTTCTCATTCTCTCTCGATCTCTTTTCTTAAGCAATTTACAAAAGAATCATTTCAGTCTCACATGTGCATTGTATTAGGCATACTTAACTCTTTTCCCTGTAGTCAAAGGGCATTTTTGGAGGAAAGCTGTTCTGTCCCTGAGTCACGCAGGGCTTCTATTAAATAGCAAATCTGAGCGAACATATGTGGACCATACGCACATACGCTGGATACCTGATCATATCTTGGCAGTGATACAGTTGTGGGTTCACTCACCACCTGCGTTCACAATTGCATCTTGCGTGTGTGCATTTGCGATATCGTACGTGTGTGATCGGGGTGTAAATGTGTATGTGTTTGTTTACACGAATATATATGTGGCCATACATAGTGCACCTGGATGAAACAGACGGTGCTCATGCAGCTGCAGGTCAGCGGTGAGGCCCGTGTGGGCTCTCCTGACAGTGCAAAGAGGGGATAAGTGCTCGGCCCACACAGAGCCGCCAATACCTGCACGCAGCATGTCAGCAGGTCAAACCAATCCCGCCTGCTTGCAGCCTACAGCTATCTGTCTCTATTCTGTTCATTTACACCTCATGTGATTGTGTGCGTGTGTGTGTGCATGTGTGTGTGCGTGTGTGTGTGTGCGTGTGCGTGTGGAAGAAGGAGGTGGTATGTTGAAGATTGTTTGTACATCATAAACTGCTTGGAGCAGAGGCACAGCTGATGCTGTTTAAATGCAATGAGCTGGCAGATAAAAATAAAATTAAACATCAAATTCACTGTTTCAGTTTACTGCAGCGATTTGAAATTATATTGAAGGGTTCAGGATCTTTGAGACAGCTCTTCTGCAGGTGTTAGAGTTGGAATTTGTGCTGTAAATGTTCCAGCTGGCGAATGAGTCAATAACATACTGTCCATGATAAAGAAAAGGGAAAAAGTCTAGTGTGAAATCACATCGTTCAAGTTCTTAGAAACGTACACTTTGTATATGTTGGTTTCATATGGTTTTGAAAAACATTTATATCATTTTCAAGACAAGTTTCAATTTAATGAGCATGTCATATCATGTGATGAATCAGTAAATGACCCTTTCACAGACTGTGATGATGTGTTATTAACATCATAAATCTAGCAAAGTTTTATATATATATATATATATATATATATATATATATATAGACCACAAAACCAGTCATAAGTCGCACGGGTATTTTTTTAGCAATAGCCAACATTACATTGTATGGGTCAAAATTATCGATTTTTCTTTTATGCCAAAAATCATTAGAATATTAAGTAAAGATCATGTTTCATGAAGATATTTTGTAAATTTCCTACCGTAAATATATAAAAAATATGTTTTTGTGAGTGGATATGCATTGCTAAGGACTTCATTTGGACAACTTTAAAACCGATTTTCTCAATATTTTGATTTTTTTGCACCCTCAGATTCCAGATTTTCAAATAGTTGTATCTCGACCAAATATTGTCCTGTCCTAACAAACCATACATCAATGGAAAGCTTATTTATTCAGCAGATGATGTATAAATCTCAATTTAAAAAAACTGACCCTTATGACTGGTTTTGTGGTCCAGGCTTTTATATATATAATTACTCAAAATGATCATGTACTAATTAAGCATTACTTGAAATGTCAGGGTTTGGATTCATAATTCAGTTACCTATGTTCAAACTTATTTGCCTTAAAAGTCTAAATTAATTAATTAAATAAGATTTTAAGTGTTAAAATGACTCAAGATGTTCAATTAGTGCTGAGGGGAATAATACCAAAATCCCTTGTGCTTGAATAATTTAATTGCATGCTTCTTGGGAATTTATAGAGGCATTTAAATAGTTGTTAAGAATTCATAGATGTTTTATCTTTTTTGAATTATTGATGCTGTTTTGTTGTAAATAGTTGTTTCGTGTGATTTGTTTTCCCTTTGGTGAACTTGGACACTTTTCAATGCACTCCATTTCTTTTGCCAAATGAAGGTGTATTACACTTCTGCCTTTTATTTCTCTTTTTATATTCTGTTTATTCTTTACGATTGTTTTCTATATTTGAGCCAATACAATTAGAATTGGTTAGTAGAAACAACATTTTAATTCCAAAGCTAAGTTAAGTGTACCGGTACTCACAGCTAGTTAACATAAATGGTTAAGTTCACTTACATTTTAGGTAATACATTAGGAAACTTGACAACACAGGTTTTAAGAGACACAACTGAGTGAACAGGTACTTTTTAGTTGTTATTTTTATTTTTAGTATATTCAACATTTTAGGGTTTACAGAGAAGCTATTTAAATATAATATAACTACATCCCAGCATTGTGAAAAGCAGTCAAAAATAGTGTTAACCTGCAGAAATAAGGGGGGGAAATGTCAGTTTTACTCCTAAAGATGTACTCCAGTGATGAGGTATACATTTTATATATTTTATTCACATTTAGATACAAGTCCCACAAGATTTTTATAGCATTTGGCTCCAGTTATCTATATTGGATCTAAACGAGTGTGATGTCACCTTTGTCACATTCAAGAACATTTTGTACTGTAAATAGCACCTGAGAAATTAACATCACTACAAACACACAATGTCTTGGTCTCATCAAAATGTGAAATTTGTATGTTCAACACTCCTACAATCTAACACCAACCCAGTGACAGTATAAACAGACAGCTGCCCACCACACTGTCTCTGTATCATACTCGTTTCTTACCCAGACTTCACACGTATGTCCTCATATCAAGGTGGCTGGGTCATTCCTGTTATGCAGAAATGAAACACTGTAATATTTAAAAATGAGTTTGCCTCCTTAATAAAGAGCTAAAGGTAGCCATTGAATCAATAAGGAATTGAAATTTAGCTTACATGAGTGTCAACTTGAAGTTATATTTGATTTTTTTTTCCCATAATTTCTGTAAATTGTTTGAAGTGAGACAAACAAGTAATACCACAAAACATCACAGAATTTATCAAATCTCATACCATTGTTTACTGATGTTTGTGTTGTCATTGTCATGATTCATAAAAGGACTTTCTGAAAGATAATGTTGAACTGGTCTTTGTCAAAAGGAAATTACAAAATGGTATTTATAAAAGGGGATATGACAATATTATAGGGATATTACAGGATGGACAATGAAATTGAGGACATTTATGAAAAACCTTTATTAGTTAAAAAAAAAAAAATATTCCCAAGGAAAAATATTTTGTTTAAAGGGGTGGTTGATTATAATTTCACTTTTTTAACTTTAGTTAGTGTGTAATGTTGCTGTTTGAGCATAAACAACATCTGCAAAGTTACGACGCTCAAAGTTCAATGCATAGGGAGATACTGACTACAACAAACGGTAGGGACTATAACGAGCTTCTTCCCATGTTGGTGACATCACAAACCCCAAAATTTACATAAACTCCGCCCCCAAGAACAGACAACAAAGGTTGGGCTGCTTTAGAGAAGAGGAAGAGTTGTTGTAGTAGAGTGTGTCATTTTACACTGGACTGCTTCACAAATGAGGGTCAATTCATTGAACAAAAGATTAACATGACGGCACATGCTAGTCGATGAGTTGATTCAACTCCACAGCAACTACATAAATTTATCCACTAACCGTTCAGAAACGTCCAGTTTCATTCTAAAAGTTGTAACTTCTTCCTGAGTCTCTCCATCAGTGTCGACTCCGGTTTGAACAATGTAAGGCTGAACACCGTTACTGACAATCCTCATTTTGGCTGTGTGAGATTCTCCAGCTTTGTTGTTGTTGAGCAACTGAAGCACAAGCTGTTAAAGCTCCACCCTCTTCTGGAAAGGGGGCGGGGAGCAGCAGCTCATTTGCATTTAAAGGGACACACACAAAAACGGCGTGTTTTTGCTCACACCCAAATAGGGGCAAATTTGACAAGCTATAATAAATGATCTGTGGGGTAATTTGAGCTGAAACTTCACAGACACATTCTGGGAACACCAGAGACTTATATTACATCTTGTGAAAAGGGGCATAATAGGTCCCCTTGAAAACGTTTTGATTAGAGAAAGAAAGAATGAAGAAACAACTAGATATTCAATAAATATAATAGTTTGTTTGTTTGTTTGTTTGATGTTAGTGTATAGCAAGGCCGTGACCATGTCTTGCACATTGTTTTTTTTTTGTTTGTTTGTTTTTGTTTGTTTGTTTTTTTGGTTAGAATATAATCATTTTGAACTATTTGCAAAGAATGTTTGCATTAAAATATGCACACATGTACTTTTATTTGTATGCCTAACATGTCGAAAACGTAAAACCCCCCTCACAGTCTATGCTGGTTACGGCCATGGTGTATAGCAGACAGGCAAAATGGCAAAACTGGTAATAAATACTATCAAAGCAATTAGATGTAACTGAACACTTACACAAGTGTTAGTCTTTCAATTCATTACCATCCATTCAAAAGTGGAAAACTTAGGAATTATTTCATACTGTAATATAAACATGGGCTATATAACATAAACTGCAGTGAATTATAAGCAGTGGAGGGCGTCATTCTTGTTTTGTGAAGAAATTTAACAGTTGATTTTAAACATCCCTAGTGAAAAAAAATATATACTAAAATGTATTTGAAATACATTTATTTTGTGCTAAGTATCCTACAAATACATTTACATATTTATGTGCTAAATAAAAATACCCCGCAATTGTACTTTTGGTATACTAAACTGGTATACTTAAAGTCTGCTAAATTGGAGCAAATAATTTTGTACTTAATGCACTTTAATTGTGCAGAAATAGTGCTGAGAACAACTAAAGATATACTGAAGTATATTTGATTGTGTTAAAGTTGAACTATTGCAGGTATACTTTAGGTACACTTTAAATATCTTGCATTTAAAGACTGATATTATACAATCCTTAAGTCATATTAAAACACTTTTTAGACATAATATTAAGAAATGTGCATTGTGCAATAAAGAAATACTCCAAATAAAGTTTACTTATAATTTTATATCAATAAGTCTGTAGTGAAATGTCAATAAATATGTGAATGGATTTTAAGTACTTAGTATGAAATAAGTGTGTTTTAAATAGATTTTGGTAACACTTTACATTAAGGTTCCCTTTGTAAGGTTCCCTTTATAAATCGTTGATAAGCAGTTATAACTGCATGAATAAAAAGGGCAACTTGCAATACCTGCCAAATAGTGAGCCGTTTTTAACTCACATGTTATAAATGCTTAATAAATGTATTTATTCACACTTATTTAATTCAAAACAAGATTCCTGATTTATTGCATTATGCAGCAAAAACTGACTATCATAATTAGACTGAAGGGTGTTGTATCTGTGGTTTTCTTATTAACATTTCATGACTGCCACTTTTTTTACTATGTTGCTTACTAGAAGTTACGGTAACACTTTATTTTAGGGTTTTTTAACTAGTTGTTTATTAGCCAGTTATTAGCATGCATATTACTAGAATATTGGCTATTTATTAGTACTTATTAAGCACATATTAATGCCTTATTCTGCATGACCTTATTCTATATTCTTAATCCTACCCCATACCTGAACTTAACAACTACCTTACTAACTATTAATAAGCAGTAAATTAGGAGTTTATTGAGGGAAAAGTCGTAGTTAATAGTTAATATGTGTTCCCTATACTAAAGTGTTACCGAAGTTACTGTCTTACACATAGCTAAAAAAACGGCTCACTATTTGGCAAGTATTGCATTAAAGTCACCCTTTTTATTCATGCAGTTATAACTGCTTATCAACAATTTAAAATGCATTAGTAAATGACTTATTACTCATTAATAGACACCTTAATAAACCCTTTACAAAGGGAACCTTAATGTAAAGTGTTACCGTTTTTTTTTTTTTTCCTAGGGATGTATGAAGTGATTCGGTAGTTTTAGTGCATTTTGAATGTGAAATTAACTGCCTAGTTGAAAGTTGGTTAGGAGAACTGTGTGAAGAGTTTTAAAAAAGTGACCTAAGTATTGAGAATTGTGTCCCAGCGATTGTAAAAGACATATATTTCCAGACATGTTACGTAAATATCCATAAACGTTCCTCTCTGTTTTTTCCCCAAAGAGTTATTAGAATGATTTGGCCATGCTGAGAACCATAATTACCCTGTACTCATAAGTTTCACCATCCACAATGTAGAAACAGGAAGTTGAGATGGGAGAGGAGAGGGTAAGAGTCACGGGGAGACAGAAACAGAGAGAGATGGAGAGAGTGAGAGATCAGGCACTCTCCACTGTGGCCAGGGGCTGGTAAATAATGAATGTGTGGCAGACACTGTGCCAGTTTGAAATGTAAATGTGACGTGTGTGTGTGTGTGTGTGTGTGTGTGTGTGTGTGTGTGTGTGTGTGTGTGTGTGTGTGTGTGTCACGGTTGTAACTGAAATGAAGATGGCTGTAGGGTCAAGAAAGTATTTGGAGGAGATATGAAAAGAGTGTGAGACCAGAGATACAGAGAGTGGGAGAGAGAAATATGAAAATAGAGGTATGGATGAGAAAGAGCGAAGAAAATGTTCACCATTGCTTCAACATATAGCATGGTATGCCACCCTAACTTATAATTTTTAGTCTCTACAAGCCAAATAGTTCCTCTGTGATTCTATGAGGTCCAGATTAATGATGCCCCCATGGAGATGTTTCTGAAGGACAGTATGTGTGAGGGAACGTCTGATCGCCCCTGCATCCCTCACCATGGGACCAGGTTCAACGGATCTACAGGCCCGCAGGGTGGACCAGACAGCCACAGCGTTCCCACTCTGTATCCAGGCTAATTTCATAAAAGACGGAGAATATTCCCACAGAAAGCACGGTAGGTCACACTGATCAAGGACACAAAAGAGTCTTATTATAGAGAAAGAGTGTAAGAATGATAGAATTAGGAGGGAGAGATTATTTATAAAAGACTTAGGAAACAAGACCGTGGTTTTGTTTTAAAGATAAAATCTTTTTTTCTGTTTGGGCTTAGTACATTTGCCCCTTGTTTTTACAATAAATTTTACACATGTATGTACCTAAGTGAGTATTATTTTTTATTTGTATTTATAAATATATAATAGTTTTATATATATATATATATATATGTATATATATAGAGAGAGAATCTTTTGTGTGTATATATATATATATATATATATATATATATATGTGTGTGTGTGTGTGTGTGTGTGTGTATATATATATACTATATATATATTCTATTTCACACATATTCTATTTCAAACATCAAATAAATACTGTTCATTTGAACATTTGAACATTCATTATTCATCAAAGAATCCGGAAAAAAAAATGTACACAACTGTTTTCAGCATTGATAATAATAATAAATGTTTCATGAGCAGCAAATCAGCATATTAGAATGATTTCTGAAGGATCATATGATTTGATCACAGGAATAAATATAATATATACATCTTGAAATATATTCACATAAAAAAACAGACTGAGAACTTTTCTGTGTAGTCAAGCCGATTAGATAGATAGATAGATAGATAGATAGATAGATAGATAGATAGATAGATAGATAGATAGATAGATAGATAGATAGATAGATCCATAGATAGATAGATAGATAGATAGATAGATAGATAGATCCATAGATAGATAGATAGATCCATAGATAGATAGATAGATAGATAGATCCATTGATCCATGATGAAATTGCTTTTAATTTCTGTATTAAAATTTAATTTTGGTATTTTTGGAAGGGACAAAAGGTCAGGGTGATACAAATGTTATATCATGTTGAAGAAAAAGTCTCATTAAAACAATATAATTCTTGAAAAGAAAATTCAGTGGCATACTTTAAAAAAAAAAAAAAAATTATATATATATATATATATATATATATATATTTCTTAGAAAAAAAAAAACATTTGAAAAACTTTTAAGTAGTGGTCCAACCAACATACAGTGGAGAAAGAAAAAAAAGCAGTAAAATTGATCATAGATAAGACTGTATATATATAAATTTTGCTTGGTTGTATCGCATAGGGGAAAAGAAGAGCAAAAGCCTATGCCAACTGAGCAAACATCCGACTGGTAATTTTACTAATGTAGGCCTATATATAACTAGTAATATAATATAACTAGTGCCTTACCAATGAAATCATTTAAGTTTGCTAGGCAAATGTCACCTCACATACTTAATATTCATATCATGAGCAAAACTGATATATTTTGTATCATGACCCTCCCTTTTCAGATCAGTCCTATGCCCCTGATTTTAAAGAAATAGTCCTGAAAATGTCCAGAATTAGCTTTAACAACTAATGAGAATGAAGCTAAATTGTAGCAAATTATTTATTAATTGCCATATAAGACATTTTCGGTGCTTTAGCTTTTGATGCTTTTTAAGAGATGACTGTGACAGCCCAGTTTCAGTTGAAAGAAACGCTGTCAAACCATACCATGCCTTCATGCCGGTTCCACTGAGTGTGTGTGTGTGTGTGTGCCTCATCTCAAAGCCAATCCCTGAGCAGGGCAGAGGGGTGGGGGGTTAACAGGTGACAGTGGGGGGCAGAAGGCGGGCCAGGAGAGAACATGCTGGCAGCACAGTTTGAGCTCCAGAGAAATTTTGTCACTCTTGTCACTCTCTCCAAAAACCCTTGAATCAAGCTCACCCCCCTCCCTGCGTCCATCTGGACCCCTGCAGGAGACCAGCCGCGCCCTGAGCTGCGCCTGCATCCCTTCATACATGCACACACACACACACATGCATACTTACTGACCACACCCACACACCAGTTATACACGCAGCTGTCTTTCCCTTCCTCCTGGCAGGTTACCCCCTAGTAGAGTGTCAGTCCACTGTGTTCTCTTCCCCAGCCAGCTGGCAGCTCGTCAGGGGCAGGGCGGCTCTCCGCTCCCTGCTCTCGTCACTCGGCAGTGGGGAGGACAGGCTGACTGGCTGGCATATGCTGGATTCGACCTCCACATGCCACTGTGGTGCTCTCCGTCTCTCAGCCCGGCTCAGTGTCCATCAGTCGTCGCAGAGATCACACAATTTACCTCCGCTGTGAGTGTGAAACGGGGGCAGCTGTCGATCAAAACATCCTTTTTCAAAAGTTGATGATGGGGTGTAATAGGTAGTTGTTTCTGATCTTGCAATGCTTTCTTCTGGTTTTAGATATGGATGTTCCATATTAGCACTGACAGGCATCCAGATGTCCTACACAAGACAGAATGCCCCGTATAACCCCCTTTTCCTGTATTAGATCAGAGTCAGCTGAAGTCTAAAGGATTGATTGCCCTCTTCTCCCCACTAGTGTTGGTTTTTGTAGGGCAGAGTTGTGTAGGTATTCCAATGCAATAGACTTCCAGAGGGCAGAGTTGTGTACGTATTGCAATGCTATAGACTTCCAGAGGACAGAGTTGTGTATGTATTGCAATGCTATAGACTTCTGGTTAGGTATGTTTTGAAGCATGGCAGCTGGTTTGAGCTGGTTTATGCAGGTCCTTAGTTGGTCATGAGCTGGATTAAGCTAGTCCTTAGTTAGTCCTTAGCTGGACAAGAGCTGGTTTAAGCTGGTCAAGTGCTGGTCCTAAGCAACTAGCTCCAGCTCAGGACCAGCTTATAACCAGCTCAGGTCCAGCTTGAACCAGCTCATGACCAACTAAGAACCAGCATAAACCAGCTTAAACCAGCTTCCATGCTTCAAAACATACCTAACCAGCATATGCTAGTTTTTTTCAACAGGGTTCCAGAGGGCAGAGTTGTACGTATTGCATTGCTATAGACTTCCAGAGGGCAGAGTTGAGTACATATTGCAATGCTATAGACTTCCAGAGGTGATATATGAGTCCAGGTGGGTGGTATTAGAGCAGATTATCGCCCCACGCTTTGCGCTGTTTGCACAGCATACCCACCATGTAAAAGCCAGTTTCGGCATGGTCACGGTAGACCTTTCATCTGCATGACTGGCAGCCGTATTCCACCACAGTTGGGCCTGAGTGAGATATCCAGGTCTAGCCAGGAGAGACTTTTCCTAAATGAAGCCCACAGTGGGGGGGATCCCTCGCAGGTGTCTCCCTGGTTAGTGGAAGGCCTGTTTGGCGATGCCGAATGCCCCAAGCACTGCCAGGCTATTTACATCCTCTGTGCATGTCCAATCAGACTGGGCTTCCAGGGAAACACGTTTTGCATCCAGCCTGGTGCTCAGTAGGCACTGCTCTCTGACTGATGTAATTCTCCCAGAGCTTTGCCAGCGAGGAACACACACAAACACTGCTGCAAGATTCCTGCAGGATCAGTGCAAGTACTACCAGTACAAAGTGAAAAATTCAACATAATCATTTGATTTGGAAGTTTTCCGTTCATCAATTACCTTTATGGTACTTTTTTTTTAGACCTCACCATTTATTTTACTTTTATGAAATTTGGACAACATTATCTTTTGTGATTCATGCAAGAAAACAAAAGAATACGTTGTTGGAATGACATGAGGTTGAGTAAATGAAAACATGAAGTTGTTCATTTTTTGGTAAACTATTACTTTAAGAGAACCACACACAAACGAAAACACACACAAACATTTTCAGCGCAAACACTACTTACAATCTCTCCCGTGCAGCCGTGGTAGACAGGCTTCCAACACGCAGAGGATTAGGTCTGCTTTTACTGTTCAGTGTGGCATAGTAATTATCCCTTCTGTATGTGTGTCTCTCAGAACACAGAACACTGATCTAAGAACCCATGCTGTTGCTCCACCACTGCAGGACCCTACTGATCCAGAAGAGGAAGGAGAGAAAGAGAGAGAGAGGTGGATTGAGTCTCAGCCTTGTCAGGATGGATTAAAGGAAAGTCTTTGAGGGTTTTTCAGAAATGCTGAAACTGAGCTTCCTGCTCTCCGCAGTTCTTTCACTCCTGGCTCTCGCTTTTATCCTTCATTTTATCTCAAGCCGTTCATTAATAGTCCCTGAAATTAACGAGCACGTCATACATCCGTGAACACCTTCAATAAACCATCAGGGAGGCCTCAGAATGACAGATGACATCCGTCCGTCTCTGTACTGGGAAGCATGGCCTGACAGACTGAAAAAGATGTCACTCACATAATGGACTGCTTTAGCCCCGCCCACTTCAGTGAACAATAAACAAGTAAACCTGCAAAGAAACATTCTGGGCCTCTGAATTTCAAACCTGACCGTCTCGCTCACACAGACTCCCAAAACACAGCCATGGGTAATTAAACTCTCCATTGTAAAGGCAGGGTTTGATAACGTACTTCTCTTTATTCAGCCATATTTATGTCTCATCTCTGCATAGCGCAGGGCATATTGTACACTTGAAAAGAGTCGTGAAGAGCTTCAATCACACACAGGACACACACACGCATGCAAACACAACCCACGCACGCAATCACACTCATCTCCTCAAGAGGACATTATTGGAAACTCCCTGCAGAAAACATTACTTCAGGCCTGAGGAATAAATGAGGATGGTTTGGCAGAAGGCTGCTGGTAACCTGCACGGCTTATTTTAACCCGCCTCATTACAACAACCTTTAGTCCCTGTTTCCAGGCAATAAAAACATATTTTACTGAGTGGTACCTGTCAAAAAAAAAACAAAAAAAAAAAAAAAAACAAGAAACTCGTTCATAGGTTCTCCTAACCCCCTCTCTCTCCCAGTCTGATTGATGTTCTGAGGAGGCATTAACACTTCTCTCCATGCCTGTACTGAAGTTAATGCATGGGAAAGATGGATTACGCTATGTAATGGCGATGGCTTCCAGAAAGATGGCTCAGGAATCAATAATGAGTTTGTCCTCCCCTCTTTCTTCTCCGTGCTCGTCGCTTGCTTCGCTGCAATTAAATAAAACCACATTTGCATATGGAAAAATAATTAAAACAAACAAACCGCTAGGACTGCACCCTCTCTCCCACAGGAGAGAAAGCCAGAGATGAGGAGGACCCAAAAATGAAAAATGCCCCTCACTGAAGGGTGTAATTGCACTGCTCAGCTCCTCGTCCATTAATCCTGTCAATTCAGCTCTTCACCAGTTCTTCTAGCTCTCCTTTGCAGCTTCAGTACAGTCATGAGACATTAATGCACAGATGATGTGGGTCTTGATGAACAAGTTTAACGAATGAAACTACAGACCAACTTTACTCATTAGGACAAATGTGAGTGATCCATTAAGACTTGTTTGTAATATGTGCTAATGTTGAAGCATATATGCGGAAGGCTATTGATGACTTCAATCAACTTGTGCGCGCACACATAATCTCCCTCAGAGAACTTGGGAATAAACTTTCTCTTTTCCCAAATGTGCATGAAAGTTATTCGTAGAGTGTCCTCTGACTGCAGACTCCTGTGTGTCTAGGAGCTAAAAAGAATGTGTGTGCGTGTCTGAGTGTGTGTGTGTATGTGTGTGTGTGTGTGTGTGTGTGTGTGTGTGTGTGTGTGTGTGTCTTTTTGCATACATGCGTTCTTGCATTTGCAGAGTTGGAGTCTTTGAAAGGACTCCCTGCTGTTGCTGCAGGCAAGGAGCCATTGCTCGAGAGTCATGCAAGCAAGAGAGAGAAACCGGCTAAAAACTCAATTTCAACTTCATTTGAAGCCCGGGGATAAAAGATAGACAATCTCCCAGCATTCCTGCAGCCTCATTGAGGCCCTATCAGTGCACAGACGCATGATCCCTGGCACGGTCTGTGCAGTATTGGGCAGGGTACCAGCCACAGAAACACATGTTAGTCCAGAGAGAATACCACCTCCTGGAGAGGCTCTGCCATGCCCGTGAAAGAGCTGGCCAGGTTGGCAGCTCATCGGGCAAGGCACACAGTCCAAAGGGGGCAACTTGGGTGTAATCCTCCATAGTCATGGTATGGCGCGCCATGCCTGGTTCCTCAAGTGCTGACTGTGTAGATGCCAATGGTTCTTTTGGAACCTCTGGATAGGTAAATATGTATTAAAGTTCAGGTTAAATCCATGAATAAATTAACATGATTAAATTTTCATTTTAAAGGTGAGGGAATACATCATCCAGATTCTTTTGAAAGCATTTCAATTATATTTTCCCTCAACCCAGAGTAAAAGTAACACTTCATGTCCGAGCTTGTGTATTATTTAGAGGTTCCCACATCAGACACCTGCTCCTAAAGGGGCAACTGTGCTTCCAAGCCCTATCAAGATGCTTGTGAGATACACAAGGTACATTTGCATTCATAGAGGCCTGCCATGTTTTCTCTTCCTCCCCTGAAAGAGCTCAACATGATCCAGTGGGCTGTAGCCCCAGGCTAGAACAACACTGCTTAAAAACGCATGCTTTCTGACGAGGAAACACTTCCAGGATTGCAAAGCTTGCTCTGATCTGTCCATCCTCTGTGCTGTCATCTCCTCTGTTTAAAGACTCCCTCAGCTTTCTGAGAAGAAGGCTGCAGGTTGAGTTGGACACTGAGTTGGATCGCAATATTACAGTTTGTGACTGCGCATCAGGCATGTTTGGAAACATTGTTTAATTAAATTAGCAGCAATTAGACAGGTGTTCCTGTAGCTCAATCAGAACATGGTGCTAGCAATGCCATGGTCATGGCTTCAATTCCCAGGGAATGCATGAACTGGTAGAATGTATACCTTGAATGCAATGCAAGTTGCATAGGATAAAAGCGTCTTCCAAATTCATACATGTAAATTAATTGAAAAATTTCAATTAAAAAAATCCAATTAGGAAAGGAAACTGATCCCACAGGAACTTTTCTGTGCCTCAGAATAACTATCAAATCAGCTTAAATTGTGCTTGCTGTGTTTCACATCTTGAGCATCTGTAGTTGAATTAACTGAAACTCAGCAATAAGAATGTTTAAAGTGGATTAGACCTAAAGCACAGAAGACGTTAGCTGCGTTTCAATTGTCGGGCCAAAAGTGGGTGTTAGCGCGTACCAGGGCCAGTCGCGTTTCACTGTCACTTCCGGGGCTTGATCGTGCCTCGTCTGGGCTTCCTCAGGGCCAACGGCCAGGGTTTTTTGGCCCACCGAATACCTTGGTCTAAAGCGGGCCAGCTCGGGCTTGAGGAGTGGTTACAAACAAAGGCAGAGTTTAGTCTGGAAACGGCAGCGCCGCGGATGATTTCCTATAAGTTAACAGCTAACAGTGTAGATCAAAACTCACTTTCAGACATCATTGAGTATTTGAAATAACTTCTGTTTTGTGGATTCTGATCATTGTATAAGGCAGAAATATTTATATGCGATGCAAAAGTCTATGCGTACTAACCATTACCATAGTTAACATGGTAAATACGACCGCTTGAAGAAATCAAACAAATCATATAAGCTATCACAATCGTGTATTTATTTTATCTGTCAGTATGTCTTGTCTCTTTATACCGGACTGTCTGATGTCCATATTTAGCTCCGCATATGTCATCAAATAAAGCAACTCCGTTTTTCCGGGATCATCCTCTGTTTTTCTGACTGAAATAACTGTCACCGGAGAGAGTGCTAAAGCTCCTCAGGTTGTATTTTTGGTGGAAAATTTGAAGAAATTATCATTATTTCTAAATATGATGTAAACAGTGACTACACATAAACAGAAACAGACACGACTGAATAAGTATGTGTGTCCTCTTTCTTTTGTGAAATAACGGTAAATACCCCTTTACTTCTGTGACTAATGTGCAATCTTAAATTTTTAATTATTGTAAAACTGTGTAAATACGATGCTTGGGTTTTTAAATATTTAAGTAAACAACAAAAATGCCAATAAATGGGCGCTTTTATCATGTTCGTTTTGCGATTTCACTAGTTTCCAGGGATTTCTTTCTGATTAGTTTTCTGATAAAACTTCTATTTGCTGGTGAAATGATGGATTTGTGTGAAGTTGCATGCCAGGCGGGTTTTAGTGAAGCCCTCTCTTTCACCTCTTCTCGCCCGATGGTGAAAACGCAGCGTGATTTTGGGCTCTGTGCTACAGGTCCGAGGCTTTTAGCCCAGCCCGTCCCGTTGAAAGCCCTGGCTCGCACGGGCCTGACAGTGGAAAAGCGGCTATTGACCAGTAGCTCTCCTGATGCCCATGAGCTTCATCTTTGGTACAAGAAGTGTAAGCACAGAAAAGTTATGCATGTACATCAGTCCTTTGTCATAAGAGAAAGAAGAAACTGATCTTGTGTTACATAATGGGGGGGATTCGGACTCATCTTTGAAAGCAGATGGGGTGTGTGAGGCATAGCGGCTCCCCTGCAGTAAATAACTTGTTGACTGCTTTGACCTCTCTTTGTGCTGTTCTGGATGAGTGGACCTGCGGTGAACATGTGCTTGGGAGAGTAAAAGAACAGCGAAGGAGGGGGAGGAGGTTGTTGGGAGGGCATATGGCAGCAGCCTCTTCTTCAGAACTCAACGTAGTCTGCTCTGACACCCCCGTCTTCCCCCCACCGGTCCTCGACCAAGGCTGTGCTCCGTCCCGGGCTGCAGATTGCTTATGACAGCCGCACTATTTCAAGTGTAGATTTGAGCTAAATTGAAATGAGCAGTACCACCTGTGCCGGTGGGGGCCTGTGCTCGAGTCTCCTGCAGTGGTGCAGGGAAAAACCTGCTACCTACAACCTTCAAAGCCACCGCCTTCTCCTGCAATCTGCTTCCGCTCTTCCCCCCATTCCTTCAGCTGCCCCACAAGGATCCTTTCCCTGGAGCTCAACTCTCGAGCAGTCAGCTTTCAGATATTTCTCACGCTGCTAGACTCATATGGTGTTCGTTAGCATGTAACAGACCCTTTTTCTTTAAGAGACTAAGGATGAAACCTGAAGGAAAGAAAACAAACCGGTGATATCGTAATATGACACTCGTCACCCGTTTATAGTCAGACGTACTAATGTTGAAGGCAAGGTAATGACAGACGGGAAGTGACTCGTTGCAGACAGGATGTAGTCGTGTCAGTCAGCCATGAGAGTGGTGAGGGTGGTGTGAGGACAGACATGGGGTCAAACACTCACCGCCTCATCGAGTTCATTTCCACACTGTCCTCTGCAGGGTGCTTCCCCTCTGAGGGACTCACTAGAGAAACGCTTCATTCACTCACTGATCAGTGGCCTTTTCCTCCTCCTCCTCCTACACTCTCCCTGCCTCCCCCTCCTTTCTCACTGTCTCTTTCTCACACACACACATACTGGGGTGGTGCGAGGCTCTGAACTGGAAGCCGTGCTTTCTAATAGCGCAACAGGAGGTGAGCAGTGTCACTCGCAGACTTTCAGCAGTGGGTGTCGGACTAGTGTAAACTGTATCATCAGTGGGATTGTACTGGCAGACACACCTGCCAACTGTTCTGCATACGGACATCTGCTAAACCATCAGATATGAGTTACATTTCCTCATAAAAAAATCCATGTCAGACCCTTTCCGAATTGCACAAGCCCGGCGGATCCATAGCAGTCGATGAAACAGCCCACAGCTGGGTGTAGTTATCTTAACGCTGCTGGCCTGCAGTGACTATTATGGGTCAATGAGAAGGTCTGGTCACTCGATGGCCGTTCGTTAGAGAGGTCAGATGTTTCACGTTGGAGTTAACAGTGTTTGCGGCTATGTTGCCACTCAGCTGGTCACTCCTAATGATTAGACAATCGATAGGGCCTGCAGTTCTCTGTGACCAAGCTGTCAAAAGAACAAACACACACCACACACACACTTAGCATGAGGCGGTATGGAGCAGTTGAGCACAGTGATGTCAAATGATTATCCGCGAGAGACTAGTCAGTGGGAGTTTCGGCTACTGTTGAAAGAGACATTGGAAAGCTTGTCTGGAACAATTAGGCGTAAACGGTTGACAGAATATTAAAAAAAATAGTGGGGTCAATATGCATAGATTTTTACCTCCCCTATGCAAGATATGAAAGGAATGTTAGCATATTATTTTGATTAAAGGGGTCCTTGATTATGAATTCAATTTTTTAACTTTAGTTAGTGTGTAATGTTGCTGTTTGAGCATAAACAACAACTGCAAAGTTCAATGCAAAGGGAAATTTTTACAGATAATGCTTTTTAAGGACTACAACAAACGGCTGGTAGAGACTACAACAAGCTTCTTCCCGAGTTAGTGACATCACTAACCCTAACGTTTACATAAACCCTGCCCCCGAGAACACGCAACAAAGGGGGTGAGGCCATGTTGGGCTGCTTTAGAGAAGAGGAAGAGTTGTTGTCGGAGAGTGTTATTGCCATGCTGTCATTTTACGCCGAACTGCTTCACAAACGAGGGTCAATTCAACACTGGATTTGTACAGAAAATTAACATGACGGCACATGCTAGTGGATGAGTTGAATCAACTCCACAGCAACTACATAAATTTATCCACTAATTGTTCATAAACGGATGCATTCTAAAAGTTGTAACTTCTTCCCGAGTTTCTCCATCAGTATCGACTCCGGTTTGAACAATGTAAGGCTGAACACCGTTACTGACAATCCTCATTTTGGCTGCGTGAGATTCTCCAGCTTTGTTGTTGTTGAGCAACCGAAGCGTGAGCTGTTAAAGCTCCGCCCTCTTCTGGAAAAGGGGCCGGGAGCAGCAGCTCATTTGCATTTAAAGGGACACACACAAAAAACGGCGTGTTTTTGCTCACACCCAAACAGGGTCAAGTTTGACAAGCTATAATAAATGATCTGTGGGGTAATTTGAGCTGAAACTTCACAGACACATTCTGGGCCACCTGAGACTTACATTACATCTTGTAAAAGGGGCATATAGGTCCCCTTTAAAAACAAATATGTATAGCCTGGCACAGTCACTGTCTTTGATCATAGTGCCTAAATAATGCTGATTTTGATCATTCTTCAGGACTTAATTTTTAGCTTATTTTTCTTGGCTCTTCCACCCAGAGAATGATTTACATGATTGAAGAAATAGACTGTGCGTTTGTAGCCAAACTCAGAATTTCTGATTTTTACTTCCATGGTTAGGGAATGGCAATGTGCAGTACCTGTCTGGCATCATTCTCTGTATGTGTGTGTGCTGTCTCATGGTTAAGTGCACAGGAAGGCTCATTGTAGTCCACCGGGCTGGCAGATAAAAGCGGATTCATTCTCTGTGTCTGGCGACACAAGAAGTTCCTCCGAGTGGCTGGCTGGCCCGCCCCATCTGCTGTCCACACTGAAAGGCCCGTTTGTTGGCTGCTCTTCAGAGACTGGGCCACTCGGAACCCGAGGGTTCTGGAAGTGATCCAGAGAAGACTGTACCAAGCGGTTAGTCTGAGAGAGGCGCTGAGTGGCACCGTAAACAGGACGCAGAGAGGGGACTTGCTGTCACACACACTTTATTGTTTCACATCAGTACCACAAAACAGTAATACACTGACAAAAGCAAAACTTTCAATTAAATGACCATACAGCATGAAAGGAATGGGTGGAGAACAGGTTCAAGATGGCAGCCTGTTAACATATTAGCACATTAGCGGTTGATGTGTGTGCATATGTGCATGACAAAATGTATTTTTGAAATTCTATGATATACTTACATAATAAAATCCCTAATAATACTGTTGTTGTTTTGTTCTGAGCTATTGTGTTTTAGCAAAACACTGAGCTAAATGTAAATGGCCGTCTGTCTTCAGGGCTAATGGAGCCAATGATGGACATTTGTTACAATGCTGCCTAGCAGTTACGCACAGCAGAGCACATAATTATATAAAAATATAAGACTTTGTTGACTTCAACAAAGCACTTTCTGCTCACTCTCCTTCTCTTCTTCTCATGTTTTTTTTTTCTCCCTGCTTCTTACGGTTTCTTTGTAAAGGATTTAGAAAATCATGGCAGTTAATTTAATACAACTGATATGGTGAATACAATGGTTATATGGCGATTCCTTTTTTTAAAACATATTGGAAGGAGATTTTTTTTTTTTTTAATTTGCCTCATTTTTTTCCTCATCTCCCTGATGCCGATAATTAATATCTACCTGTGAATGTTTCGCTAATCTCCTTGGTTATATCGGTGCGATTCAGTCTGAAAACTCTAATCCCATATTTACTTTCCAGCCGTTTTCTGTCCCCTGATAATCTGTTTATGCGTGAGTGTGGCGTTGCGTTCTGCCGGGTGCTTGAGGGGTGTGAGCTGTGTTGTACGGAGGGCTCTGTGCGATTACAGGGGCTCAGTCTTGGCGGGCACTCAGAGTTGTCAAAGCCTTTGATCTGAACTGTCTTCATAATCACTTCAAAAAGTATTCGCAGCACCGTGAGGGGTTTACAAATTCGCCCTGTACTTTTCCTGCACTCTTAAAGCGGTTGATGCTCTGTGTTTAAGGCCTGTCCGCCATGATGAGTGGTAGAGAGAATGAAGGAGAGCGTTTTAAATTCACTCTCTCTGCGACTACATATAACTGGCATGAGTAAAGCAGGATTTTTTTTTATTATTATTGTATTTATTCTGCATATCTACATGGTCACTTCAAACATGTTTATGATGTGTCTGTCTCTGTCGCTCGCCTTTAATTCTTTCTGTCTTTCTATAAACAAAGTGAGGGACAAAAGTGAAATCCTTCCGCCTTTTGCTCTGCAGACTCACAAGGGGCGCAAGCAGAAGAAAAAAGACTGTTCTCTTTAACAACAGCATTTGCATATTTTTATAGTCTCTCAAAGAAAAATAGCCGGCAGGCTAACAGCTCCAGCAGCAGTGTGTGCTGAAAACGGAAGCAGTGAGATCTGTGTGTGTGTGTGTGTGTGTGTGTGTGTGTGTGTGTGTGTGTGTGTGTGTGTGTGTGTGTGTGTGTGTGTGTGTGTGTCTGCGCTCACAGCGTGGCCACTCTGTCCCTCGGCAGCAGATTGAGTCCGGGTCCGATGTGGAAGGAGGCCCCTCTCCCTGGAGAAGGGAGGGAAGGTTGGAGAGTTGAAGCTCCTCTTCTGCAAGAGAAATAACATAACATCAGAATCTGTTAGAACTGCATCTTGAACATTCTTTCTGTGGCACGCAATACACATTTTGTCTCCAGGCGTCTTTTTTTTTTTTTTTTTTCTCCAGGTGTCCAGATGCTCAACATGTTTGCTAATAAAGTTTGTGTTGATATCTGATCACACACCTTTCACCTTATTTATTGAGGGCAGTGACTGATCCTTAAATTGAGAGGAAATAAACTTTTCTGTGTAGACAAGCCAGATAGATAGATAGATGATACGTAATTGTTAACACGCATGTAGGTTTACCGTTACCATATCCTCTCGCATCGCTATGGCCGCCATTATAAATGATATTACTTCATAATTTCTCCAGCATATGCTATCGTTTTTGTGTATAACATGAGGTTTAGATAAAAATATCCACCTCTATCACCCACTGCGAGTGCACTGTATAGCCATTATCGTGCATACCAGAAATTAGACTCATTGACCTTTTCCACCTTACACACGAGACACATATGTTTCCTTAGCTTAGCCGTTATTCAGCCTCTAAGCACTGCAGTGCACCCTTAGCAAGCACATTTTAATAAAAGTGAGTGAGAGCAAACTGGAGGAGTTTGGAATGATACATTGCATGATGCCTGAGTTAAGGGCAGCATTTTAGCTGTGTGGCTGTCCGTGTGCCCGGCCTGAGTAATGAGTAATGTGTGGTAGGCAGTTTGGCAGAAGGTCAGGCCACTTCTAGCAGGCTGGTGAACGTTGTTGCTTTTTTTTGACCCTGCGGGCTGTATGCGTGAGTGGACCAAGAGGGAGAGAATTAGAGGAGGAGACAAAGAGAGGTAGAAACGGTTGAGACAGAGAGCGAGGAAAGGCCCAGAGGTTTTGGGAGAACGTATAGGATGCCAAAATATGGATACAGATGTATGTAAACGCATTTTTCCTGTTGTGGGTGGGAACGTAATTAAGATGACACACACAAATGATTTGTGCCCACACATACAAAAACAGAAGATTTTATATAGTTGCTAACACGTTTACACTGTCATTTGTTAGCCATACATCACCTTTCTCAACTTGAGCCACAGATTTATCTCAATTTTACAGCTCAAAATAGAGACACAAAACTACGACTTGCATACTGTGACTTGTGTACGTCAAAAACAAAAGTATCCACAGCAAAATGCTCCTGAGTTAGCGTTCCCGTCTGGTAACCCACTCCAGGACAGGCTCCATCATTTATCCCTGATCAGGCTGAAAGCAGCAGAGCTGAATTTGTGCTGCACTGCCATAAACAGCCCCACATTTTCTTCCCATTTTCACCATGAATCTCAAACGGCGCACGGCAGTTACATTAAAACAACATGTGAGGAAAATTACAGCTGTATTATTTTATTTGCAATACCTGTAATAGGCCTCTTGTTGGAAGCAATATTTATTGAGCCACACACACGGTTGACAGTTTTGCACTCAGTCGAATGTAGTTATTTTGTATAACTTGAGTATGGAAAAAAAACATCAATTCATCTGCATAGTATATTCTTTTTTAATACTAAAAGGTGAGACAGTTCTCAACCAGCGGGTAACAGACAGCAGCCAACAGCAAATCCTTAAATCCGTAGATATACTCTGTTGAAACCAAACATCTAAAAAACACACTGTGTCTGGCCAATGGCATAAGATTTCCATGTGCTATGAAACTATTGAAACTCTTCTCCTCTCCTGACAGACACCTTTGCTTTTGTGATTGAAGCTGAAATATCAGGAGACCTGTTTTCTCACAAAACGAGCAAGAGAGGTCACTTCCAATGCGTGGTTCCTCTGTTATTCAATTTGATTGGGATTTTGGGTGATTTGTGTTGTGCATCTCTGGGGAAATAAATGCTTTGATTAATGTAATCCCGAGCAGGGAGGTACCACAAACCGCACTCCTCAGGGAACGCTGCTGTTTGACAAACAAAAACACGCAGGGCACCACTTCAGTCCGCACACAATGGATACATTTTAAATGGTAGAGGGCACGTCATGGAGCTCCTGCAACTTTTCCATCAGATTAATATGTTGATGCATAATTACGATGGGATATCAGATAAGCCTAGCATGTATATATATATATATATATATATATATATATATAATCAAGTGTTTCGTGAAAGTGCCCCTGACCTGTAACGGGACAGTAGGAGTTAGATTTTTGCTGTGGCCTGCAGCAGTAATCGGTGCAGGATGTCCAAGAGATATTGTTAGTCCACATGGGACAGTTAAGAGGGATCTGTCAGTTACAGCATCCATATCACAAAACAGACAGCTGCGTGTCACATCACACATATCTTGAGATGGATGAAATTTGAGGATGGGGTCCTGACTGATTTCTAAGGGGATAACATGTCTGATGTGATTTATGTATTTTTGAGTGATTATTTTGTATTTTGCTCTGTGTGTGTGTGTGTGTGTGTGTGTGTGTGTGTGTGTGTGTGTGTGTGTGTGTGTACCCAATATTTATACTACATGTATATAATGTTGCATCCACATATCATTTAAAGCACATTATGACATTTGCATTGATTTCCAATGGGAGAAAGCACAATCAATAAGGGGCTGGCTGGAATGTTTACGAATAATGAAGCTCGGGTAATCTTCGTGTAAGACATAGAGCTCTGATACATTTTTCGGTCACGAGCTGCGCGCCTCCTGGGCCGGTGCTACGGGAAATGATGCACAAGGGAGCAGTGGAATAAACAAGGCGGAACGGCGTGACGCACTCGATGGGCTTCCATGTATAGAACAAGGATATAAAATAGTGTCATTCCCTGTCACAAATTATGAAATAATATTACTCTTCCTCTCTGACCTACTATCACTAAAGATTTTAGATTGATCCTGTGTAATTTTATCCCAATTTTTTGTGAGGAAAAGAAAAGCATATAAATGCAATACTGTATTTTTGTTGTTATTTCGATTGTAATCTTTCTTCACAATAACTATAGCATGTTTTCAAATAATTTCGCAACAGCGTGGCAAATGAAAGCCCAAAACTGTCTGTATTGAAGGATTACAGCTCGTGACATATGCCCAATCCTTTCTTTTCCTTTCGATGAAGAAAGTGATACTTTCATGACAGCAGTTAAACAATAAAATAAAGCAAAAAAAAAAGATAAAATAATAATTATAGTTAGTGTATAATATTATATTTCTTGTTTTATTAATAACAAAATACACATGTATCGTGCAGTTATGACATTTTATCTTCCGGAATTAAGAGAAAATAAGTCACATCGCATTCTGTATTTTTGGGAGGACGCCAGAGCTCTGGCCTACAATTTCACGCTGTCAGACATGAGCTTAGCGCTTTGAAGGTTTGTTTCTCTAATTAATGACAATTCACTGGTGTCTGTTACATATATTGTCTTTCCTCAAAATGAGCAGATATTTCATTTCATTATAATACATGCAATATAAATATTTTTTTTTTCTTTGAAATAATTTCTTTTTTAATATTCACAATTCTCATTAATTTTACTCAGTTAAATTGTATTGTATCCAGTGTGTTTTTTCGTAATGTTAAAATTATTCAAATATTTAACTGGGTGATCAAACATGCGCGCACTTTTTATAATTATTTTTCAGTTATATTATTTTTTTGTTGAATACGTTTTTAATGATAACGTGTCAAGACTTAATGATAAGTTTTTGAATGTAGGCTATTTAAATACTGTCATTACATCAGCATTTTACACAACATTAGCTGAATATAATTACAAAGATTTTGTTTAAAACGTTTTACGTTTTATTTATAAACGTACCTTAACGAAACCTTTTAGTAAACTAAAAAAATTGCAACTTACATCTACGTTATAAGTCAGAATTGGAAGGGTGAAAATCTGTTTGAAAACTACTGAATCTTTTATTTATTTATTTATTTATTGAAAGCATGTATCGTTTAAAACAGGGTGTACATTGTTTCTTTGAGCAATAGCAATAATTTAAATTAATGTCTTATGAATACATTAATTATACCGAGGTGATTTTTCGCATTGGTATGATTTCAACAGGTATCAGTTTACGATATCCTATGCTTCTCTCAAAAAAATACGAATAAATCAATAATCAAGGACAATAGCCCAATTACTCACCATTAGCGCTTTTACCATACTGACTAAGCGCGACACCTGCTGGTGACAAAATACTCCCCCATACATCACTGTCAAGCGTGTAAGTGTGCGATCTAATCTTTATGGTTGTGCTGATTCCAGTTATTTTATGTATACATCTTTTGTAGGTGCTTATATTTCTATAGCCTAGACATATACGAATTTGAGATGTGTGTTTGGCGCGATGGTAGATGATCTTGGCTTGACTGTGGCTCTTTCATCTCGACTCCAGTGCACAAACATATAGCTTAATGCGACCAGTGTTCCTTCTTTTATTCCACTCACCATAGCAACCGAGAGGAAGGCTTCAGAAATGCGTTGCCCATGAATGAAACAAACGGTCTTAGTGGGGCTGCGAGAGAGTTGGCATCTTCGATTGGGAGGGCACACAAAGTTAACCCAAGAAATATCAAGGGGAGAGGTTTTCGTTTTGTTTGCATATTACATTGTAATATATTAATCTTTAGTCTTTTGCAATTTAATTCTAATTCAATCTAAATTTAGTTTTGTAACTGCATGTAGCCTACATTTTAGTCACCTCAGATGTTTATAATTTAAACCGCTTCAGTCTCGTTTAATTTAGATAATCATACCTTGCGCCGAGCACTTGCATATTTTCATTGCCATTGCTCATGATCTGCTCAGTTGCCCCTCATGTGCTGTGTAGTCTCTCACAGTCGTTCGGTAACAACTAAAATCCCTGCCGTCATTCACACACCATCACGCGCTCCAAAATAAGTCAGTGCCGCAGACCAAGTTTCATCAAACTTTGGCACAGAAGTAAAAGATCGATTTATGTAAACGACCTGATATCCACTTGTACGCGACTCCACCGAGAATTCCACCGAGGGTCTTCTGTTTGAATTTGATTGATTGCACATTCTCCACTGGACATTCACTACAATACAGCAGCTTAACCGTCTGCTCGCTATTTATAAAGCTAAACAGTCTTATTGATTTTTGCACGGGAAAAAAAGGACTTCGCAACCACACAGACACGTAAATATATATATATATATATATATATATATATATATATATATATATATATATATATATATGAGGTTAGTAGCTATATAGATAGATTATTGTTCAGGTGTAGTATGCCTAATACAGTTTTATAATCGCGCCGAATACTGATTTATTTTCACTTACCGTAAGATTCCGTGATAACTGGAAAAATGTCTCAAATACTGCATTGTTCGTCCATCACTGACCGACTCTCTCCCTCCGTTTTGGTCCTTCCTAAGATTTTCTTCCCTCTGACTCAACTGAGCGGAGCTCTCCTCTGCACCGCTATTATTTTCACTAAAATATATGAAAATTTATGCAAATGAAAATCAGCACTAACTGTTCGTCTCTTGTTATACTTGGGGATTTTTCCCTCTCTACTTGCACAGAAAACAAATGATCTCCCCAGCAGGGAACACGGGGACCTTGTTACATAAACAAATAAATAATAAACAGACTACTTCTCAGATAAAAAAAAACAAAAAAAAAAAACATTAAACTTCAAAAAGTTGAAGGCTTGAACATTTGAAATTGCTTTGACTCCTTGGAGTTTCCTCATACTGGCTATCACGTTTCTTATGGCCGCACGAGACGAGCAGTATGAAATGCATATCAGTAATTTAGAGCAAAATCTGCTGGAAATTAATGAATAGACAGCCCCGTGGCGGTGGCCCTACTTTGCCATTCAATGTAAACAAATCCACGAGGTTCTCGGTTTTTGAGTCTGATCCAAATGAAATCTTCTGGGAAGGGGAGTAGCTACGTAGTCCTCTCTTGGGTTTTCTACAAAACCTGATTCAGTGTTATTCTACCCAGTGCATCAATCCTACTAAATGAAATAAGACGAGCTTTTCTATCACAACACCTTTTTGGAGTGATTATTGTTGTAAAATGGTGCATTGGTTTACATGTGTGTTTTATGCACGTGATGATACTTATTCTGTAGTTCATAAACAAGGAGATCCAGTTTGACACCTCTCTTGTTTACTGAAGCTTGGGGGGACCGTATATGTCAATCACTCTAAATTTTCTTTGCACTTTTATTTATACCTCTGGGTGAATCCATATGTTGTAGGGGTCTGATGATGGTATGTCTAAACAATTCGGCGCGAGATTTGAAAAGGTATGTTGTATTTGGCCTATCGTTAGTCGATCTTGGTAGAAGACATTTCTTGCAAATCCCCAAAGACCTGCTCGGTTTCCATTCGTTTTGGTTGCCACTTTCTCCCCATCCCTTTCTTGTGTTTAGCTGCCTTGCACTCTCTGTTTCCGCTTGGAAGCATCGCATAGTCATCTCGTTAACTCTTGAGAGGCCGAGGTCTCGGGAAATGTAGTAGTAGTCAATGCGATGCAGTTAGGTTCGATATATTTATATTATCTTGCTTGGTTGAGTTCAAAAATTGTAACAGACAAGCTGGAAGAGAAACGATATTTTAGGAGTCGTTTTGTCAATAGGAGTGCGATTTCAATGCCTTTCAAAAGAGCTATTTCGAAATTTCAATTAAAACAAGATCAGTTGTATTTGTTAGAGGACACTGTTCATCACTCTTATCTGAATTCAACCTACGGCTTGGTAAGAGAACTATGTTTTGTTTTTGCTCTTAGAATTAGCCCACTAACAGTCACACGGTCTTGTCAATAATTCACCAAAATAATTCGCCAAAACTATGGGAAATTGTACTTAAATGGGGATTTATTATATTCCAGCATTCTTTAGAGTTTTCAGTCATTTATCTTGATTTATTTATTTAAATTCAAAAGCAACCAATTGGAATAGCCGGAAGGGGGGTCTAAGTGCCCGAAGCGAGTTCTCTAGAGCTGTCAATCTCGCCCGTACCATCCAATCAACGAGAGCCGTACACCCGACTTCCTTGCATTTGGGGAAAAGACGTGGACGATGTACGCAGCGCAGGGTAAACACTCGTGTGTCCTCGAGCTCTGAGGGAGGGACGGAGCTAACTGTCAGAGAGAGAGAGAGAGAGAGAGAGAGAGAGAGGGAGGGAGAGGAGAGAGAACAAGCGAATGAGAAAGAAGGCATGCAACACTGCTTTGCACTGTAATACTGGATTGTACTTCAACTGGAGCGGTTTGGCAGGTTTAAACACATCAAAACAGAACAAAGAGACAGACTTTACAGCACCATAAAAGAATCTGCAAAAGAAAAGAAATAAAGGAACGGAGCAAGTGAAATCGCTGCGGCTAAATAACAAAAGAATTGAGGAAGAACCACGTTTAATATTTTTCCACTCGGTAACGGAACATACGTTTGGACTTATTATTTTTTAAGGGCAACTTATTCAAGCGCCAGAACTTTCTTGCGGGACAAAGTTTTTGAAACAATTTTTAATCTTTCTTTTTGTTTTTCTTTGCTTTTAAATAGAAAGTATAGATTGAAGGACTGTTCGACTTTCGAGGGGTTTTCAACGCTGACATAAAACTGGAATTTATCGTTTTCATATGTTCGAAATATATGAATGCACAAAATATTCAAGAGACGGATTTCGTCTTCTCGCCTACAGTATCGTTCTCTTTGCTTTTTGTTGATGGTGTTTGCCAAAACACAAGCCAGACTTTTAAAGTTTGAATAATTCATGAGATATAATTTGCCTGCATTAAAAAAGTTTCTGCAAAAGGGAGGGGGTGACCAGCGAACATATTCATAAGGTTAGCGGAATGGCCACAGCGGCTTCCAACCCTTATCTACCCAGCAGTAGTATATTATCGTCCGGCTCGATCGTGCACTCGGACTCCGGGGGTGGGATGCAGCAGGGCAGTGCTGCGGTAACCTCAGTGTCCGGTGGGTACAGAGGAGACCCAACGGTTAAAATGGTACAAAGTGATTTTATGCAGGGCGCGATGGCAGCGAGCAACGGGGGACACATGCTGAGCCACGCTCACCAGTGGGTGACGTCCTTGCCTCACGCCGCAGCGGCGGCTGCAGCTGCCGCAGTTGCCGCAGCTGAAGCCGGATCGCCGTGGTCGTCTAGTCCCGTTGGAATGACAGGCAGCCCGCAACAGCAGCAGGACGTGAAAAATAACTCGGGGAGAGACGATTTGCACTCTGGGACTGCGCTGCATCACAGGCCCCCACATTTAGGTCCCCACCAGACTCACGCGGGCGCCTGGGGTAGCACAACCGCTGCCCACATCCCGTCGCTAACCGGGAGCCAACAGCAGCAGCAGTCCCTCATATACTCGCAGCCCGGCGGCTTCACGGTGAACGGCATGCTCAGTCCGCCGGGCAGCCAAAGCCTAGTACACCCGGGGCTGGTGCGTGGCGACACCCCGGAGCTCGATCACAGCAGCCACCACCACCACCATCACCACCAGCATCAACATCACCAGCAAGCACACCACGGAGTGAACAGCCACGACCCGCACTCCGACGAGGACACGCCGACGTCGGATGACTTAGAGCACTTTGCCAAGCAGTTCAAACAGCGCCGGATCAAGCTGGGCTTCACGCAAGCGGACGTGGGCTTGGCGTTGGGCACTCTGTACGGGAACGTCTTCTCGCAGACCACGATCTGTCGCTTCGAAGCCCTCCAGCTCAGCTTTAAGAACATGTGCAAGCTGAAGCCGTTGCTTAACAAATGGCTGGAGGAAGCGGACTCTTCCACGGGCAGTCCCACCAGCATCGACAAGATCGCGGCTCAGGGCAGGAAGCGCAAGAAGCGCACCTCCATCGAAGTGAGCGTCAAAGGTGCGTTGGAGAGTCACTTCTTGAAATGTCCCAAGCCTTCGGCCCAAGAGATAACCAGCCTAGCGGACAACCTGCAGCTGGAGAAAGAGGTGGTCAGAGTTTGGTTTTGCAACCGGAGACAGAAGGAGAAAAGGATGACGCCCCCAGGAGTGCCGCAGACGCCGGAGGATGTGTATTCTCAGGTCGGCAATGTGAGTGCAGATACACCGCCCCCCTCCATGGACTGCAAACGAATGTTCAGTGAGACATAGAACAGCATACAAGACTAAAAATATTTTATATATGACTAATCTGATAAAACACAGACTATCATGAAGATAGCAAAGCATTTTGATACTGTGATTGTGAGGGAATATTGAGACTGCAGATGTGTTACTATATATTTTTTTCACAAGAAAAAAAAAATCACCCCTCTTCCTTCCCAACCCTAAACCGCCCGCTAATCTTCTTCCAGGCCCTTAAATGTCTTAACCTAAAAGGTTGTGTCTGCTCTTTCTTTCAGGGACATTTTTTAGTAGATTACTTAAAAGATGCAAGTTTAACTGGGCCGAGCGAACCGGGCGACCAGAGGGTGACAACTACAAGTTCGTTCCACCAGGTAATTTTGGCGCATTAACTTCAACTGAAAAATACAAGAAATTAGAAATGAACAACAAAATCTTTGACCCCCCCTTCCCTGTTACACCAATGTCTTGTTTGAGAGGCAAAAGACGCAGGCAATTGTGTATGTTGTTATGGGACATTAAACCTCAAACAAAGGGATGAAATTCAACCGAAACAATGCGAAGAACAGTGGCATCCACGAAGCTTCCATCCAACTTGGCAGAGAAGACTGCATGGTTTTGTTATTATCCAAAAATATGGAATGGATTTTTTTCTGGCCTTCCAATCCTTACAAAAACAACAAAAGACTGCCCTCAGTTTCTGATCTCCAAGATCTTTTTGAAATTGTTTTTTTTTTTTTTTTTTTTTTTTTAAATGTAAAGACACTGAATCTTACGTGGATTTTGAGGACAAAATGAAATCAAAGATGACTTTTGAAAAGACTGATTATTCCGCAGCTGCACCTCTTTGAAAATCTTCTGCGCGAACATCCGTTGCCAAGTGGGCCAGAGCTGGTGCTGTGGATGTTTTCATGTGCTGCCATTTCCAAGCAGTATTCTTTGGTAGGTTTTAATAAACAAGACTATGTAAATCCGGCAATATAGATGCATTAGATCAGATGCTGATCGGAATTATTTACTTAATATTTTTCATTAAAATGCTTTGTTTTAATATTTTATTCGGGATACATACGAACTATTCCAAACAGTTATTTATTTCCCCCCAGACTTGTGTAAAATGTTTTCTCCCTGTTTTCGTTGTTGACCCTATTTGTTTTGTTTCATTTTGTATTCTCATTTTTAAAAAGAGCACAAATCTACACGAGCTGACTTTGACAGTAGGTGATAAGGGTATATTTTGATGTGATGATTTGATTGTAATTTAATTTCAGTAGTGATTCCGTAAGAGATGATCGAGAACAATAAATTTGTTAGAATGAAACAAGATTGTGTGTTGTGCCTAAAATCGTAGCTGTTTGTAATTTTTTTAGTTTGCTCTCAGAGCAGTATGCATTTTAAAACGATGACTGCTGAATATTGAATATGACATGCAGAATAGAAAACCTTTTTATTTTTTACGCCAACAAAATAGCGATGTTTGCTTAAAATACAACCGTCCTATAAACATATGACACAATGCATTTTTCTCAAAAAAATAAATAAATAAATAAAAACAGGTCAGTGCAATCGTTTAGGCCTCGATGGGAAGCATTAACGGCAGTTTAGCATTTCTAGAACTTTTAGCATTTTAGCATGAGCTTTTTAGCAAACCAGCAAAAGTGTCACCGCTGTAAATTACTTCAGTGTACATCCATTTTGTTAGCAGGATGAAATGTGTCTCTGTGACAAGGAATGGAGATAGCAACGTTCAGTAAATCTCACGAGAGAAAGCCAGGAAAAGTTGATCGCTTTTGGAGGTGGAGTGTTTACAGTGTCACGCGCTTTACCTGCTTTTACGTTCACGCCAGCTGTCAAATCCACATGCCTTATCAGCCCGATACATATTGGACATATTTTTATTCAATGTTACATGGTCTGCTTTATTGCAACTGCCGAATTCAAACACAATCTATCTATCTATCTATCTATCTATCTATATTCAAATATTCCTGTAACAATATTCCAAAACACGTGTTTACAGACTTGCATATAGGCCTATGCATATATTTTGTATTGTATTGCATTCGATCAGGCGAGGTGTTTATAGCTGAAGTGTATTTATTTTATAATGTTGTCAGCATTTCTCCATTTCTCTCTTAATTTCGCGCTTGCTGCATGCATTGTGTGATGACCTAAATATGGAATTTTATTATTAGGCCTGTTGTTGTTTTTATTATTAGCCTATTATTATTATTATTTCCCGGGTGTCGCAAACACCAGCTTTTGCTTGTTAAAATAAACCAGAATGCTTGATTGCAGACTAACAAATATAGGCCTGAATATAATTCATGTCGTAAACTTTAGTCGGTGTAAACCTGTCATAAACTGACTTTATGTTATACCTAACATTATTCATGTAAGTCAAATATTGGAGATGAAATTATCCCGAGCTAGGCCTCATAAATAAAACGGACGAAGTGTTTTCTTAAGCGGGCGAAAACGACAGTGTGATCGCTTCAACTTTTTCTTAGGATGACTATTCAGCAAAACGCGCAATTCCCTCTCTCTCTCTCTCCAAGATTTAAATTTCGCGGATGAATTCCCATACACTAGTTGCTTAGCAACTAAATTCAATCAATGTTATAGAAGTATGCATCCCTTCTCTTTGTCCCTAATAATAAGGGTGCTAGTCTGACATTCAGACTGATTTTGTATGACCCGAGTTAAAGAAATTCTGTCACTGAGAAGTAGGCTAAATTTAATTCAGAATTAAAATGTAGAACATTTTGAGGGGGGAAATCAGCTCATGTGTATGATTGGTGTATAAATATTTAAATATCGAGTTGTTTATTAAATTATTGTTTATTAAACAGATTTAGAGGAATATCTAAACAACAACAACAACAACAACCAAAAAACAGCATTTGTGATGTCCACTGACCCTGTTTCCCTTTAAGTTAGCAGCATCGCATAAATATATAATATAGCATTTTAATTTACTAAAATATATAGCATTATACAGTTTATGGAACACTGGAGCTTTCAGTATATACAGGGAGGCCTGGAATATGTTCAGCAAGCAGATGACATAAACTGCACTAAACTCCATAGTCTACTGTCACATGACTTTCGACCCACGTGCTCAGATCTATCCACTGCTGATAAAATAGTGAAGAACTGCTATGAACATTTTTTAACTCCTTTTTTAACTCTTTTTCCGAAACGTTTTACCGCAAAAATTACTTGGATTTTAAAAGAAGCTCAAATGATTAGTTTTGTAGCAATAATGTTGGTCCTTCATAAATATTCGATCAGTGCTCGTGCACGTGCTGCCACCACGTTTTAGCCCAAATAACATTTATTTCATTGCATGAATGCTTTCTTGACAAACCTTACTAGAGAAACTACATTGTGTCACTGTCAAATATCCTATATCTCTTAACATGAATTCCAAGTAACATTAATATATTTGTATATTTGTATATTTGTAACAGTAGCCTAACATAGCATATAACGTTTGATAAGAAGCTCCACGCTTCAATTTCACCAGTGAGTTCAAAAATAAAAGTCTTGAGAAATTCAGAATATAGTGCCACACGCCAGAAACTTTTCCAGAACTCACATCGAAAACAACTACATCACTGAGGAAAAAATAAATAATAAAATGTATGGCATTGCACAGGGAATTCAGTTTTTGCTCTATATTTTGCTATAGTATTCTAAAATGTATGCTAATTTGGGGCCATTATAACTTAAATGGCCAACAAATAATTTTCAACAGGATATCGAAATTCCAATTTGAACATCACACAGAATATCCCAATCAACAGGATATTTAATATGGAATCAACATCGTGTCCAACTGAACAAACGAACACAAACACTTATTTTGATCAGTGCTGAAAAAGTAAATGTTCATAATCGTTGAGGTTTCCGCACTTTTTTATTTCCAGACGAACATGCCAGACTATTCGAGTTTCATTTTGTTGTTTTCATGTTTCTTTTTGTCTCTTAACCCCTCGTGCTGTGCTCAGTGGGGAGACATGCTTCAGACCGCCTTTGTTAATCCATGTTCTATTGTCATTAATAAGCAGCAGATATTGTTGTATCTTTCAAACATCTGTAATAATCCAAAATGCATTTTGGTTATCTTGGCAGAATCCTTGTTTTTTGAATTAGTCATTTGCCTTTATTTATAAATTGTATCAAATTACAGAATTATACTTTCCCCGTGAAATGTTGAATTTAAATGATCTTATTTGGACTATTATTAGTGGTTAAAAAAAAAAAAAAAAAAGTAAATACTCAAAATAGTCACTCAACTTTGAACGAAGAAAAGTTAGGAACGCGCAAATGGTCTTTCACAGATTTAGGAATTCTGCGTAATAATGCATTTCTTATTGTTGTAATTTACATATATCCATTTTGCATATTCCTTACACAGGGAAATAGTGTGTGGAAATATTAAAGCAAAGAAACCAATATTATCGATAATAATAATAAAAATAATAATAATAATAAGCCAGCGTGGTTATTTCCAGGTAACAGCTGTATTTGCTTGAACTATATTCGAATTAAAACGTTTAAATATTTAAAATGGTAAACAGGATCCGGAGCACACAGGCTCAAACTCAGCCACCGTATATACATTAATGCAGTACGTAGACTAACTCTTCGGTGTGTCATCATAAGTAAAGGCCCTCAGAACTCTCTGGAAGTCCCCAGTTGTGCTGTCTGGAGGACCAGCCACTCCCAGTCCCTCTCTCCCTCTGGAGACACACTGTAAACGCCGTTCATGTTCAGCGGGCGCAGGTGCTGCTCCCCTCTGCAAACCAGAGATTACATTTCCATCACTTCCCTCCTGAAGTCATGTGAAACAATATCCAGACACATGTCCGCAATGCTCAAGCCACACTAGGCCACGCATGTTGCAGCATTTACACTTCATTATTTTATTATCCATGCATTTTACTCTATTGGCGTTATTATGTGTATTCGATCCATTTAATATTATTCAGAAGCAGTAGGCCCCATTGCTGTGCATTACCTGTATGACGTGTCATTGAGATCCCAGTCTGTTTAGACAGAGAATTGTGCAGACTGTCACTGGGGTCCCTGGTGGTGTCTAATGAGTTCTTACGCGCGGAGTGCTAAAGGAATGCTATAGTTTGATAACCCAACACAAAGGGGCTACGTAAATAAATAAGTAGGCTTTATTCCTAAATAACAGGGAGGGCAACATTCAAAAATCGTGACCATTCGGACCACTGGTGAAACTGATCGCTCCGGATCATATGCCCAGGCGGGATGCAGTGCGCGCCGGGCACCGCGCGTGCCCTCCGCCGCTCTTGAGCGCGAGAATAGAGCTTAATGAAATATGTATGCCGAGTGACGTGACGTGTGGGGTTTCCTTTCTATAGAATGAGAAGTTCAAGGCTCTGTGCTTTGAGGGACAGACAAGAAGACGGACAGGTGAGGGAAAGGGCCACTGGACTAGGGTTGAGTGTATTTTAATTACTTAAAATGACCTTCAACAAACTGTTTGGCGACATCTAACAGGAAGGTTTCTAATATTGAATATAGTAATTTAGTAACAATAAAGCGCCTTTAATAATAATAAAATAGCCTGATAATAATTATTATTATTTATTTAGTCATTTACAAATAAATGCAGGGCTGTGTAGATTACACGAATCTACATTTATAAAAAAAAAGTAGTTTGTTGCTTTATAACTCTAATATAACCTACTGATTTTTAATATAGCCTAATAATTCTCGATTATTCTAAAAAGAATGTTGTGACAGTAAATTAATCTTAGTGGTGACCTCTAATCGTGGACTCAACATATAGTTTTATGTTATTAAAAATGAATGAAATCATTAGAAGCCTAGTAGTAGTATATTTGTAGTAGTAGCATTATTTAAAAAAAATAATAATATGTGCCACATGCAGTATATAGCCTATTAATTGATTATACAACCATCCTTTTTTCCCCAAGTCACTGCATGGATCCTTGTGAGCTCAACAACACACACACATCTCCAATCTACTGCGCAGCTGGGCGGAACACTTCCACGGCCCAACAGCGCCATCTGCTGTTTCCTACAGAGGCTTTATATCACAGTTACTGACAAAGATGATCCGGCTAAAAGTTGTTTTCTCTTTCACAAGTGAACTGGATTCAAAAGGATTAATATAGGCTACTACTTTCGTTAGTAAAATGGCATGTTTTACGATTAGGCGGACAAAACAGATAATTGATAGCCTACATTTTCATATTAGGCCTTTTTTTTTTTTTTTTTTTTTTTTTTTTTTTCCCAAAAGAGTTTCAAGTTCAATTCTTGAGAGCGAGACACTTTAAATAAAGTTGCCACTAAACAATCTGTACATTTTATACAGTCTCAACCAAAGTCAGTTGTTACCTTTTGTGTGCTTTTATGCGCGAGACTATCGAAAATCCACTGATCATGGCTGTAACTGAAGCATTAGGGCATTACAGGACTTAAATTGTCCTTAATCTCTGCGGCACGTTTCCCGAAATTACTGTTATTTTAGTATAGTAAACACGTTAGTAAACTGACGAAAGCCTCCGGCCTTTTCGCTTGCTTCATAGTTTACCGGAGAACAAAGAATACAAAACAAATTATGTTAATGCGTTTTGATTTTTGCACGAATGAATGAATGAAGTGCTGGTAAAATCACCTTTAAAACGATACTTCGCAGTGTGCATGCCACGTGACATTGTTAGGGGTATAGCCTACTTTAGACTTATATAAATAATTAAGCACATTCATATACTAGGCCTATAAATGTAACACATGAGATTTGAGCAATGTTGTCTAACTTCATTTACATAAAATGTATCCTATACAAAATGTATCTATTAAAATATTTCATAAAGCCCATAACATCTGTGAGACATACAAACAAAATAATATTATAATAAAATGAAGTGTAAATTTTGGTGAGCAATCTTTGTTGGATTTTGTGGATGTTATTTATAATGTATTTTAATTATCTACCAATAAATGTTTAATACTGACAAATCATATGTAGCCTAACTAAATATCCAATATTCCAACAAGCAAATCTAAATTTTAATTATGTGAGATCATTTTGTATGACCATGTGATTGATTGTTTGGAGAATGTTGTAAAAATGCTGTCAATGTAATTTTGGTTGGTTTGTGTTAGTATATATATATTTTTTGCTTGTAAAATGTAAAATTTGTTTGCTCTTTAACACGTTTTGCAAGGAGCCTTCATCCAAGCCTTCATCCCCACCAGAATGTACTAATATTAACAATATTAGAACTTATAATACAAAAAAAAAAAAAATGGCCCAAAATGGTTAAACATGGTTAAAATGGTTAAAGCTTTTAAATGTCTTAACCACAAATTGGTCAAGAAATTAGCACAATTTAAGCAAATGCACTCCTTAAAAAGCATAAAAAACAAAGACAAAATTACATTTTTGACAGAATATGGGAAGTTGTGTGTGGACTGATGAATCACAATGAAACTCGTGTTTCCACTCCACACACAACTAATGCTCTGTGTCTTTAAATGTAATATAATATAATATAATATAATATAATATAATATAATATAATACAATACGCGCTAAAAAAAAATGCTGGGTTAAAAACAACCCGAGCTGGGTTGAAAATGGACAAGTCCAGCAATTGGGTTGTTTTAACCCAGTGGTTGGGTTAAATGTTTGCCCAACCTGCTGGGTAGTTTTATTTAACTCAACTATTGTTTAAAAATTACTGTATTGCTTGCTTAAAATGAACCCAAAATATGTTGGAAATTATTTTTTATTAATATGTTTACTAAATGAACATTTATTAATACGTTTAATGAATAATAATTAAACAATAAACATTTATTAAATTGCTTATTAATAAATGTTCACCTTTTGATTATTATTGTTGCCTCTAGTAATTATGTGTCTGATTTGTAGTTTCCAGCCTATTTTGGGTTCATTTTAAGTCAGACATATAGTCATTTTTAAACAATAGTTGAGTTAAATAAAACTACTCAGCATGTTGGGCAAACATTTAACCCAACCGCTGGGTTAAAACAACCCAATCGCTGAGTTTGTATATTTTCAACCCAACTTGGGTTGTTATAAATATAATATAATATAATATAATATAATATAATAATAAATGCATCTCTAGCACAGTGAAGCATGGAGGAAGAGGTGTCATTGTGTTGGGAATCTTTTCAGCTGCTGTGAAAAGTGAATTAATGCTTTGGAGTACAGGAGAATTTTGCAGAATGGCTTGATTCTCACCATTGACAAGTCGTTATCTACAGAGGACTGATCAGATGTTATTTTTCAACAAGACAATGCTCCTGCCCACACTGCAAAGACAACAAAGAAGTGGATTGAGAACAAGTCTATCAGGCTCATGTTTTGCCCTGTTCAGAGTCCAGATTTGAACCCTGTAGTGAATATTTGGTCTCACATTAAACTCAAACTAGGAGACATTTTTGAATAACCCATGAACTGTTTGTAGCCATTAATATTGAGTGGAAGTGATTATGGTATATTGCCATTTTCAGTGCTTCTCAATTACACAATGTAACTCTGTATTTGTCCCAGAGTCTCTTGTTTTGAGGGTCTCTGTGCTTTGCAGCCCCCTCCCAGACAGAGGATAATTGGAATTCCATTAATCACTCAAATCCATGGCTTCCACATGCCGTCCGATCACAAATGTTAAGTTGCCACACTCTTGTTTGAGAGGAATAAATTTATCCTGGATAAGGATGGATGGTGGTGATGTTGGGGGGGATCGATGGTCCTCAGGGGTCTGGTGACATCTCCAGCCACACGCCTGCCTTTGCGTCATGGCGGTCCGCCAACCGAGGTCAGCTATCCCAGCAGGCAATTCACTTCAGCAGCAGTTACCAAGGTGACAGCATGTCAGAGCTTTGGCTGCTTGGAGCGGGCTTCTATGGAGCTGATGCATCACCTCCTTGATGGATTTGTCAATAGTGCTTAGACCAGGTGGGGCAGCAGACCGCATGACTGTCCCAAAACACACGCATGCAAGCGGCATCCCTTGGTTTGGATAGACATGTGCTTTCCTATATACATCCATTGATTGAGCAGCTCTTGGACAAGAAGGAAGATGGAATTACAGTATCCTCAGAGGCCCTGGGAGGGGGGCAGAGGACTTGGAAGAGGGGCTGTTGGGTTCAATGTCTCATTAACCAGGTAGGGATTTAGAGCATAGAGCATCTGAGCCGTCTTTAGCTCAGAGGGTTGCAGTGTAACCATTTATAGGTTTCAGGGTTTAATAGATTACTAATAATTGGACCCACATATCCTAGGTTAGGTATTAGTGCCTGGAGCCAATAAATAGATCACTGTAAACGGATGCCACAGCTCTTTTGCTTAAACCAGAGATCAGTATGCAGCACTGGAAAATCTTTTCCAGATAAGAAAAGTAAGTGTGAGAGAACAAGTAAAAGTTTGGTTGCGTGCATGTGCAGCAGGTTCAGTGGCTTTTCTACACTATAATTGACTGCTTTGAACTGTCTTGTTGTGAAATAAAGTTGTCCATGCCCTAAATGGCTTCTGTTACTCTTTTGAGAAGGGGAGATGAGGATAAAAGGCTCAAAGGTGCTCTACAGCAGCCCTCATTAGGACAGCTCCAGGTGTGGGAGAGTTAACACCTGGTCACACATTCACCAGCCCCAGACGGCAGAGATTCAACTAATCCACTCAACATTGGGCAGTCGGACAGTGCAAACTCACTCACCGAGGGTTTGATACGAGAGCGATTAACCTTAAACATCAAAGGTGACCTGCCAGAAACACATGAAGACGAACAGAAGAAACTTGGTTAGACATCTGTAGCGCACTCGCACGCATCGTATGTGCAAATTCTCAAGTCATTAAAGGCTTTACTCCCAGAAATAATAGTAATTAATTGGTGTAATACACAAAGGACATAATTATCTTTTTTTTTTTTCTGTACTGGCACATATTTAATTACCCGTAATTGTTCCCCAAGCCTCATTCAAAAGGGGTGTAGACCAGACAATCATAATGCATTATGCTCTAATCCTATATTTGGTTTTGCAAAAGAGGATATCACTGTATCAAAGAACATATACAGCGACTACTTCGCAATGCTCAAACAGAAACATCTCGGAACTCGTTTTCAGGTCAGGTTTACATCATCAGCAGATTGTATATGTGGAGAGCATTATATATGTTAATAACTGCCAGATTTATCCCTTTTCTCTCACAGACCAAAGAACAAAACTACTGATTAACGTGCATTCTTGTGAAGTGTGGCGATATCTGAGAGTGTTGGGAGCTAAATTTGCCCCCTGTGCAGAGGGCTGAGGGCAGCCTCGCGGCTCCTTGAACACAAGATGGAGTTTAATAAGTAAACAGAACAGCGAGAGGACAGAGACTCTGATCATGGGCCCGTTCGCCCACCCCGGCCCCCTGCAAGCCTGGCGAGCTGATTAGCTCTGCCGATTGTACCTAGTAATTGCAGTGCCGTGACCCCCTCCAGGCAAATATTAGATTTTAGTGGTTTAACCTTTGCAGTCTACAGTGGGTTTAAATTGCCTGCGCAGATGTTGGCGAGCCCAGCGGTAGCCGGAGAGCCGGTGTCCTCTCATCAGCAGAGGGAGATGTCTCAAGACTCCCGGTCCTTATTATCCCTGTCTCATTTAGAGCAACTCTTTATGTCTGATTGGTAGCGTTATTTCTCTCTGAGACTTTTCAGCGATATCATCACTGAAATCAACTTTGTTGTTTAAAGTGTTTGTAATTGTGTGCACCAAAGCTGCTGTGCACTAGAGATTAAAACATGGAGTGCAAACATTATGAACAAATCCCCAAAATGAATATGAGGGATATTATGCTGGGAATGTATTTAAAGGGTTAGTTCACCCAAAAATGAAAATTACCCCATGATTTACTCACCCTCAAGTCATCCAAGGTGTATATGACTATCTTCTTTCAGATGAACACAATCAGAGATATATTTAAAAAATATCCAAGCTTTATAATGGCAGTGAATGGGGGGCACGATTTTAAAGCAAAAAAAAGTGCATCCATCCATCATAAAAGTACTGCACACGGCTCCGGGGGGTTAATAAAGGCCTTCTGAAGTGAAGCGATAGGTATTTAAAACTTCATATCTAAAATAACTAGCTTCCGGCAGACTTAGAAGCTTAGAAGCCTCTCGCGATTCAAACAAATATGGCTGTGCAACAAACTCAAGCTCCTCTTCTCTTATATCGAAATCCTCCGACATTTCTCTGTAAAAATTCTCATTTTAGACTTCTAATTCATGGGCGGTGTTTGTTTTGCTCTATCCTCTGCGCTTTCGCGTTCATCATTACATCATGTGTCGGGTCAGAGGTCACTCTTCCGCCGCAGATCGATGCGTACGGCCGTCTGCTGGAAGCTAGTTATTATAGTTAATAAAGTTTTAAATATTTACAAAAACCCATCGCTTCACTTCAGAAGGCCTTTATTAACCCACCGGAGCTGTGTGGAGTACTTTTATGATGGATGGATGCACTTTTTTTTTTGCTTCAAAATCACGCCCCCCATTCATTACCATTATAAAGTTTGGAAGAGCCAGGATATTTTTAAATATATCTCCAATTGTGTTCGTCTGAAAGAAGATAGTCATAAACACCGCGGATGGCTTGAGGGTGAGTAAATCATGTGGTAATTTTTATTTTTCGGGTGAACTAACCCTTTAAAGGTAGCAGAACGAGAGGGTGCCCCTTGCAGGGCAAGTCCATTAGCAGGAAATGTTCATGAGATGAAGCGGTAGGAAGTTTTTCTAAGGTCAGTCTCAGCTACTCCAGAGGGTCGTATTACTCCCGTCCTGTCTGGGGTCTTGAACCTCTTCCTCCCATGTGACGGGCAGCTGCATCCCACGGCCCCTTTCTCCGCAGTGTGTAGTAATGGCTTCCTTCCTGCGCTCGCCACCGGGACCCCACCTCAGACGCTTACCTGGGGAAAAAAAAGACAGACACAAGTTGAGGGAGGGGGGGAAAGACACTGGTCTTTTCATCCATGGGAAGCAGGGAAGGAACCCTTCAACTTGTCTCAGGCTGGAAACCCAATACAGCGTGTGTGTGTTGGGGGGGGCCGAATGGGCCTACAAAGTGGTTCCATCTGAGAGTGAGAGAGTCTCACACGGGATACTGCCTACACACATAACGCAAAGATGACAGATCTGTGTTCTGATCTATCATTACTGCTCTTGTAACCAGGGTGCGAATTATACAATGGCCTACAGCGGGGTCAATGATTTTTAGGGGTGCATGGTGCACACATATATGCCTTTACATATACACACATTTTTTTTTATCTTTGTAGGGGCCAGTTTTTGTAATTACCTTATTAAAAATCTACTTGAATCTGCCTACCTGTGTTGTTCAAATACCCCAGTTTAACCAGTTACTTTAATCAATCACAATTCTACAGACTGTTACCAATGAATTTTTTTTCAGCCATCAACTAAAGCCATTTTTACACTGCAAAGGTAGAGCAGAAACTGCATCTGACATGGCATTAATGTTTATTTACACATAGGCCCACTGTTTAATGCTGCTCATATACATGTATTTACACTGCATAAGGTAAATAGCCAATAAACATTAAGTCATTATAGGGGTGAAGCTGCAATATCAGGACAAAATCATTATGGTTGATTGTTGCTCTTGAAATTGTAATGATTATTATTAAAGGGTTAGTTCACCCAAAAATGAAAATTCTGTCATTAATTACTCACCCTCATGTCGTTCCACACCTGTAAGACCTTCGTTCATCTTCAGAACACAAATTAAGATATTTTTGATAAAATCCGATGGCTCAGTGAGGCCTGCATTGACAGCAAGACAATTAACACTTTCAAATGCACAGAAAGCTACTAAAGACATATTTAAAACAGTTCATGTGACTACAGTGGTTCAACCTTAATGTTATGAAGCGACGAGAATACTTTTTCTGTGCCAAAAAAACAAAAACAAAAAAAAAAAAAAAACGACTTTATTCAACAATATCTAGTGATGGGCAATTTCAAAACACTGCTTCATGAAGCTTCGAAGCTTCACGAATCTTTTGTTTCGAATCAGTGGTTCGGAGCGTGTATCAAACTGCCAAAGTCACGCCCTCCAGTGGTGAACTATTGAAATTTTGAAACACTTATGACATAACGAAATCACGGGACTTTGGCAGTTTGACACACGCTCCGAACCACTGATTCGACACAAAAGATTTGTAAAGCTTCAAAGCTTCATGAAGCAGTGTTTTGAAATCGCCCATCACTAGATATTGTTGAATAAAGTCATTATTTTGTTTTGTTTTTTGGCACAGAAAAAGTATTCTCGTCGCTTCATAACATTAAGGTTGGACCACTGTAGTCACATGAACTGTTTTGATTATGTCTTTAGTAGCTTTCTGGGTATCTGAAAGTGTTAATTATCTTGCTGTCAATGAAGGCCTCACTGAGCCATCAGATTTCATCAAAAAATATCTTAATATGTGCTCCGCAGATGAATGAAGGTCTTATGGGTGTGGAACGACATGAGGGTGAGTACTTAATGACAGAAATTTCATTTTTGGGTGAACTAACCCTTTAAGTCGACAAAGTTTTTTGGTGGGGAAAAAGCACATCATATTCTGGCTACAGACAAAACAAGCTAAGAACTGTTAATGAATTTGTTTATTGCTGTTTATGGATTTGAAAAAAAAAAAAAAAAGACTTAACATTGGCTATTTCAGTAGCATGAAAAACAAAACGGTTATTCAAACTGGGAATATAGCTATTACATTAAGCAAGCGATCAAAGAACACCGAAGCGGTCCATGATTTCAGTCTAATGTGAGTTATGCACTTTAGCAAAAACTCCCGATATACTCCCTATGTACTGCAAAATGAATCTCTTACATGCATCTTTTCTGCAGTTTGTTGTTTATGATGATAAGAGAGAAGTTCAGATTCAGAATCCAGTCAGTGAGCGCGTGCAACCCTCATGACACCAAAATTTACGCGGCAACGAATCAAAGCATCTCCGATTGGACATTGCATTCCTAAGCTCAACAGAAATGTGTGTGATTGGTTATAATGCTCAACACTGCAAACTACGCGTAAAAGAAAATGACTATAAATATGATGTAACATGAACAAATCTACTGTAAATGTAATGCTGCAATCTTCATATTTATAGGTAACACTACATATTACTTTCTTTGACCCCCTAACATCTTATTTTGATGTCCTTCAGGGGGGATCAAGCCTTCATTAGCGGGGGCAGAATTCGCACACTGCTTGTAACAAATATTGTGTCGATGAACAGAGGTGTACAACATGAGATGGATGAGATAGAAATACACAGAAAAAAACGGTCCAAGTTCTGGCTGTAGCCCCATGACCACATAAGCCTGCAAAGGAGGCATTAGCAGAGCTGGCAGAGGCAAAGCACTTCACTGATCTAAATCGCCCCATTCTTTCTTATCAGCAGTGTGTGGGGAGCAATACTCAGGTAGCCCCCCACAGGCCCATCGCTAAAAGCCCTAATATCTGTGGACGTCCGTGGCCACAGCCCAATCTGCCGCGGCGGTCGATTTGTTTCACGCACTGCCAGAAGTGCTTTGTAATTAGGCTGATATTGATGAGGCCTGATTCCAGCAGGTAATCACTGGCAGTTCAGCTTCTCTCCGCTCCTCAGCAAAACGTCTCTATTTATTACAGAGCTTTTGCTATCAATTAAAGGCCACTCAACGCACGGCTCTTTGATAATCAGTCGGATGATTTCCGTGGCTGTCGGAGGGCAGATATGAAATCTAGACAAGCATTCTCCACGGATGCCTCGGGAGCATTACGTTTTAACAATACTGGAGAATTCGGCATTAGCGAGGCCTCGCTTGAAGGACCGTTTCATTAAAAGTCCATTTCCTAAATAAGCCTGTTCTGGAAAAACAATGTAAATAAAACAGTGATTTCCTAAGAGCAGGCTCTGCCAGGGTTACGCTTTTGTGCCTTGCTTTCGCTTCTGCATACTTATTATTTAGGCTTAGTTGATTGTGTGTGCGCTACATGTGTGTGCATCGTACCGCTCCGTCCGCGTCCCTGGGCCGTGCGTGTTCTGTGTGGATTACGGCTCTCCTGGATTCTGTCTGTGTCTCCGAGGAGAGGACACCATTTGGGCCCCACTCGTATCCTCCGGCTGCCTTTTCCAATCACTGCCTCTCTACCTCTTCTTTCTCCCTATAGATAAGCAGCCAATCAGTGCAGGTGCTAGTTCATGAAGGGTAGGGGCATGGGGCGGGTTCCATGGCCCCGGGGCATGAAAGGAGCACTGGCACCCATGACAAAGACACACACACAGATACTCACACATTTGCACCCGGACGCAAGTGTGTATTCAAGGGGGAAAAGAGAAATCTGTTGTTTTTCTTTCACTCTTTCACCACCCTCACTCCCCTCCAGCTGTTGTGCCTTAGTATCGATCAATGGTGCTCCCTGCATCGGCAAACTATTCATTTTTGATTCATTATTGTAATGTCAGCCTGTGTTGTGCCTTCCTAAATTGTGGCTTAAGCTCTGTTATAAGCAAACGTGTTATGAGTATGAGTGAAGAAAAGTAACTTTTATGCTAGATGGTCAAAGGGGTCCTTGATTATGATTTCACTTTTTTTAACTTTAGTTAGTGTGTAATGTTGCTGTTTGAGCATAAACAATATCTGCAAAGTTACGACGCTCAAAGTTCAATGCAAAGGGAGATATTTTCTTTTACAGAAATCGCTTTTTAAACGGCTGGTAGGGACTACAACAAGCTTCTTTCTGGGTTGGTGACATCAAAACCCCTAAATTTACATAAACCCTGCCCTCGGAAACACACAACAAAAGGAGGTGAGGCCATGTTGGGCTGCTTTAGAGAAGAGGAAGAGTTGTTGTAGTAGAGTGTTGTTGTCATGCCGTCATTTTACGCCGGACTGCTTCACAAACAAGGGTCAATTCAACGCTGAATTTGCACAAAAGTTTAACATGACGGCACATGCTAGTGGATGAGTTGAATCAACTACATAAATTTATCCACTAACCATTCAGAAACGTCCAGTTTCATTCTAAAAGTTGTAACTTCTTCCTGAGTCTCTCCATCAGTGTCCGACTCCGGTTTGAACAATGTAAGGTTACTGACAATCCTCATTTTGGCTGCGTGAGATTCTCCAGCTTTGTTGTTGTTGAGAAACCGAAGCATGAGCTGTTAAAGCTCCGCCCTCTTCTGGAAAGGGGGCCGGGAGCAGCAGCTCATTTGCATTTAAAGAGACACACACAAAAACTGCGTGTTTTTGCTCACACCCAAATAGGGGCAAATTTGACAAGCTATAATAAATGATTTGTGGGGTATTTTGAGCTGAAACTTCACAAACACATTGTGGGGACACCAGAGACTTATGTTGCATCTTGTGAAAAGGGGCATAATAGGTCCCCTTTAAATAATACCATATATTCATTGCTATTGAAATAGCCACTTTGCATCACATTATGCAAACTCACTAGAAGAACACATTTGTAGTGTTTGTCACAATATTTCCTTTTTTTGAAATAAAGCCTATTTCAAAAATCTCTGGACATTTGCCATTTACTTTGGCACTGGCCCCGAGTAAACAAAATCATTAGACCAAGTCTTAACAGAAAGCATGTGCTGTTTGTAACCACTAAGATGTTTTCACATAAATCCCTCGTGAATGGAATGAGAGATACAGCGTGCAAAATACCAGAGGAAAAGCAGTTTTAAGCAGACTGCCCCTATGGCTGATTGTGTCAGCCACAATGGACGCTGTAAGCAGTGTGAAAGCTTTAAGGTGAAAACGACACACGCTGTGAGATGTGCTTATCCCATCACCAGCCAGTAAGGATATTAGGAAAAGCATGATGGAAATTATGACTGGAATAAGCCTGCATCTTACCACTAAAGCTTAAAGAATCCAGGCCCATCTCTCTCTCTCTCTCTCTCTTTTCCCCTTTTCTTCACCCCCTCATGCTCTGCCACTACTAACCCATTTTTTTTCCTGCAGTGTAAAACTGTATTTTTCAAAAAGGCACTTTTCCACGTTTCAGTCTGTGGAATTTGCTATTGCTTTCTTGTTCTCTAAAACCACACAGCTCTTTTAACTTTCAAAGAACTTTCTTTCTGGACTACAGCCACTTTCCAAAATACCAGGAAAGGAGGAGGACATTTATTAAACTTTTGAAAAGACAACAAAACCATCTTCACGAGAGACTGGTGAAGTCATGCTGTACAGTTAAGGACAATAAAGCAGTCACACTTTGTTGGTCTTGCAATAATAATTATGACATATTGCAGGTTCAATACAAGCTAAGCTCAATGGACATCACTTCTGGCATAATTTTAATTACCACAATAAATAAATAAATATTTGATTGAGGTTACAGAGAGACGCTTCCACTTGGAATTAAATCGGGCCAATTTTTGATATATCATTTTTTAAATGCACTTACATTAATTCTTCTGTTAAAAACTGCACTCTAAAAACATGCTGGGTTAAAAACAACCCAAGTTGGGTTGAAAATGGACAAACCCAGTGATTGGGTTGTTTTAACCCAGCGGTTGGGTTAAATGTTTGCCCAATGTGCTGGGCAGTTTTATTTACAGTAACTCAACTATTGTTTAAAAATGATTATATGGCTGGCTTAAAATGAAGCAAAAATAGGCTGGAAATTAAAAATCAGACACATAATTATAGAGGCAACAATAATAATCAAAAGGTGAACATTTATTAATAAGCAATTTAATAAATGTTTATTGTTTAATTATTATTCATTAAACTTATTAATAAACGTCCATTTATTAAACATATTAATAAACATTAATTTCCAACATACTTTGGGTTCACTTTAAGCAAGCAATACAGTAATTTTTAAACAATAGTTGAGTTAAATAAAACCACCCAGCAGGTTGGGCAAACATTTAACCCAGTAGCTGGGTTAAAACAACCCATTTTCTGGATTAAAACAACCCAATTGCTGGGTTTGTCCATTTTCAACCCAACTTGGGTTGTTTTTAACCCCACATTTTTTAGAGTGTGGGTATTATTTGAGCTGTAATGTTGCTTTTGTCATTTATACAGTCATTTTAGGGTTTTAGGTGTTATTTTGTTATGGAAATGAAGCTGTAAGTGGATGTAACTTTACACAGAAAAGGTTATAAACTATTTTTCCACACTTGTTATCATTGTTTACATTTTGTAATCGAAACAACCATTTTTTTAAAGCATTTTAATGTTTATGGATTGGCCCCATTCACTGCCATTGTAAGTGTCTCACAACACAACAGTGTGTCACAACAAGTGCTGTAGTTGTTGAATATGGAATATTCCTTTAATTTAATGAAAATAACATGTTGACACTTCATGCAACTGACTGCCTAACCTGGCAATAAAGCTCTTTCTGATTCAGATTCAGATTCTGATTTGAAAATTAGTCTAAACAGAGAATGTTAAAAGTGTTTACATCTTAAAAACAATAATTAAATTTAATAGAATTCTTCAGTCTTAAGCTGTAGACCTTTGTGACATTTAACATTTTTCATATTTGCGAGGGTGGCTCACAGAAACACCTCCAGCAGGAGTGTTAGCCCTGAGTTAGGCCAGAGCTAGCATGTGATTAATGTGATGCTCACTAACCCCCATGGTGAATTGGAGACCAGGGGTCGAGTCTATTTTTCTTTGTGAACGCTTGTGGCTAAACCTGAACGCAAACGTTGTTCATCATTGCGCCACATTAGCTCGCCAGAGCATTGACTGGCACAAACCAGAAGCGTGTGCCCCTTCACTTTGATTAATGTTCGAAAACACTCACTCCAGCTCTATCATGAGTGAAGACCTGGCGTCCATTAGGAACAGTGCTCGCATACATATAACCCCTGGAATAAATGCTGGCCTGTGGCTCTGCCCCCTCCATCTGATATGTTCATACATTGAATATTGTGAAGGAGATGGATTCTTTTTTTTTTTTTTTTTAATTCATTAAAGGCGCTCTTACCCCAAATATGCCTACTTCCAGACAATGTAGTATGCGAAAAGTAGTATGTCAAATGAGATGTTCTTACTATCTCATGAGGCCATGGGAGAGGATTTGTTAAAGGCTGACGTTTTACAAATTCTACCTGGCAGACGTAGTATATACAGATATTAATTCTCAACATATGCATACTTAGAGAACACTTTTTTTTTTTTTTTAACAGTTTAGAAGTAGGCTAAATGCAGTTTCCATAAGTTGTACTGAACGTAATAAGTTAATTAATTTAAATGGCTCATACTAATCACAAAAACACCAAGGATGCTGGACTTTATATTAACACCCATCAGCCTTGATTGTGACAGTCTCTGGTTTGGTGCGTATTGTTGAATAATCAGGCCAAAATGAGAATATTTTACATGGCATTTAAGGACAGGCATCAAAAGAGTTCAAACAAGTGTTAACAATGAGATTACGTGGTTTTTATAATCAATTAACACTGCTTTTGTCATTTATTACAAGATGAACAAAATTTGTCACCAAAAAAGTCATTCGGTTTAACCAAAATTTCGGTTTTACCGAATGACACTTTTGGTTATACCAAATGACAATATTTTCAAACAATGCTAACAGGCTGATATCTAGCTAGCTAGCAAAAGGACAATCAAACATTTTATATTTAGTACAAGATTTTAAAATATTACAACGTTTTCCATGTTTTCAAATAGTTACTTTGCTTCACGACCATGTGGTCCTTTGCAGGTGTCTGAATGATGTCACATCCTATCACATGATATTGACCGTATGACTTGATCCAAAATGGTCCCTTTAAATTGGTTACTCCGAATGACATCAATGAAATTCATTTTTCCGGACATTCTTTCTCACAACAAAGCAACGACTTCTACACATAATATTAATACCATTTTGCACTATGTTGATATATGATGTTATAAAATCATGCCAGAATAAAAAAATGTATACATTTATTATATTTTAAGATATTTTAATCACAAATGAAATGGCTGTATTGGCCTTTGGACGGTTAAACCGAATGACCCTTTGATACTTCAAAATACCTTATATTTAGCAAAATATAATTAAAACTTTTGGATTCAATAAAAGAGATCAAGTTGAAATACCTTACATAATACCTTACATATTTTGGATGTCATATCTTTGTTTTTTATTATTATTAAGGCCTTTTGACAAAAAAATGATCCGTCAAGTCATTGACCCAAATGCATCTAAATGCACTTCATTATCAATATTTGTACTGCACCTAAAATACATACATAAACACAAGAGTTATTTTTCTATAAATCTTCAAACTTAAAAAGTTATTTTTTTTCTCTCTCAAGTAAATTTATCTTATATAGACTATCTAATTTTACAGATTACAAAGGTGGTATTTTCTTCAAAATATATTCTGAGTATCTGAGAATGAATTTAGTTACCGTGGATAAATATGTAAAGCTCAAAAACGTACCATTACGTGGCAAAGGTATTTTTGTGGGTGATGAACGACTTTGCTTGCTTCCAGGATGTGATGTAGTCATCACTTCCTGTCTGAGCGCGAGTCGGCGAGCAAACATGGCTGCCTCCGGTTGCAGAGGCATGAGATCGATTTTATGGAAGTATGGGAGCTGCGGGAAGAGTTTGTGTGTGTCCCGATCAAAGACGGCTCTGCAGGTGAAAAGCATTCTTACGTTTTTTTCCGACACAGAGCTGTTTTTGCGACTTGTTAATCGTATTTGGTAGTGATGCTGTAGAGAGCAGAATGTCCTTGTGGCTGAGTAGTAATAGTCGAGTGCTTATTGAGTCTGTGTAAAACGAGCAGATTGGCAGGATGGAGTGAACTGTTCCTCCGCTGCAGTGCATACGTGTTGAGATATGCCTGAACTATTTCAAAGATTAATTTTTTTGTGTTTTAATACAACATAATAGCATGACATTATGTCCACTGCCCAAGCTAAAAGATAATACAGATGCAAGATGAATTAAAACAAGATTATACTAACTATTTTTAATTAGAACATTATTTTTGATACTTTTATTTTTTAATTGAGTATTTTAGAATATTTCCTCTACAATTAATATTGATGTTTCATCATTTCATATGAATGTGATCAGTTGTCACCATGGAATCAAAATGGACAATTCTTGTTTTTGTTTTTATGGAATATTGCTGTGTTTATTATGAATTATTTATCCATGATCATCAGCATTTTTTTAAATGAATGCACCCTCATAATCTTAAACCAAAATAAATCCTTCTTGCTACTACATCTCTTCTCTGATGGTGTTTTTTAGCATGAGGGCGGGACAAACTGTCGCTCACATGAGATCGCAGCAATAGCAAACCACAATGATCCAACAGTCCAGTCAGTTCCCAAAGGACAAAATCAAGTCCCTTTCTGTATTTTTTTCTTTTTCAAGGAGCTGTTTCACTTGGATTAGTCTCGTATAGCCAGATCTTCAGAAGCTCTTGACTCCATAGCGGCTTTCATTGGCCAAGGACTGCCCAGAGGCCGTTTGACTGACGTGTAAAGCAACCAATTACAGTTCGTTTTGTTCCGCATCATATTTAGGGGCATGAAAATGTAAAACGATGTCCCTACAATAACAGACCGGCATGTAAAACTCTTGGACGTACTTATTTAAAGAGTATGTTGCATACTCGCATACTTTTGAAACTCCAGCGTTTAGTTGATTCTGGTAAGTGCTTATTGTCACAGTTATAAACACGATGGCTTTCTTCTTCCATGAGGGGGTTTGGCATCACAGAGTGTTTGTTTCCAGGTGGACCGTTAAAGAACGTGACAAACACATCTCCCAGAAAATCTGTAGAATTCAACCAATCAGATGATGATTTCAAAACTCCTGAAATTTTCACAATTTTGTGTGTCATATTCATCAGCCATTCAGCCAATGGTCTGTAGGTGTGAGACTACACTTGGATACATGTCACAATAGGAAAGAAAAGACTATCACAACTTCCATTTCATGCCGACTTTAACAACAGCATTTGACTGAAATTTGTTCTTATGTTTATTTTTTTCTTAATTCCAGCTGCCGGTCAGGCAGATTTGTGTGTCGTCCTCTTTGTGGAAGAAGAACCTGGCAGCGGCAGGCCCAGAGAAATTCACACAGGAGTTCATCAATAAACAGGTGGAGGATTTTGAAGTCGGTAAACGTCACTTGGCCAACATGATGGGGGAGGACCCAGAGACATTTACACAGGAGGATATTGATGTGAGTTAACTCACTGCACTCTTCTATTCTTTATTTCTTTGTTCTTTTGTTTGTACTGTATGTGTAGTGTAATTGACACAATTCATTTTGAAATTAGAAGTTTACATTCATTTCAGTCAATTTTCTGACAGATAAAGCCACCACCAGAATAATTTTCACCAGGCAGACAGATCTTTACCTCAGTCCTTATGCAACCACACTGACAGCTCTGATTGGGCTTATATATTTAAGTAATATAAGCAGTAATAATTTAAGTATTTACAGTAAGTAGAGTTAACTGTTTACAATGAGTTCTGACACTCTGTGCAGTGCTTTTTCTCATTGCTTTCAACCCTCTACAATGCGAGTAAATCACTGGCATATGCAACTAAATTTGGATGACTAAATGATGCCTAACTTTAGCCATTGGCTAATAATTTGTTACTATTTCACTCGCCAGTGTGTGAGTTAGAGGCTAAGTTTAAGTTGAGCACAGATATGTTTTCACTCGCCGAACATTCTGACTGAGCACTTGAGATTTTCACTCTCCATCAGGTGATCCGGAAAGCGCGCTATTTCAATCATCTTAATGGATGCAGCTCTAATGTGAAGGTGCACACTCGCCGTCGCTTACCTGAGAGCACTCGGTGTTTCTCGGTGTTGCGCAAAGAGAGAGCGAGAGAGTCTTACATGCCACACAGAATTGACACTCTACATGTAAATTATATATATATATATATATATATATATAAAATATATTATATTTATTATTATTATTATTATTATTATTATTATTTATTTATTTTTTTGCATTTTCCTGTCAAAATAACAGAGTGCTTTGGAATTATTCTCAGTCTTAAAAACAAAAGCAACCTCCGTTAATGGGTGGAACTAATGTGCAAATGACAGTCTCATTGGCTGGTGCTCGCCTATTATCATCCTTGTTTTGATTTCAGCAAATCAGTTCAACATGATTAATATTCATGAACCCAGCAGCTCATCAATCCTTAGTGTGTTTATATTGTATAGTAGTATTCTTAGTTTTTTTTCTTTTTTTTTCTTCAGAAACACTGAATGTCCAATAATGTCTTAAAGGGTTAGTTCACCCAAAAATTAAAATTCTGTCATTAATTTTCTGACACCTTCTGATGTAGAACCGGGAAGTGCTGAACGTAAACAGCGTATGAGAATGACACAGAAGAGAAGATATTGTTGCATAAAGTCGTTATTTTGTTTTGTTTTTGAGCACAAAAATTATTCTTGTCGCTTCATAACATTAAGGTTGAACCACTGCAGTCACATGACTGTTTTAATGATGTCTTTAGTACCTTTCTGGACCTTAAAAGTGTTGATTATATTGCTGTGTATGGACGAGTCATATACCTCTCGGATTTTATCAAAAATATCTTAATTTGTGTTCCGAAGATGATTGAATGTCTTACGGGTGTGGAACGACATGAGGGAGAGTAATTAATGACAGAAATTTCTAGGGATGCACCGATATGATTTTTTGGGGCCGAGACCGATATTAACAAACAATTATTGGCCGATACCGATATTTGTCACTTCCTCTCTTATTTGAAATTTGAAAATAGTATTTTGATCATGTTTTAAATAAGCAAAGTTCAAAAACACCATTAAATTATACTAGCAGGTTTATTGCTGCATCATCAAATAATTTTTAATGAACATGAATTGGATCCATTTAACATTCAGCAGGCCAACATAAAGACAACAGAACAAAGATACATATGAAATAAACGGTGCTTTTTAGGTAGGTTTAATAGTTTTCAGGTAAAGAAATAAAGTAAACAAATGTAAAATAGCACTGCATATTCTTCACTGTATAAATTAAATACATATTAATCATTCTTTATTGTAACAGAATTTATTGTGATTAATCTTCTAATTTGTTTTTGTATACATTTTGTGTACAAGTTTAAATATGTATGAGATTTCCTTTACTAAGGCGGGACTCTTATTTTGACGGGTGTTCTAGTGTACGGACTGACAAGGAGAGCACGCAGTTATTTTGCAGATTTAAAGTTTGTCCGTTTATTAAGCATCCCCCGAAAAGGCATAAGATCTGTATGTATTTGTTAACTGTTAGTTGTAATAAGTGTTTTGAGTAATTTGCTGTATGTTGATGATAATGCAATGGAGAGAGAGAGAGAGAGTTTAATGCGCACTTCTTGTGCTCTGTAATGTTTAGCTTTTGTGGTGATATGTTTGGAGTGAAAACGGACGCAATAAACTTAATACAGCATCAGTAAAGGTTTGGTCATCATTCGGATGGGGTCCGCTACACTTATGAAAGTTACAAAAGTTATTTAGTCAAGAATAGTGCGATCTTTTGTTATTTGATTAACTTTAAAGCGCAGACAGCAGCGCTAGGATTAGCAACAGTCATTATACAGCAGCGCCTTCACACAGTTAATTTATAAACCATCGGTTTGTTATATCGGCCGTTTTCCTGCTACAGCCGATATGCCAATGGTTGTAAATTGAGCAAAAATCGGCCGATAAATATCGGCGGCCGATACATCGGTGCATCCCTAGAAATGTCATTTTTAAGCGTGATTTCATGTTAATTGCGATTTATCGTGATGGCAGTGTTGCTCTCTCTGCTGTTCTGAGTGGAGTTCTCATTTCATTTTAAAAAATTTGGCCCAAATATCCTTGATTTGCGATTTGTTTTATTGTCTCCACTCTTCTAATGTTTACACATCTGCTTAATGATTAATTAAAATTCTCCCAAGCTTTTCAGTTCTGACATGTAAATTAGAGCATGAGCAATTTCTAAATAAGAGTATTCCTTAAGATCGTATCTTTTTTTTTTTTTTTTTTTTTTTTTAACCTGTTACTCTTAAAGCTGAAAGTAAAGTCAACTTTCTGCAGGTGTCACATTGAACTTCTTGGACCCGCTTAGAAATTGGCATACATTTACAAACAGTATTTATGTCCAATATCTTATTCTGTGCCAGAAAGAAATGACCGTAATTGATTTATCCCACTAATTTGGTCCAATTTCTCGATTCTTAGCATTATTCCCCAATCTCTGTCACCATTAATGAATTGAGTCCTCAGAGTAAGTGTGGCTAAAAGAAGCTGACACGTACCGTCCCTCTGCCAGCTGATCGGTGGGTAAGGGGTGGAAATGGCTGCGACTGCGGGGCACAGAGCAAGTACAGGATGGGGCGTCTGTGCCTGAGCTGGCACCGATGTGTCTGCCAAGCGCTTCAGCCGACATGACGTTCCCGTGAATGCGCTGAAGGTGTGAAACAGCTGCACAGCAAGCGCTGCCAGGAGGAAGTAATTAATAAAGACTGCAAGCCTCACCTGCTTTCTCCCGCTGTCTTTCGTCTACTCGCGCACACATTGCGTTTGCACCCATCAGGTGGGCTCTGACGTTCATGCTACTGAAATTGGGAAGAAATTTGCTGATTTTTTTGACAATAACAACATGAGTCAAAGTTTTAAAGGAGAGTGTCATGGAGGCTTCAGAAGTTTTGGAAAATAGCGCAGGTTATACGTTTATGTATCTATGGAGCTTGGCAGTGACGCACCATTTATTTCCATTATATGAATAATATCAGCAAAATATCTCATTTTTTGTTCCACAAATAATAATACTGATGTCAAACATTAGTTTGTAGAAAGTAGATTATTTTTAGGAGAAAAATTCCTTTAGCATATGGGTCAATGACAAATAAGGGCGTCTAAAATAAAGAAAAGGATTTTTTTTTTTTTAAATAAAAAGTTAAAAATATGTGGGAGGTTTTCATATGGTTTTAACTTTCATACCATTTTAAAAATAATAAAAATAAACTACTTAATATTTTGAAACCTTTTGTTGAACTAAAATAAATTTTAGCTCAGAAATTAAAGTGTATTCAAGTTGCATGTATGAATTGTATTTATGTACACTACTCTTCAAAAGTTTGGGACCTCTGAGATATTTAATTTGAATTTATTTTATAATTATTATATTGTAAAGTCTCTAATGCTCACCAAGGCTGCATTTATTTGACTGAAAATACAGTAATATTACAATAATTATAATTATTACCATTTAAAATCAGTGTTTTCTATTTTAATGTATTTTAATATATAATTTCTTCCTGTGATGGCAAAGCTGAATTTTCAGCAGCCATTACTCCAATTTATGTATTTGGGTCACTGACGAATAAGGTTTTTAAAAGTGTAAAAAAAATAAAATAAAAAAAAATCATAATGGAGAAATAATTATTTTTTCAGGTTTTATTAAGTGTTAACAGTGAGATTGTGATTTTTATAATCAATTAACACTGCTTTTGTCTAGCTAGCTAGCAAAAGGACGTTTTATATTTAGTACAAGTTTTTAAAATGTTACAACATTTTCCATGTTTTATAGCGGTTGTACAGAATGACCTGATGTTTCGGGACATGCGTATGAGCAAGTGAAAACATTAATTTTTCAAATAGTTAAAAAAATGTTAGTTACTTTGCTTCACGACCATGTGGTCATTCGCAGGTGTCTGAATGATGTCACATCCTGTCACATGATATTGACCACATGACTTCAAAAATGGTCCCTTTAAATTGGTTACTCCGAATGACATCAATGAAATTAATTTTTCCGGACATTCTTTCTCATAACAAAGCCATGATTTCTACACATAATTTTAACACCATTTTGCACTATGTTGATATATGATGTTATAAAATCATGCCGGAATAAAAATATATATATATTTATTAGATTTTAAGATATTTTAATCACAAATGAAATGGCTGTATTGGCCTTTGGATGGTTAAACCGAATGACCCCTGACGCTTCAAAAACTTTAAAATACCTTTATATGTAGCAAAATGTAATTAAAACCTTTTGGATTTAATAAAAGAGTTGTACTACCTTACATACTTTGAATGTCATATCTTTGTTTTTTATTATTATTATTATTATTAAGGCCTTTGGACAAAAAAATGACCCGTCACCTCATTGACCCATTTACATGTTACATTTATGCAATTAGCAGACACTTTTATCCAAAGCGATTTACAAAAGAGGACCAAAAGAAATTTGTCAAAGAGCCAACAATATCTGTAATATACAATGCCATGCTTGTTAGGCAAATACATACATACATAGAATAAATAAATAAATAAATAAATAAATAAAATAGAAAGTTCAAAACAGCATTTACTTGGAATAGAAGTCTTTTGTAGCATTATAAATGTACTGTAAAATTTGATCAATTCAATTTGTCCTCGCTGAATAAAAGTAAGTGGCTTAAAAATATATACTGACTGCAAACTTTTGAACGGTAGTGTATTTTTGAATGAATAAATCAAGACAAAAATTGAGTGTCATTTCATTGAGCCATATGATCACTTAAATATATCAACAAATATTTAGTATTTGGCAACAACACGGTTTTTGGGTGAACTATTCCTTTCCTCGGTATAAGGGTCAGCGAGAGGGCACAGATGTCATGTAAAATTAAATTACGCCTTGGTGCAAGAAACCTTGACTAACTACAGGGAAAAAATGATGCTACAAAAGAGATGGGATGGCAAGATTGGTCTGGTGTAAACATGTATGCCCTTGTCACCTGAGAAGGTCAGACACTTTTAGATTTTTGATTCTGCGTTTTCCATGCCACATGAAACGAGTGGTCAGACGTCTCAAAAAATCTGTTTCGAGAGAGTGCTAGTAGCAAGTTTGCTTTCCCAGATTGGGCTCGTGTGAAGTGTAGGCAGCAGAGGTTTCTAGAACACTGTGACGAGGCTAAACCTCCCTGAGGGAGTTGGGCCATATTGCTTTTCAAGGTATGAACAGGTGCTGCCTTCATCTGTCACTGCATCCTGCACCGTTCTGTCTCTTCTTCTCTTTGTGTTGCTTTATTTTACTCAGTTTCCCTCACCCTGTGGTTTTACATGGATATCTGTTCTCTTGGAGTGCATCTGCCATCACCTTACTTTTTTCTTTCATCTTTTCTGTCTCTTTATCCTGGAAAACAGGGTCAAAGACCCAAAGGTTGCCATTCTGAATGTCTCATGTTATGCGAACGAAAGTTGTGTGCCCCGTTCAATGGTATCACTGGAATCTTTTGGTTCTTTATGAGAGTATTTGATGAAGAGAATAGAGCGCTGCATCAATATTTTTGTAGGCCAACCCGGAAGTTAGCATCGCACTGGTTCCCTCGACAAAATCCCAATAGGGTTTTTCCATAAGCTTTTGAATTATAGCAAAAAGAAAAAAAATAAGCTTTGTAATCATGTTTTGTCTATCAAAATAATTTTCACAAATGAACACAATTTTGAAGCCTAAATACAATCGTCAGGAAAAAAAAAAAAAAAGCTTACCTTAGGCTATAAACGAACTTTACCACAGTCTCTCGACTTCAATGTCACCACCACCGGGCTCCAGACAACGTTTTCAGTCTTTTTCCCTGAAAGTTTGAGTTATAATAGTTTGCAAGAGTGCAATTGTAAACATGAGGCTGTGAAAGTAGACTAGTATATAGATAAGTTTACCTGATTGGTGTGATGTTTAATGTCCCTGAAAACATCTTTAGTCCCATTGAGCAACTTGTTAGCAATCGCCTTTTTAAAAGGCAAGAACACACCAAGCCGACGCAGATGAACTAGTGGTGACGAAAGCAGACTGCGGGGTTGGCTCACGTCGGCAGTGTCTGAGTCCAAAGTTGGCCTGACACACCAAACTGACGCTCGACAGCAGACGGCCAAGTAGCACGTCCGTTCTGCGCCTGCGTAAGATGAAATGCCTTTCCGTACCAGCAGGTGGCAGTAGCTGAACAGCCAATCAGAATGATCAGATGGCTCGACGGACCGACGAGCTCCGACGCCGATTCAACATGTCGAATCGGCCGAAAAAAGCAGACGAGGGCCAACTTCAGCCGACGGTGCAGAACACACTGAGAAAACTTAGTCGGCCGACGAAGAAAAACTGCCCGACGGCCGACCGTCGGCTTGGTGTGTTCCTGCCTTGAGACACGGGAAAAAAAGTGTCTATTTGCACCAAGTGTAAATAGCCTGTCTTGTTGGCAAAGGCAATTTACACTAACTCCGCCCACCAATGTCTGATTGGGCCACACAAGATTAAAAAAAAAGACACGTGCGTGAAAGTAGCTTTTGACGCGATCGACCCGAGTTCGAATCCGGCTTTTGTATATTTGTATATGTATATTTATATGTGTGTGTATATGTGTGTGTATATAGTGTATATTGCTCTGCTTTTTTTGTTTTTAACTGTTTTTTGCATACTTTTTGTACATTTCTCTTATATACATAAATATAAAACATGGAAATATCTTGAGCTTGTGTTCACCACAGACCTTATTTCAGGCTTTTAACCAAAATCCCATTGAGGAAAAACCCATTGACTTCTGGACGATGAACCGGAAGTGTTAAAATGCTAACTCATTTCTGGGTTTTGGCCTACAAAAATACGTCATCCCTGCACCACTCTGTAGATAGAATAGATCAGTGTTTCCCAAATGTAGTAAAACACACCTGGGGTGTACAATAAAAATATTTTATTGTCAAACTGTTCCATGCATTTTCAAAATTGGCACTAATCATTTCCCATCAATCTCAATAAGATAATTTCATAAAATGTTAATAAAAATTACATTTCATAATCATAATAAAAAAATATTCAGAATTAGAAAAATAAATAAAAAGTATATGACATTAAATTTGCCATAAAGTGTGCATTCTGATACTTTTTTGTTTGTTTGTTTGTTTAGAGGAGTATTGCATACCTCTTCCCCTCTGGACTCTTTGACAAGCGAGCAAGACCTATAATGAAGGTGAGATTTGCTCCAACTTTTTTGCATTTATTTATTTACTTACTTATCTACTTATTTACATAATTACTTACACACAGTCAAGACTCAGTATATTCCTTATGGTACCTTTCTTTCTGTTTTAGCACCCAGAGCAAATATTCCCAAAACAGACAGGTATGGAAAAGCTGTTTTAACTCTCTGCTCTTTGACACCAAATATATAAGCATGCTGATATCTGGTAATGAATTACTCATGCCCTGTTCTCTCTTTTAGCTGTCCAGTGGGATGCAGAAGGACGGCCTTTCCACTTTTTGTTCTACACAGGGAAACAGTCCTACTATTCTCTCTTGCATGTGAGTTCATGCTGTTCATATCTGTTAAATGCTTACATAAATCTGTTACATAAAACATACAAAGCCAAAGTGTTCTAGATGATATTTAAATAATACTGTAGCTGTAGAGATAATCAATATAGGTCCCAAATCCCAAATATAGGTTGATATTTAATACTTAATTGAAATTTAGGCTCAATTGTCCCTACTTTTACATTTCTTAATTTCACCATAATTTTACTCTCGCTTTAAAACTCATCATCATTTAATAAAAATCATTTAATAAAACTGTTAAATTTAAATTTTCTAGCATACTTCAGTATTTTTTCATTGTGTACATTATAAGATGGTGATGGCGAAATTAGCCAATCAGCAGTAGGGGGCGTGTCCACCCATGATTGGGGAGAAGAGAGAGTGAGCGAGAGGGAGATTTGAAGAAAGACTGTAGAAAGAGAGATGGCTGAGAGACATTACAAAAGAGAAAAGGCCAGAGGAATATCACTGAAAAGAAGGGCTATGATAAGGCAAGATTTTTTGGAATATTAGAAAAGCTTTTTAGCACTGGAGAGACCTAAGCGGGAATATTGCTTGTATATACTCTTGTGTACTAATTTTTTATTTTTATTTTTTCCTTGTTCGTTTGTCATCTTCGCTTTATTTTTCGTGAAGCATTATTTTGCTTTGCTTCAGCTATGATAAAGAGATATCCACTCTTGCATTATATCAAATATCAACAGTTTCTCAGAAATCACACTGTACCTCTAATTGATTATTAAATAAACTTTATTATTAGTTTTTTGGCTAAATTTATTGATATCGGCCAAAACTTAAAGGAATAGTTCACCAAAAATGAAAATTATCGCATGATTTACTCACCCTCAAGCCATTCTAGGTGTATATGACTATCTTCTTTCAGACAAACACAATCGGAGATATATTTAAAAATATCCTGGCTCTTCCCAGCTTTATAATGGGAGTGAATTTGAAGCGATTTTGAAGCCCAAAAAAGCACATCCATCCATTATAAAAGTAATCCATACGGCTCCAGGGGGTTAATAAAGGCCTTCTGAAGCGAAGCGATGGGTTTTTGTAAGAAAAATATCCATATTTATAACCTCATAAACTAAAATAACTAGTTTCAGGCAGACGACCGTACGCATACTCCACAAGTCGACTTGCGCCACAAGAGTAACCCGTGACACGATGTATGATGTAGATGTACGAGTATCATAAGCTTAGACGCCTCTCACAGTTCAAACAAATAGGGCTGTGCATCAAACTCAGGCTCCTCTAATCTTAAATCGAAATCCTCCGACATTTCTTTTTAAAAATTCTCGTTCCAGACTTCTAATTTTAGACTGCTCTATCCTCTGCGCTTCCGCGTTCGTTATTGCATCATGCATCGGGTCAGAGGTCACTCTTCCGCCGCAAATCAATGCATACGGCTATCTGCCGGAAGCTAGATATTAGAGTTAATAAAGTTTCAAATATGGATATTTTTTCTTACAAAAATGCATTGCTTCGTTTCGGCCTTTATTAACCCCCTGGAGTCGTATGGATTGTTTTAATGATGGATGGATGCACTTTTTGTGGCTTCAAAATCTCAACCCCCATTCACTACCATTATAAAGCTTGGAAGAGCCAGGATATGTTTAAATATATCTCCGATTGTGTTTGTCTGAAAGAAGATAGTCATACACACCTAGGATGGCTTGAGGGTGAGTAAATCATGGGATGATTTTAATTTTTGGGTGAACTATTCCTTTAAATTTTGTTGTCTCTTGAACTGGTTTCTGCTTTGTCTGGTCTATGACTGAAGGGAGTGGCACAGAGTGTAGGTGGGGGGCACATCACAGAGATGTGGGATGTAAGGAGGGGCACAGACAGAGAGAGCCGATCCCCTAAAGAGGGCCTGGATGGGGTGACGGGGGGAACAGCCAGAGAGAGGCTTTGTTTGACATTTTACACTTAGTGTGCTGAATAAAATTAAATAGAATGGTTGTTGTTAAAACAAACCAGTATAAATCAGAGATCGGAATGATTAAGGAAATGGTAATGGAAGGTTTGGATTTGTAAGAAGAGGAAGATGAGTGTGACGGAGCTCTTTCTCCTTCTTAAATCCCATTTACAACAGGGAGCATCACACACTTCACTAGGCACGCCAGGGCTTTGCGATATTAGGTGTGCGTGTGAGTGTGTATGCGTGCACACGTGCTGTTCTTTGTGTGTAGGTGTATGTGCACATCAGCCTCAGGGGTTTTACTGCGATGGGAAGAGCCCCAGAGAGCCTCCTGCGTTAACCGGCTCTTTGTCACCACGGCTAATTCCTTTTCAAAGTTTGTTTGTTTTAGCTTATTTTTCCCTTCTCTACCATTCATCTCTGGACTCGACCTTGGGCTAAGACGTCTCTCAGTAGCAGTAAGGAGTTTGTGTGTGTGTGCGAGTTGACTAATGCGCCATTGTCCTCGGTGCGCCCAAGCCCCTCATCCTCCCCTTTGCCCTGCAGTGGCTGGGACCCCTGCTGCTAATTTAAATAGGTATGTCAAATCTGCCGGCGTGCACCGGCTCTCTCATCCAGCGTCGAATCGCACAGAGGTGCTCCGTGTTCAGAAACCCTGCAGTGTGCAGAAAATAATGTTCAACTCTCCTTCCTGCAGACAGCAATATTTTTCTAGCATGAGCAAAAGGAAGCAAAACACAAACACATCCGAACTCTTAAGATACACAGATGGTAAATATAGACATTTACCAAGGAGACTTATATTCTGTAGCTGATGTATCAGGACATTTTTACAGCTATCGAAGTAACCCACTTGCACACTCGATTTAAGTAACCAAGTATTCTAGTACTGCAGTGGTCAATTAATTGTGTGACCCTTTTCATTGCATCAAATAAAAAAAAAATCAGGTTTAAAATTCTTTAACAGCTATATATATGCCAAAACAGGGCCTTTGATATATTTGGGTGGTGATAGATTTTTTTTAAAGGTTTTGTGAAGTTTACTCAGTGCTAGATACATTTACAAATACATTTTTAAAATGTATTTATTTCTATTTGAAATAATGGCTGGAAGTTATGTAGCTACAATGTAACTGGAAAAGTTTTTTTTTTTTTTATTAGTATTTTATTAAGGATATATTAAATTTATCTAAAGTGTCCTTAAACAATATAGGGCTACAGTATTGACACATTTCATGATTTAATTAGATTTTGATTCACATTCATAAGCTTGTGATTTGATTCAGTTCATATTTTGATTCAGTTCTATATCGATTAATTGGAGTATGTATCAGGTACAATACATGCCAAAATATCTAATGCTATAATATACAGGGTACCCCAGATGGTACATTACTATAATTTTAAAGCTTAAAATGAACTGATTTGTATAGGTAACATTATAATATGTGACCCTGGACCACAAAACCAGTCATAAGGGTCAATGTTTTGAAATCATCTGAAAGCTGAATAAATTAGCTTTCCATTGGTGTATGGTTTATTATGATACAACTATTTGAAAACCTGGAATCTGAGGGTGCAAAAAAAATCAAAATATTGAGAAAATCGGTTTTAAAGTTGTCCAAATGAAGTCCTTAGCAATGCATATCCACTTACAAAAATATATTTTGGATATATTTACAGTTGGAAATTTACAAAATATGTTCATGGAACATGATCTTTAATATCCTAATGATTTTTGGCATAAAATAAAAATCGATAATTTTGATCCATACAATGTATTGTTGGCTATTGCTACAAATATACCCATGCGACTTATGACTGGTTTTGTAGTCCAGGGTCATATATAACATAATAATCCCAACCATAACGTTAAAAATAACTTTTTAATGACATTATATTTCTACTCGTTTCTTGAAATATCTATAAACATTTAAATGGTGGCTGTCATAAAAACATGACGTATATATTGAAACATTAAATATTGAAGAACAGGTTAAGTAAAAATACAATGAATATGCAATATAGTGCATATATTTAGAAAAATGCACCTCTCTGGAGTTAATTTTTCTAGCTGACTGACGGTTATGTACATTGAATGGCTTTTCTGAGGTGAATGTTAAAATACGTCACATTGTTTGCAAGCTGTTTTATTGACGTCTTTCCGCGGTTGAAACTCTGGTTGAGCGATTACATGTGACATGATATGGATTTTGATAAGTTGTACTGTATCTTTCAACATACCTTCAGATGTTCATTTATGTTTATTTCGCGCTGTAACTAGTAGTAAAGCAGAAGAGATTATCGGTTCACGCTGCCGCTTCGCTTGATCTGCACTGTAAACCCGAATAAATTGTGCTAACTCAAAAAATTTGAGAATCAGTTACATCAAATTTTTTAAGTTATGATATTTCCAATTTTAAGTAAGCAGAGCTATCAAGTTTTGAGTTTGTAGTACTTATGCATGTTAATTGCTCCTAACTTGAGGTAGCCTACTGAGTTAGCTAACTCATACATTTTTTTATAGCAATTTACATAAAAGATTTAGTTAATGAACATTTTTATTTTGAGTTCTTGCAAAATAGTATTTAATGTTTGAATTTATTAATAAAATGTACAGAATTTGAAAGCTGTTTCATATCAAAAGTAATAAAGCACAAAGCTTTTTTGTGATTTATTGGATGGGAGTCATTCTACAATGTTTTGTTCATTCATAAAACAGCATATACTATAAAAGATCTATTTTTTGGGATTTAAGAATCGATATGGGTTCATGAAAATGAGAATCTTTATAACTGTTCTTTATAACTTTCTATTGATAAAAGAATCCTGAAAAAATGTATCACAGTGTCCACAACAATATTAAGCAGTTTTCAACTGAAATAATAAAAAAAAGTAATAACTTAAACACCAAATCAGCATATTAAAATGATATCTGAAGGATTGTGTGACTGAACACTTGAGTAATGGCTGCTGTAAATGTTTGAAAATATATTAGTCATTTTGAATTGTAAAGATACTTCTCTCTATATAATACTGTTTACTGTCAAAGTGCAGTCTTGTTGAGCAAAAGACTTTTTCAAAAACATTAAAAATCGTACTGACCCCAAACATTTGATTGATAGTTCATTTATAGGATATATGGCATATGATGCAAAACATTACTGATTTTCTGGTGGCTCCACAACTCCTTTTTTCTTCAAATTGTGAGAATGACTAATCTGTTAGATCGTGTTATCTTCATTGATGTTGAATTCACAACAACATTCAATGCATCACAGAAAACCAGGCATGAAAATATCACTATAGTCCTGCCTTACAGTTTAAAAAGCCTGTCACCTTTTCATAGAGGCATTGCCTGTTTGTATGTGCATTAGCTGGACTAGCCTGAAAATTATTTTATTTTTGCATCATTTAAACCAAAGAATCACCATTTTTGACACTGCTGTCAGATTTAATTCCTAATTCGGTAAATATCAAGAATAGCTGCAGAGTGGACTGACTGGCAATGGCAAATACGTCCATTTAAGACATTTATACTAACAATTATTCACTAGAAACATAAGCAAGGTCATAAAACACAAGCTCATGATGTTAGTACTTCCTGCTTTTAACTGTAGGCCCTTCAACTTTGAATCTTGTGTTCATTATGCTGTGTTTTCGACTTAACCTTCAACAAAAATCCCATGTGCACTTTGGGAGGAGCGAGTCTGTACAATTTGACCATGATTTGTTGAATACAAGGAGCCCCTGCCAACCAAAAGGCTACATTGAAAGTTCATATTAAAAGCTGAGATCGAGGAGCCTCTCTCCCCTCCTAAAGGCATTTGAATTTCTCTGGATTCGTTATGGCGCTGTGATCACGAACGTGTAACGCGTATTCCCCCGCTTTTTTCCTCCCTCCCCCCTTTCTTTTCTATTACTCCTCCTTTTTTGTGCTGAAAATTGGTTTTTGCCCGATGTTTGCTTTTTTGGCGAGTAGCGGTGGATTATACGCACTCTATCAGGAGCGAATTAAACAAACAGCTGTGGGATAATTGAGGGGGAAATGAATTCTCGCACAGGCGTGAGGAAGGTGCCGACGTGAGCTGCATGCCAGCGTCGGGCCCCGCGTCAGACCCCTGCTCCGCACCGCTCCAGCACCACCACGCCTGACGGGCACTCCAGGCTCACGGGCGCGATGCCAATTTAGACAAGTGTGCCCGAGGATGCCATCCTTCTCCGCATGGCAGATTCTCCTGTCAGGAGGACGTGCGAGTGTGTGTGTGTGTGTTAGAAAGGAGAGAGAAAGTGTGGGGGGTTACGGCCCAAGTGCTCCCCAATTCAATTTTCCCTCCATACACACACACACACACACACACACACAATTAAATTCAGCCAGAGCTGAAGAGAGAGAGATGAGATCTGCCTTCATAATGGAGACTGTGTGTGTGTATCTGTGTGAGCGTGTGTGTCGGGGGGATTTTCAAATCCCTGCTTTTGCTTCACTGCATCTTTTCTTTTGAGGGATTCCTGAATATCTATGAAGAATACCTCGTCCTTCATTCGGTGTATTCATTGACTTATTAGTCAACAGAGACCACGCTCAGAGGATTCTTCTTCTTTTTTAGTAATATTTCTGTATGGAAGCTTGTTTCTGCTACTAAATAAACAAAAAAGGTAATTGTGACTTTTCATCTCACAATTCTGACTTCTTTTCTCAGAATTGCAAGATATAAACTGCGCAATTGCGAGAAATAAAGTCAGAATTGCGAGAAATAAAGTCAGAATTGCGAGATATAAACACGCAATTGTGAGAAATAAAGTCAGATTTGCGATATATAAACTCAGAATTGTGATAAATAAAGTCAGAATTGCGAGAAATAAAGTCAGAATTGCAAGATAAACTCACGATTGACTTTTTTTCTCCAATTCTGACTTTTTTTCTAGCAATTATGAGATATAAACTCGCAATTCTTTTTTTTCTCACAATTCTTGCTTCTTTTCTCAGAAATGTGAGATATAAACTTGCAATGGCAAGTTATAGCCCAATTCTGAGGGGAAAAAAAGACTGACTCGCAATTGCATTTATAAAGTCAGAATTGCAAGATATAAACTCAATTCTGAAAAAAAGTCAGAATTGCGAGTTTATTTCACAATACTGACTTAACTCTCAATAGTGAGTTTATATTTCGCAGTTCTGACATTCAAAGTCGCAATTGTGTATTATAAAGTCAAATTTGCAAGATATAAACTCACAATTCTGAGGAAAAAAAAGGCAGAATTGCAAGATAAAAGGTTGCAATCATTTATTTTTTATTCAGCGGCAGAAACAAGCTTCTATCTGCTCTTACAGAAATGGCATTAAAACTGACCACTTTCCATTTCTCTTTTCTGTCATTCTAGGATCTGTATGAGAAGATTCTGGCCATAGAGAGACATCAGGACGAGATGAGAAATAAAGGTCTATATACAACAGATACCAAACAAATGTGAGAATTTCAAAACTTCCTGCAAGAAAAATGTTTAAATTTATGCGTTTAGCAGATGTTTTTATCAAAAGCAATTTGTAATATACAATGCCAATACAACTAGAATGATGAATTTAATGGTTAAAATGTGTTTGTTTCCTTTCAGTATGCTGACTGGGAGCAGGTGGCTGTTAAAAGAGGAAATGGAGGAGCATCTGGTAGAGAACATTTCAGATCAAGATGTAAGAACCGATACATTGTCCGAATCCTATAAAGTTTGTAATTCCGGATGAAAGCACAAGAGGGTGCTGTTGGCAAACTAAGTGAATTGTGTGATTTTGTGTAGTACATGCGGTTGATCCAGCTGATGGAGAGGTTGTTGTCCATGCCCTACTGCTCTCTGGAGGAGGAGTTCGTGCTGAAGTTTCGCAGGCATCTGGAGGTTCAGTCCAGTAAACAGGAGATTCCTGTGATACAGTACGATCCACAGGGAGTCGCTTTCAGCGTTGCTGATGGTACGACGTAATATTGACATCTCAAATACACACACTCTAAAAAATGCAGGGTTAAAAACAACCCAAGTTGGGTTGAAAATGGACAAACCCAGCAATTGGGTTGTTTTAACCCAGTGGTTGGGTTAAATGTTTGCCCAACATGCTGGGTAGTTTTATTTAACCCAACTATTGTTTAAAAATGACTGTATTGCTTGTTTAAAATGAACCCAAAATATGTTGAAAATGAACATTTATTAATATGTTTAATAAATGAACATTTATTAGTAAGTTTAATGAATAATAATTAAACAATAAACATTTATTAAATTGCTTATTAATAAATGTTCACCTTTTGATTATTATTGTTGCCTCTAGTAATTATGTGTCTGATTTTTAATTTTCTAACCTATTTTGGGTTCATTTTAAGCCAGACATATAGTCATTTTTAAACAATAGTTGAGTTAAATAAAACTACCCAGCATGTTGGACAAACATTTAAAACAACCCATTTTCTGGGTTTGTCCATTTTTAACCCAACTTGGGTTGTTTTTAACCCTGCATTTTTTAGAGTACAGGCTGTTAAAATATTAGTTTTTTAGATTATTTGTTTTTGCGAACCCCATAAAAGCCTTTTTCCAAGTCTACTGATGTGTAGACTTGATTTCCAGCTCTCAGATTGTAACTCTGTAATCAAATGTGTGTAGGCCTGATAATAATTCTGAATCTTATTGTGATTGTTTTTACGATAACTGCATTTATTGTGCACTTTAAATTGCTATTCAAATAAGGGAATTTATGAGAATATCTCTTTTATGTGTCTCTGGTGCATAAAGAGGACAAAAATATATTACTATTGCATAATATAATTCACAAGACAAACATTAATCAATTACTATAATATTGTGGTGGGCTGTGAACACATTGTGAATTGAAAGTGGGTCCAAGAGTAATATATTCAAGTTTAATATTTAAATATTAATTATGTAATTGAACCCATGTGCAGTATTAGTTTGCAAATCCTTAAATAATCCGTTGTAACTTGTAATTATAACTTTTTTAGTGTTTTTTTTTTTTTTATGGTATTACTTTTTGTTCATATTTTGAATTAACTTTTATTTTTATATTTTCAGTTTTAGTCATTTTGTGCTCATCGTTTTTTTTTTTTGTTTGTTTGTTTCTAATTTTTTTTCATTTCAGTTTGTCATTTCAGTACTTCAGCTTTGCCAAGTTTTCATTTAAGTCTAATATATTATTTTATTTTTTATTATTATGGTTAATATTCATTGCGTCAGGTTTGACATCAAACACCATTTGTTTGTGTGTATTGTAACCGATCATGATGCGTCTGTATGAATATGCTATTTCATATTACAATAGTTTTTTTTTTTATATTTTGAATTATTTTTTGTTTTTATATTGTCCATTTTCATTTTAATATTAGTTAAAAGTTAATTCAAAAAACTAATTTTAGATTTTTGTAATTTTTAGTCGTTTTTTGTCTCTATATAGTTTTAATTTTTAATTTTGTTTTAGTTCGTTATTTTATTACATATATTTAAACTAAAATAAGAAATGTTGAGATAAATGTTTTCAAATTTTATTTTACTGAAGTTAACATTTTATTTCAAGTAATGATTTTTTTTCTTAACAGTAATAATAACTGTATTGTTTCAAATGAGATTTGAGAACATGGGCGACAGTAAATGACAGAATTTTCATTTTTTGGGTGAGCCGTTCCTTTAAGTCTCGTGTTCCTGCGATCTGAGAGGTAAAGAATTTTTATTCTGCAAGGTTTCCGCTCTTCTCAGTTGATTCTCTGTCTGTTTCTTCTGTACACACTCACTTAATTCCCACATCACTCTAGCTTAGTCTTTCTCTCCCTCTCTCTCTCCTTCCCACAGGCAGAAGAAAATCTGCCAAAGCCAGTATCACCCTCAGAGACAGCGGCTCTGGGAACGTCACAATCAACGGCAAGAACTACCTCCACTACTTTCCCGTACTACAAGACAGGTGTGTGTGCCTCAGTTCTGCATCACATCTTTATGGAAAGATCCTTTCAGCACATCGAGAGCTTGAATATTTGTTTTTACTCTAGTTGGTATGCCATAAATGAGACCCACACCAAAAATGTTCAAATCCAGCATTTGTGTGTGGTGAGTGTGCTCAGTTTTTTAAATGTGGTTGAAAAGTTAATTACACAGATGAGTGAGCCGGAGACTCAGGCGCTGTCAGCGTGCGGCCGGCTGCCCGCCCTTATCACTCCGTCCGCTTCACACAGGCCTAATTGGAGCAGAAGGGGAGTGTTGCTCTGTGTCAGCACTGTGGGCCGTCCTGCGAGCGACTGCACACGCTTGCATCGCGTCCTCTCAATAGTTCTTACAGTGGCGGGATTATCACTTTGTCTAAATATGACGATACAGTCCTCAATGGGGGATTTGCAGGAGTGTCATTCATACAGATGTTGAAAGCTTGAGCAGTCCAGTAGAGAGAAACATGTTCTTAATTCTGTCCGCCCCACATTTCACTCTTTTCTTTCTCTCAGGGAGCAGCTGTTGTTTCCTCTGCACTTTGTGGGCATGCTGAGCCGGTTTGACATCGAGGGCAGTGTGGAGGGCAGCGGTCACTCTGCTCAGGCTGGCGCTCTGCGATTGGCCATCTCACGGGCGCTGCTCAGCTTTGTGTCTGAGGTAGAAGTGGAAAAGATGAGGCAAGGTGTGTGACAAGAAGCCCATAACATCACAATGTGGGAAACCATAGAAATTTTATTGACCAACAATAGTGTGTTTCTTCTTGTTAAAATTTTAGTTTACTTTAATATTAACGACGTTGGCAGGTATATTAAACTGCACTTGCTCTGCAAGGCCTAAAACACCCGTCCAATATTTTACACGTTTCCAAAAGATGTAAAGATGGCGAGTTACTTTTCACTTATATCTCTTTTCTCTGGTAGTCATGTCACAGATGCTGTTAGTTATGAAAGCTTGTTTCTGCCACTAAATAAAAAAGGTAATTTCACAATTCTGACTATTTCTCACAATTGTGAGTTTATATCTCTCAATTCCGACTTTTCTCACAACACAATTGCAAGAAATAGTCAGAATTGCAAGTTATAAAGTCCAATTCTGAGGAAAAGACACATCTCGCAATTCTGACTTGTTGCAACTTTATCACTTTTAGCAACTTTATCACGCAATCCTGACTTTATAACTCGCAATTGTGACTTTATATCACGCAATTCTGAGAAAGAAAGTCAGAATTGTGAGATAAAAAGTCGCAATTACCTTTTTTATTTTTTATTCAGTGGCAGAAACAAGCTTCCACAGTTAGTAGACTTGAAGTATTAGAAAATTTTGTCATCATCTGTTTTCTCTGATTACCCAAACAGCTGGCCTGCTGACCGCTGATCCCAGGATCAAGGAGAGGAAGAAACCAGGGCAGGAAGGAGCACGGAGAAAGTTCACGTGGAAAAAGCGCTGAACAGGAAAGGGGGCAATGCAGCACTGGAACCCTGAAAGAGGACACAACTTCTTTTTCACTGGATTATTGGCTTTTTTTCATGGACAACTGCTGATCACAGACTTAAACCAGCCCTTTCATCAGTTAAAAATGATAAAATATATCGCTGTTGGACATCCGTGAGCTGAAAGGAAACCTTTCTGTTGCTGACATTTAATTGTCCTTTTCTGTGCATTGTGTATATTGATGTTGTTGAAAATGTTAATATAAACATTTTTCAATAAACATTTGTGTATATTCCCAGGTTATATTTTTATTTTTTTCAAAAATGAACCCAGCTGCCCTGACAGAGTGAGATAGTTTAGATTGTGATGCTTCTAATCACCACAAGAGGGCAGCAAAAAAAAAAAATCTTTGAAATTAATTCACTTTGATACATTTTGCTGTTTTTAGATTTTTGATGTTTTTGATTTTTGGGCTAGGTGCTTGATTTTATACACTTGTGGCAATGAGTCTGATTGAAACACCTGAATTCATGAATTAAAGAGTGTGTCCCAATACCTTAAGGTAAAAAAAATTGTATATAAAAATGATTCATATGGAGTGCTTCAATTTATTAGACCACCACCCAATGTAAGGTTTGTGCCACAGCTGCCCTGAACTAACAGTATTGGTGATTTACCAACATCATTTTTATGTTTCTGAAAAGATTAATCCACACCAGTATGTGTAGGCTCTAGTCACATTAGTTTCTAATGCAAAAATATAATTATTGTTGGGATTTAATGGATTCAAAGATAGACCGCACAAATGTTTCAAACAAAGCAAGTCTCTGGGAATAACTAGAAACTATTTGGAAGTCAATAACAACAGACACTGTGGAAAAGTACATAACGCTGAAAGCAAGAATGCAAGCTGTTATCAAGGCCAATGGAGGCCATACAAAATAAAAATAAATCTTTTTTTATTATTATTATGTGTGACAGTGTGAATAATGACCGTTTAGATGTTTCAGTTTGATATTTGCCTAATAAATGAAAATACAATTTTTAGTTTTAAACAAGTTTTTGACAGATTCCTAAAATATTTGTTTTCTCTTCATTATGACAGGTGGTCTAATAAATTTGTTATATATATATATATATATATGTGACCCTGGACCACAAAACCAGTCATAAGTCGCACAGGTATATTTGTAGTAATAGCCAACATTGTATGGATCAAAATTATAGATTAGGATATTAAGTCATTAGGATATAAAGATCATGTTCCATGAAGATATTTTGTAAATTTCCTACTGCAAATATATCAAAAATGTATTTTTGTGAGTGGATATGCATTGCTAAGGACTTCATTTGGACAACTTTAAAGGCGATTTTTTTCAATATTTAGATTTTTTTGCACCCTCAGATTGCAGATTTTCAAATAGTTATGGTTATGACTGGTTTTGTGGTCCAGGGTCACACACGCACATATATAAAATAGATTATTTTCCTCCATTCTTCAGGCTGCAGCATCTGTTCAGAGTATCAGTCAGGCATATGATGCTTCTGCAAACATGTTGGAGTGATAAACACTGATAAACAAATGAAACAGATCAACCATTTGGCCCTTCTGCATTTCTATTAGACTCTTTATATGAAGTACATCATCATAAACAGTGCTCTATTCATGTAGGCATAATCATTTATTAAAATGGACGTCTTTACATTCTGTACATTCCACCCACACTGGCATTGATTTACAAAGCAACAAACAGTTATTAATACAGTATGTACACACCAGTATCCATGTATATTTATATGTATAAAATACTTTAAGTGGATATAAAGAGACGTAGCAATGTAGAGGGTTTCCATTTAGTTGCTCAAGCTGAAAAAGTTCATAGTCTCACTTCAGACAGACGAGGAGGAGGAACGATCTGGTTGCACGGATGACGAATGGAACTTTTTCAGGGAGAAACGCATCAGCAAATCAAAGCAAAGACCAAACAGAGCACATAAACTTCCCTACACCGGCATTTCAAGAGTGGAACTTGTGCTGGATCCACAACCTAAGATATTGTGTACAACAGTATTTAAATAATGTGTAACTATGGGACAATTTTGTTTGGATACAACTTACCATTATCCTTGCAGCCAATGACCACTTTAATAAATGTAATAGTTTCACTTGTTAAACTGTTTCTGTAAAAGCATCTCAAAGCAACTAGTAACCCATACCGTTCCCTGGTTATAGCAGAGGTCATTTTTAGTATTTATTAAGTAGGCAGTGTTTATTCTGTGCTTTTTCCCCCCCTTCACTTATTCCGCCTTTAAAATCCCACTTTCTCAGAGAAAATATTTCAAATACTTATTCAAATATAAGGTTACAGATTATTCTCAAGCGAAACCCTCTGCAGCCGTTGCTGCTACCATGCTTCCCTAAAAACCACACAACGTAATTGATCATGTTAAAATATTTTTTGATCTTTAAAATCACAGCTTAGCAGTAAGACATGATGAATCATATCCACATCACCACATGCATATGAGAAACAAACATTTTGGATGTAATAAACAACTTTAGCATTTCGTTATAACATGTACACAAACACAGCACAGCCTGAGTCCATCGGTTTGTTTTATATGGCTACCATTTATTTGACTAAATATCACTTTGTATCTTAAACTTGACTTTGAAGGAAAACATCAAGCCAAATCAAGCTTGGGAAAGAGGGAGAGAGAAACAAGAATATTTCTCTTGGGTTGTGCCAATTAATCAGACTTTCATTGCAGAATTTTACACTCCAGATCGGACTGTAGCCAGAAGATGAACATGGGAATTCTGGAAAATCTTCCCTTTTTATCTCAGAAAATAACTATTAAATGGTTTAAAACGAGCTATGATGACCACAAACCATATTCAAAATAATTTCTTTTTAAGCATTTCTCCCTCATATTAAAAGAATCATGATGCAATCACTTAAGGCTATAACCCGTCACTCTCTGAGCAAGTAACTTTGGTGTTTGTTTAATGAAAACTATTGACCAGTTGAAATTGCATGAACCGATTTTTGATAATTCCGCTCACAGGGAACAGATGGTCAAGACACTGATATTTTGACCTCAAACAGTATGCAAATAATAGTCAACATGGATACCACCCATTTAAAAGCGAAATATTTCAAGACAACCACTGGACCAGTCATCATAAGGCAATGCTAAAAAGATCAACCAGCAGACAATGTCAGGTTTTTTTGGATTTTAGTTTGACGTTCATTAAAATGTTCATATTCATTGTCAGTGTTGTGTGTATGGAATAAATAGTATCTCAAACGCCAAAACACTTATTTGCTGCCTGACTCCCTCAGGTCCCGCTCGCATCAAGTGCTCTCGCGTGGGCTCTGATGCACTCAGCCTTCTCACGCATGCGGTACAGGTGCAACGCCAGCATGTGTCTCCTGCCCCACAGCACTGATCAGCTTCATGTGTGGTTGCTGTGGTGGGCGTTTTCATGTTGGCGCTCTATTGGGAAGTCCCGGGCTTTCTTGGCGACACAGTGAATGTGGACCGGCGTTCCGCCGGGCAAGCAGGCGCAGTCTGGCTCACTGAAGGTATTGTGGCACAGCTTGCATCCCTTCTTTTCAGACACTAATATTGGGCCGCCTCGATACTTCAGCTGTGCAACACAGAAAGCGGTGGTTAGTGGGTCAATGACATACACTGTAAGTGTTCAAGTATGTATATAAAGTTATCATTCATGTTGGTTTTGTTTAATTTTGAAAAACAAAATGTATACACTAAAATAAAACAAAAATGTTCAAAAATTTGTGGTCAACATTACATTTACCAAAAGTGACAGTAAATACATTTACATTGATTTCTATTTCAAATAAATGCAGTTCTTTTGAACTTTTTATTCATCAAAAAGTCCTGAAAAAAATCTATCCATTTGCACAAAAATATTAAGCAGCTGTTTTCAGCACTGATAATAGCAAGATATGTTTCTCAAGCACCAAATCAGCATATTAGAGTGATTTCTGAAGGATCATGTGACACTGAAGACTGGAGTCCCCAAACTTTTGAACGGTAGTGTATAGAGTACACTATGGAAGCTTGTTTCCGCCACTGAATAAAAAATAAAAAAGGCTGACTTTTTTTTCTCGCAATTGAGTGTTATAAAGTTTTTATCTCACAATTCTGAGAAAAAAAGTCAGAATTGTGATATGTAAACTCGCAATTTCGAGGAAAAAAAAAAGTCGCAATTACCTTTTTTATTTTTTATTCAGTGGAGGAAACTAGTACACAAACCAATCATTTTTAAAAAAGTTTTAAAAAATGTTTAAATATTTACTCATTTTATACAAATATCATGAATTATAACATTAATTAATTGTGGGGGTCACACCACATGACATTTATTTCAACCTGAACTAACTGATATTTTATTATCTGATTATTTTATTATCTTTATTTTTTTTATAATCTGATATTTTAAGCAACTTATTGACCTTGACCAGTCATTGGATCTGCATGATTTGACTTTACCATATGACTGATTTTTCAGACAAATTTTTCCCAAATATTAACAAGCAGTTAAATAATTTTCTAGACAGTTGTATCACCTTGGCATTTTTGACTTTATGCCCTGCAAAAATATCAAAATGAAATTTGATTCAGAAATTAAATTAAATGTTAACTATAGGTACAACAGGGCTCAAGGCACACCTTAAGAAAAGTGTGTTTTTCACTACTCCCATAGTGTATGATTGCAGAAAAAAATATATATGTTTTTTTTTTTATTGAACATTGATGGAGCAACAGATTTTGTGTGAAAATAAATCATAAAAGTGGTTTGTTTTGTTTAAAAATCTTATAAACTGTAAAAGTTAGCCAGCTGTTTATTATCTTGTTAATTATTGTGCCTTTAACCACAACAGCAGTTGCGCCTTTTACCTCAAATACCATACTTTACATATTCTTCTGTTACTGAAAAACTGTTGCTTTAATTACCTTGAACAAAACTGAAAATCATTAACAAGACCTTTGTCTCAAAATATAGTTAATTTTATAGATTCTCATTTGCTACATAAATCTACAACATTTTTAAAAAAAATCATAATATATATATATATATATATATATATATATATATATGATTTAGGGGGACAGGATCAGGAAAGGTTCCCCAAGCTGGGACGCGAACTCACCCTGTCATGCTGAAGCTGAAGGTTTTGTGCCCGGGCCAGCCCCACTGCAACCTGGGAAGTGCAACGTGCATGAACACTAGCCCTCAGCGCCCCACACAGGAAAGGACGGAGTAACGGTAGAGACCACTCCTCTGGGAGGAGCTTTAACACACGCACTGCATCAAAATCTTCAGCATGTCGGTTAAGCAGGTCAACTGCAGCTATTGTTTGTGCCCCTCCCGGTAAATCCGGGTCCAAGTAAACGCTCAAGAGTTGGTGGAAAAGGTTCTGACGGTAGGACCAGTCCTGTGATGCAGAGGCCCAAGAGCAGTATTCCTCAGCCGCAGGAGAGTCTTTGAGCTGGTGCACTAGAATGTGCAAGGCCTTGTCATGTTCCTCTAACTTCCCATGTAGTGTAGCTCGCTCATGTAGCAGCAGCTCAGAGTCCTGAACTTTACCTACAAGCACACAAGCAGAGGTAACCATATTTTAGCTCTTAACACTACGCATACATATATACCGCAATTTCAATTTGAACTGTGATATGATAAACAATGTTATTATACCACTTAGGCCTGGTTTCACAGACAGGGCTTAGCCTAAGCCAGGATTAGGCCTTAGTTCGACAAGGATATTTAAGTAGCTTTTATAAAAGTACACAAGAAAAAAACATCACTGGTGCGCATTTTGAGACAAAACAATGGCACTGACATATTTTAAGATATGTCTGTACAAGTTGCTTTCAGTTAAAACAGCTCAAACATGCATTTCAGTCTAGGACTAGCTTAAGCCTTGTCTGTGAAACCGGGAGTTTATGTATAAATACCACTTAAAATACATAAAATCAGAATAGAAAAACAAAAATCACACTGAAATAAGGTGGGCAAAAACTAACAATCGTTGTTAATTTTGATTTAATTTGATTTGATTAAATTTTTTTTTTCTACAGCAAATTTTGATTTAGTTTTAGTCAGTCTTTTGACTAAAATGCCATTTCGTTTTAGTGATATTTTAGTAATCTGAATTGTTTTGAATGTCATACGATTTTAGTCGACTAAATCTACAGCAGATCTAAAATCTAATGGGTTTGGTTAAATTGCAATGCAATGCAAAAAAGAAATATATATATACATTATCTTAAAAATAAATAAATCCACTTCTCCTAAAGAACATATGGTCTTCGTTTCAATGAATGATATATGCATTCTTTATAACAACTTGCATAGCCTACATTATTCTTTTAAACAGACATATTTATTTGTATAAATTAAATATAATTTACTCCTGTCTTTTGTTGTTTGATTGATATTAAGGGCACAGACAGCAGCAGCATAATTAGGCTACTGTCACTTTGAGACCGAATGCTGGGATCCAATGCACTGATGCACATCCGATATTCTCACAACTATTAACATTTCTTACAACATAACCAACTACTTACGTGAATACTTTCCAAAACAGACTTTCTGACATAATGTTTTGTGTATTTGTCCGTTCAGGCACGAAAAGATGCAAAAGAGAGCTCAATTCAGTACTCAAACACTAACGTATTGAATCGAGCTCTCTTTTGTGTCGTCACGCTTTTTCAGATTTATATGTCTGCTCTTCTCTTTCTCCCAGACATTTACTTTTTTGAACATTTTATGCAACAAGTGTATGACAACTTAAGGGCACATCTACAGCGCAGATCATCATTCTGACAGGATCTCGTCCCAAATCGTCCCTCCCTAACATCTCGTTTTTATTCATTGACGAAAGTGTCAATAGATTTCGTCACAGTTTTTGTCACTCAAAGCTGGTTAGTTATCGTCTCGTTTTCATCTGTGAAAAAATGTCGTTGACGAAAAAAATGATGAAAATTATTCATCAACGAAATAACAATAACAATCAATGTTTTTGTTTTTTTTGCCCACACTCTGCTGCCAGTTAGGCCTGTCACAAATAATCAAAATATTGCAATATACGTACATGACCTCAATCATTTTTGGGGATGCAATATATCGCCCATTATGTTTACATGATAATGAATGTCACCAACATTTTGCCGATCATGCTGTCATCTGCAGTTTCTACACAGAGCAGTCATCAACAGGTGAAAAAAGGCTTTATTTGAGGCGTTATAGTGTTTTTCTGACAACTACAGACAGTTTGGAAGAACAAGTCCAAATGCTCTCGATTTCAAAGCCGCAATCCACTGTGTACTGGTGCAAATATAAATGTCACAGTGCAAAAAAGTGCACACTAACAGCAAGTGTTAAGGCCGTTTCACAAGGGACACAGCAGTTGAGAGTGTAGAGTTCATTTTCACAGAGAATGTGTTTTTTGCATTTCACTGCACAGTTTTTCAATTGTATTTTGTATGTAAACAGACATGTTGCATCTTTTGCAGCATCTCATGCAAAACGCTGCGTCATAATCATGCGGCGCTTAAGTTAAAAGAAGTTAAACTTTTAAAAAACATGCCTAGTTTTAGCAGCAGATATGGCCTGTTGAGGCATCTGTGCCTTTGTTCATACGGACATCTGACTGCTAAGTAGGGTTTGTGTTTTCAGCAATAGTGCACCCTTACTTTACTGAGAAAAGAAGGTCAGGGAAAAATCTGTAAATGGAAAATCTCCATAGTACCTTTTGTGCATTTGCAGTTTCTTTTTCTTGTTACTTTGCACTTTTTTTTAGAAAATATTTACCATTTATTCAAGTTTTTTTTATTTAGGATATTACATTTTTTGATCCTTCATTTCCATGGTCTAAAGAATTAAATGGTTGTTGTCATTTGAAAGTGTGTAGGCCTACTTGCATTATTATGCTGTTATATTATTATTATATATTCAGTGGCATAAAATGGTCTATAATATCGTTTATCGCAATTATTCCTGGAACAATATATGGCACAACAAAAAGTAGTTATTGTGACAGGCCTACCGCCAGTAGACGTAGTTACTCTATAAGCATGTTCATCTTTGTAAAAGCTGCCCTTTTTGACAAGGGGGACAATTAATTATACTGCAATCAAAGAATCAAAAGTCTTCATAAGTCTATTGGAGAAGAGGCACAGGCACGCAGGTACCAACCTAGTAGTAGCTGGACTCTGTAGAGATTGGACTCTTTCAGCAACCGTTGTAGTTTCTGGCGGGCAGCAGACAGTTGTTCCTCATTGGCTGACGATCGTGATATCAGGCCCAGGACTTTGTCTGCATACAGCACGGCCAGATGTGTGTGATACTTCTCTTTCTGACGGAGACAGAACACACAAAGAATTGGGAAACCTTTAGCATAGGTAGTCCTGGACTACAGAATCAATAATGCTCTGGCAGTGGTGCTCTTACCTGCAATCTCTTCTCTAGCACCAGATGTTCCAGGTAGAGCAGAAGGGCTTGACTGTGCTTCTGCAAATACGTAATCACGTCATCTGGGTTTAACTGCCCTATCTTCTCCTCTGAGGTAGGCCTTTTGGTGAAGATCTGGACACCAATCTGTAGGCGATTCAAAAGATAGAGACAGCCACCTTTAGAATATTCTGTAGGTGAATGATAGAGCTCTCTCTCATCTAAAATAGTTAATTACAATGAGGACAAAGTACACACCTTTTGATCTTTCTGTAGTGCCCAGTCTGCATGCCGCCACACAAGCTCAAGTTTGGAGCAGAAACTAAGAAAATCCACAACATATTCAAACAGATCCGGCCGTGTTGAGTCTTGGAGATCTCCGTTGACAATCTTAACCCACATCTACAAAAGGACAGGACCCAAAAAATGCTCTTAATCATACATTGCCTGAGAGTATATCCAATGGACTATATGCACAGAACGTTCTTAAGGACTTCCGCTATAAGATAAGCTAGCTGGAAACTTCCGATGAAATGTCATCTCGGTGTGTCGGTATCTTCAATGTCCTGAGGTAGCTTTAACAGCATCAATAGTGTAATACTTAGTTTATAATCAGAATATAGTCACTTAAATAGTCAGGCCTAGCGTTAATTTAGTTATTCAAACGTAAGACAACAAAAAGAGAAATCTGACCATCAGTTCTCACACTTTCGTGTGGAAAAAAAGCATCAACACACTGTAAATTAAAGATTTATTGTGCACTTTAGTTAGATTCATTGAAAAAACTGTGTGTTTTCTCAAGTGTGCTGAAATCATTGATCTTGCGCTGCTCTGACTGACAGCTTCAGTGATTATAAAGGGAGAGCAGTGCTCGCTTTCGGTGTCATTCATTCACAAGAAAAGTTATTGTTTTTCATGAGATTTTGTGAGTACTTCATTCTTCACCTTGACAAAATGTATTTTTAAACCTAGCGATTTTATAATGTTTAATATTTATTCAAAAGCAAAACTGAGTGAAAAATATATTATGGCTAATATGAGCCAATAAATGGTCCTCTGCTGCCATCTGATGGTTATAGTGGTAATTAATGTCTTTTTATATGTTTAAATAAAAGTGTTTTCTATCAAATGTTGGATTTCCTACATCTTGAAACATTCGGTTTTACAAAAGGGGACAATCTCAGAAGGATGAACAAATAATGTTTTCGGTCATCACATTAAAAATAACATTTGAAGTGCTGGAATAATGTTGCATGTTTGTGTCCAATTACAGACACCGTGTTTCTTATTCAAACGTTCGCAGTAGCTTCAAGTCTTTATTGCAATCAATAAAACTGGTTTATTGGCAAATTAGGTAAGTGTGATAACTGCATTAATATATAAATACAGCATTAAAAAGTCAACCATTGATGGTTTTGTGTCGACGTACAGCGAGTACAGAATGACAGCTAACAGTTCACCGGAAATGCCCAAGCTGGCTTAACGAAAACCAGGAAGTAACCGAGCATATGGTAAATTGCAAGGTTCTAAAATAGAACTGCATCTTGCTTAAAAGATTAGTTCACCCAAAAATTAAAATTCTGTCATTAATTACTCACCCTCATGTCGTTTCACACCTGTAAGACCTTCACTCATCTTCAGAACACAAATTAAGATATTTTTCATAAAATCCGATGGCTCAGTGAGGCCTGCATTGACAGCAGGACAATTAACACTTTCAAATGCCCAGAAAGCTACTAAAGACATATTTAAAACAGTCCATGTGACTACAGTGGTTCAACCTTAATGTTATAAAGTGACGAGAATACTTTTTGTGTGCCAAAACAAAACAAAATAACGACTTTATAACAATATCTAGTGATGGGCGATTTCAAAACACTGCTTCATGAAGCTTTACGAATCTTTTGTTTCGAATCAGTAGTTCGGAGCGTGTATCAAACTGCCAAAGACACGCACCCCAGTGGTGAACCATTGAAATTTTGAAACAATTATTACTTAACAAAGCCTCGTTTACCGAAATCACATGACTTTGGCAGTTTGATACGCGCTCCAAACCACTGATTCGAAACAAAAGCTTCGTAAAGCTTCGAAGCTTCATGAAGCAGTGTTTTGAAATCGCCCATCACTAGATATTGTCATAAAGTTGTTATTTTGGGTTTTTTTGGCGCACAAAAAGTATTCTCGTTGCTTCATAACATTGAGGTTGAACCACTGTAGTCACATGAACTGTTTTAAATATGTCTTTAGTAGCTTTCTGGCCATCTAAAGTGTTAATTGTCTTGCTGTCAATGCAGGCCTCACTGAGCCATCCGATTTTATCAAAAATATCTTAATTCGTGTTCTGAAGATGAACGAAGGTCTTACGGGTGTGAAACAACATGAGGGTGAGTAATTAATGACAGAATTTTCATTTTTGGGTGAACAAACCCTTTAACATGAATGTTCCAGGTTAAATACACACACATCACATCATTTCCATGTTCCTCCAGAACTGTTTCCTACTAAATTATTACTACTACTTTTTAACTGGTCATGACACAAACTGAAACACTGTATATACTGTATATTTAGGCAGACAAGATTGGTAAACAATTTTATCACACCAGTCTAACTCAGATAGACCGATACATCATCCAGACAGATTAACTGGCCAATACGTGACCATTAGATTATCAGTCTAAGCCAACATCTGCATCAGATTTGCTGATTAACGGAAGCATTTATCCACACACAGTTAAATGTCAGTTAAAAAAAAAGCCTTATCAAATGGATAGTGCATTCTCTACATCTTCATGTGTGTGTGAATTTAAGTAAATATAGCATGAAAGTGATCATTAAAGGGATAGTTCACCCAAAAATGAAAATTGTCATCATTTACTCACCCTCAAGTTGTTCCAAACCTGTATAAACTTCGTTCTGCTGAACACAAAGGAAGATATTTGGAAGAATGTCATTAACCAAGCAGATCTCACCCCCCATTGACTACCATGGTAGGAAAAAAAAAAAATTACTATGGAGGTCGATGGGAGGGGGAGTGAGATCTGCTTGGGTAATGACATTCTTCCAAATATCTTCCTTTGTGTACAGCAGAACAAAGAAGTTTATACAGGTTTGGAACAACTTGAGGGTGAGTAAATGATGACAGAATTTTCATTTTTGTATCAACTATCCCTTTAACTCTGCAAACCTGTGTTAATTTTATTTGCCGCTATTAAATTGTATTTATAGATATGATATGGTATGGATATGGTTTCATTTTCCACTGTGGGGCTGATAACGGAGCTCTTTGGAACGTAATACAAATGCGTCAGTCGTTGCCTTGGTAATGCAAGAGTTTACAGAAGGTATGAGATGTAAATAGCGACTGCATTATGGAGGAAGATCGGAAATTTCTATTATTAACTTGTGTTTACTTCACTCACATAGCACGCATGGACAGCTAGAGAGAAACTGGTAGCCAGGCAACAGACAAGAAACAAGTGACCAATCCTGAGTAGTGACGTCAGTACATGCATTCTGTCAGCACAGTTAGCCAACAATTCTGGGCCGAGAATGCTTTGTAATCGTGCCGAAACCAAACTCAAGCGAAAATATAACCGTCACTGTTCCTTACCATTCTTAGAACTGTTCAGACCGACAGTGGAAAAAAGGATATGGTTTCCGCAAAAATATTTAGCAGCACAACTGTTTTTAACATTATAATATATGTTAAAATAAAATAAAATAAAAGAAATAAAATGACAAAAGAATATATAGTTATATATATCAAGCAGCACATCAGGAATCAGATCCCACCTGTAAAGCAGCAGAATCCTGACCATTGTAGTGATATAGAAGTCCAAGAGCGTAATACCTGAACAGAGAGAAAAAACCCATTAACAATCAAATCACACACATATTAAGAAATGTAGCAAGTCATTCAAGCACTGTCATTTATTAAAGATTTAATTAATGTGCTGCCATGACAACTGCAGTGATTAAAAGGACAGAAGGCATTGATGATTAATGCATCATGATGGTTTACAAGACAACAACCAAAACACTACAAAACATGAAGCTCAACGAAGGCATCAGTTTATTCTTGCAAAAATAAACTGGACTGAATCTTTATTTCAATGGCTACTCAAAGAAATATAAAAGCGAGTACCCACTTGTGATGCTTCTCGAGCCAGGGGGCGCTGTCTGCCAGGAGACAGGCATTATCGGAGGCCAGCAAGTCCAGAAGACTCTCGTGGCCGGTCTCTGCATACAGCTTCAGCAATGCCGTATCTACGTCTTCACGGAAACCATTAGCGCTGTCGCTGCTGCGCACCTCGTGTAGGTAGCTAATGAGAAAACGTTTGAAGCGCTGTACCTTCTCCTGGTCCCCCTGCGTCAGGTGGTTCAGGTCAGCAAATTCATGAAGTGGTGGATGGCACCGTGTGAAAGAGGAAGAAGCGGGCAGGAGCAGCGGATAAAGAGAGATCAGCTCCCGTACGTCCAGCTGTCCCTTTCTGAGATGGGCATCAGAAAAAGCAATGTTGTTATTATTATTAATTATTATTACTACAAGGTTTTTATTTTATTAAAGCTTATTTTTATGTATTATAATTTAAAATAATTTTTATTTTGCTGTTTTATTAAAAACAAAATTCAGCCATATTAAAATAAAATTAACATTACAGTGGAATCCTGTTTTGTTACTGTTAATTAAAATTAAAACTACTAAAATTGTTTTTGTTAATTGAAATAAAATAAAATATGAATATTAGATGAAACAAACAAAAATGAGAAATTACCTGAAACTACCTAAAATAAAATAAGTTGAAGCTTAAGTACTACAATGTATGGAAGCTTGTTTCCATAACAGAATAAAAAATAAAGGTAAGTGTGACTTTTTCCTCTCACAATTCTGTCTTTTTTCCCTCTCACAATTGCGAGTTTACAAAAAATCATGTGATATAAATTTGCAATTGTAAGAAAATCTCAGAATTGCGAGCTGACTTTTTTCCCCTCAGAATTGGACTTTATAACTCACAATTTCGAGCTCATATCTCACAATACCGAATTGTGAAAAGTCAGAATTGCGAGATATAAACTCGTAATTGCGAGAAAAACGTCAGAATCGCGAGATATAAATTTGTAATTGTGAGAAAAGTCAGAATTGCGAGATATAAACTTGAAATTGCGAGAAAGTCAAAATTGAGATAAACGCACAATTGCAAGATATAAATGCGCAATTGCGAGATATAAACTTGTAATTGCGAGAAAAAAGTCAGAATTGCGAGATATAAACTCGTAATTGCGAGAAAAAAAGTCAGAATTGCGAGATATAAACTTGCAATTGCGAGAAAAGTAAAAATTGAGATAAACGCACAATTGCAAGATATAAACGCACAAATTGCGAGAAAAAAGCCAGAATTGCGAGAAAAAAGTCAGAATTGCGAGATATAAACTCGTAATTGCGAGAAAAAAGTCAGAATTGCAAGATATAAACGCGCAATTGCGAGAAAAAAGCCAGAATTGCGAGAAAAAAGTCATAATTGCGAGATATAAATGCGTAATCGTGAGATATAAACGCACAATTGCGAGAATGTCAGAATTGCGAGATATAAACACAATTGCGAGATAAACAATTGCGAGATAAACAATTGCGAGATATAAACACGCAATTGCAAGATATAAACGTGTAATTGTGAGATATAAACTCGTAATTGCGAGATATATACGCACAATTGCGAGAAAGTCAGAATTGCGAGATATAAACTTAAAAAGAAAACTGAAAATATAAAAATAAAAGTCAGTTCAAAATGTTAATAAATACTATAATTAATAGTAAAATAACACTGGTAGTCCATTTGCTCAATCCTATTCCAGGTTTTAAAGATAAAAGGCCATGTTTTTACATAGTAAATCATTCCAGATGCACCTCCTCCTGGTCATCTGAAACATTACAGTAGTACTAGCAATCCTTGATTCAAAGCGGTTAATAGTTCTTGCCGTATGACAGACGTAGCAGCTTAAAATACATGCTGAATTCAACATGGTACATCCGCTGATATTTACGACAGCCATTTATTCAGTTATTAGACAAGTTTCTGTTCTCTATCCATTAGCATACGGCGATCAGGGTCAGGTGCGCAGAGGGATAAGAAGCAATTAGCAAAGAAGTTAATTAACTCCATTCAGTCATCCTCTGAAACATCTGGGCCTGAGCAACAATTAACAGTATTAATTACATGACAAAATGATGCACTTCACCTAAAATGCTCTTTTGCTTCTAAAAACTGAAGCTGGCCAAATTGGATGAATCCTGCTTGTTGGAGAATTCTTTTGTGCAATATCTACAACACAAAAAGAGAAAATGATCAATTAAAATCCTTTCTCCAATTGAGAGAAACACTCTTGTATCTCACCATTGTTAGAACAGTTCGGTGTACCTGATATTTTTCTTTGGGAATGTTTCTCTGTGCCGCCTCGGTGAGGGTCAGGGCCTCTTCAACTCGATGGCTCGCCAACAGGTCTTGGATCTGACGCTCCAGAGGGAGAGGCACCAGCATATACACCGCTTTTGATGAGGCCAACACCACCTTACCTGAGAGAAGCCAACAGAAATAAAGAGATTAGAGGCTCTTTATATTTTATACTCATTTTAAGCAAGCAATACAGTCATTTTAAACAACAGTTGAGTTAAATAAAACTACCTAGCAGGTTGGGCAAACATTTAACCCAACCGCTGGGTTAAAACAACCCAGTTGCTGTCCATTTTCAACCCAGCATTTTTAGTGCATAGAGTTGCAATGCAATGTGGAACATTGAGTGGTGTAAAAGAGATTAAAAAAAAAAGCCACATTCATGGAAATAAATGCTCTAGCATAAAGCACAGCACATTCATAAGACATGAGAATGTGTGAGGGATGAAGGTTGTACATGATTAAACAGCTGAAAAATAAATCAAGCTTTTGATCCACACAATAATGAGTTTTTGATGCGGGACGTATGGTGACTGACCTGATCTGAGCTTGTCATAACACATTAAATCAGGTGTTCCTCAGTAAATTGCCTTCACTACATTCTCTGCACTGCTTGCTTTATTAAATGCGAATGTGTCTGGTTTTCGCCATCCCGATTCAAGCACTATCAAGCTTTAGCAAGACTTGACAGGAGAAAATTTCCTTGCTGCTTTGTAGGGAAATTCACCTCAGCACTTCAGAGAAATCAATACTTGTAATGACTAGACTGCAGCACTAGCAATCTAAAGGAATACCAAGTAAGACACTGGAGATCTTTATTTATAACAGCTTAAATCAGTGATTTTTCAACCGCTTCTTTATCGTGTTTCCTACATGCTTTTGTTCTGAAACTCTGTTGTTCATATCTATCTTTAACCACATGTTCTCATATGTGACCTTGGACCACAAAACCAGTCATAAGGGTCATTTTTTTAAAATTGAGATTTATACATCATCTGAATTAATAAGCTTTCCACTGGTGTATGGTTTGTTAGGATACGACAATATTTGGCCAAGACACAACTATTTGAAAATCTGTAATCTGAGGGTGCAAAAAAATCTAAATACTGAGAAAATCGGTTTTAAAGTTCTTAGCAATGCATATCCACTCACAAAAATACATTTTTTAATATATTTACAGTAGGAAATGTACAAAATATCTTCATGGAACATGATCTTTACTTAATATCCTAAGGATTTTTGGCATAAATGAAAAATCGATAATTTTGACCCATACAATGTATTGTTGGCTATTGCTACAAATATACCCATGCAACTTATGACTGGTTTTGTGGTCCAGGGTCACATATAAACTAATAAATCAGTCAGACTGTTTTAAGTTTTACTAACCTAACAAATTTGCATCATTAATTGCTTTCAAAAACAAGTTCTCCGCTCACCAAGTGAGTCAGATGCGAGCTGATTCAGTGTGGAAACGAGTTGATTCAGTCTGATGATAGCTGAGATTGTGAATGACAGTCTGATTCGCTAATCAGCCAATCAATATTGAAGAATGAAGAAATCAATGAAGAAAAGCGGCATGGATATACAGTTCAGTTTACGTCTACTGCAAAATGTTTTTTTATTACGAGGGATAATAAATATTGCTGTTTTTTTATTGAAGTTAACTTTTGACTATAATTTGTGTGAATTATTATTTTGTTCTGTAGAATATACTTAAAGGGTTAGTTCACCCAAAAATGAAAATAATGTCATTTATTACTCACCCTCATGACGTTCCACACCCGTAAGACCTTCGTTCGTCTTCAGAACACAAATTAAGATATTTTTGTTGAAATCCGATGGCTCAGTGAGGCCTGTACTAAAAACATATTTAAATCAGTTCATGTGAGTACAGTGGTTCAATATTAATATTATAAAGCGACGAGAATATTTCTGGTGCGCCAAAAAAACAAAATAACGACTTATATAGTGATGGCCGATTTCAAAACACTGCTTCAGGAAGCTTCGGAGCGTTATGAATCTTTTGTGTCGAATCATGATTCGGATCGCGTGTCAAACCGCCAAACTGCTGAAATCACGTGACTTTGGCGCTCCGAACCGCTGATTCGACACAAAAGATTCATAATGCTCCGAAGCTTCATGAAGCAGTGTTTTGAAATCGGCCATCACTATATAAGTCGTTATTTTGTGTTTTTGGCGCACCAAAAATATTCTCGTTGCTTTATAATATTAATATTGAACCACTGTACTCACATGAACTGATTTAAATATGTTTTTAGTACATTAATGGATCTTGAGAGAGGAAATGTCATTGCTGGCTATGCAGGCCTCACTGAGCCATCGGATTTCAACAAAAATATCTTAATTTGCATTCTGAAGATGAACAAAGGTCTTAAGGGTGTAGAACGGCATGAGCGTGAGTAATAAATGACATTATTTTCATTTTTGGGTGAACTAACCCTTTAAAGATGCAGTACAGGAGGTCGGAGATGTTTCTGACAGCTTGTGGCCATAACTAATAAGCGACATTATTAACTCAATGGACCATTAAAAAAGGCAACCATCTGAGGAATCAGCCATTGTTAAAACAAATAAACCTCATTCAGTGAAGATCATTTGACTTGATGTAGTTGAAAATGTTGTTATGAGAATTTAATTTAGGCTTTTACTCGCATGCAAACATTGAGCAGCGAACATAAGCAGAAGCTCAACCAAACGTGAATGACGCACGAGATCAAACCACTTCCGGAAGCTCAAATGTCCTGAACCTCATTGATTACGCAGCACGTTTGAGCTTCCGGAAGAGGTTTGTTCTTGTGCGTTATTCATGTTCGGTTGAGCTTCTGCTTATGTTCGCTGTTCAGTGTTTACATGGGAGCTTAAATTAAATTCTCATAACCACATTCTATTCTAAAAACAAGGTGCTTAAGTTAAAAGAAGTTCAACTTTTAAAAAAATATGCCTCTAGACCTTTTTTTCGTTCAACTGACCTGCCGGCCCTAAGGGTAAAATAATGCTAAATGTATGGGACAGCACTCTTACCTTCAAAATCCTGCAGAAGGTGTCCATCTCTGAATGACAGCGTCTGTTTGAGCTGCTGGTCCAACATGCTGTGAACAGTCACAAAACCTTCATCCAACGCGACCACATACGGGAAACACACAGCCGCCGCAATCACGCTCTCTGACCAGCTCACCGGAGCACGCTGAGATATGCCTTCAGCATTAGCAAACATCCCTGAGAGATAAAGATACAGAGAGACGCATGACTCATCACAAACGATCACCATGACTACAGTCACAGCAGAGAACACAGATTCATATCTCAGCTGGGGTGTGGCTGAACTTATGATAAAAACAACAAAGAAAAAAATAACAATTTATTATACAGACTCCTCAGGGTCATATAAGGAGGCATTTCCTCTAAAACATTTTGGTTTGCAAAAAAGTGATTTGCATCTTTTGTCTTATAGAGTGCTGCTGGGATGACATATTTTTGTAGGCCAAAACCAGGAAACAAGTTACATCGTTCTGAAAACAATCACCAGTGCTGGGGGAATTACAAATAACGCAAGTTCTGTTATCAAATTACTTTTTTCAAGTAACCAGTAAAGTAATGCATTACTTTTAAATTTACAACAACAAAAAAAAAATATTACTTTTTAAAATAAGTAACACAAGTTACTTTATTTTCCCATGTATTGACTGACACTCCTCCTGTCCCCATGTTGAAAGAAATCGTAAGGATCAGAGGCGTTGTGTGTGAACATGATGGATATTGTTCTACGCTAACTGTGAACATGCATTTACTCATCTCACTTGCACAGACACAGATTCAGCATGCCTCAAAATGAATAAAAACAGTGAAACGCAAACTCAGAATATTAAACAAATCTGCGTTAATTAAATATGTTAAATAATACAATACGTTATGTATTTAATCTCACTTTATTGACCAATGTATTTGCTGCTGACTTTTGAAGATCCAATTAAACCATACTAATAAGCAAAAATTACTTTAGATTAACATCACATTTGTGTTTCTTTTTTTTTTTTTTTTTTATTGCTGACGAAAGAGTGTTAAACTTTCTTTTCCTGCACCCTATTCTGCTGCAATTTATAGCTGAAAGGTTTGCTCTTCAGTCATTTTTGTCCAAAAAGTTTTTGTTTAGAATTTTTTTACTTCATCGGAATGGTACGAAACTTGGTAAAGGTTTTGGCACTTGCTATGTGAACACACACACAAAAAAAATAAAAAATAAATAAATATGGAGATGATTTGAAAAGGTTAAATGGTATGGGAGACAAAGTTCATTTAGTGAAAACTTTTGGTACTGCGGCTAAACAAAATCTTACTGAAAGCTCATTTTTGTGAGATATCAAGCTCAAATTTGGAACTCAACTTGTTTAGATTTATGGCTTTGATTTTTTTTTTTTTTTTTGCAGTTTTAGAGTAAAACATGTTTTTGAAAATATATATTTCATATAAAAATTGAAAATAGTATTTTTGTGCATTTTTCATAACAATAAACAAACTTCTGTAACTTTTTTTAAACTTTTCACTTAAGTAATTTTCCAAGTGTCCTCTTTAAGAACAGACCAACATTTTAAGTTGGAAATTTCATTTTCGGGTCTATGCTCAAAAAGTAAATAAATGGATTATAACTACAGCATATTTAGTACCATAAAATCCCCTAAAATACAAAATAATACATAAAAAACATTTTGACAACCCTAATATTTATAGAGACATACATTTATAATTTATATTAATATCTCCTGAACCATTAAATCACATCTAAATTTTCAGCCACAGGTCTGATTTAAATCCTCCAAATTATGTGTAGATCCTCTGAATGTCACTGATGATTAAAAATGCTTCAATAGGGCAAAGAAAAACCTCAGCTTATAATAAAATAAGGGGGAAAAATTAACACATGCACTGGTCAGTGTTGTGTTTGCTCATTTAACTCACCAAGTCCGCCTGGGGCAGCCAGGAGAAACTCTTCCCGGCCGATCCGCTTAACAATGGGTTTCCTCTCTTCACAGTCGTAAGGGAACAGGTCCTGAGAGGCTCCTGTGCTGTAGTTCAGAATCATATACTGTGTGGACAGGGCCAGACAGATATTGTACCCGTCCAGGCTCAGGGCACAGGGCTGCTCTGGTGTGGCCACTTCCTTTAACATTTGCACTCTGTCCTCATGGACCGTACAGATCTGGACAGCCCGCCTGCGTGCGAAAACCACTGCCATTTCCACACAGAACGCGTCCCCCGTCACCGGATTCTCGTTGATACAAAACGCAGTCACTCCTTTGAGTTTAGTGCCCCCGAAGGGAACAGGCTCCAGGGTAACCATGTCCACGACAGTGATGGTTGAATCACAGAGGACGATTAGACGTTCCAAAGCAGAGGCGGCCTTCAGCTCTGCCACTGGCTTTTTCAGGCCTAGGTATTTGTGGAGGAGCTTCTGGGCACTGTAGGCCAGCTTACCTTTGGCTGTCGTGTGCTCCTCTAGTATGAAGTGATGGATGAAGCAGTCATTGGTGCCCAGGTACAGGTGTTTGCCACAGCACTCTACGCATTCGATGTTTATCCGCACTTTCTCGCCCATCACCTGCTCCCGCTCCACGGCGGGAACCAGCTCAAAAGCTTTCACGCTCATGGTGCCACCCACATCTACGGAAACAAAATGGGAGTTTAGAATGGAAACAAGTTTGAGCAATATTATAAAGAATATTATATTATATTATAATAATACAAAGAATATTATAAACTAGTGCAGCGAAACGATTAAATGCGATTAATCCAAAATAAAAGTTTGTGTTTACATAATATATGTACTGTATATTTATTATGTATATATAAATACACACATACATGTATATATTTAAAAAGTATTTACATGTATACATATATATTTTTTTATATATAATTTTTATTATATATAAATATTTTATATATAAATATAATATATTTTTGTGTGTGTATTTATATATACATATTAAATATACACAGACAGTACACACATATATTATATAAACACAAACTTTTATTTCGGATGCGATTAATCATTTGACATGACTATTATGAACATTAAAAAGACAAACCATATTAAAAAAATATATATTTCCTCTCTTTTTTGTTTTGTTGTACAAGTCTAAACTAAAGGTTGTTTCTCTTTTCCACATCTTCAGCGAGAGAAAACTTCATTTTAGACACTGACAACAAATATGAGCAGTATTAAGAAGCTTATTATAAAAACATTTGATTAACAATAATTCAAATAATATTAAAAAGATTAAGTAGACAAACATTATTATAAAGAATATTTCCTTCAAATAATGAGGAATTGAGTGCATCCACGTAAACAGAAACGCAAAAAAAATGGTTTAATAATACCACTTATTGGCATAAATCATCATAACAGTATAGTCTAAAGCAAGAAATCACAGCTCTGACAGTCAAGGTGCCTATTAACCTGTGTTGTGTACACATTAGTACTATAGACCTGCCCCATCAGCTTCCTCTAAAAACTAACAAGGCATTTCATTTCAGTATTAGAAAGTTGTTTCCAAGATAATTTTCTGTCCAACCAGCTAGCAAAACCATCATAAGAACATGCATCAACACAAACACTTACTCAATTCCTCTTTCAAGCCCCAGCACCTGCTTCACATCCACGCATACAGCCCAGTTTAAGCATTTATATGAACGACAGACAGTTCTTTGATTATGGGTGATCATGGGAGTGTTTCAAAACCTAGTGAGATACCTATCTAGACAGCATTTTGGGGGGAGTTTTCCAAACGAACGCACATATTATGCCATAAAAGCTGTGTTGGAAGACAGCTAGCTAGGTTTTAAAACACAGCCTACGTGTTTGGTCGTGTGTGTGTGTGTGTGTGTGTGTGTGTTGCGGCATGCAGACAGCGCAGGTGACGCGACAGGTGATGTGAAAGAAAGCCGAGCGCATATCGTACCCCAGCCTTGGCCAGTGCGGTCCAGATTTGGGAGATGGCAGCGTTTTCACGGCCTGCCAGTTTCATTCAAGCGCCCCACTCCACCTCCCTCTCTCTCTCTCTCTCCCTGCTGTAACGCTTCCTGTTTCTCCGCCGAAATACATCCGGCCACGTGATGAGGGTGGGTTCTGGCTTTTTGGTTTGAAAGCGTTTATGAAAATTAAATCTGAAAGCGAAGTGGGTTACAATTTAGCTTTTTCACGAATGTCGATAGATTGTTGGAATGGAAATAGACTGTTAAAGTCCTCCTGTAGTCAATAATTTTATCCTTTAAAACTCATCTTTGATCACCAATATGACATATTTAAACGTTTTTTTCCTGTGAAAAAAATTTCTTCGTGCCTTAAAATTGCTTCCCTTACGAAAATTAACCATGGTTTTACTACGAATAAAACCCAAAAAAATTAAATAAATAAATAAAATATATGGTTCTTATAGTTATTCCATGGTAACCACGAATTGTGGTTTTGTTACAAAAACCATAGCTTAACTATGGTTTTTTTGTGGTTATAGAAATGGTAGTCAATACGCCAAAAAGCCATGGTAAAACCATAGTTAATTTTCGTAAGGGTTTAATGTAACTCTACACCCTTGTTTAATTTAGTATACACTGATCTATGAATATGCTAATTAGTCCCGCCTCCGCTCAATCGCACGAGCTCAGAGATCCACTCGGTCAACTTACTGAGGTAAACGCTGCACAATGGTATCGCTCTTTACAAAACTGTAATCAATATGATTAGCCTTTTGCTTGACTACAAACAGCTAATAATGTGTTGGTAATGTTACACGAATCCCTTGCTTCAGAGTGGTCATAGTTAATGATATGCTAAAGCCCGCTGGCATGTTGACGTGATTGGTTATAAGGTAGTTTGTGACATAAGAAACACCAGCGGTTTCAAACCGCGTTTTTGAAACTGTCTTTAGTTCACTGCAGTTTTAAAGAGAAAATACTCAGCAACGGTGTTGACTTATGAATTTGCACATGTTTTGTCTTAAAGCATATTAAAAACACCACATAGACAACATTAAAAACTTGATTTTCACCACGGGGGGCTTTAAGTTTATATATATATATATATATATATATATATATATATATATATATATATATATATTATTGATAGATTGAAAACCCATTACAACTTCCAGAGAATTATGTTCTGGTTTATGCACTCCCTCTGGAAATGGGTGTGTGTTTCTGCATATGGCAAATGTAATTTAAAATTTTAACACAAGGTGGAGCCATAGGCCAATTACTTCTAGTCTAATGTCTGACGACATCCATGATCTTACATTACTGTTGATTCATTCATTCATTCATTCATTTAAAAACATTATCTTTATTGTGTGACACCCAGTGCTGCCAACTGCTTTCAACTGAAAGTAGCTAAAACTGGTAGCTAAATGTCACTAGATGATATCATAATGACAAATTCATTGATCTATTTAAATGTGAATATAGATCAGTGGGCAAAATAAGAATCTAGATAAGGTTTGTCCAAGAAGGTGCTAGATTTGTCCATAAACTTTTGAAAATGGACTCAAAATGGAGGGGGGAGTCACTAAATCTACTGATAAAATCGCTAAATTGGCAACGCTGGTGACACCATGCTCTCTTTTTTTTCTTTTTTCTTTTTTTCACATCTAGTCTGTATGTCCAGACTGGAGATGTGAGATGTTGATCTATGAAATCTTTTTCATATAATAAATTGAACCCTTGTTAAGAATAGATTTGAATACACTTACATTGCTTTTAATAAGCTACAGAGACAGATGCAAGATGAATCAGACCTTTGGGTTCTGTTCTGGGTTTCACTGAAAGATAGAAAAGAACAGCTGAGGGATATTTAGAGTAAATGCGTTGAATGTCAATCATTTATTTTATAATTTTTTTTTATTATTATAGTGATCTCTTATAAGCAGTACTGAGACTTGCATGAATGCCTTTTCAAGAAGTTTATTATGAGCTACAGCAAATTCTTCACACAGTCTATAAATTACATATTGAGTCAAAAGCAAATATTAGTCACAAAAAGGTAAATAGGCAATAACACTTCTGTGCTTTATGTCTTTATATCTTAAAAAAGACATTTAACAATTATCACTCTGCACATGTTTCCTTTGGCTGGCAATATTTTAAACCCTGACCATAAGAACATGATACAATGTAATAGGCCTTCTTGGCACACACAGGCCTTTTAAAGTTAATAATCTAAAGAGAACTTTTATTAGACAAATATATTAGCTATGATAAAAGCTTTTATTGCTATTTAACTTTGATTAAAGAATAAAATGTTAGGAATTGCAGTGCTGTGTGATCAGATGTCTTTGCCACAGTCAGGACACAGGATGTCATCCCTCTCCGTCAGGAAGCCACGGCCCACCAGGGACACCATACACTTCTTGCAGTTGAAGCAGTCGTTGTGCCACTGTCTCTCTTCAAAGGAGATGTATTTGCTTCCTCCCAGACCTGTAACAAATCACAAAATAACAATAATGTCATGGGAAATAGGGCTATAATTTGCTAAAGTGTGATTGCTGGGAGACTCATACAGGCCCTGAGGTCAGAAAGGTCATTTCAAACCTGTATGACGTTCTTTTTTCCATTAAAAAACGTAAAAAGTTTTTTTTTTTTTTAAACATCATAGATGCTTTTCATCAACATGAATTAGAAATGGGGCTGTCAAAATCTCCAAAATGACAAAAATCACAACAAAAATATCATAAAAGTGATAGAAGGCATCAATTTTGGTCTGTTACTCGCATAATTACTATTGTATGGCTTCAGAACAGCAGCACATTTCTCATATGGACTTCTTTTAGAACACCTTCAACACTTTCTGTCAAATTGCCCAGGTAAAAATAAAGTATACTTGAATGCACATAAAAAAATACTTAAATACAAGCAAGTACATTCTTATTTTTTGTGCTAAAGTGCACTTGAAAAAGTATACTAAATACCACTAATACTTAAACTGATTTTTAGTGCATTGAAATAAAGTATACTACTTCGAAGCTTTATGAATCTTTTGTTTCGAATCTTTTGAAATTTCGAAATGCTTCGAAACAATTATGACGTAACGAAGCCTCGAAATCACGTGACTTTTGGCAGTTTGATACGCGCTCCGAACCACTGATTCGAAACAAAAGATTCGTAAAGCTTCGAAGCTTCATGAAGCAGTGTTTTGAAATTGCCCATCACTAGATATTGTGGAATAAAGTCGTTATTTTGTTTTTTTGGTGCACAAAAAGTATTCTCGTCGCTTCATAACATTAAGGTTGAACCACTGTAGTCACATGAACTGTTTTAAATATGTCTTTAGTAGCTTTCTAGGCATTGAAAGTGTTAATTATCTTGCTGTCAATGCAGGCCTCACTGAGCCATCGGATTTCATCAAAAAAATCGTAATTTGTGTTCCGAAGATGAATGAAGGTCTTACTGGTGTGGAACGACATGAGGGTGAGTAATTAATGACAGAATTTTCATTTTTGGGTGAACTAACCCTTTAATAGTGTTTATACTGATGTATAAGCTTGCACATTCCAAAAATAAGGAGATGTAAAATGCTCATACCGCTAATAGGGGTGGTGCAGGCAGCACACTTCTTGGCATACAGATTGCAGAAGCAGTTGAGGCAATAGGGAAATTCATCACGAGAGGTGAAGCGTTGGCCAGACAGCTGCTGCTTACATCCAGTACACAGGAAGCAGTCCTTATGCCATGGCTGGTCATGGTAGGTCACGCCCCCAGTGGTGATTGGCTGAGAGGAAACAAATAAGGTGTGATGTCATTTAATACTTTTCATATATTCAAAGTGAAATGTTGCATTCCAGCTGTTCTTACCTTCTTGCAGTGCACACACTGCAGTGCAAACTGCTTCTCGTAGCAGGGCACGCAGTAGTTACTGTTGTCTTTAGGAATAAAGCTCTTGGTTCCAATGGGCTGCTGACAGCGCTGGCAGGTAAAGCAGGTCTCATGCCAGCTGTTCCCCTTATGCTCCATCTTCCTGGAGCCTGAGAGACATCAAGAAAAATGCAGACAGACAAACAAACATCCCATGATTTGGCTGGATAATAGTGAGGATGGATTATTATAGCCTATGTATTAAACGGTTAGTTCACCCAAAAATGAAAATCATCTTGGGGAAGTTCATATTTATGAGATAGGAAGTCGTAATTAAAATTCACCCTCATGTCATTCTTTGAAACACAACATTTTTAATGAAACCTGAAAGATTTCTTTCCTTGCATTGAAAGTCCATTCCACCAAAACTTTGGCCCTTAAACAAGTTAATAAAGACATTTTAAAAGAAATTTAAGGCGTTTTGTGTCATGCAAACATATTTAACTTTCCGCAAGAACCAGTGAGCTTCTGTTGACCATTTGATGTGCTCGATGTGTGTGTGTCAATATTTATAAGTGAATAAAAGCAATCTGCTCATCATATAAAACAATCATGTCTCTACAGAACACTTTAGACTGCTCAGAAATATGGATTACTTTTACAATGTCTTTATGAACTTTTTGAAGCATCAACGTCTTGTGGAACAGACTTTCAAAGGAGGTACAGAAATCTATGGAAGCTTGTTTCCGCCGTTAAATAAAAAAGGTAATTGCGACTTTTTATCTCACAATTCTGACTATTTTTCTCACAATTGCGAGATATAAAGTCTGAATTGTGAGATATAAAGTCAGAATTGTGATATATAGTCTGAATTGCGTGATTAAAGTCAGAATTGCGTGATTTAAAGTCTGAATTGCGTGATATAAAGTCAGAATTGTGATATATAGTCTGAATTGCGTGATTAAAGTCAGAATTGCGTGATTTCAAGTCTGAATTGCGTGATTAAAGTCAGAATTGCGTGATATAAAGTCTGAATTGCGAGTTATAAAGTCAGAATTGCATGATATAAAGTCAGAATTGTGTGATATAAAGTGTGAATTGCGTGATATAGTCTGAATTGCGTGATATAATCAGAATTGTGATATAAAGTCAGAATTGCATGATATAAAGTCAGAATTGCGTGATATATGTCAGAATAGTCTGATATAAAGTCAGAATTGTGTGATATAAAGTCAAAATTGCGTGATATAAACTCGCAATTGCACGAGAAAAAGTTTATATCTCGCAATTCTGACTTTTTTCTTAGAATTCTGAGACAGAAACTCACCATTTGCATGTTATAATGTCCAATTGTGAGGGACAAAAGTTTATATCATGCAATTCTGATTTTATAACTCGCAGTTGTGAGTTTATATCTCACAATTCTGAGAAAAAGTCAGAATTTTGACTTTATATCTCGCAATTGAGAGTTTAAATCTCGCAATTGCGAGAAAAAAAGTCAGAATTGTGAGATAAAAAGTCGCAATTACCTTTTTTATTTTTTTATTTTAAGATACTGTCAAATGCCTCAATCAGGTTTCTAAAGGACTAAGAACATGTGTGAGGAGCAGGGCAAGCAAATCTTTCACTTACCTGGCATGATTGTCTTCTTGCACTCATAACATTTAGAGGAATACTCATTGGAATAACATTCAGTACACAGTAGTTGCTCGTCCTTGGTGGAGAACGGCTTGTCCACCAAAGAACGTTGACATCTGAAGCAGTGGAAGCAGTCATCATGCCAGTGACGGTCCTTATAAGACAGGTCCTGAGGACAAACGCATGCAGGTAAGGACAATTTGAACCTCCATTGTCTCACATGCATTAAACTTGGGTTTAAGGGAGAATGTGCTTGGCCTCAATGCTCTTTTTCAGCCTTTGAACTGCTAATTAGGGAGAGAGGGAGGGTAAAGGGTTCCTCAATGTCAGCTTCACAGCGGGTCACTCTCCAATGAGAGCCGCAGGTGCTGGCGTCTGCAACCAATCGCAGTGTGATCTGCCAATTGGTGTACGTTAGTGAGAGTCTGTCCCGGGCTGTGAGCACACATCGCCTCAGGATGAGTGTATGACACCACTGCTTTAATTATCCACCAATTTGGAGAGCGAGAATGTGTGCTCGTTAAATTGCTGGCCCAAGGTGCTATGAGGTCATGCTGATTGGCTGCTACTAGAGGGGGGAGCGGTGGCTAACTGGGCCAAGGACATGCCACACAGATGTGGCCCCACCCCAGGCCTGTCCTCAAGACCGGTGACAGCCTCCTCATCAGGACTAATGACCATGTAATGTGACACTAACGACAGAAACTCACAGGAGCCTGTAGAGAGAAGAGCACCACATGTTTATATATATGTATATATATATATATGTATATATAATTTAGGCTTTTATTCACATATAAATACTGATCAATGCATATACAGTGTCCTTTTGTACTTTTTATAGCGTGACAGTGGATTTTCAATGGACAAAAATTATGAGATATTAAAGGTGCAGTAGGTGATTCTCTACAGAAACATTTTTTTGAAAGTTTGAAACAAACAGCAGCCGCCTTTTACAGTTCCTACCGAAACAAAACAACCAGCCTATGCTGCGTTCACGCCATAACTACCGTAATTAAGCAAAGGCAACTTGTGACGTTCTAACCGGCTCAGACTCAGAATTATGTGTTTTCATGTCAACAGTATCAACACTGAAAAGAATCTGCAGCAGTCAGGTACAAGCTATCTAATAAGTTGTTTAAGTTCATAGATATTTTTGATGAAATCTGATGGCTCAGTGAGGCCTCCATTGACAGCAAGATAATTAACATTGCTACTAAAGAAATATTTAAAACAGTTCATGTGACTACAGTGGTTCAACCTTAATGTTATGAAGCAACAAGAATACTTTTTGTGTGGCAAAAAAACAAAATAACGACTTTATTCAACAATATCTAGTGATGGACGATTTCAAAACACTGCTTCATGAAGCTTCAAAGCTTTACGAATCTTTTGTTTTGAATCAGTGGTTCGGAGCGTGTATCAAACTGCCAAAGTCACGCCCCCCAGTGGTGAACCATTGAAATTTCGAAACACTTATGACGTAACAAAGCCTCGTTTACTGAAATTACATGACTTTGGCAGTTTGATACACGCTCCAAACCACTGATTCGAAACAAAAGATTTGTAAAGCTTCGAAGTTTCATGAAGCAGTGTTAATTGTCTTGCTGTCAATGCAGGCCTCACTGAGCCATCGGATTTCATCAAAAATATCTTAATTTGTGTTCTGAAGATGAACGAAGGTCTTATGGGTGTGGAATGACATAATTAATGATAGAATTTTCATTTTTGGTGAACTAACCCTCTATTGTCAAATTAAATTACACACACACATACACACACACACACACACGCGCAAACATATAACATTTAAAGCTGTACTAATAAATTATAATAATCCTAATGAATTAACTGTTAACAAATTGAAAAATATTGTAAATTATAAATTATTATTTAAAATTGAATTATATTGAAATGACACGCATTTTATCTTCAGTATTTATATTTTAGTATGTAAAGGTTATAAAAAAAGTTTTAATTTGTCTTTGAAATGGCAATAGAGGTCGGTGTTTCTGTCTCCAAGGTGAATAAGTGCTGGTAAATCCACAAAAGCTCATCTGGTCTCTTTGTTTGGTTTTGGACTCTCTCCCCAGCACTGATTTCCTGCTGGGTTCAGTCCAGAGTGCATGAGCCGGCATTCATGCTATTCCTCACCGCTCTCCTGGTGATCTCTCAGCTTTCAGAGGGTTACACAGAGCTCCAAATCATTGTGTACAGTGTTACTAAATAAAAATGCTCAAATAGTCACATCGTTCTAGATACTGAGCTCTGATATGGTGCACAGTCTGCTAGAACTATCATTCTAATGGAGGTAAGAAAAGTGCATATTTCTGGATAATTCCTGCTATTTAAGTTGGCGCACTCTTTTAAATATAAGTGCACTTAATTGCATTGAAAGTGCACATGTACTTGAAATCTTAAAAGTATAATTTAAAAGTACAGTAGTCAAAATATGAAGTGGATCAAAAAAGTTCATCAAAATTTAAACCATATTATTTCTGTAATAAGTAAAGTATGCTAAAGTGTACTTCTTTACCAGGGCAGCTCCAGCTGTCTTTCAGTAAAAACATTTAGTAAAGTAGAAACTGTGAAGATTAACATACTCTGTTGTTGCAGCCAATGGGTTTCTTGCACTCCTCACAGGTGTTGGAGTACAGGCTCTCATAGCACTTCACACAGTATGGATTTTCATCACGCAGGACATACTTATTCCCAAACAGAGACTCCTTGCAGTAGTGGCAGTCATAGCGCTCCGCCATCTTGGGTTTAAACAGTCCCTAAAAGATAAACGTGTTTTAAATGGTGCAGACAGGTTGAGGGGGTCATTGGAAATGCAGTTCAGATAACAGTTTGGAGACATGTTAGGCATGAAACTTAACTAGTAGGCCTATAATACCAGTGCTTAACCTCTTCTAGATAAAGGCTAACTATATGACGCAAACTTTCTAAAGCAAGAGTGGAAGGCGTGCCAACGTATTAGTCCCAGCTGTTGTGTCTCCCTCAGAAAAGCCCTGCTAATATTCCTGCATTATCTCTCAGAACTGTGTCCAGACTAGCATTTGTGCACTCAAACATTACCCGCTCTGAGCTCCACACCAATCCTGTGGCTTATTTTTTCAGATTGTCTCATTCAAACACAACAAAAGTCTCTGTAAAGCTCATCAAAAATAACTTACAACCTACATTAAACCCTACCCAAACGTGAGATAAAAATGCAACCACGCCATTTTAGCTTGCTTCTACAAGTCTTTGAGCTCTTATATCGAGCGTCCTATATCGAAGTCGTGTTTCATGGGACTCGTACTCGAGCGCTCTGCTTTAAGTGCAATGCTGTACCAGGTGAGCTACGGAGCAAGTTTACACCATCAGAAAAAGCCTTACAAATGGAGCTGAATATATGATGCAAACGTGAAATTGTATTAATTTACAAATCATGTACTAGTAAAGTGTTTTGAGGTTATTATAATGCAACTGTGTTGATCTCAACTGGAAGCTGCACTGAATTGTGTGAATAGGTTGTTGAGTTGTTGCAAATTGCAAAAAAAAAGACAATACTTACAAAGCAAACTAAGATTGTCTTGCTCAGAAGCAATGGTGATAGTTATTGGATCATTTGTTGCATGGTAACACTTTATTGTGATGGTCTCCTTTAAAGATTCTGTTGACTATATGTTGCACCTACATGTCAACTAACTTTTATTAGAGTATTAGTAGTGTGTTAGTAGACTGTCTGCTTAATATCTGGTAAGACTTTATCATGATGCTCCCCAACAGACAATCTACTGACTATACGTAACTTTGCAAGTACATGTCAACTTATTCTGCTAACACTAACCTAATAGTCTACTAATACTCTAATGAGAGTTAAGCTGTGTTTCCACCGAAATTACCTGGAACAATTTGTCCCAGGAACTTTTTTCCCCCAGACCGGTTGCTGTCGTGGTCTAAAGTACCGTGAAGACTGGACAAATTAGTCCAGTTGACGTCTGACTTCTGCATACGGTCGTCTGCCAGAAGCTAGTTATTTGAATTTATAAAGTTTTAAATATGGATATTTTTCTTACAAAAATGCGTAGCTTCGCTTCAGAAGGCCTTTATTAACCCCCTGGAGTCATATGGATTACTTATTTTTATGGATGGATGCATTATGTTTGGCTTCAAAATGCTATCCAAAATGCAAAATGCAAAATGCTATAAATCATGGGATAATTATCATTTTTCATTTTTGGCAGAACTATCCCTTTAATTTCACGATGTCGTCCATTGTTGATTCGAATAGCAAACAACTCTTACTGCACACACCGCAACAGACTTTAAAAAATGGTGGTTGAAATAAAATGCTGCGTAAAGTCAACCAATCAAAATGCTGCATGAACTCAACCAATCAGCATGTTCAGCGCCCAAGTCCCACCCCCAAAGTTCCTGAACTTTAAAAACGTTCTACCACGTGAGCAGGGACTTTCTGAGGGGGAAATTTTTACCCTGAACTTCATTTAGATCCTGGTCCCTGCGGTCGAAACAGACGAGTACCACCCCAAAGTCCCTAGTTCCTGGGGAAAGTTCCTGCGGTGGAAACGCGGCTTAATACTCAACTAATACTCTAATAGTTGACATGTAGGTGCAACATTACTTATATCAACAGAATGTCTAAAGGGAACCATCAAAATAAAGTGTAACTGCCTTCTGTTGACTAACCCTGAGCTATAGCCACTCTGCCACACGAAAGTTAGGTCATGATCTCATTGTTTGTGACCTTCATTATAACTTCATAGACTCCTTCATGTTCTGTATGTCTCCCACAGAGAGGTAGTGGAGTCAGCTAAATCTGCACTGTGAACACTTGTCAGATCACACTGTTGTTTCTGAATGGCTTCTTTGATCTGTCCTCAGCCTGGCAGGCTGGCACCAGCACTGGGCACAAGATCAAGAGAAGTCTCTGTGGTTTCAGCTGTCCCCAGTGTGTCCCTTACTATCAGTAAAGAGACGTATCTCCCTCAGTCTCAAACAGACAGATACACACATACATTACCCAGGGATTAAATAAGACTGGCGCAAGCAGGAGCTTAGCAGGAGAATCTTTTGAGTCATGTGAATTACCTTAATGAAGTCCCAAACCAGCCCACTCGTTTTCGATTAAACCATGAGTGATGCAGTGAAACGTGCAGCTAATTAAAGACTACAAGAGGGCCTGTGTTTGTGGAACCTTTTAGCCATAACTAGATGAACAGGTGGCTGTGGAGATGCCTGACACATTTATTTATCCCCATACCAACAAGGAACCAAAAAAGGGAGCAAACAGTACTACTACTTTTCAGGTATAAATCTCAAAACCTCAAAAACATCCCTTTAAAAATACAGACTGGCTCATCCTGGCATGTCCACAAATGCTCTTACATTTCAGTAATCATGTCAGCTTTAAAATGCAGGCTACTTTCCACTGTAAATCCTTAGTCTGAAGCATATATTCCATCTCTAATATGTTTTCATTTAATAAACAAACCACCTTGAGCTATTAAAATATGGTTCAGTGAAACAAATTTGGCTCACAAGCATTGAAACTATATCATGCCTGAAAGTAAACCATCTGTACATGATAGGATAGTCAGAAAATAATTTACATTATAGTCAAAATTGCTCGGAATAGACAGGATAGATAATAGAAAGAGAATGCGATTGGAAGAATTTATGTACATTAAATACAATATATCGATTGATAATAATAACATCAGATGTTTTCTGAAAAAAAAAAATAATAATCAGAAGAGAAGAGAAGAGAAGAGAATTTTCTTGATGCCCAACTTGCCTGTCCTGTGCCGTGATGTGCTGTGCGTCTTGGTTCTTGAAAGAGAGATGGAGGAGCGACTCCTGTGCTCCTTTTTATTGGATTACTCCCCCTCTGGAAGGGCAATGGGGTGATTGAAATGGGTTGGACAATTTATCAGGAACTATAAATACATAGACACCACTAAGCCACGAAATCAACTGCATGCACCCCGTACTTGACCATACATGCTCTCATGTAACAATTCAGTAAATGTATATTTCCACTGAATGGTGTAAGCCATTTTCTAAAAACTGATGTGCATCTAATAATTAGAGTCTAATGCATAACCTTAAGAGCGATGTGCATATATAGGACACTCACAAAATGGGTCTTTCAAGCTTAAAAGACCATCTTAGACTGTAATGATTTTCCATTGGTATTAGCTTCTTAACCAACAAGACTTCCTTTGTCATACTGCTCCACCCAAAATACTGGATGATAAAGAAAGTCTTGCTGGTTAAGAAGCAAGTTCTAAAGCTTGTGGGGATGCCAACACACTAGCTTCCCATCCAGAACACAACATATGCTGATGGCCAGCAAAGGTCAAAGTGAACATATGGGAAATCTGTATGTTCTGAATGGTTGTCCACTTAATATTGTACCAGTTTTGTAGAAATTTGTATTAATCATCATTTAAAATGATGCACTTTTGCATCAAATGCAAGACATTTCATTTGCACACAAGTAAATTAAATAATGTTCTGTACTGTCTGAGTTTAGATTAGAAGTACCAAAAATGTAAACCTCCAAAAGTATGGATTATGTTTAGTGAGATCTGTCTGGCAAAGTTGCCACAGATGAATTTGAAATGGCCTATAGCACAAATAAGGTACAATTACACAGATTGATTATTGCGTCACTGAGACAGAAACCATGTGAAATTCTCAAATTAAACATAAAAGTAAAAACTCTCAAATTTAAGTCTGCAAAGGCTGATAATGCCATCATTGGTCATGAAGATGTTCTGATGATTAGGCTGATGATTAGGAAGTCTTAAAGGGGTCGGATTTTTTAATTATTATTTTATAATGGTTCCCGAGGTGCACTTATAATGTTAATATGATTTTTACGTCAAATAATTGTCATAATTTAGAAATAAATGGCTATTTTCTACCCTGATTTTAGCCCTCTGATTTGAACGCTGTGTTTTAAGGGGCGTGTCTGCTGTGAGACTTCAGTGTAAACGCCCACTGCTGTGATTGGCTGACATCTTTGCACTTGAAATACTGTAAGTATTACATGTGGAATCCTTTCGAATACTTTTACCATTTTACAATCATTTTTACTTTTATAGCTGTTGAGATTAATGAATCGTGAAAAGTGTTGATTATTGCATAATATTTTATACCTATTCCTATAACATGGAAAGTTGCAGTGATTAACATTGATCAGATGTCATTGCAACGCAATTTCTGCACTCTCGCGAAATGCTTTCACCATAACTAACAATGCAAACATGATGTAAACACAGTAAGAGATTCACTGTGTAGTGTAAGAGCGTCACTATAACGAGATTTTTGGCAAGTGTCAGTTTTAGCCATCATAAAGAGAGCGTTCTTTGAAGTAAAAATAGTAGGATTATTCTTTATGAATTTAAGCGGGGTCCTTGTTGATTCCAGAACAGCTGATTCCTGATCTTTGAGCAAAAGTTTTTGGGCAAAGCCAGTCTCGTATTGCATCTTGTTCTCTAAACAGTCGCTGGTAAAACGTACAGTACAAACATGCAAATCAGCACTGACGTGAAAATAAAAAAAATAAACTGAATCCATTTTTCTCTGACATTGGGATCCTTCAGCAGCTGATGCAAAGATGATGTTTTTCCACAGCCAGGAACAGCACAATGTCTGCGTGGCATCGCAATCTTGTTATTATCACAATCTTATCGTAAACAACTACTTTAGATTCACTCGCTGCTCATCGACTGAACACTAGTGGGCGGGGCCAACGATGCGATGATGTATAAGTAGGCATTGCAGGATGTAGTAATGATACAAAGACCTCTTATATGCCAAAAGACCAAGTAAAATTTGATTTCTCATGTCATGACCCCTTAAAAAGTATGAGAAACACTTGAGAAAAGTGTTACCCATTCTCCTCTATGAGTCCATCCAACCCACAAAGGTCATTATTTGGCAGATGCTTTTATCCAAAGCATTTTATATTGCATTCAGTTCATGCATTCCCTGGGAATCAAATCCATGACTGTTTGAGAATACTCTGTTTCCTTATGGAACACCCCCACAGAATGTGATATTTGAGTTTTACCACAAATCGTCCCCATCCCTCTGCCCACAGTATGAGCAGAGGCCTGTGTGTGATATTGAAAAGTTGCTTAGTGACAGAGTGGAGGAATAGAAGGGAACTCTGGGAAGCTTTCGTCACTGTGGCTGATGATTCACAATGAGATGGTGAGACCCAACACCTGTTTGCTCCAAACTTTCCTCTCTCATCTGTCACTCCCATGGGTACTAAGATTTCCTCATGGCTAGAGCCGAACTCTTCTGCCAGTCATCAATTAACACTTGAATTCCCATGATCAGATTGCAAATGGAGGTGTTATTTATCCCTGGCTGTGACTATTATAATTTCAAGGGGATATAACTAGGCTACAGAAAGCCATTACCATTCTATATTGCTAATGATAATGATTTATTTCACGTGCAACAAAACTGACATGAATAATGATTATTACACAATGTTATAGGAACTCTATAATAAAAAGCACCACTGACGGAACAAGCAGCTGACAGTTATTGTGAAGAGAAACACAAATATCTTTCCAAAACAATCCAGTAGAAAATTAAAATCATCCAAAATACATTACGATGCATATTTCAATCCGATTTAAACTTGAACTCAAGACAATGTTAATACAAGCTTGGCCAAATATAGCTTTAATATCATAAAGCAATCAGAGAGATATTAATTTCAGTGATACACTAACCGTTTAAGCATTTCTAGCTGATTGTTCCCACTGCGGACCAGAGAGAAACCCAACTTCATGGTGTTGATAGTTCGTACCATCAATACAACACGAGAATGTGAAGACAGAACTGTGGATGGCACCAGAAGTGCACAGGCCAGGCTGATTAGCACACGTACGCAGGGCTGGCAGTGCCACACACCTCAGCCTCTCTGCCCAGTGATAAGGCCTTGGATAAATCCAGCAACTGTCTAGATTACAGTATGAGAGGTACAGCTCAAGCTCTATAAGGTCAGCAGTGATCCTCCTGGACCATCACACTGGCTGTAAATCACCCAGCTCTGCCAGATCTGACCGGTCAAACAACAGTGTACAGCTAAAAAAGATGTGTTAATGTCAGGATGTGATGCACTTTTATAGTGCAGGGTTATTTGGCCCATAACACATCTCTATACAATGTGTATGTGCCCATTGTTTAATCCCAGTTCCCAAAACAAGATGAGCTCTTCTGAGAACATTAATCTTGTATGGTAGCAGAACAAATATTAAAAAACCTACAGCACACAAGAATGTCCTTGTTACATATGTTACATGTACTTACTGTAGTAATAACAGTAAATTATGCATAATTACATGTAGCTAACCCTATTCCTAACTCTATAGTAATTCAGTACTTAAATGTATTATTACACTATAACAAGGACACCTTAAAATAAAGTGTTTTTTTGTTTTTTTACATGTATTTGTTATAGTATACTCTAAAAAATGTGAGGTTAAAAACAACCCAAGTTGGGTTGAAAACCCAGCGTTTGGGTTAAATGTTTGACCAACCTGCTGGGCAGTTTTATTTAACTCAACTATTGTTTAAAAGTGACTATATGTCTGGCTTAAAATGAACCCAAAATAGGTTGAAAAATTAAAAATCAGACACATAATTACTAGAGGCAACAATAATAATCAAAAGGTGAACATTTATTAATAAGCAATTTAATAAATGTTTATTGTTTAATCATTATTAATTAAACTTTTTATCAAATGTTCATTTATTAAATATATTAGTAAACATTAATTTCCAACATACTTTGGGTTCATTTTAAGCAAGCAATACAGTCATTTTTACAGTCATTTTTACATAATAGTTGAGTTAAATAACTATTACTACCCAGCATGTTGGGTTTGTCCATTTTCAACCCAACTTGGATTGTTTTTAGATTTTTTAGACTGTACATAAAGTGCGATCACACCAACTATTTTGTCATTTTCTGACCTGCATGTAGCTACTTTTCTATGCTACACACTTCTATGCTAAGGAATATCACATATATCTTACAGGAAGTTCCCTTTTAAGGTTTTTTAGGGTTACTATGGAACATGCAGTGAAATAACATCTAAAATGCCATCTAAAACCACCTGAAAGTAATCAACTCAGATGTCCAACCAGCACCAACAGTGCAAACTTTGTCCATTTCCATTTGAATGATTTATACATGACAATATTTTTATCCAATTTTGCTGTCTATTTTTGTGAAAATTCACTTTTAATGAATTCATTTATGATAACTGATGTTTTAAACTCATGCAGTCATCATGCAATATGTGTCCTGAACCATCTGTTGTTGGGCTCAGGTTTGCCTCTTTGGCAACTGTATTATCTTTTATTTTGGAACATAATGTTGCTGTTCATAAGAGGTCTCCGACACATGAAATGGACCCCTGTAGAGGCTTGGTGTAAGAGTCCACTGGTGTCCAGCAACAATATCCAAACAGTGACTTTACACCCTTCCACAGCTTACAACTCCTTAACAGAAGACCTTGATGCATTTGACATACACAGCATAACATTATTAGTGTCGTAGTTTTTCCCATTGACCTCAGGGTCCTGAAAAGTACCGCACTGTCTGGAGTCAATGCAAATTAAATTAGGAAAGGTTTAGTTGCTCATTACATTCCTTTTTTTTTTTTGTCATGAAACTTTATAGTGTCATGAGACATTCGAAAGAAACACATTTAGGCTTATGGATTTTTTTTTTTTTTTTTTTTTTTTCATGTTCAGTGTCCGTTTTTTTAACTTAAAATAGTAAAGATATCAGCATAGACGATTTACCATGTAACTTCATTATAGTGATTTTGATAAGATATAGGATTTCTTTTGGAACAAACCAAATTAATATCACCCCAAGAACCACTGGTTACTCGTTAAAAACTAATTAAAAAGGTCAATGGAACTCTGTGTTTTTCCATGCAAGCCCTAGTTTTTCTGTTTTCAGTCCACACAATCTCATATTTGGATTTATTTTCCTGGAAGATCTATTCTTTCAAAATGATGTGTTTATTGAATGTTAATTTAATAATTTATTAAGTTAAGTTAATTAAGTTAATTTATCTTAATTTATGTCAGTACAGTATAAATACATGAAGAGTTTTGGGAGGAGAGTGCTTGGATGTCTGCAAATAATTTAAGAAAACAAATTATTTATAACATTATATTTTTAGGACTGACAAAGTAAAATATTACAGCTTTATTTTAACAGTAAGAAAAAACTATTTTTATTTTAAAGGTTTATAGAAACATGGAAACATGTTTAATAAGTCTGAGAATGAATAATATATAACCCGAATTCCAGAAATGTTGGGACATTTTTTAAATTTGAATAAAATGAAAACTAAAAGACTTTCAAATTACATGAGCCAGTATTTTATTCACAATAGAACATAGATAACATAACAAATGTTTAAAGGGAGAAATTTCACAATTTTATGCACAAAATGAGCTCATTCCAAATTTGATGCTTGTTACAGGTCTCAAAATAGTTGGGACGGGGGCATGTTTACCATGGTGTAGCATCTCCTCTTCTTTTCAAAACAGTGTGAAGACATCTGGGCATCGAGGTTATGATTTTCTGGAGTTTTGGTGTTGACATTTGGTCCCATTCTTGCCTGATATAGGTGTCCAGCTGCTGAAGAGTTCATGGTCATCTTTGACGTAATTTTCTCTATAGGTGAAAGATCTGGACTGCAGGCAGGCCAATTCAGCCGTGCTGTTGTAATAGCTGCAGTATGTGGTTTTGCATTGTCCTGCTAAAATACACAAGGCCTTCCCTGAAATAGACGTCGTCTGGAGGGGAGCATATGTTGCTCTAAAACCTTTAACCTTTTACCTTTCGGCATTCATAGTGCCTTCCAAAACATGCAAGCTGCCCATACCTTACGCACTTATGCACCCCCATACCATCAGAGATGCTGGCTTTTGAGCTGAATGCTGATACCACGCTGGAAGGTCTCCCTTCTCTTTAGCCTGGAGGACACGGCGTCCGTGATTTCCAACAAGAATGTCAATTTTGGACTCGTCTGATCATAGAACACTTTTCCACTTTGAAACAGTCCATTTTAAATGAGCCTTGGCCCACAGGACACGACGGCACTTCTGGACCATGTTCACACATGGCTTCCTTTTTGCATGATATAGCTTTAGTTGGCATCTGCAGATGGCACGGCGGATTGTGTTTACCGACAGTGGTTTCTGGAAGTATTCCTTGGCCCATTTAGTAATGTCATTGACACAATCATGCTGATGAGTGATGCAGTGTCATCTGAGGGCGTATTCCACAATAATTCACCAGAATAATTCTCCAGAAAGTATTCCACAATCTTTTTACGCACTCTTTCACAGATTGGAGAGCCTATGCCCATCTTTACTTCTGAGAGACTCTGCCTCTTTAAGACATCCCTTTTATAGCTAATCATGTTACAGACCTGATATCAACTTAATTAGTTGCTAGATGTTCTCCCAGCTGAATCTTTTCAAAATTTCTTGCTTTTTCAGCCATTTGTTGCCCCTGTGCCAACTTTTTTGAGACCTGTAGCAGGCATCAAATTTGAAATGAGCTCATTTAGTGGATAAAAGTGTAAAATTTCTCCCTTTAAACATTTTTTATGTTATCTACGTTCTATTGTGAATAAAATATTGGCTCATGTGATTTGAAAGTCTTTTAGTTTTCATTTTCGGGAATTCGGGTTGTAATAAGATACAACATATTTAAAGATAACGTTATTAAATTGCTTTTGGCTTCAGTATAATGACAATATAAAAGGCAATTATTGAATTTCAGAACAGCTGTGTTTTTCTCATGTAGTATAAATGCGTCTTTATTAGGGGTGTAATGATACACAGAAGTCACGGTTCGGTACGTACCTTGGTTTTTGGGTCACGGTTCGCTACAATAGGAAAAATGGTCAAACTTTAGTTTAGGGTCCAGTTCTCACTGACTACTAACTATGACTTTTGCCTCAATAAACATCTAATTACTGCTTATTAATAGTTAGTAAGGTAGTTGTTAGGTTTAGGTATGAGGTAGGATGAAGGGATGTAGAATATGGTCATGCAGAATAAGGCATTAATATCTGCTTTATAAGTACTAATAAACAGCCAATATCCTAGTAATTTGCATGCTAATAAGCAACTAGTTAATAGTGAGAATTGGACCCTAAACTAAAGTGTTACTGGTCAAAGGACAAATCCATAATGCTAGGTTTCTTTTAATTTATTTTAAACAGACAGTCTGAACAACGCAAATGCAGTCCTAAATGATGGTACATACATTCTCGTACAGCTTTCTTTATCTTTAACCCCTTACGGTTTGACATATGATCTCAGATAAATGTCTACTTCCAGTTAAGTCGTATGTGCTTGGTATTCACTGACCTGATCTTCTAACCCATGATGTAATTTGAAAGTGCACATTCTGTCCCTTCATTTAAAATATAGATGTGTACTACAAAGATGTTAACTTAGTAATAAAATTACATTAACCAGTTCCTTGCTGTTCTGTGTGTTCATATTGAATTATTTGGGGGTGGACCACACTTATACTGACTTTAACAGAGACATCATGGACTACTTAAACAGCTGTGCTTAATTATTGACAAGGGCACATGACAGAGGGCAGAAACTTAGTTTAAGTGACTTCTTTACTAAAAAGTAAAAGGTCAAAACTACATGAAGCATGTGAAAAAAAAATGTTTAAGAAGGATTCCTATGTTGAATGCAAGGTCAATGATGAAAGACTTTCATTTGAACTGAAACTCATTTGTTGTTGTGTTAAAAGTCACCAGAGTATTAACCAATTTTGCTCAAATTCAGAATTCAAATTAAGTGACCCTAATTGATCCTCTACATTTAAATCTGTGCCCATGACTTGTTAGATCTTTTGCTAAGTTGATGTACAAAGACATCTTGTGTTTGTTACTTGTGCATATTATCCTAAGTGTTTTTAATTTAAAAATATATCTGTTTAAGATACTCATTGCTTTTGTAGTTAATTGCATCTTTAACCAAGCTTTTGAAGTTCACCCAGGTCTTAATTCACAAACAAATCCCTGCTGACACCCGTTATACAATTACTCCATCAGAGGGTCTTACTCTTTTCACCCTAAACAACACTTATTACGCACTTGCATGAATAAAAGTCTTTCGAGGATCTGTGTTTCTTCTTGTTGCCACAGAATAGATGGTCCATTGTGTTTTGGATAAATATTTAATTTTAGAATAGAAAATGATAAAGTAAACTAGAACAAATTAAGAGACTGTGAATGAAAAATCAATCAATCAATCAATCAATCATCAATCAGTGAGTCAGTCAATGTTTATTTGTAGAGCACATTTATACACAACTGAGGTCTATCAAAGTGCTGTAAAATGAATAAAAACTAAATAAACAAGCAATAGGCAATCAATAATACAAGAGAAACCCAAAATAACATACTTAAAATGAAATGTTAAAAGCCAGGGAGAATAAACATGTCTTAAGATAGTATGTAAAGGGGTCATGAATTGAGAAATCAGTTTTTACTTCAGCTTTTGATATATAACAGGTTATCATACTATAAGAATATCCTGTAAGTTTTAGAACTGAAAACTTCCTTGTTTGTCCAAAAACAGCTTTTATTGACACCAGGTCCATCGAACGACTTGTCCTGGGATGTGCCTATCTATCACAAATAGGTGAAACCCCGCCTCCACAGAAGAAATCAATGCCTACTTCATCATTGTAACGTTAGCCCCGCCCACTGGTGTGTTAGTGAGATGAGGAGGAGAGAAAAGCGATACAGGACTAAAATAACATTACCTTTCAAAGGATCCTAACGCTAGGAATATTGTTATTTATTTTCAATAATGTGAATGTCTCAGTTGAGCTCTATTTATTTGTATTCGGTACATTTCACTGTGGATTCTTTGGTAAATCAATTGCATTTCGGCGCTGGCTTTGCAAACAAACTTTTAAGATATGGACTCGACAGTAATGCAACAACATGTAAGTAACTGTGTTCATTCCTAATGCCTGATCTGATATTAATGATTCATGTACAGTCAGATGTTCTTTGTCTATGTGTCAGTAAATCAAACCAATGACTAAACGCTCAACTTTACATTGTTTCTCTTAGTAGGATAAAAATAATCTGTTATTTAAACGGTGATTAAATCATTTATAGTAAGCGATCAAAGAACGCTCCCTTTGCAATCACTAGAGCTGTCAATCATATAGCACGAGTTTATCAGTGACTAAGTTCTGGATTTGCACCAAAACTCCTGTTTTATTCAACGAATCTCTTAGTTACATCGTGTTTGCACTGTTAGTTATGATGAAAGCATTCGTTAGTGTGCAGAAAAAGCAGAAATCACTGCTTTCACTCGCTCAATAATATGTCTGTGATCGGCTACAATGTTCATCACTGCAACCTTTCATGCCACGATCTAAATATAATGCCATAGATCTAAATGTAATGCTATAATCAACACTTATTACAATTAGTAAACCTTGAGAGCTCTAATAGTGAAAAACATGCTAAGAGTTTTCGAGAGTAATATTTAGCTATTTCATATGCAAAGATGTCAGCCAATCACAGCAGTGGGCGTTTACACTGAAGTCTCACAGCAGACACGCCCCTTAAAACAGAGCGTTCAAATCAGAGGGCTAAAATCAGGGTAGGAAAAATGCCTTTAATTTCTAAATTATGACAATTTTTGATGTAAAAAGCATACTGACACTATAAGTGCACCTCAGGAAACATTATAAAACAATAAAACAACGCAGTTCATGACCCCTTTAAAAGCAGTGATGGATGGGCCATAATGTAAAGAGGAAGGCTATTCCAATGTTTCATTCCAGCGGTAGAGAAAGCACAATTGCCTCTTTTTAAGTTTAACTCTAGGGACAGTGAGTAGGCCAAGGTCACATGACCAAAAGTAACATATTGGCTCACTTGTTGCCTCGCTGCTTTATCAGACAATGAGTTTGTAGGCAGCATTTGCGTATGAAGGCACCTCATGAAACTGATTTTGGACAGACTTCTGAGGGAGCGTAACAGTTACTGCAAAATAGAGTGAGCTTTGTTGATAACTAAACAAATATTTAATTACTACTACTTTCTTGGTAGAAAATTACATCATAAGTGTAAAACAATGGTCAAAAACATACATTTACACACAAACTGACCACCAACCGCAAGATGCTATCTTTATTTTTTAGATCAACTGTCACAGAATGGAAGGCACAGGATTGTGGGAAATCAAAAGCAGTGAAGGATTTGTCTATGCTGCCTTCAAAAATCAATCAGATGAAGGTATCTCAGGAGACACAAAATGAAGCTAACTTTGGATGTGCCTTGATGCTTTTCAGCATTTTTAAGATTTCAGATGCAGCCATTGAATTAAATATGAAATTTTGTTTAGTATTTTCCTGTAAAATATACTCCAAAAATCTATATTTACGACAAAAATCTTACAGTGATTGTTGGGATGTTTTGGAACATGGCGACTTGTTATCATTAATGGAAGCATGAATTCCGACAATATACAAGACAAATCTTAAAGAGAATGCCCTGTCATACTGGAGCTATATTTGGGTGATGCAGCAGGACAGTGATCCAAAACACAGAAGCAATTCCTCATCTGAATGGCTTAAAAGAAACAAAACTGAATGTTTTGGAGAGGCCTGGAGATGAGGTGCCAAGATCCTGAAAGAGCATTTCAGATTTATCACAATCTCTCAGGCAGTTCTGCAAAGAAAAACGGGTTAAAGTTACTTCAGAAACAGAAGCAAAGCTCATTTCATATTACAGTGTTTAGTTGCAGTTATTCCCGCTGTCCAACTGGTTTAAGGGGCATTTACTTGTTCACAGGGGTGATATGATTTGCACTGAAAGAAGAAAATAAAAGATAAAAATGCTGCATTGTGTCATTACTAAAGTTCCCTTCATGCAATATTGTATTTTGCTTGATAATATACAACTAGTTCTCAAAAACAGTGAATAACATGCAAGATTTAATATCAAATACTTTTCATGGCACCGTATCTGCTGCATGTGGTCTCACGAAACCTTAGTTCTTGGGACAATCTTGTTCTTCTCACTTCTCTCCTCAAATAGCCCAAATCTATTTGACCAATTAATCCCATTTGCATTCCAAGAATGAATGCCTGTCTCTGAGCCTTTACTCCAGTTACGTCACAGAGACTCACTCAACTGCATGTGAAAGCTTAAAAATTGTGAAATCTAATTCGATACTAAACTAAATTCTTTCCCAAAATTACAACATTGGATTTTCACAGAACTTGGGATGATTTTTTTGAAAACATGGGAGGAGTGAAAACCTGTTGCCAAGTATGTAAGTGTTTGATGCTGTCTTGAGTCTGTTCTAACTCAATAGTGACTCAAATGGAAGCAGATCTTGCGTTGGAAAAGTTAGGTAGGTCTGCATGCACAATAATATTGATTGCAAAGTGAATATCCCACTGCATACTGAAAACCCCAGACGTTAACTGTAACTTTATACTGTACTCAAGCTATAAGAGACTTGTGCAGCATCGTGTTGATAGAAATGTGTCTCCTCCTGGTGGCTAAATTGTGAACAGCTGTTTGCTGCTGACCACGTCAAATTTGTGCGCCGCTTATGTCACAGCTGCCGCATGTTGTTGTTGAATCAGCACCGGCGAGGGTTTTTAACCAATAACTGATTTAAAATGACGGTGTTTCACGACGAGGTTGAAATAGAAGATTTTGAGTATGATGAAGAAACAGAAACATATTATTTTCCTTGTCCATGTGGTGACAGATTCGCGATAACGAAGGCAAGTTGTTCTAACAGGCATTACTTGACTAATCATTTCCAGATTCATCTATTTTCACTTTTATATAAATATGTGTGTACATTTATATATGATTTATGAAGAGTTGTATTTGAATCTGTAATCGAAGAACTACAAGACATTAGCTAAAAGACCATTAACCAAAACTCAAGAGTGTGAGAGTTTAACTAGTGGCAAATTTCTATAGGTGAACTGAAAAATACCCACTGTTTTGTTAAGATGAAACTTCTTCTGTTTTTTTAGGAGGATCTTGAGAATGGTGAAGATGTGGCCACCTGTCCGAGCTGTTCACTAATAGTTAAAGTAATCTATGATAAGGTAAGATGTTTAGTATGTTTTTTATATTTGTGTATAGCCAACTTGGCTTGGTCATTGATTTTTTTTTTTTTTTTTTGTTCTGCACTGCAAACAAACAAACAAATAAAATAGCGATAATTTAATAAACAATCATATCAGAGTCCTCTCGTTTGAGAGCTTTGGCTATTTAAAAAAAAAAAAAAAAATCAGCTAAAAAATTTAAATAAATAAAAATTGTTTTATAAAACTGAAGTGAGGTGTCCTACATTTTTTCTTGTTTGAGAAGCAGTTTCACTCAGATATACGTCACAGTAGGGAATAAAAGTCTATAGCATATATATATATATATATATATATATATATATATATATATATATATATATATTTCCTGCTGACTTAAAAAAAAAAAAGGCCTCCTTATAGTATCCGTTCAACTATTTTGAGTTTTTTAAACTCCATTAAGTGACCACTTAATGCCCCCTGATAACATTTGACCTCAATTTGAACACTTGACCTCAGAAGCAGCCTTGATTAGGGTTTTAAACGGGACTCTGGAAACTTGGCAATCCTTGTTTTTAGATCTGAGTGCTGCTTGTGACACCATTGATCATGAGATTCTACCCGACCGAATTCAGACTTGGGTCGGTCTATCATGTCCTGTCTTAGACTGGTTCAGATCCTACTTAAGCAACAGGGAATACTATGTTACACTGGGTACCTACACCTCAATGCGTTACGTCATTTCTTGTGGTGTTCCTCAAGGCTCAATTTTGGGTCCTCTATTATTTAACCTACACATGCTTCCTTTAGCTGGTGTAATTAACCAGTACAAAATTTCATTTCACAAGTACGCAGATGACGCTCAACGCTATCTTTCACCTGCACCAGATGCCCACAATTCAATTTCCACACTTCTGGACTGCATAAAATTTTGGATGTCCCAGAACAGCTAAACAAAGAACTTAGAAATCATGTTTGACAGTGACCTCATTTAAAAAAAAAAAAAAACATATTAGCATTGTTACTAAAACGGCATATTATCACCTCAGAAACATCTCCAGAGTATGTGACATGCTCTCCCCTTCTGACAATGAGAAACTTGTTCATGCATTTGTTACGTCTAGTCTTGACTACTGCAATAGTGTTTTTGCTGGGTTACCAAAGAGCTCTATTAAACACTTACAAAGAGTTTAGAGTGCAGCTGCACGAATGCTAACTCGCTCTAAAACTAGAAATCACATTACTCCAACTCTCAGATCCCTTCACTGGCTGCCTTTATCATTCAGAATTGAATTAAAGATCCTCTTGTTAGTTTTTAAATGTCTTCATGGAACTGCCCCAATAAACCTTTCTAATTTGTTGAATAAATATACTCCAGCAAGACTGCGCCAAACATCAAATAGTAATTTGTCGTTTTTTTTTTTTTTTTTTTTTCTTCTTTTGTGTATTTCTATTCTGTAAAGCACTTTGTAAACCCTGTTTTAAAAAGGTGCTATATAAATAAAGCTTTATTTACTTACTAATTGTTTTAAAGTCACCATGAAATGGAAGTTGTGATAGTCTTTTCTTAGTGTTTTCTCCCGTTGTGACATATATCCGAGTGAAACTGCTTTTCAACTGCGGGACTTGATATTGTCCATTGGGAATTAAAGGGTTAGTTCACCCAAAAATGAAAAATTCTGTAATTAATTACTCCCCCTCATGTCGTTCCACACCCGTAAGACCTTCGTTCATCTTCAGAACACAAATTAAGATATTTTTGATAAAATCCAATGGCTCAGTGAGGCCTGCATTGAGAGCAAGATAATTAACACTCGAAAGCTACTAAAAAACGTACTTAAAACAGTTCATGTGACTACAGTGGTTCAACCTTAATGTTATGAAGTGATGAGAATACTTTTTGTGCACCAAAAAAATAAAATAACAACTTTATTCAACAATATCTAGTGATGGGCGATTTCAAAACACTGCTTCATGAAGCTTCGAAGCTTAACTAATCTTTTGTTTTGAATCAGTGGTTCAGAGCGTGTATCAAACTGCCAAAGTCGCGTGAACCTTTGAAATTTCAAAACGTTTCGAAACACTTATGACGTAACAAAGCCTCGTTTACTGAAATCACGTGACAGGTTGCCCCGCCCTCACGGCAGTAAACACGTCATCAGAGAAGAGATGTTGCTGGAAGTAAGAGTTATTTTGATTAAAGATTACGAGGGTACGTTAATTTAAATAAACCATTTAATCATTTATAATAAGTATTAAAATAAATAATAAATCATTTATAATAAATACTGCAATATTCCATAAAATATGAATTGTCAATTATGATTTCATGAGAAATGTTTTTCAAAATCATGTTAATTTAAAATCTTGTGTTTTTGTTGTAGGAGCAGTTCATGTGTGGAGAAGTAATTGAAGCACCAAGAACATCAGAAAACAAACTAGAGCTGGCCCAGAGCTGAGATATCAACATGGACTTAATACACACATCTGTCACATCTGTTACTTACTACATATGCAGATCTTTTGTGAGGAAACTGACTGGATCTCATTAACTGATACGTTTTGCGCCCAGATTTTGCACATGAAGTACTATTCTGTTAAAGCTATTTATTTTATTTTTTTTTTTAAAAACCTTTTTAAAATATGCTCTATTCTTGTTTGAAAATAAAATTTTCACGATTTGAACAAATACTGTAATACTGAATGAATTAATTTATCTCTTTGTTTGGTTCTACTGTATGTAATTTGGTGATCTTCCTGAAATGCCACTTGCTGCTCCATTTCAACTCATTTTTAAACTATTTTTCACTATTTTATACATGTTTTGCCAGGTCTGTCTTTTTTTTAGCATTTTCAGAGAAAATGCATGTCTTACCGCACATTGAATATTCAGCAAGAATTAACGCAATGATGGTAACTTCAAGGGATGAACAAAACAAGTCTAATAATTGATATAAAGACTTGATCATACACTCCTAGAAGACAAGGTTCTGTAAAGAAAGGGTTCTGTCAGGCGCTTCATTTATAGATCCTTTTTATGGGTTCCCATCATGGGATCATTTTATGGATTTAGTTTTAATTTAATTTTAATTTAATTAATTTTGTGTTTTATTTAAATTTTATGAATTAAACAGTTTGTAAACACTTTTACAAGTAGAAAAAAAAATCTTAAATAACTAATTAAACATGAAAGTATTATGCAATCATTTGACATTTCTCCTTATATAGAACCATTTTGGCAAAAAAAGTTCTTTAAAATTGAGTCAAGAACCTTAACTTTTTTCTAATGGTGTGTAATGTTAAAACATAAATCTACAACATGTCATGATGAGCTGCATGACCTCTGAAGCAAATTCTACAATGTGTTTTTCTTGGTATTATTTTTGGACACCAGAGGGTGCTGTTTGTTCAACAACAAAGATAAAACGTACAGAAGAAGTCCCTGTTTAACTGTAGGGTAGGAAAAACATCAGATATAGAATTTGGATGAATTTCTTTGTAATTTAACCCTGAAGTGGCTCAAGGACATAAGACATGACCCTGATGTCAGTCCGAATTAAAATCTGTTCTTCTGTTCAAACATTGAGGAGCAAACCAAATATCAACCAACAGTAAGCAAAACTAAAATACATAAATTCCTCAACTTAAAGCTATCATTGCTGTAAAAAGTTTCTCTAAAGATGTAAATGTTCTTAGGCAGCGCATTTTGATTTTTACCAAGTAATTTCTAAAATAATGTTAGATTGAGATCAATTTTGAATCTCATCTGCTTTGAAATAAAAAGAGGAATATAGGGACATATGACTATAGTTTGAAAGCACGATTTCTGCAATTTCATTCTAAACATTAACACTTAAAGAAAATGACCAGAATCAGGGTTGAATATTTAGCCTGATTAAGAGCTCATAGTGAAAATGGTTTGCAGTTACACTAAAAAATGCATAAATTTAAGATACTTGATTAGCTATAAACAATTTTTTGCATACATTTGGATTACATACTGTATGTATGTAACTACTCAACTTTAATTTATGCATAAATTAAAGTTCTGCACTTAAAAAAGCATGTCATACTAACTATTTGCATCTATTTGATATTTAAAAAAAAAAAAAAAAGCGATAAAATAAGCGATTTATAAGCAATTAAAATACATAAATCTTACATTTAGGCCTAAATATTTTTTGTGTGTGACTGTGTGTTTATTATAACTTTCTTAACACGGTTGAATGGTTGAGATTTGTGAACGCAACTGTTCATTTTGTAGCTTTATTTCTTTGAAAAAGTAACGAGACACCAATTTGCATCTGAAAGTGTCTACTCTTTCAGAAAGTTTTAAATAGAAACTCTCAAAAGTAACTACTGAAAGTCTAAGACACTGTAAGATGTGTGTGTGTCTTTTGCATGACAGAGCCAACCCTGGAACAATGCCATGAATTAATCCTTTTAGTGATTCCATTCGGTATATTCACAAATCATAATTTGGCTTTCATTGATTTCCTGTCATCTAAATTATGTTATTTGGCTTGTCAGCAGCCAGCTGTGTGTGTGTATGAGTGTGTGTGAGAGAGACAGACAGCAGTTCTCTGTCCTTCAGATGATATTGAAAGGCCCATCTCTCTGATGACTGTGAGCAGCAGCAGGAACACTGCACTCAGTCAATAGCATTTCAACTCACTTTGCTGATCAGAGCCTGGATATGGGCTGCCACACACACACACACACGCACACGCACACACACTCCCCTCAGAGAGAATTTGTGCACAAAAAGAGTCAAAGTCAATGATGATCACCAACAACATGAAATAAAGTGCATGCATATTAGCAAACACTATTTCCATTAATCATGTGATCTCTTTCTCACAAGCAGTTTCTGGGATATTTCTGTGCCCTCCAGAAGCTTGCATTCTGCAAGTGAATGGTTCCTTGTGGTGCATCCCAAAATCACTTTCACAGACCTTTACCTGGACTGTTTCCTGCTGTGGAATGGCCTGACTCAACCCGAGTCTTTAGACACATCATTTTCACCATCACTTGAACCATTATAGCCTACTAACACCTCCAATTATATTCTATTTCTATTCTATCTAGTTTATATATATATATATATATATATATATATATATATATAAAAGCATATACTGTGCAATAACTAGGACTTGTCAAAAGTTTTTTTTTTTTAATTTAATCTACTTCAGACGTTGCTATCAAAGGCACACAGAAACATTGAATCAGCTTTGAGATTTAAACCAATAGATCTTTACCTTTACTGCAATAAATCAGATTTATTAAGTATTTTGAATGTTGTGACAATATTGTGTGTGTAAAAAGTATGAAGGTAAAAAGAACAATGAAATTTAAAACAAGTCCTGAAACAATGTAGTTTTGGTTTCGAGTTTCCAATATCATTTTAGGAAAATGAAGCCTCATTTGAATTTTGCCATTGAAATGTATGTGAACAAACATCATCAAATGTCAAGAATAATCATGAATGCACTACTGTGAACTGAATTGAATGGAAAAATTGTTTAAAAATCCCAAAATATTTAGCCAAATACAGTAAGAGAGAGAAAAACACAATGTATAATGTGAATTTATGTTGAATAGTTCAGAATCTCCTAATGATATTTGTGACCCTGGACCACAAAACCAGTCATAAGTCGCACGGGTATATTTGTAGCAATAGCCATATGAATGGCATATCAAAATTATCAATTTTTCTTTTACGCCAAAAATCATTAGGATATTAAGTAAAGATCATGTTCCATGAAGAGATTTTGTAAATTTCCTACCATAAATATATCAAAAATGTATTTTTGCGAGTGGATATGCATTGCTAAAGACTTCATTTGGACAACTTTAAAGGCGATTTTCTCAATATTTAGATTTTTTTGCACCCTCAGATTCCAGATTTTCAAATAGTTGCATCTTCACCACATATCAACAAATCATATATCAATGGAAAACTTATTTATTCAGCTTTCAGATGATGTATAAATCTCAATTTCAAAAAATTGACCCTTATGACTGGTTTTGTGGTCCAGGGTCTCTCTCTCTCTCACTCACACACACACACACACACTTTTTTTTTTTTTTTTTCCTTTGAGAGAGTCTAGGTTGGATCCCACTGAGTTTTTAGTACACAGAAACACATTGCAAACAATTAAGTTGACAATGCATGTGAATCTTGTATCCTCTCTTTCGCTCTTGAATCACGAGCAGTGCTCGCCCTGGGCAGTCCAGCCCTGGCAGCGGTGACGTCATCGAGCGCTAGGTTGAGCAGCAGCAGAGCCAGAGAGAGAAAGCGCGAGAACGCTGCGGCGGAGTTCCTATAGGGCCTGTGAACGAAGGACTAGGAGGACAACGAAAATCACTCTGAACGGGATTTCCATCGCCCTCTTCTGCATGCACCCACACCGAAAGGCCGCTTCCAGCCGCATCCCTTCGTTTCCCCCCGGTCTGTCCAGAGGCAACCTGTAAAGGTAAAGAACGACGAGCGCGTAAAGTTGGAGCGTGAGCGTGTTTGGCAGCTTCACGGGAGGTGTATTCGGTGTTTCGTGGCTCACTGCAATAGAGGGTGAGAGGGAAAAGTCTTGCTGAAAGCGAAAGCCTTATTTAATTCGCTTGTAACCCCACATAAGACTCTTAAAGTCACACACAGTGATTCTGTCTTCTGAATTTGCCGCTGGTTAAATGCTGAATGAAGCTTTTGTGTCCAAGCCAGTACAATAGAAGCGAGGTCAATAAGAATCGAGTCTTCGAATCTTTCCCCGCGAATCAGAGCTGTTTTGGTGGTACCGCAACCAGTTGACTTTGTGCGCTATTGTTTGTTTTTCTGCAATATCACATCGCAGAGCACATGTTTTACTTGTCTTTCTTTTTGTCATCGTAATATATGAGATAATCTTGCAAAGAAACAATCGTGGAATGGTGCAGTTGTGATGTTTTTGGATCACTACTGGGAGGCAATACCTGTGGGTCCTACAATTGTTAAAAAGTGTATATTTCTTCGGAAGTGTATTTCTTTTCTCTCTTTTTTTTTGTCATTTTAATATGTTTTTTATTTTTTTTATAGAGTACATTTGAACAGATACTTATAGCAATTATTATTAAGTGACCAATATTATGCAGATCTATTATTATGGTATATATATATATATATATATAAAGAAACATGCATTATTATAAATATTTCATAATATGTTGGGTTAACCTGTTTAGTTGCAAAGATCGCTAAAATTCCTGAAACTGTTGCTTACATGCTTTGCTCAGTACAAACTATTGCCATTAAATTATGTAATTAGTCTTAAAGGATTAGTTCACTTTTAAAATTTCAAAATTAAAATTTCCTGATAATTTACTCACCCCCAACATGTTTGTCTTTCTTTCTTCAGTCGAAAAGAAATTATGGTTTTTGAGGAAAACATTCTGGGATTTTTCTCCATATAGTGGACTTCACTGGGGTTCAACGGGTTGAAGGTCCGAATGTCAGTTTCAGTGCAGCTTCAAAGAGCTCTACATGATCCCAGACGAGGAATAAGGGTCTTATCTAATGAAACAATCAGCCATTTTCTAAAATAAATGAAAAATGTATATAGTTTTTAACCACAAATGCTCATCTTGCACTGCCCTGCTATGCGCCACGCATTACATCTTGGATGGCATGGGGGTGAGTAAATTATCAGGAAATTTTAATTCTGAAGTGAACTAATCCTTTAAAAAACCATATCATTAAATAGAAAGTCTCAAGCTCATCTAAAAATAATTATTGCTTTATAAGGGATAGTTCATCCAAAAATAAAAATCATCATCATACTCGCTCTCATTCCAAACTTGTATGCATTTTAAACATAAAAGATTAAAAAGATGATATTTCGAGTAACATTTGCGCCCAAACATCTTTGGACCCCATTGACTTTGATTTTATGGATAAAAAATTATCTTCTGTTGTGTTAAACAAAAGTAAGAAAGCAATGCCGGTCTGGTGAATAAATGATTATTATTCTTATTTTGGGGTGATTTATCCCTTGAATGGCAGTCAAATAATTTATGCAAGCAACACAATAAAATATTAAAATAATTGGCCTTTCTTCCCGTTGAACATACAATAGTGCTAATGCTGTTGCTTGGTGCTGTTGTTGTTTAGGGATCCACCAGATGGAATTGATCTTTAGACCCGACAGTTGAAGTTGAAAAGTTTGAATATTGAATTACTATATCGGTCGATGTCCTCTCTTAAGCGTCTGTTACTCCGCCTCTACCTTCCTGTGATATTTCTGTGGAAGGGAGCATCCCTGGCTCTCTCTGAAGCATTCTAGACAGTGTGCATGCCAGAGATAACGCAATTGGACCGTTTCTCTAAATCCTGTAGCGCTCTGTTTGCTACGAACAGGGCAAGCATAATGAACAGGCACCATTTCCCTTGGTATTTTCATTCATGGACTGCAGTCGATAGTGGAAATCCGGTTGGTCATACATGCATTAAGTACGTCAATATCATAAGATGAGTGTGCTAAATTGGTCAACTACAGCTTATTAGAGGATATGAGATTTACTCTCTCTTACTCAGTGTCATCAGGGTCGGATGCCGTTCAGCCTTCTCTAAGTCTTCCCCTTCACAGATGAGACTGAAGCTCTAAATTTGTTTGTAAATGTAAAAATGTCATAGTTTGATGCGCTTGTCATGTTTTGGGGAAATAGTATGCTGTATGGTCCATCTCTTGTCAGTTTTGGATTTTAACACAGCACATTATCACTCCAAGTGAATTAGCTGTGGCTCTTAGCAGAATCTTTTACAATGGCACATTAACCCTGTAAAGCCTGCCATTAAATAAGTCAGAAACGTCTATTTGTTTTTTTTTAACTCCTTTGCATATGTTTTGTTGAGTATCATATTTATTACATAAGGCTTTTATGGCACATATGATAAATGGAGCTCATATTTGAAGAGGAAAAAAACACCTCAGTTTTATCCAGAGGCCCAAACTATGAGTAAAAATACACAATTTGATGCAGTTGCTGATATTTATGCCCAAAATGTAAGATGAAATTCTGATAGCTTGTAGCTATCAGATGTAAATCAATGAGATCTTTATGACAGTATAGACCTTATGCGGCAGAGCAACAAGCGTGCAGCCATCTGTAGAAGTTTGTGTTCGAACTTCCGTATTGTATTGTACTCTATTATTGTAGAGTTAATGAAAGTTATTATGATCATTGTAATGTCTGAAGCAGATGTCTAAACAAATGTCGGTGACGAGGAAGGTTTTAAAATGACTGGTTTATTTATAAATCCATAAGATCTTACCTTCATGCTGTGGAAATACAAACCGGAAGACGGAACACAACTAGCGCAGCGCTGAAAAGGGGCGGGGCTACATGAGATCTATAGAGGGTATGCATGTGATGTCACTGTCGGCCGGAGTGACTGCGGCTCCGCCCACTGAGTGGCTAAAAGACCGAGTGGCAGCATTGGTTTTCAGCGTGAATGCCGCAAAAAACACAAAACACATTAAAAATGGAAAAGAGCTTTGCGATTGACTGTACAAATAGATTTGATAAGAAATATGAGGTACATTTTTGCAGACTGCCGAAAGCTACTGAAAAGAGAAGCAGATTCACAGAAACAACAGCGAAACGTGGATTTGCAGTTATCATTTTGTTAATATGTTGAATTTTGGGGTAAAATCATACCCTATATATTATATTGACAACTCATCGATTAAATATTTACCATCTTATATTCTGCATAATTGGGTGTTTTTAAATAAACAATGACAAAAACTGTCCAAGTTTTAGGACTGGATGATACATATATAACATTAGGTGATCACCCGGATTTAGACCTACCTATGTTGTATTTAAATAAAGCGTTCACAGGCAAATTTGCTTCATGTATATCCCCGGCGTCGAAATCAAGCTCATAAATGTCTGGAAACACGATTCCTGGCTGCATGTCAATATCCATGGATTACTGGATCTTTGGTAAGTTGTAACAGGAACACTATCGAGTCCAACCTTTAATTTAATCGTTTGTTTTACTCACATTTTCGTAGTTTCCCCTATTAAATCCAGTCATGCAGTCCGGCTGAGGGGGTGTGTTCTGGCGGGAAAGTGACGTCAATGCATACCCCCTCTAGCAGACTGCATACATAAATGCATATAAATATCAGTTGTCACTATATGTCTCTCAGTTATAGGCCTATGTCTTATAAGATGATATTTAAATACTTAGTTTTATGATCAAATTTGTAGTTTTTATTGTGGGGGGCAAAACATATAATGATGTGAGATGTTTAAATAAACATAAAAATTTAAACATAAATTTTTGATTCTCACATTTTAATGTGGGGACAATTTATAATTAAAGGCCTTTACTTGCTTAAAAAGTATAAACTATCAATCTGACAACAAAAAAAAAAACCATGTAGTAGACTGTGTACAACACATTTGTCAGCAAAGATTTGATCACGTTGATAATTTAGAGAAATTTGCATATCAAATATGATACATTAGACTTTAAAATGAACTGGGCCTTACATTCATTATATTCTGTCAGTATCACCTTTGGTCGAGGGAGTGTGTGAAGATAATTATGCTTTCACTCTCCCGATGCGCTTGTTGCTGTTTCTTGTCTGTGTTGGGGTCAACTCTGCCAAAAATAACATCCTCTCTCCAGGTTTGAACTCAGGAATCATGCCCCATTAGGAGTTTAATTGCTGATCAAGAAACGGCATTTCAGAGCCTTTCCTATTGATCTCGATGATAGTAATGATGAAGCAGTCCACACTCAGCATTTATGATGGTCCAACTCCAAACCCTAAAAATTTAATCAAATCACACAGTGCAGTTTTTAAGGCATTTATAGTGTACATGACATTTTTGTATGTACTGTAGGTCAATGACATGAAACTTTTTTTGTCATAAGCTATTAACTCATTCAAAAATACATTAATAGCATATTATAAACAGAATTCCTCATATAAAAGTTAGTCGTAAATCAGCACTTGACAAGGCGTTGTTTGTTACCACCACTTGTGTGTGGTTTTGAACTCGCTTCAAGTACTTGCACACATGATAGGTAGCAAAAGCGCAAGAAATGCTTGACATGTACTGACAACTCTACATGAGTATTCTGTTCATTAGAATATTGATATAGGATCTGTTGTTGTAAAGTAAGTTTAATTTTTTAATGGTTCCCCTTTAAGCTGGTATAAAATTAATCAAGGCTTTTTTCCCTCCTAACCAGTAGTATAACAAGCCTAAATGTGCAAAAAAAGATTGAATGTAAATGACTAGTACTGTATTTCCAGTGTTGACTAGCAGCAGCATTGTTTAGTCGACTAGTCTCACACATCCCTAGTTTTAAGCTACTTTTTAAAAATTTTCTTTTAACATGGACACTCTTATTTGCCTTACTAGCAGTGTTGGGGAGTTACGTAATCAGATTACTTTTTTCAACTAACTAGTAAAGTAATGCATTACTTTTAAATTTACAGCAAAATATCTGAGTTACTTTTTCAAACAAGTAATGCAAATTACTTTGTTTTCCCATTTATTGGCTGACAGCTCTCTTGTCACCATGTTGAGAAAAATTTGAAGTAAAGGTGCCAGAGGCGTTGTGTATAAACATAAATGAGCATATGACTGCTCTCTACTGTACAGGCATGAATTTGCATTTCCTTCAGCCTGAGGCTTATTCATTTGACTTTATATTTGCCAGAAATTATTTTTGTTATTAAAAAAACAAACAAGCAAGCCCAACCCAGGTGAGAAAAAGTAAGGCAAAAGTAATAAAATGCATTACTTTCTAGGGATGTCTCGATAACTCAATTTTGGCTTCGGTACAGTACGGTACCACCGTAGTAAATGGATACCATACACAGTAATTTCAGCAATACTGCGTCTCCCTCTCTATCTCAAACTGAGCAAATTGCTTCTGCCTTCAAAAGACATCTCGTTCGCTCTATAAGTGAGCTACAACACTTTCGCTTGCAAAATCATGATATCGTACCGTTTGAAATAAAATATATACTGGTATTTTCCCCATACCGGTATACCGCGCAACCCTATTACTTTCCATAAAAAGTTTTTTTTAAGGTGTAACACAATATTGTAATGATTTACTTTTAAAAGTAACGTTCCCCAGCACTGCTTACTAAAACATTAGATTCTCAATTGCAGTGTGTACAGAATTGTTGAGAACTGTAAATTATAGTGTCATTAACAAAAATGTCTTTACAGTCTTTTACTGTCTCCCATGCAGCGCAGGAACAGAGCAATTTGCAGCTCAGCGTGGATGATACATATTTTATTAACAGTCTGGGAAAATGTAGCATCTCAATATTTCATCAGTGCACAGCTTGTCATCAGTGCCAGGAAAAAGTATGAAGCCCTCCAAAAATAGGCTCTGTTAAAAGTTACCATGAAGAGGACAAATTACATGAGTTGTGACTCCTTGTTTCTGACAGGGAATTATTAAAACTCTGGATCTCCAGAATGAGCCCCTGCTGAGCTGTGATCCCAGAAAAGACCTTGAGAAAGGTACCTTTAACTTCGAGTACTGCTTGTGCTGCTCAAAATAAATGGAACAGAAAGAAAACTTTAAGGAAACAAAGAGGGAAAAGATTGTTGTTGATGCAATCTCAGATCATGCTAATGTAAAATTGACAGTGGCAGATTACACAATGTGTTCTGACTTTACGTGAAGTGCATGAGAAGTATCATGACTCAATATATACTTCTTTAATCCACATGACTGACAGTGCAAAGTATATTATGAAACAGATATTTCTGATCTTTGGCCATTGCGCCACATATCCCAATATTTTAAAATATTTATACAACCCTGTATGGTGTCCCCTGAATGTGGTGCCCCAGGACAAGTGCCCAATTGACCCTTCGCCGGGAGTTTGATTGACAGGCGATCTAACCAATCATAACGCCGAATCTGCCATTTTGTCCAATAAAGCAGTCATGGGAGTTAGTAGATTAACGTCGGTGGACTTGAACTTGAAAAATGGTGTGTATTGACATCTTTCCGCAGTTGAACAACATTTCTTCTGATGTTTGTTCATGTTTATTTGATGCTATAAATGAACTAGTAGGAAGAGATGATCGGTTCACGAGCCGCTTGAACTGAGGCGCTACAGCGATCTGTCACGACACATTAAAGAGCCGCAAAATGGTATTTGTTTAAATTTCTTTAAAAATAACAAAATGTGAAATTTGAGACTTTGTTTCATATCAGAAGTAACCTGCTCTGTCTTGTCTGTCGACACGTTGTCAGATTCCTCTTTGCTCCGCGATGTATTTTTCACTGTGAGAACATGATGTGTGGCGAGAGATCGGCATGGCTTGTCAGACATAGCAACAGTAACTAAAGGGGGCGGGTCTTTGCGAATGGTCAATTGCCCATGTGATTTAATCCTGTCCTGTAGCAACATTATCTAATGTCAGAGGCTTAAAAGGAAATTTTCTGGGTTTAGTACAATTTAAGCTCAATCGAAAGCATTTGTGCCATAATGTTGATTACCACAAAAATAATTTTGGCTCGTCCCTCTTTCTTTAAAAAAATAGTTTATGGCAAAAAGCACTTAATTGGGACCCATTTTTTGGAGGATTTAACAACAAAAATGTGAAGCTTATAATTTATTTTTATAACACTTACATCTTGCCTACCTGTAAACCCCGTAAAACCTGTTTATGATATTAATTTAATTACTTAAAGGGTTAGTTCACCCAAAAATAAACATTCTGTCATTAATTCATGTCATTCCAAACCCAAAAACATTTGTTTATCTTCAGAACACAAATTAAGATCTTTTTAATGAAATCTGAGAGATTTGTCCCTCCATTGACAGTCTATGCAACTGACAATTTCAAGCCTCAGAAAGGTAGTAAAGACATCATTACAGTAATCCATGTGACTCCAGTGGTTTAACCTCAATTTTATGAAGTGCTGTGAATACTTATTTTGTGCAAAAAAACACAAGTTACCAAAATATTAATCTCCAACACAAAGGAGTCATATCATGGATTACTTTTATGATGTCTTTACTACCTTTCTGGGGCTTGAAAGTGGTAGTTGCTTAGGCCGTGAGTGTGGAAAGACGTGCTAAAAAAGTATAAACTATCAATCAGATGATGTGGTAGATTGTGTAACAAGACATTGTGTAACAACACATCAGCAAAATTTTGATCATGTTGATAATTTAGAGGACTTGTGTATCAAATATGATGCAGTATATAGGTTTTAATCATTTTTACAGTTGTTTGTGTCTCTTTTTTTATAGTTTTACTTTTGGCTCAGCCTCTGGTGTGAATTTTGGGGGTGGAACTACCCATTTGTCTGAACAATGTCAGAGGAGGTGGATCGAGTGGTAGAAGTTTTTAAAAACAATCATAATTTTTGTGGTTCCTCAAGCTGCTTTTTAAAAATAACCTAATGTTGGTTAACCAAACCACCCGTTTGTTTGTCTTTGATGTGAGGAAGTGGTGATCTTCTCTACAAATTATAGGATTTATGTGAGATTTTTAATGCTTTCTAATATGGCTCATAAACCATTTAAATTCTTACTTGTAAATGGCCTTATGCACAATGGAAACTGATCTAGAGATTAGAGACTTTTCGAGGTTGTAAATAATAATAAAAAAAAATTGTCTAAAGTTTGCCCTCAGAAATGGGACTTATCACATTATGACATTATGGTATCTTCATTAAAGTCCAGTTTACGTATTATATTGATTATTAAGCAGAAGTTTTCTGTTTTGTATTTAGGGTTTGTATGAGTTCAAAAGGTTTTTGGTGTATCAGTTAACAGGAACAGCAGTCTATAACATGCTTTGAGAGCTGCAGGAATTGATTGATGAATATAAATATCACTGTAGTGAAATATGGCGACTGTTGTCGTAGCTGTCAGTTGTCCTTGTAATAGCAACTTGGATGACATTCTCCTGTGGTTTTATTTAATCGCATGGTGATTACATTTACCATTCCTCATATTTCATAATAAGCCATATAGGAAGAAGACAAACTGCATGCTGCAGAGAGATGTTTAAGGGCAGAACAATTATTATTATTAGAGCTGTAGACTAAACTGTTACACATTACTTTTTTATATTAGTTAATAATGAATCTAAAGTTTATATATATATATATGTACGTTTGTGTGACCTCCAGAATATGACCTTGGAGAAGCAAGAGTTTCTTTCAGATAGGGGCTGAAAAAGAGGTCCTGTCTGACCATAAAACAGCTTGTCAAACAAAATTACAGCTTGTCTCCTTCACTGGCTCTCTCTCACTCTTTTCCCATTCCCTCTTGGGTGTTAAGTGTTGGCAGGCTGCTGACTCTTTAAATGACATAATTAAGTAAAATAACCTCGCTGCTTTCAGTGAGAGGAGCACTTTTCAGCTGTAGAAGCATCTCATCCTCACTTGAAGACATTAGATAACGCAGAGGCCTGATCTGTGAAACTCACAATCGTTATAAATTCAGAATTGTGTGATAGAAAGTCGCAATTGCGTGTTATAAAGTTCTGAGAAGTAAAGTCAGAATTGCGAGATAAAAAATGGCAATTATCTTTTCAATTTGTCTTATTCTGTGGCGGAAACAAGCTTCCATAGTAAGTGGATGATCATACATGATGATTTTGCTCTTAAAAATACAAGATGCATAATAGTTACGATAGTAAGTATACGCAGTGCTCGAAGTGGGCTGGTACGCACGGTTAATCTGTAGTGTATAACCTCACTTTTTCTTGCGTACCAGTGCTTCTCATGTGTTGCCGGTATCTGACCGTCCGTCCCATCAGAACACAAATTCAAACAAAGAGGAACCCGGGAGTACTGGCACTGTTTTTATTCACTTCAAGCACTGGGTAACTGGAGAGCCGCAGCGCTGATGTGTGGAAAAAAAACGTCCGTCTAGCACGTTTACAATATTTTTGGTAGAAAACCAATTAAAAGCAGTGGGGCTTGCTGTGAACAGCTCTAACTTCTCATATCGTTCACAAATAAACTCTAAATGGTAATTTACCAGTAAAGACTTCATGTGTGAAAGGGGCTTGTGTGTTTTGAGTCCTGACAGTGTAACAACATCAGTTGAGGCTACAGGAATCAAGTTTCAATAACCACTTTGTCTATGGGCATCATCTTCCCATAGTTTTTATTATTATTATCTTTAATTTGGAAAATGTTTATTTTTTCTATTTATCATGACTCGCTTGGCCCTTCTTTCAAAGGAAATCAAGTTTATTTATTATGATTACTTGTGTTACGTGTATATTTTTTAAACCTACACATAATTTCTAACAAAAATATTTGAGCAAAATGTGTATTTTAGTCAGAATTACTGCGCTCCGCTTGTTTGACACGCATGCGCGCACCGTCGCTCGTTCATTGAAGTCAGTGAAGTTTAACAAGACAGGTTGTTGTCAGAATAGTTTGTTTGCAATCACGTGATTCAGATGGAGGGCAGGAAGTGAAAAGCAGAATGGACGACATGGAGGAAAGTCCTTACTGGTTTAGATACTTTAGATATTACAAGAGAGGTATTAACAGAAAATCACAACATATGTTGGATGTAATCCTTACTTATAAAGAGGAGCGATTTTTCTTCTGAATTGGAATATTTGCCTGTCATCGAGCATAAGCAACTTCTTCAGTGCCCGGTTGCGTAAAGCACCTCAGGTTTTTCCCTTAAGTATAAAGCACGATTTCCCCTTACCTATGGGAATGACTTAAAGGTGTTGCATATAAAGTCTTTGATATAATCCAGAGGTCTCCAAACTCGGTCCTGGAGGGCCACTGTCCTGCAGAGTTTAGCTCCAACCGGCTCCAACAAACCTGCATGAAAGTTTCTTGTATGCCTAGTGAGACCTTGATTAGCTGGTTCAGGTGTGTTTAATTGGGGTTGGAGCTAAACTTTGCAGGACAGTGGCCCTCCAGGACCGAATTTGGAAACCTCCGATAGTAATCCCTTAAACCGCTAAGAGTTTCACAACAGCAACCAGGTTTTGCCATTATAAAATTGTATTGTTGCCATGGACACTTTATTTGTTAATACAGATAGGGTATGCTACGTATGTAATTTGATCAATGTTTATGTAAATAAACGCTTAAATTAAAATGTTTATCATATAAAGTGGTCGATCATGTTATGTTACACGGAGCGGAACATAACTTTTCCAAAACATGTTATACTAAGAAAAAAATTACACTTAAGGTGCTTTATGCAATGGGACACGGACATCCTTCAACTCCAGAAAACAAGAGAAAGCATACAAAACTATGGAGGCATGCTACTTTTTGTTAGTGGTTGCATATTAAGTTGTATTAACTTTTGACAAAGTGGTCACTGCACACACCAACATTATCTGACTGTCAGAGGGAAAGATGCCGTAAATGTTTATGCTTTTGTTTAAAGCGCTCGTAAATATAAAGCAAGTATGTTTTGGCTAACTTGGATCACGTACCTTTCCCGGAGCAGCTCTCTCTGTGTCCTCTGCTATTTTCCATATGCATTTTGTCCATAGAAATGGGTCATCAGGGCTCAAGCACCAAAGGTGTGAGGACCCTATTGTAATTGCTCGGTCAATTATTCTTATTCTCCGAAATGAATCATATTTTTGAGGGCCTAAACGTGCTCAAACTCATTAAACTTTGCACACGCGTCAGAAGTGGTAAAAATTTTACGTCTGATTTGGGTTTCAGAATTAGGTGTGGCAAAATGGCTCGATAGCGCCACCTACAAAATTTCAATTAAGCGCCCTTCGCGCTACGTCTCACGTACAGGTATGAAATTCGGTAGAGACATGTAACATCCCAATACCTACAAAAAAGTCCATGGGAGCAAAATCTGAAAACCCAACAGGAAGTCAGATATTTAGAATTTTCTCTGCAAAATTTTTGCAGTTTTTGCCATTTCCAGACATTGTAATTTAACGAACTCCTTCCAGAGGTTTTTTTTAGATAAACATCATATTTGGTCAGTCTAATCTAAAGGCCTTTGCGACCTTAACTTGCGAAGATCTTGAGTTTTCGCTGAAGGGCGTGTCCGTGGCGGCCTGACAAAATTTGATGTTTCGCCATGAAAGAGGAAGCTTTTGTAACTCGGCATACAATGTCCAACCTGCCCCAAACTTCACATGTTTGATAAGAGTCCTGGCCTGAAGACATCTACATGCAAATATTCATTTAGTCATAGCGCCACCTGTTGGCAACAGGAAATGGCATGCTTTACACTGTAATTCACTCCCTGAAACACATTTAAATAAGCCATGAAGTACCTACAAACATGCTAAATCATGCAACACTTCGTTCCCTTGGAATTATAAGGTTCTATCTGCGTTCTGAGCAGTTTTGAGATATTGAGCTTCAAAGTTTTTGCATTCCATATAGCAAAAACTATAAGGGGAACGAGCTTCTTTCAAACATGAAAATGACAAGGACCCTCAATGTATTCTAAATATACAATATCAAAATCCTCTCAAATTTGTAAATGAGAATTTTTGGAACGGGTCAAATGTAGATAAAACCTTCTAATTCTAAAAAAACACTTTTCGCTTGGAATTGTAAGGTTCTATCTGCCAAAAAATTAATTGAAGCAATAATTTTTGCTTATAATTTGTTTTAAAACATAAAATTAGTGTTGTAACAATGTGTTGACATGCATGAGAAAGTTAAATTTAATGGTTTTTATGACATTTATTTCATATTCTAAATTAATTTTTTTTTTTTTTTTTTTCTTGTTCAAGTTAAGCATAAAAGGCAGTGCCAAATCTTTTGTCCAGTGCAGATGTTAAATTTAGGTAGGAATATGATGGGTAATTTAACAAATTATTGCAGGAACCATTTAAGTTTAATTTTCCTTTTGTTTAGACAGAAAGCAGCTACTGTAATACATCTGAGCAGGACTTTATTCCACAGAAAGTTGGACATGTACAATGGCTTTCTCTCTAGGCATCAGTATGGCTGAAATAACATGCTAACGTTTATTGTTGTAATTAAGACCCCATCAATTAAATGGTTGACTATTTGACCTTTAAGGCTTAATATTGTAAAATTTAAGACATTTTAAGAACCAAAAAAAAAAAAAAAAACTTCAAGAAAACAGACAATGCTTCAGCAAAAGTATTTAACAAAGTTTAATAAACATTGAAAAATGTTTCACTGACTATATATAATTAAAAATATTTCACATTTAAAATATTTAAATTACTTAAACTATGCAACAACTCAGTTTTTACCAACAATGTAAAATGTAACATTTTATCTCACTTAATCTAGTATACACTAATCCAGTATGCCATAAGGCAGAGCTTTATAGCTATACAGCTCAATTCAAGTACACAGGATGGATCAAGGTTAAAACATAACCTAATATATACATAACTTTCCCTCGTATGGAAATAAGCAAATAGACTACAAAACCCGAACCTATCCCCTTAATAGCGCTGCTGGCTAGCGTGGTGTCTAACTGAAAATAACTCCTCAGCAACAGATACAGTGTTTTTGTGTGTTTTGCTGTAATTCCCTGGATTTTGCTCTGCGGTCATTGTCAAGATCATAAATAAAATAGTCTATCATGAGGTTTCTAATCAACATCGCGTTGTGTGAAATTATTTAGTCTTCTCTTCACCGATTTAGCGTTTTCGTGTGCTCTCTTCCGCTATCGCGGCGACATGACAAAGAGCGCTGATCCTGATTGGTCCTCGTGTGTGCATTCAAAGTGCTGATTGAAGTGCAGATAGAACCTTATAGAGCCAAGTTAGAGTGCAACTTTGTAGATAGAACCTTTTTGTTTTCTTAAAAAAAAAGTACCAAAATGTACACAACTTAAAAAAAAAAAAAACATCACATAATGTAAATAAGTTGTCACAGAATATGAATATGCCAATACAAGTGGCAAATACAAATGACTGACATAGTCCTCATTTGTTTATATACTTAAATGCATATTGCCAGGTGGTGGTGGCACGGGTGCGAGGGCCCTTTCATTGCTGCTTGTAACTTTAATTCACTACTGTAAAGCGACGTGACTGGCTGATGTTTTCCGAGCACAGCAAGCATTGAATTGGTTGTCGATTATTTTCATTGTCGATGATAATCAATTTTATCGATTAGTTGTTGCAGCCCTACTATAAATGAATAGTTTTATATTTTACTATCTCTTTTTATTTGATTTACACCATTGATTAATGGTAGCGGGAGTTCACTGCTAAGTTCTTTTGCTACAGTTCTCAATTTTGTGATAATAAGAATTTCTCTGTTTAGCGTTTGGTAGCTTTTATTCAAGAACCAAGACTACAGAACCAGTTTCCAGTCACTGTTATATTCTATAGTAATAGAATCTATATGGTTTCGGTCTCAAATGCCTAAACGCTTGCTGCAATGTTAATTCCTTAAAGTATAAAGAACGATGACGTGGAAATGAAGCAGGCAGTGAGAGACAGGAACCTTGATGGATGACTGATGTTCTGATCACTGCAGTTGCAAGAGTTCCAGCAGTTCAGTGGTAGCTTTTGCACGGCCATACTGTTGAATGTTGATTTCCCCCTCAGGCACCGCTCTATTTTTACCTTCTTGTAAAGTCTTAGACTAGAGCGAGAAGAATCCTTACTCACTCTTGAATCATTGTGCTGTTCTTCTTTCTAGCTTTCTAGCCAGCTGATGACTTCATTAGTTCACATTAAGAATTTACTAGATGTAAATTAGCAATCTTTTTGCACATAATACATCTTTTCCTCCATTTGTGCCATTTTGTTCATGGGTCATACTTGCATGACTCATTCTGTACGGTTTCCTAAACGTTTACACATGTATTCTGCATTTTCAGTCTTTGCTGTGTGATCTCAGGCCATTTGTTTATTTTTTTTCCCTGTTCTAAATTGTTTTTTTTCCAATGGCTTTCTTGGCCAGTATCTCATCACCATTTGGAACATAATGCAAAAACTTGTTGTTGCATGTGCCAACGTCAGTAAAAATATCCATTTCAGCAGAATGAACATGCTTAAACCTGTGCTCAACTGCTTTTCCGGCATGACTCGCTTTTCTCAATTGTTCTGTTATTAGCTTTCTTAATAATGAAACCAAATGTCTTTTCTGATCACACAGGAAACAGAGGAGTGGGAGGAAGCCTGCAAACCACGTTTTGTCATCAGAATGTGTGTGAGACAAACACTTGTGTGTGTGTGTGTGTGGCACATTAGCACTAAACTAAAATAAAGCGTGTGGGATCCATAAGCACACTGAGCAGACAATCAATATGGAGTCTAATGCATTTTTAATGTTATTTGGTGGCACTTTTCATGAATAGAAAAGACATTTTATGGGATTTTACATTTTATGATAAAATATTGTATAATAAATATTATGAGCTGTTTTATTTTCATTTATTTTACTTTGACTTTCAAAAGACTTTGTAATTTTTGTAACCTTATTACAAAGTTTTGGGACATTTGGTTCAAAGTACAGGTTCAAAACCTGATTGATATGATTTTGCCATTTTCTATGAATAAGCATAATTAGACAAAATTCTTAAAATAATAATAAAAACAAAACTATGACAGACTTGGTAACCAGGTTGCCCAATTTGCCTAAATTAAACAAAATTTAGCCTAACCAGGTCAAATGGTCATCAAAATATGGATATGTTATTGATAAATTTTTCTCATAAATTAAAGAAAATATTCACAATCGGAGTTATATTAAAAAAAATATATTCTGGCTTTTCCAAGCTTTATAAGGGGAGTGAATAGTAACCAATATTTTGAAGCCAAAAAAAGCACATCCATCCATCATAAAAGTAATCCATACGGCTCCAGGGGGTTAATAAAGGCCTTCTGAAGTGAAGCGATGGGTTTTTGTAAGAAAAATATCCATATTTATAATTTTATAGACTATAATCACTACTTTTATGATGTATGGATGTGCTTTTTTTGGGCTTCAAAATATTGGTTACCATTCACTCCCATTATAAAGCCTTTAAGAACAAGAATATTTTTATTATAACTCCGATCGTGTTTGTCTGAAAGAAGATAGTCATATACACCTAGGATGGCTTGAGGGTGAGTAAATCATGGGATAAATTTCATTTTTCGGTAAACTAACCCTTTTAAAACTAGGTATGTTTCATGCAAAGTTAATGTTGTGTTAAAAGTTTAACATTTCTGTTTGTTCTTCTCACTACAAACCAGTGAGATTTTGCCTCTAATGCTTAAAACAATCATCGGACACCTAAATATACAATATTCATGGAATGTGCCTTTGTCTTTGGATTCAGTTTTGCTTGTCTTTGGATCTGTAAGCTTGGCACATCAAGCCGATTGAGAAAGATGTGTTAAACAACATAAAAAGGATTTGATTTTTTTGGTGGTTTGTTGCCCACCCCACCCATTTCAGTACTGGGCTTGAACTTGCTTTTTGGATGCAAATGTAGTGCATTAGCACAACCGCTAGTTTCTGCTCTAATGTAACGGTTTGAGAAAAGTGCAAAACAATTATTGAACATACAGTATCGCTCCAGATAGGAGTTATATACCTGCCTTACTATTTCAACACCTTGTTGGGTGATGACTAATGAATTATGAACTACTTCTCTAAATGTCAGCTCACAATGTGAATATCTGGCTGTCTGCCAGTGTTTATGGGAAAAACTTGTTGACGAAAGGTGGCATCACCTAAAATGGTCAACCATGTGTTGACAGGGCCTAAAATGATTGTTCTTCTTAGTCATCCCTCTGAGAGAGCTGTGACGACAGTCACACCATCTCTGACTCACACACTTTGTGCCTTTACTCAGGCAAAAACAGAGTATTTGCATGAGTTCGGAAAGCTGTTGCTTTCTATAATGTTTGTGGGCTCTGGTGACCAGCAATTTAAAGGCAACATGTTCTGCCTCGGGTGTATTGATCTGCTTTTTTCCTCTCTGGGAACAAAGAGGCATGCGGGTTGCACTGCATTCATATGCCATATATGATCTTGAGGCATTTGACGCTTTTTGAGAGGAGACCAAAGAGAGGATATCTATTTTGCCTCTGTTGGTTTCAGGCATTCCTGAGGAACAAGAAAATTGTGCTCAAATGTACTGAAATGCCCATATCAGTTCTACCATTATACCACCTTAATCACCAAATGTATTTCGAATTTGATGTGGGAATGGATGTTCTTCAAAGCAAATGGTAGCAGACAATTTTGAACCTTCAAAATGTCAATTGTGATATAAAGACATGATTGCTGTCTTTCACATTGTAGTTACTGTAATGTTCACTTTAGCTTGTATTTTATGCAAATGTCAGGGAAGATTGCACATTAATTCCCCCCTAAAGGTACATCAGAATGAGTTGTATTTGTTCAAATGAGCAAATTTGCTTCTACTCTACAAGCTGTTGTGTAGAGAAAGCTGCCATTTTCCATAGACACAACACGGCAGTCATTTCCAATGCATTCTGATCACATTCTGTTGACAAAGCTGACGTAATCAAAGAACAAGTATCTAAAACCATTCTAATTTTTCATTCTTAATCACACTGCTAAATGGAAAAAAATAAATAAATAAATAAATAAAAAAATCCATCATGTATTGTTTTTAGCAGGTAAGTGTTTTGACACTGACTTAAAGGGTCCTTTTCACTTTTTTATCTTTAGTTAGTGTGTAATGTTGCTGTTTGAGCATAAACAACATCTGCCAAGTTACGACACCCAGTGTAAAGGGAGATATTTTCCTTTACAGAAATCACAACAAAGGGCTTGTAGGGACTACAACAGGCTTCTTCCCGGGTTCATCACGACACCACAAACCCTAAAGTTCAGTAGCCCCGCCCACTGATTCAAGCACGTCAAGTAGTAGTAGGTAAAAAATAGACGTGATGCTAACATCGAGCGACGAAGCAATAAACATGCCTTTGATAAGCGCAAAATGTTGTGCAGTGTCAGGTTGTGGGAAAACACAGTAGCTGCATTGGATTTGCAGAGAGCCTGAAATTAAAAAAATTATTCTGTGCCTTCTGTTGGATCCGACAGGAACGGCACAACACACTTATGTGAGTAAAAAAGTTTTTACTGTGTCACTATTGCTTTGTTACAGATCGTTTGATATGTACGGATTATGTGTACATGTCTAACCAAAATCACCAGTGACCAGTGATTTCTGATGTGTGATGATTCATGTAGGCCTACATTCAGATGTTTTTGTCTCAAAATCGTTTATTGTCAGTAAATCAAACCAGTGACTAAACGGTCAACTTCACATTGTTTCTCTTAGTAGGATGAAAATAATCTGTTATTTAAATTGTGACGAAATTATATATAGAAAGTGATCAAAGAACGCTCCCTTTACAATCGCTGGAGCTGTCAATCAAACAGTGCGAGTGTTCTGGACTCTCTTGCCAAAACTCCTGCTAGAATCAACAAATCTCTTATTTACATTGTGTTTGCACTATTATGATGAAAGCATTCGTTAGTGTGCAGAAATCGAGTTACAGTGACGAGATCACTGCATTCATGAGCTCATCAGCTCAGTGCTCATCACTGTAACCTTTCATGCCACGATCTAAACATAATGCTATAATCAACACTTTTCATGATTAATAAACCTTGAGAATCTGTCATAGTAAAAACGTGCTAGTTTTCGAGAGAATTCCTCATGTAATACTTAGCTACTTCCATATGCAAAGATGTCAGCCAATCACAGCAGTGGGCGTTTACACTGAAGTCTCACAGCAGACACGCCCCTTAAAACAGAGCGTTCAAATAAGAGGGCTAAAATCAGGGTAGGAAAATGCCTTTTATTTCTAAATGATGTCAATTTTTAATGTAAAAATCATACTAACATTTTAAGTGCACCCCAGGAAACATTATAAAATAATAAAATAATGCAGTTCATGACCCCTTTAAGCAGGTCAGTGATTTAAATCAGTTCAACAAAAAGATTAATTCACTGATTCGGTTCTGCCGGTTACATTATGTCAGTAGGTGTGTCTCTGTGTTTTGAGTGAGTCATTGAATCCTTCTGTCAAACAACAGTAAACAGTTGACTAAATTATCATTTATTAAAATTTGCATGTCAACAAATCGAGACTCAAAAAAGAGTGTTTACACAAATTTAATCAGAATTATCATTTATCGTTTTTCCATTTTGTGACCTGCTGAGTATGACTTTAATCCAGCTATAGAAAAAAGTTTTAATTACATTTTTGTCATTTTGATTAATTACGAGCTTTCAGTTGTTCAGCAGATCCTCCTTTGCAACCGAGATGTCACAATTGATTCAATTTGTTCAAGAACGACTATATCTTGTGGTACTGCTATTCTTTAAAGGTAGAAAAGCAGTCGTGTTTCAAAAGAGAGATACTTTTTGGAGCAGTGCCGTAGCCACTGGGGGGCCTGACGGGGCCTGGGCCCCCTCATTAACATGTAGGCCCCCCCCAGATTTCTGATCGATTTGTTATTCTCACGTTGATTTGTTACACTGACACATGCTGTGTGGTAAAATGCAACAGCTGTTTTTAGACTTATTGGTTTGATTATTTCACGTGTTGCGCGTAGCCCCTGCTGTTATTATCTTTGCGCATGAGAGTTCGTTATTATGCGGTGAGTGGCAATGTGAAGCGGCACCCGAGGCTTCCCGTTTCCAGGACGCGCATCTCAATGCAGTGAAATCCGGTGGGTGCTCGGGCTCAGATACTCTCCATTCATTTTAACCACTAAAAAGTCATTAGAGAATCAAGAACCTCTGACTGCAGCGCACACAGCTTTATTCTCGTCGCTATAATTAATTTCCGTGGCGTTATTTGCTTTCGCTCAGATATTGCGTGTGCAGCTGTGCGCGCTCAAACTTTGTTCCATGTAAATCAAACATGCTTTTTCTCTAGAATTGTATTCTCTCCTGGATTTAATGTTGCTAGAAGCTATCAACCATCAAACTTACATAACTGACTGTTAAAATAACAAATATAAATTGTAAAGAAATTATTTTTTATATAATAACTCCATGTACAAATTATATCATTTTCAAACTTAGCCTACTTTAGTCAGCCAGCTCTCTAGATATTTTTATTACCTATTTAATATATATTTTTTTAAAGTTAAGTGCTTATTGTAGCCTAAATAGATGCTTATTGAATTATTATATTTAGCGAACCACTTCTGATCATCAAATAGGACTATATCAGCATGAGAGTAATCAAAATGCCTCGGGGAATTTATGACTCTGGATAATCTGTAATTTTTTAGAATAGAGTTCACGCGTTTTCCTTGGTTCAAAAAGCATTTATTATTAATTTAAAGAATTCATCATGTAAAAAAAAAAAAAAGAAAAGAAATTATGAATGAATTACATTTTAACAGTCACTGGTCGCCACCTACTAGCATACCAATATAACAGATACAATGTTAATTTAAAGCTTAGTTTCAAAGGTGGTCTACTCATTTTGATCGCGGCTACCGCAGCATCTGTATAAAGTTTACTTTCACATAAAAATACAGATATATATATAATATGAGGCCCCCTCATGTTTAGATGGGCCCCCCCAAAAATAAAATTCTAGCTACGCCACTGTTTTGGAGAGGAAAAAGTTTGAATGATTGAGAATGATTCGCTCATAAAAGATTCATTCACAAACTTTCGCTGGAAATGTAGATTTAATATGTTTCTCTTTTTCTATTTTGCCAAGTGAGTCTTTTCTTCCCTATTGTGATGTATATCTGAGTAAAATGGCTTCCCAAACAAGAGTAACTTGAAAAATAATTTCTTGAAGAGTAATTTCTAATGTGTGAGGGAAGTTATTTTGATTTAAAGATTGATTTTTTTTTTTTTTTTTTTTTTTTTTTAAATTATGTGCACATATAAATTACACATTAAATACTGCAATATTCCATAAAAAAACAAAACAACAACAAAAACAAAATACAAAACAAGATTTGTACATTTTCGTTGTGACTTTAATGGGAATGTTCTTGCATTTAGTAGGTTTGGTTTAAAAGCATTCATTGGCAAATAAAGTGTTAAAAACTATATTTGGTGGGACTTTTCCACTGTAACGATGAGCGAGTGAGTCAGAGAGAGAGAGAAGGTTATCGGCAGTGTCTATTTTAATAAGACACTCCTAAAGAAACTTACAGCTGTTGAAACGAGTGAAAGAGAGGAAAACCAGGCGCTAATAACAAGAGCAGTCAATGTCTCCGCTGTCCTTTCACTTTTGTGCAGTTATTTTTTTTCTTTCACTTTCTTGAAGGTAAAACTCTTGTATGTTCCTGCCTCCTGGTTTCTCATCTCTCCTTCGCCCTCACACGAAATTCCCAATCGTCAGGACTTCTTATTGAAACGACTGGATTGCCCGTGAAAATTCGGTGAACAACAGAAAATGTGTCTGCAAATTTAAGAGGTTGTTCGCTTCCGCCAAAGCAAGTTAACCTTGTTGTAGCTTGTTTATACTTCATGGAGTATGGGAGAGAGTGTCTTCCATTTCCAAGTGTTTCATGTTTCCATTCTTTAGCTAATAAGATGCCAGTGCTCTCTTGTGTGATAGCAAATAATAACATCACAATTACGGTTTTGCTGGAAGCAAATAATGCAGACTAATGCAACTGCAGAGTAAATAAATGTTGTTCCAGCTGTAAAATGAGTGCAGGCTTTATAATTGTTAGAATGCAGTGTTTCTTACAAACCTTTTTATAGTGATTGACAAACCTGTTTTTCATCAGAGGACAGGATTGTTCTTGGAGTGTGCCAAGACATGTTTTCATCAAGAATCTCTTTGTGTGTATTTTATTTTTTGCCCCTGTAAATAATAGTTTACGTTGTTGTCCCTAATAAAAAGGGGAAGATCTCTTTCTTCACTGAAGTTGCGTGTGTTATTGTAAATTTTATAGCATGTTTCCCTGTCTGGGAGGTTTTTAGTCTGTCGCTATAAATGTGCATTTATCCCTCCACATTCCAGTGTTTTGGTTAAAGTTTACTTATATTTGCAACAAGAATGCACTGTGGAAAGATTTATTTATACACAGTAACAGAAGCAGAGATATGTTGCTTTCTTTTCTACATGGAAAATCAGAATTCTCTATTCCTAATTGTAAAAGTGGAATAAAACACAAACAAACTTAAACGCAAACAAACTATATGCAGAAATCCACAACTCTGATTTCACAGAGATATGCAGGGGCCTCATTTATGAAATGAACGTATGATCAGATTTGATCCTAAATTTCATGGATTTCATCCTACTGCAAAAGTGAGGACCAAATCGGGATTTGTAAAGGCAATACCTGCAGTGAAAGTGTTTTTAAGCCATTAAAATAAACCGACATTGTTTATTAAAATGTAAAGATAAATAGACAATGAAAAAAGCTTAAATGAGCAACTGCTTTGTAATAATAATTGCATACTGAAATTAATTATGTAAATCACATTTTTCACAATTTGGAAACTGCAATTTAGAAAGTGGGATGCATTTAGGAAACTTCTGCTTTTTTAAAGCATTTGTATAAACATTTTGGAAACTGTCTATGTTTACATTTAGGGTTGCAAAATTCCAGGAATTTTCAAAGCTGGAAACTTTCCATGGGAATTAACGGGAATATGTGGGAATTAACGGGAATATATGGGAATTAACGGGAATTAATGGGAATAAACAGGGAATTTGCAAAATTGCAGGTTAACCTATAACAGGGTACTTAAATGTAGTTGGGAAAAAAAAAACATCTTGCAGCATAGTTTTGGTTAAAACAACCAGATTTAATGCAATTTCAGTTGATTTTTTTTTACCCTGACATTCACACAGCACACTACTTACTGCAGGGCTATTGAGGCCACACCCCCTGCATGCACTGTGCATTCCCCCAGTCCATAACATGCACATTTGATAAAAAATACAGAAAAAAAATAGTAATATTGTGAAATATAACCACAATTTAAAATAATGGTTTTCTATTTTAATATATATTAAAATATAATTTATTTCTGTGATCGAAGCTGAATTTTCAGCATCATTACTCCAGTCTTCAGTGTCACATGATCCTTCACAAATCATTCTAATATGATGATTTGATACTCAATTATGAATGTTGGAAACAGCTGTGCTGCTTAATATTTTTTTTATAACCTGTGATACTTTTTTTTAGGATTCTTTGATAAATAAAAAGTTAAAGAACAGCATTTATTTAAAATAGAAATCTTTTGTAACAATATACACAACCGGTCAAACCGGTGGTTTTCCTTTTTTTTTTTTTTTTTTTTTTTTTTTTTTTTTTTTTAAATAAAAAATAATATTTTTATTCAGCAAGGATGTGTGAAATTCATAAAAGGTGATATTGTTGGAAAAGATTTATATTTTGAATAAATACTGTTCTTTTTAACCTTTTATTTATCAATGAATCCTGAAAAAAGTATCACAGGTTCCAAAAAAAAAAAAAAAATTAAGCAACACAACTATTTTCAACATTGATAATAACTGAGTATCAAATGAGCATATTAGAATGATTGCTGAAGGATCATGTGACACTGAAATAAATAACACATAACAATTGCTGCAATAAAAATATTTATTTTACATATTTACTAAATTAGAATTAATTGAATGCGAAAAAGAAATTTCATGTTATGACCAAACAAAATGTTTATATTTATGTTTGTATATGATACATTTTATATAAATATTATACATTTATATAATTTTTCCCAAAATTTCCAATTAATTCCCGTAAATTCCCATAAATTCCTGTTAAGTTTCCAAACTGGAATATTTCCAAAATTCCCCAGGTTAAGTTCCCGTGGAAAGTTTCTGGAAATTTACCGGAAACTTTCCGCCCCTTTGCAACCCTATTTACATTCAGGTTCATTCTACACATGTCTTTATAAATGAGGGCACAGGACACTTGTTAACAGGCAAACAACTGCAAAAGGAAAAGCAAGTAGCCATTTTGCTTCCTTCATCTGAGATTCAAGCAATGCCTTCATATTGGAAATATCCCATATCCAACTATGAATGTAATGAAGCATTAGAGGCAGCAGACAAACAGAAAACAGATCCTTGACAGCTGTTTGTAGTCTGAATGTCAAGTACAGCGTAGTCTCAGATCTGAGTTCCACATCAGTTCTTTTCCCTCTGGTGCAGTTTCTGGGATTGTGACAGATTTAAAGTGCTCTCTTCCTTCCCCCTCAGAGCGTTTTGGATGGTACTGTGGTGTCAGTCAAATTTGTCTGTTTTTTTTTTTTTTTAGTTTCCTGTTAGCACAACAGTTCTGCAAGGCTGTTGTCTGCACCTGCATGATGGATCAGGATGGGAACGACACTGGCGCCAAGACACTGCAGCTGGACCTTAAGGGATCTGTGGTTTAAACTACTAGATTGGGACACAGTCAAGTATTAAACTGGGGAAGCAGATTTTACATCCCTTGTGCATTAAAACCGTGGGAATTTGGAAAGGGAACAGTGGCAGAGAGAGATGATACAGTGAGAAAGAGATGAGAAGGCGAAGGCAGAGTGAGACAGCGACTGAGATACCGCAAAACACCAGTGGTTTCTCACTTTAAATGTCACAAAGGCTATTTTCACACAGCTGCAGCAGAATTTTAATAACGTTATGTTTGGAGTTTAGTTATGAAACCGACTGAAATTTTAAAAAGTCACATTGACATACACATGATATCAGTGTATGAGTGCATATCAGTGCATTCTTTGTGAATTTGAAATAGTTATAAAAAAAAGTGATTGTTTGGTCAGAGTAGGAAATTCAATTTAAACATCTATTACTTAGAGGGATAGTTCACCCAAAAATAAAAATGATCCCATGATTTACTCACCCTCAAGCCACCCTAGGTGTATATGACTTTCTTTCAGCCAAAAAGTATATCTTTCCATCGTAAAAGTACTCCACACGGCTCCGGGGGGTTAATAAAGGCCTTCTGAATCGAAGCGATGGGTTTTTGTAAGAAAAATATCCATATTTTAAACTTTATAGACTTAAAGAACTAGCTTCCAGCAGATATCTTTGCTTTATCAAAGTGATTTTTATTTTTTTTTATCCCCGTAATAAGGATAAAGTTTAAAGTAACCAACTCTTTATTACCACATTCAGTGTTATGGAAAATAACCATCATGGCATAAATTCACAAATGTATAAACTGTAAGAAATAAAAAGCCACAATTTGAGACCAGAAGCATCACATAACTGTAAGAGTAAAACTTTCTACCTGTGTTTGTAAGGAAGTTTGGGCATTATTAACTGATTTCTGTATCCAGTACAACTGTCACGTCACGTGACAAAAGAGCAAACGACTCAGACCCGAAGACTCGGGAGGTGAACTAATCATTTCTCTTTCTGGTACAGTCTGCATTATAGCCTATGAGACTGTCACAGGATGAACGAATGACTCAGACCCGAAGACTCGAGAGGTGAACTAATCAATTCTGTTTCCTGTACAGAACCTATAGGATGTTGCGCATGTGCGGTCAACCCGAAATGAACGAATCCCTCGATGAGATAACTCGATGTTCCCGAGTCATATTAAAGATTCGTTCAAATTGAACGAATCATTCATGAACGGCACATCACTAGATGTAATATCAGAGTACTTGCATGTTTACCTGTCACAGATATTCCCTTCTCAGAGAGTAGGGCCATCTAGTAGTCTTGGATCTTGTTAACAAGGTTTCGTTGGTGGACCATCAAAGATCGCTGGACACTAGGCTCCCGGAAATCCTGTATGTCAGGCAATCAGATTTAGACTTTCTGCTTAAAAAAAGCTTTTGCAGTTTAGCGTGCCATACAGATCAGATAGTTAGTAAATAACGGTGTTTGTGGGCAGTCTGTGGGCTTGATGTCTGAAAATGAAACCAAGACAAGAAATACACACAAACACCATTGAAGAAGTTAAACTTGAAGAAGATTCATTTGTGGTTTGAACACTAGTTCAGTCTCAGAGACCTCAGAAGGGGTTGAGGGTGTTGTAATATTATGTTTGAAATAGGAATAGGAAGTTTATGGCTCATAAATATGCTGTTGTTCTTGAAGGTCAATAATAAGCCTCATTTGTCTTTCCCCTCAGCTGCAATAATGTGTCAGGGCAATCCAGAGCACTCCAGCTTGTGTTTGTCAAAGATATGGATCTAGCCAGCAGTAATTTCTTCTCTTATCTGTTGTGTTTGTACAAATAGGCTGCACATTATAGTTGAAATGATAGTGTTGTCAGTGAAAATTGGAGCTTTTTGCTATCATCCTTTTCCATTCTACATTAGAGTCAAATTTTCCTTTCTGCTAACAAGGAAAACTGCAGTGCTGAGCCAAATATACTGGCTGATCTCTTTCTCTACCCTACTTTCCTTAGGTAGTTCACCCAAGAATTTGAAATTGACGTAATTTTATATATGAATTTCTTTATTGCGTGGGACAAAAAGAGCATAGGAGAATTTGACGAATGCTCATGTTCTTTTACAGCACAAGCTACACAGCGACCAGAGGCTATTAAGCTTAAAAAATGACCATACACTACTATAAAAGAATTTAATGCTTTTATTTAGCAAGGACGCATTAAATTGATTAAAAGTGACAGTAGACATTTAGAATATTATAAAAGATTTATATTTCAGGTAAATGTTGTGCTTTTTAACTTTCTATTCATCAAAGAATAAAGAATGCTTCACAGTTTTTGCAAAAAATATTAAGCAGCAAATCTTGATAATAATAAATGTTTCTTCAGCACAATATCAACATATTAGAATGATTTCTGTCATGTGAAAGAAGACCACAGTAATGCTGAAAATTCAGCTTTGCCATCACACGAATAAATTACATTTTAAAAATGTATATATCTTAAAATATAAAGCAGATATTTTAAATGGTTATATTATCTCACAATATTACTTTTACTTAGAGATGCACCGATATAAAAACTTTGGCCGAGACCGATAACCGATAATTCTTTATATTTGAAAGCCGATAACCGATATATTGGCCGAAAATTCTAAATCCAAATTTTTATATACTTTTTTGAGAGCCTAATTACAAAAAACAACAGTTTCACCATTAAAAGCCATGTCACAAGAACACAATTATAATGTTCTCATTATAATTTTATGTAAGCCTATATGACAGACTTGCGCTGCACGTTGTACTTAACTGTATTTTCCTTTTTGAAGTAATTCCAATCATATTTCAAGCATATTTCATAACCATCATGGCGAACAGTGCCCATCTGAAGTGTCTCAGCTGAAGGAAATGATTTATTTATCGTTATTTATCGGCTTTAATATATCGGCCAAATTTTCTTATCGGGCCGATAATGATAACATTAAAAGTGAACATACTAAATTGTCCCATACCGATATGGTGGCCGATATATCGAGCATCCCTACTTTTACTGCATTTTGATCAAGTAAATGCAGCCTTGGTGACCATAAGAAACTTTAAAAATCTTACTGACCCCAAAACTTTTGAACAGTTGTGTAAAATTGGCCAATACGACGTGTGCACTATATTCCACGTATTTTAAAACCTATACAAAATTAAGTCACTATTTGCTGAAAATCATCACAAGTGCACAAATGAGATTTTGAGAGATAGTCTGCTTCTTATACAATGGTATTATATGGTTTCAAAAGACTATGGACTGCTTTTTATGTTATTTTATCTAGCTTTTTTCCATTTCAAGGGCTTGATAGCACCAAGTCCTCATTCACGTTCATTTAGAGTAGCATGAGCATTTTTTCAGAACAGCCCTTTTCGTGTTTAATGGAAAAACAGGAAGTTATACGGATTTGCCAAAATGTACAGATGTGTAAATGATGACAGAATTTTCATTCTTGGGTGAACTACAACTTTAAGGTCACATTTTTGACTTCCTGTGTGTCACAGCTGGCCCATGTGGCCTCACTATCCCCCACTGCTCTCTGTTTGCCTCTTTCTTTATCCCTTCTTCCCCTCAGGGTCAAGGCTTTCCCAGCAACTGGGTTACAAGAGTGCACAGTCACATGGTTCAACTTCACCGCCTGAGAGCTGAAAAAAAATAATCCAGAGACACTAGTTACGGTCATTAACACAATATACACAATAAAGAGACTCACATAAACACACACAGATTATATACTGACTGCAGTGAGAATTAACCACTACTGCCAAAAATGTACAACACCACCTCCCCCATTTCTTTCTTTTCCACTGGCCTATCCTTCATCTCCTTCATAACCCACAATGCAACATTTAGGCTAATTATTAGGGATACCCCCTAATAGTCAACTAATTGTTAGTCAACTAGAAGAGGCTTAGGCGACCATACATTTTATTAGTCAGTTAGTAGCAGGCTAAAAAAACCTTGTGGCGAAGTCACTCAGTCCGTGAGGGATAGATCGTCAATGGAGGGAAGGAAATCCAAACGTTCGCCTATCATTCCTCGACCTTCATTATGGCTTATCATTTGAAACATGTAAGTAGTAGCAACTTTACATGGCCGCTCGCTCTTAATGTTAATCTACATAAATGTGCGCTATTTAGCACATATCTATGTGTTTGTGTGGAGTGTGAAGGCTAAAGTATAGCGCGCTTACTGTGAGACATGGAGGCGCCGGCGCGATCACTTGCAATTCTTTGTGATAACAGCTGAAACAACTAAAAATACTCATTTTTGGTCATGCAGATAAGAGTAATACATCATTCGAAACTTGAAAAAAAGAAGGAAAAAAAGGGGTCTACTTTTATTTGTGTAAACTCACAATAACAAGAAAACGTTGTGCCTTCTGTAAAATACAGAAAACAAACAGGATGTGCTTGTCTCCCTGAACTGGAGCGCGTCACAAAAATGAACCGAATATCAGCGTATATTTGCCACACAGACATGAGAAATTCATCTATAGAAAGCTTGAAACGTCTACATTTAAACAAACCAATTCAAATCAAAAAGAAATACTATGAGCTTATGTAATCTGTATGAAAGTTGCATTTCTCTCTGTGGAGATGAGTCAGCATCGTCGACTTCATCTTTGCAGCCGACACTGACTCAGAAAACGCTAGTTTATTAATAAATAATGTCCCCTTGCTATTTTTTCCCCGACACATTCATAATCATTGCTTTTGCCAGTGCTTTGCGGCAAGCTTTATGCGTGCGTTAGAGCATGGAATAGGCTATATTACGCCTATATATATTAAACGCTCATTATGGTTTACCATGGTGGTTGGGACAGTTCTGTGGTAATACAGCGTGGATAAGATATTTCTGGGAGAAATTGAAGCCACATGGGGTGAATGGTTCTAGTGGACCCGAGGTCAAGAACCAAAATTAACTGGAGTGCGGATTGGGGTTTAGTCCTAGAGCTTCCCCTGGCTGATTTTAGGCCAAAAAAGTGATCTTTTGGAGAAGTCCAACAGATTATTTAGGCGCTGGAAGAAATCCACAGAGAAAAACAACCAATATGGGGAAGTCCCAGAGCAAGATGCATATGTTGTGATTATTTTATGATTACTTTAATTCCTTTTCTATGTAAAGCACTTTGAATTACAATTGTATATGAAATGTGCTATATAAATAAACTTGCCTTGCCTATGGTTTAGTATTCTCCTCAGTATGCGATTAGTTGACTAATGGCTTAAATGAATGACTAACAGTTGGGGGACAGCCCTACAAATTATTGTTGTTGCCTACCAACATGTGCACACATACCCTGAACAAACACAAAGCAAGAAATGTTACAGCACACCTGTCCATGTGTGAGTGTTAAAGAGAAAATGTGTAATACTTCATGTACTTGAGAGACACTGCACATATCAAAAACCTCATAATTCCTCACTCAGTTTTTTATTCTTCATTTTTAGTTCTGTTTAGTACTTAGTACTGCTACTTTTAGTAGTCTCAGTCATTACTCAAGTGTTGTCTGACTGACAGGCAGCTATTTTCGAATGCAGTCATGTGTGCAAGCATGCATGAATGATCAAAAGTGCGTTTTGATCAAAATCTCCCTCTGGGTGAGGTATTAATGTAAACACCTCATAACCAGACAGGACCAAAAATTTGAAATGTTTCCGATCTTCCTGAAAATATCAGGTCTGTGCATTAATCTCTGCTACTGTCTATCATGTTGTTTAAAAATTACAAAATCGCTTACTGCTCTGGTTCTTTTTTTCTGACTGTTTACTTGGAAAAACAGAAGCAGTGTTTATTTGACACATAAAGCTACATTTTTCATTCAATATTTATTTAATGTTATTATTTATTATAATATGAGTAATAATAATAATATACTATAACATTAGATAATACAGTATAAAGTATACATATACGTTTTTTTTTCAGCAAGGATGCATTAAATTGATCAAAAGTGACAGTAAAGACTTTTACATTGTTACAATTTTTTTTTTTTTTAAATAAATGCTGTTTTTTTTTTTTTTTTTACTTTCTCTCAAATCAATATGATATTCTATCAAATGACATGGTTTTACAAAAATATTAAGCAGCACAACCATTTTCAGCTGTGATAATAAGAAATGTTCTTGAGCACCAAATCAGCATATTAGAATGATTTCTGAAGGATCATGTGACACTGAAGACTGGAGTAATGATGTTGAAAATTGCATCACAGGAAAAAGTATTTTTTATATTGTAGTGATGTTTCAGAATATTACTGTTTTTTACTGTATTTTTGATCAAATAAATGCACTCTTGGTGAGCATAGGAGACTTCTTTTTAAAAAAACAATTTTACCGACCCCAAACTTTTGAAAGTTTCCATATTCAAGATTTTAAAGAATGTTTATATTAGTTTGCTCTGATATCGGAATACACAGCAAACTCACCAGAGTTAAATCAACTCTGTTCAGAGTACATATGGTCCCTCTCTAAATAGTGTTAAAGTAACACTGAAGCAGAGTTAAAGTTAATGAGATAATTAAGCAATTAATTAAGTGATGAATGAGTATTAGTGATGAACACCTGCTGTTAACAAGCAGAGTCACTGAAGAAAATATCATTTTCTTAAGAGATATAATGTCTTTTATCTTCAGTTGATTTCATCTTAGACTGTGGCAGAAGTCAGTTGTAGTTCTTGTGTTTCTCTTTTCTTCAGTGATTCTGCTTGTTAACAGCAGGTGTTCATCACTAACGTTCAATCATCACTTAATTAATCACTTAATTATCTCATTAACTTTAAGTCTGCTTCAGTGTTACTTTAACATTATTTAGAGAGGGACCATATGTACTCTGAGCAAAGTTGATTTAACTCTGGTGATTTTGCTGTGTAGTTGTTGAAAAGTGTGGCATTTTACTGGTTATTAGTATCAACTCCTGAAATTTTGCTATGTGTTACCCTAGTTCTGTTCAGTCCTTCTCTACTTCCTGTCATTAAGGGATAAAGAGATTGAGAGCATTAAATCGACTCTGTTTTATCCAAAACATGAGTCGGTTTAATGCTGTCAATCTCTTTATGGCAATGAAGAAGACTGTGAGTCTAAGAGCTGGATTAGTGTGTTATAGTATTATGTGTGTTTTGTGTTTGTGTGAGAGTATTGCAGATGTACAGGGATCTGAGAGCATCTTTCCGTGCCTGTATCAATCCCTCTCTCTCTCTCTTCTAAAGCACAGTTTGGCTGCTCTTCAATATACAGACTACACACATGGTATTTTACTAACCAAATGGATGAGGACAGTGAAACTCTCCATCTCTTGTAGCGTAATCCTGTAGCTTCTTCCATCTTTTTCACATTATATATCTCACAGTTCAATGTAAAGCGCTTTGTGTGTTCAACAGTTACTCTATAAAGACATTCACATGAGGAGCATGAGATTTCAAAGGTCCTTTGTTGGAGAGCTTCTTTGATTCCTGAAGCTGTGAGACTGGCGCAGGCTTTTGTTAGCGGAAATTCAAGTGCTCTTGAGTTGTTCAGCTGATTGCATCTTCCAGCTGTCACTTTGAGAGACATCTGCTGAAAACAAGAGCAGAACCAAAGCTCCTGTAGCATCTCTTGATCTGCTTCTGGATTAGGAAAATATTAGCGGCAACCAAAAATATTCAGCTGGAACAGCAAAAAATAAACATTTTTGGATGGCCAAAATAAATCGTGGCATTTAATGAGCACTTTTCCGATGGTGTATTTTGACTGGGTTAGCGTCTATTTTGTGTCAGCTGTGTGGATGCTATGGCTGGGTTGACAATATTGAATTTTGAAAGATATTGAATGCTAATAGTTAGTAAGGTAGTTGTTGTAGCGTTTGAGTTTAGGTATGGGGTAGGATTATGGGATGTAGAATATGGTCATGCAGAATAAGGCATTAATATGTGATTTATAAGTACTAATAAACAATATTCAAGCTAATAAGCAGCTAGTTAAAAGTGAGAATTGTTCTCCATACTGAAGTGTTACTAAAAAAAACTAGCAATTAGCTAAATGTGTGCACTATATATACATATTTATTACTTAACATGCTAGTAATGTCTTGATTATTTAATGTATGTTTGAATAAATCTGTCATGAAAGCACGTTTTTTATCACAGACACCATTTAAATGTTTATATTTCAACAACAAATTGGAGTATAAAAAGGGTGTTTAGTTTTAGTTTTTGGCTAAATGAAAACTTAAATTTCAGTTTCATAAAAATGATTTTGGAGCATCACTAGTAATTTTGACACATTGTAGCTATAGAAGCTTTCTTATTTTATTTTTAGGCTTTTACAACTCTTTTAGGAAAGAAATGGTATCAGGACACAGTTCCTTTGAACTCTTTTGCGTAAATACCAAGGTTTGGTGTTCACACTGAACATTTAAAAATGAGTCAAACTAGATATTGATGCTCTTGTAGTGCTTTTAAAACAGCCTGCTGCACAAATAGACAAATAATATCCTCTGTAAGCAGTTTTAGAGGGGTGGGAAGCTGTATATCATGTAAAATTTGAAATTGCAAAGAATTTCAAATGTTTTTAATTAATGAAAAGGGTTATTATCTAAGTTGATTTGACAAAAGAAAAAATGTTGTGATAACAAATCATGAAAATATTTTTTACAGTGTGGTAATAATACTGTAACATCCAAAACTTTGAAATATTTGTTTTGAAGTTATTTATCAGATACAATATGGATTTAGTTTAAAAAAAAAAAAAAAAAAATTAAGTTATGACTGTTTCATAAGCTCACGTTCCAATGCAAAATGTGTTGGCAGTTTTTGAACACATTAGGAAGCAAACACAAGACTATTTAAAATAAATTAGAGCTAGAGGGAATATGCAACTCATTGGCTACATGGAAGGGACCATCAGTCTGTGCATTATTAGAAATAGTTTATTGAAAATATCAGGCAGTTGTACAGATCTAATTTTATACAGTGTTACAATAAATACATTCCTCTGTGCTTTTTTTCTCCTTTTACATATTTATCTACTGTATAAGGCAAATGTAAAGTTCAACAAACTGTCTCACTTCTGTTTCTAGCTGGTTTAGATTATATTTTTCCCCGGTTTCACAGACAAGGCTATAGTCCCAGACTAAAATTAATGTTTGAGCTGTTTCAACTGAAAGCAACTTGCACTGATAAATCTTAAAATATATCAGTGCCACTGTTTTGTCTCAAGATGAACACAAGTAATGTTTTTTTTCTAAGGCACGTTTAATAAGCTACTTAAATATCCTAATTGAACTAAGGCCTAATCCTGACTTAATCTAAGCCCTGTCTGTGAAACCGGGCCTTTATGTATTAGCTGTTATTATATAGCTGCCTGTCGAGCATAAAAACATGGGTTGAGAAAACATGATGAATGCATTCATCTGCAAATGCATTTTCTATTAAAATTGATAGAGTCATTCCATGTCAAACCAAAAGGAAAGTTTAAGAACCAGAATCTAAAAGGATATTAAGATATCTTTAATACTTCTTGAATTACAGGCATGTAAACTTGAGGCAAAAAACACAAGAAGTGTTTGAAACTTCTTGACATTTTTGAAATGTCACTGTTGGCATTTAATGAAACAAAGAAGTCAACAGATTTTATTAATAGAGCTACCAGTCTCTGTGTAAAAATAAAATAATGATGCTGCCATCTTTCTAAAGTCATTTTTACATCCCTGAAAATTGGCTCCAGATTTCAGGTGAAAATTGTCATTTTGACCCCCTCTACAAAATAGTGGATATACCTCTGTGACATTTAATATCTTGGCTTTCATCACTATTTATGTTTGTCTTTCTACATAAAAAATATTAACAAAATCAAAAATGTGAGCTGGGAAAGTTTCTGAAATTTGGTTGATATGGAATGACCCGATAGGGATTTTTCAGTAGTTTCATTCACAATTCGCTGTCTGACGCATGTCTGTTAACTGTTGGTTATGACTCTGACATGTAAACTGATTTTAAAATTACTGCTAAAAATAGTAGTTATGTAGTAACATCATTTGCAGTCATGTGCTTATTCATACTTTAACCCTGCCCTTCCTAGTAGTCAGTCATTTGCACTGTCATTTAGTGGTGATGGAGATTGATTTTTAACTACTCCACCTCAATGTGAATGCTTTTAAAAAGTGGATTTTGGATCCATAATCATGTTGCATAACCGGATTATGATTTTAGACAAATGTTGCTGTATGTGCTCGGCACCATGGTTAAGTAACAGTGATATAACGCTGCATTGTAAGCAGGAAGTGTCCTCTGTTTACCCAGACCCCATGCGTTGGGAAGGATTTTATCGTACGTGTTAGAGACTGACTTCAGTTTGACAGATGTCAGAGCAAAAAAATAAATAAATAAAAAAACCCTCTCTACACTCACGGCAGGTTTCTTTTTCAACACCACACATGGAATGGAAAGATCTAGGAGGAGACATGCTTGTTTATTGAAGGGGAGATTTTATCCCTTACTGTTTAAAATGCTGGCCGTCAGGCAGTCTTTGTAATTGTATCGCCCGGTGTTGACACATGTGACAGCTTTATCTGTGAGTTGATGCGTTTCCCCACTCCACTGGGAACAGCAGAGAGTGGAACATGGAGATCTGGCAGTGGTTTTGGAAGGTTACTGCTGTGTTTGTTAGCACTTGCACTTCTAAAGTCTTTTGTAAGCTGTCATTTTATATCTGAACCTAAGAGTAGATAACAAAACCTGTGGTTTGTGGCGTTACGGTCGGCCCATCTCTTTAACACACTTGCATTTGGTCTTTTTGTGCTGGCATTATGGATGAGGAGCAGTGGGCTGTTTAATGATGAAGTGGCTAGTGTTTGTGTACAGTATCATGAAGTGTCTGACTGGAGCTCAGCCTGCATCTGTGTTTGTGTGTGGCAGCTGTCAGAGTAATTGGACATCAACTTACTGAGTTTCCCTGGAGCAGAAGGCAGCACTGTCACAGTGCCATCATGGTGCTATAAAGCCTCTTTCACTGCCACACTCTCTCAAACACATACGAGGAAGTCTGAGGGAATGCCACTTGTTTTTAAAGAAATGACTTAACAAGCACAGGTTGATGCATTTCTTATTGAAAGGGGAAGTTTGGGCAAATAAGCTATAGTTAAGTCATGAACCATGATTTGGTACTTGATAATCAGCGGCAGGTGGTGTTGAGGAGAGGTGCATACTTATTTAAGACAGCATTTTGATATTGCTGAATATTATATATCTTATACTTAATTTATTAAAGGATTAGTTCACTTCAGAATTAAAATTTCCTGATAATTTACTCACCCTTATGTCATCCAAGATGTTTATGTCTTTCTTTCTTCAGTCGAAAATAAATGAAGGTTTTTGAGGAAAACGTTCCAGGATTTTTCTCCATATAGTGGACTTCACTGGGGTTCAACAGATTGAAGGTCCAAATGTCAGTTTCAGTGTAGCTTCAAAGAGCTCTACACAGATCCCAGATGAGGAATAAGAGTCTTATCTAGCAAAACAGCAGACACTTCATGAATAAGGATATAGAGCTACATGATTTTGGTTAAATTGAGAATTGCAATTTTTTTGTTTCAAACAGAGCTCACTATTCTCACGATTCCCATGGGGGGAAAAAAGTAATTTACTAGAGGTTCTGACAAAATGTTAATTGCTGCAGTCTATTTAAAATGTTTTATTAATCTGAATGATTAAAAAAAAAAAAAAAATAAAAATGTTTTGAGTGAATGATTCAAAGACTCACTCATAAATAAATTTTTTAAACAGTCACTTGTCGCCACCTACTGGTGCAATGATGTAATCAATACAAAGTGCCAAGTTACTTTCAAAAAATTATTTGCTCAATTTTGATCGCTTTCATAGACAACAGTGTTTATATCCGAACTATAAACTTTTATCCCAGTACTTCTGTCATAATATGAATATTTGTAACACAGAAATAACGAAACTGTGTAAAGCGGTTTCATACATGACAACAGTTCTCTCTGGATCAGCGGCAGCGCCCACACAGATTTAAATGATCCGGTGTGATTTTGTCAAAGGCTTAATAGACACATGTGAATCATTGTCATTTAGGAATGAGATCACGTGGGGGTTTGAATCGAGATCGCGATCTTTTAACGATCAATCGTGCAGCTCTAATTCAAAACGTGAAAAAAATCTTCAAGTGTTGGAAAAATTATTAGGTGTTTGGATCATGTTACTTAGTAATTTAATAGAGTAGTATGTTACAAAATACATTTTATGTAATCTGTGGTGGATTATTTTAAAAGTAGCCTACCCAACCAAGCATATATAACAGATACAAAAGACTAAAATCTACAAAACTTATTTTTCATTTCATGGGTATATTTCTTTAAACAGAAAGTGAACACAAAAATGAAAATTCTGCCATTTATACTCTCAAACTTGTCAATTATTTACCTCAAACGCTTTTGCTTGATGCAGAAGAACTAATGAGGTTTTAAAGTAAGCATATTTGAGCTTTTTTACCATATTTGATGTGCTCTGTGTGTGCGTTCATCGACGTTTGTATGTAAATAAAAACTTAAATTAAAACGTTCTTCATATTTAAAGCATTGTTTTTCTTCAGAAGACTTGTATAAACTACTTGATTCATATATTTGCAATGTCTTTATGTACTTTTTGAAGATTGGTCTTTGGAACGACATGAGAACGACACTTTCTTTTTTGGATGAACTATTGCTTTAAAGCTATATTTCTATGTCTTTTGTTTTCTCATTCTTTAACTTGTAATTATGTTGTTAGCTATTATTAACTTATTAATTGCTCATAATGTGGGTTGCTCAGTATGTTCACATGGATTTATTTAATTCATTCCTTATAGTATTCCGAAACATGGTTATCCACTTTCTTCTTTTCTTTCAATATCTCCCTTTTTTCTCTCTCCTTCATTGTATCTGCTGAATAATTTACTGTGTTTAAGATGGTAAGGTGAAAAGGGGAGGTTTTAAAAGCTGTTTGAGGGCCAAGGCTGCTGTTAGTGTGGAGTGTGTAGATTTTAGCCCTCATGTTGTGTGTGTGTGTGAGAGAGAGAGAGGGAGAGAGAAAGAGACTCGCACATTTAGAGACATTCATTCAGAAACCAGCTTTACCTCCAGGCTAGCAGGGCTCTTGATCTGTCATGTCACTCCTGCGGTTGCTGCTCAGTGTCTAGGGATAGCCTGTACAGAGCAAGAGCTGCACACTAGTGTGTGTGGTTGTTCAAGAGTCCAGGTCTCTCCGTTAGTCGTTTGGCTTGATTGCTGACAATCTGCTTTCTTTATGGCATGTATGCACACATATTCTTCACTTTTTTTTGTACATTATCTTTTGGAATGGGTGAGGATTGTAATTTCTTCTTTTATTTATTTTTCAGAGGGACTCCATGAAAGATGTCAGAGGAGGCGATTGTTATTGCCAAGTGGGACTATACGGCACAGCAAGACCAGGAACTTGACATTAGGAAAAATGAGCGCTTGTGGCTTCTCGATGACTCAAAAACGTGGTGGCGAGTGCGAAATGCATCCAACAGAACGGGCTATGTTCCTTCCAATTATGTTGAACGCAAGAACAGTCTGAAGAAAGGTTCTCTGGTGAAAAATCTCAAAGATACACTTGGTAAGAGACTTATTTATTTCGACTTGTTTATTTGTAATATCCTGACACAATGACAAATAAGAGTATGCACAATTTAAAAAAATCTTTTATAAGTCTGGTTTAAAACACGTGAGCTGTGGAATATGATTGTTTTTACGACGCATCTTGATGCTCATGTGAACGATTCTGCATCGATGCATAAAAACAAAATAATCTAAATTTCATTAAATAGCATATTAATTAACATATTAATGTGCTGTTTTATTGTAAATAAAGTAGGCTACTCTTATTATATATTAATAAAAAAAAGTTGCGTATGTCTTAAGGAAGCAAAGCGCTTGCGTCTGATGTTTCGCACAGAAAGCCGTCTCTTTCAGACAGCATGCAATCCTCAATTCAGTTCTCTTTTGCAGTGTGTTGCACTTGAACCGTCGGATACACGCTAAATTATTTTAAAATATCTGTGTTTGGGAGTATTCATGCAAACATTGTTGGTCATGTCTTAAGTGAACATAAACAGTTAGGGGGGGAAATATGATGTGTAACATTATATTAGGTCTTAATATAATAAACCTGCTGCTGTCTTTAATGAATGTTAATCAAGCAACAACAAAAAAAGAGGGAATCTCTCACTGAATAACTTTTGTAGCTTTAATAACAATCAATCCTCTAGTATTCATGTAAGTTTCATATTGTTTTGGAAAACTTCATACATTTAGACTTATTAATATCATCATCATAAATATCATCTAACCTTGTCTTGACATAAAAAGGTTAAATTATTTGATATTTTTAGAGATTTATTGACCTTGACGTGTATTCATGAGAGTCTGCAGGGGTTCTTTCTATGATATCATTTCCTGTGTTTTTGTTTCTGCATGTTGGTTGCACCACATGACGTTTTCATATATTAATAAGCAGTATTTTTTTCTCTTAGAAATTAAAAAGAATATGCCAGAGTGCTTGGTGTTTTCTTTTCAATGATTTCATTCTTTTATTGAAACTTACTTTCCTCATTATGATAGTTTCATCTCTCTGATATGTCTGAATTATTGGCTATTTTCATGTAAGAAATTCAAAACCTTCAGAGATGCAGAAATAAAACCGTCAACATCTAGGGTGTGTAAGCAGGAAGCACTAATTTAAAGGCTTTTGTTGTAAAACCTAATTAGTTTCCCATTCGTTAATCACACGGGCGAGAGAGGTGAGGCGATCGATCAGCTGTGTCTTGGGGTTTAATGTATGTGTGAGTTTAGAGGAGTCAGACTCAATTCTCCTTGCTGTGAAGTGGAGACTAATGTGTGCCAGAATTTCCAGTGTCGATCATACAGTGTTGACTTCTTTTTGACCTTTGAGTTTAATGTGTCTGTGGTTGGCATCAGAGCTGTTATTTGCAGAATCATGTGTTGATATCGGGGAGGTGTCAAGTACTGTCATACGTTACATATTTGAAAAAGTACCGTATTAAAAAGTACCGGCAATGTTTTTTTCCCCTAGAAATACGTCTGAAAAAAAAAAACCCGGGTTCGTCTTATATTCAGGGTCTAGAGACTTATCAATAATACACCAGCTACAATAGGTGGCGCCAAATACGTGTAAAATGAGTGTGCCAAGAAAACAGTCGCTGTGTACGAAATCGAATACTTCCCTACTATATAGCATGTGAAAAATAGTACGCCAACAGAGTAGTATGTCCAAATTCATAGTATTTGAAAAACAGTAGGCAAAAAGTCCCCAGATGACCTACTACTTCCCGCGAAATTCTGGTGGTTTAAGCGAGCACATTTCATGGGTAAATTAGATTGAAATGGAAAGACTTTTAATTCAATTTGTTTCAAATCTCGTGTACACTTCTTGTCAGAAGTTTGGAATAATTGAGATTTTTTTTTTTAATGTCTCTTATGCTCACAAGGCATTCATTTAATTAAAAATACTGTAAACACAGTAACATTGTGAAATATTATACATTTTTAAGATATTTTAAAATGTAATCATATGCTGATTTGGTGAAACATTTATTATTGTTAACTTATTGTTGAAAATAGTTGTGCCGTTTAATATTTTTATGGAAACCATGATACATTTTTTCGGGATGCTTTATTTGAAATAGAAATCGTTTCTAACATTATAAATGTCTTTACTCTCACTTTTGATCAATTTAATGTATCCTTGCCTAATAAAAGTATTAATTTCTTTCTTTCTACCCCAAACTTTTGAATGGTAGTATATCATGGTTTCTTGAGCACAAAATCAGCATTTATCAAAATAATTTCTGAAGGATCATGTGACACTGAAGACTGGAGTAATGGCTGCTGAAAATTGAAATATATTAAAATAGAAAATAGTTATTTTAAATTGTAAAAATATTTAACACTATTACTGTTTTTACTGTATTTTATCAATCAATGCAGCTTTGCAATGCAGCATAAGAGACTTATTTCAAAAACATTATTGATTCCAAACCTTTTTACCAGTAGTGTACATGGTTTTGTACATGCATGTAGAATTCAGACAGGCAGATTTAGCAGCCATCAAGATATCTACACACAGAAAGAGATGTTTGTTGAGTGCAAAATCATCACTTCAGAGACAGACAGAGCAATTAAGGACATCCTCCACTTCATTTTGCTTTCCTGCTGACATCTATTTGTAAGATGTGTACACACACACACACACACACACACACACACACACACACACACACACACACACACACACACCACCCCTTCCTTGTCAGGGTAAGTGGGCCCCAGTTCTCTACCCTTTTGACCTTAACCTCTCTAGAACATCCTTTTCTCCCCTCCCTCACTTTCCTTACGAAGCATACTTCATGCTACTCTTAATTACTGACACATGAATCTCTGCATGGAGTCCAAGACAGGAAATGGGAGGATGGAGGGCGAGAACCTCTGGAGTGAGACTCTGCAGGCAGTGTCACTGTTTCTTGTACATTTAAGATCATTATTAAACAGCTGTTTCGATGACTCTGGTTCATTTGGTCATTGGCAGACCTTCGCCAAACAAGAACATGAACTGTTTAAAAGTAGAGCCTGCCAGCTTAATAAAATACCTCCCATGACTTCATTGTTTGTAGCTTAAATCTTTTATATGGTTTTAGAGATTGGGTTGGTAACTAAAGTTGTGGATTCAAACCCCACATGATCTGAACAATGAGATTGTCACCATTGTGGAAGTGAGCAAGATGCCTAATCCCAGATAAAGGACTATTCATACTAAAAACGTTAACTATAATGAAAACTATATTGGCTCCCACACCAATCTGTTTATTTAGTTATGTTGTCTGCTGCTTTAAATGCTCGAGCTTTTTAAAGTTGAGTGGATTCTGTCAATATTTTTATTGTTCGTGAGCTCAGTATAGTATTGTCATTATCGTTATAGCTGTGGTGTGAATTTCGTTACTCTCACTGAATTATAAAAATATAGTTATAGTTATCATCCTTGGTATGAATGGCTCTTTACTCCAGGGGTCTGTCCTTGTAATAAGTGTATTGAAAATTCTGTCATGATTTACTTACTCCCATGTTCTTCCAGATCCGTATGACTGACTGTCTTCTGAAGATACTTTGAGAGATGTTTGAAATCTATGGTCACCAAAACTGTTTGGTTACCAACATACTTCAAAATATATATATATATATATATATATATATATATATATATATAAAACACTTATTCCATTAAACACTTATTCCCACTACTATATACCCGTTAGGCACTTTATTTCCACTTTTCGAATATTTTCTTTCAAATGAACTGCTATGCAATTGGAAAATGGGAGAAGAATGAGTTTGTAAAAATACGGATCAAAAGCTAACACCACCCACCTTACTCTCCACCCCACTGATCTGTTATCAGCAGGATTTCTTTTGTGTGTGTATATATTATATATATATAAAATTTGTGTGTTCAGCAGAAGAAAGGTTTACATCTTCCATTTTCATCACTTTAGTCTCAGAAAAACATAATAAAAGCACTCAAAGACCCATTTTCCGTCTGGTCGATTAGATCACAAGTGGACAACATTAAATACAGGTGTAAACAGGGTCTAAAACGTTTTGAGCTTGTCCACTTTTGACCACTTCTAGAGGTAGTTGAAAACACATTCGACCGGATTGCTTTCGTAGTGTAAACACTCATGTATTAAATGTGTTCGAACAGCCACTAAAGACCGCCTACTGACCAAACGCTTAAACATTGTGGGAAGCGTGCTAGCCAGACGGGATTTAAAATTTGTCGGCTGAAGACCCAAGTTTGGTTTGAAGATGAACGTATCAAGCACAATGTTCTCTCAACATTCCTGATTTCTAAAACTCACTCACAGCGTTCGGCTGGTCTTGCGGCTATCAGAGCAGAAACGGAAGTGGCTGTTCTCCGTGTTTTTCCATCGTCTCCGGATGAAAGTGGACAAAAGAGACGGATTAAAATACCAGGTGTAAATGGATATATGTCTGCCTCGTGCATTTGTGATCCGATCGACCAAAACGCATCTTAATACGAGGTGGAAACAGGACTGCTAGAAAGTCTGTGTGAGAAACATAGTGAAATTTAAGTCATTATTCATTGATAATCTTTGTCACCAATGAGCTGTCAGTGTAGAACCACTGAGACTGGATCACTGAAGTCTCATTTCCAATGACATGATTCCTGGTCTATGCCACTTCTCAAACTGTTACAGAAATTGAGGTTCCAGGCCAGAAAAAAATAGTTCAACCCTTGGCAGAGAACCGAGTCTGGCACTAGGAATACACATTTCGGTATAAAAGGTGCGTGAGACACTGAGATGAAACTTGATTTTTGTGGAATCAGTCATATTTAAGTATGAACTGTTCAGAATCAAATTTTTAAACCAGACTTAAAAAATAAGTAAATATAAAATAGCCACAAAAAGGTTTTGAATGGAAGGAAGGCGAGTAAATAATGACAGAATTTTCATTTATTCTCTCACTATTCCTTTAAAAACATGCACTGTACACTCTGCCACCTCTAATGGCTCATTTCCTTAGCACTGAAAGCGAGTCAAAAGCTGTGTCATGGCCATACAGGCAGCCTCAGTGCTTGTCCTCGGGTGTCATGTTTTAAAAGCACATCCTCTTCCCAGTCTATTGGCCTATCGATCCTCAGTGGACAGAGTGAGGACAGCTCTCTCACAGGCTCTTTGTTCTCAGTGTGCTTTGATAAATGCGCTCATCCGCTGTCTGTGAGGTGAGACTCAGGTGTGTTTATGGGCTACATAAATGAGGTGTGTGTGTGCATGCATGCTTTTCTATATTGCTCACTCTATCTCACACAAACACACGGATGTGCTGGTGTATTGGTGTTTTTCACCTGCTGGCCTCATAATCTCATCTGTGTCTGAGGTCATTCAGTCAATGCTGCTCCTGCTTTCATCCCTGCACCCGATTTGCAGTTATCAAGGTTACCTCCCCTCTCAGCTCATCCATTGTGACAAGGTTACCCTTTCTCTGGCAGCCTTCATCTGTCTGTCCCTCCCTGTTTTTATTCTCTTTTCCAGGTCTTTTTTTTTCATATGTGTGTAAAGATTTTCTCTCATTGAGAAAATCTGTGAGCTAAGACTTGGAAAGACATGGAAAATCAAAAGGATAGTGAAAATTATGTCATGCTTACTCATCTCTACGTGTTTCCAAACATGTTTGACTTACTTTCTTCTGTGAAAGACAAAAGGAGAAATTTTGAAGAATGTTTGTGCAGCCCTTTCCAATACTATGACCGTGAAAGGGGATGGACAAAAGTAACAAAACAATATAACAAAAATATAAAAGTAGTTAATTTGACTCATGCAACATATTCTGAAGCTGTATGATACACTCAAAAAATGCTGGGTTAAAAACAGCCCAAGTTGGGTTGAAAATGGAGTGATTGGGTTGTTTTAACCCAGCGGTTGGGTTAAATGTTTGATCAACGTGCTGGGTAGTTTTATTTAACTCAACTATTGTTTAAAAATGACTATATGGCTGACTTAAAATGAACCCAAAATATGTTGGAAATTAAAAAACAGAAATAATTACTAGAGGAAACAATAATGATCAAAAGGTGAACATTTTTTTAATACGCAATTTAATAAATGTTTATTGTTTAATTATCCATTAAACTTACTAATACATGTTAATTTATTAAACATATTAATACATTTTAATTCCCAACATATTTTGGGTCCACTATAATCAAGCAAGTTGAGTTAAATAAAACTACGCAGAAGGTTGGGAAAAACATTTAACCCAACCACTAGGTTAAAATAACCCAGTCGCTGGGTTTGTCCATTTTCAACCCAACTTGGGTTGTTTTTAACCCAGCATTTTTTAGAGTGTAGAGTTATGTGAGGAACAGACAGAAATTGTTTGTGAAGTCATTCGCCGAAAATGATTATTCGTAAATAGTAAATAATTGTGTACATTCAAATATGATGTCAAGAAGTGTTGTGGCAGGTTTGACCTCAGTGGTGTTTGGTCACAAGACACGCAATAACCAGTGACATTCGACGTCATTGACATCAAACTGGTCTGACATATTGATGTCATATTGAATGTTCGTTTAGATCAGTGGTTCTCAACCAGTGGTCCGCGGCCCACTATGGGCCTCAGAAAACTTCCAATGGTGCCTCAACTTAAAATTAAAAACAAGACAAAATTAAAATAAGCTAAAACAACCAAAAATCAAGATTTTTCTTATTTTAATTCACCCCTCAAAAAACATCACCCTTAACCTCTTGTTCTTACGCGATTCTATGAAACCCAATTCTTTGGTTTTAAAGTGTTGAACACATGAAGAATGGATTAATTTTAGTATGTTTGGTTAAGCTCTGTTTCATGCTCATTCTTTATGAAATACTGTATAGTGCACGTTGTCATAAATAACATCACAGTTAAAAGTATTGTGAAAACAGCCTGTGGTGAAGGTTGATTTTTCCCACCCATGTTCTCCTCTGTTTCAAGAGAGGTTTGTGCTCGTCTTCCTCCCTGTTAGAACATGCATGATTGGTGACTTTCCTCTCTTCCGCTATACACACCTCTTGGGCATGACACATTAACACTTGCCGCCATATTTGAGGAAAAATATAGAATAATTCATCAGCTGTGCTGATTAAAACCATTGCGTCTTGTGTGATGAGTGTTAAATGTTTATGGTGTGGCAGAATTGTGAGTAAATTCACTTGTTTGGAAAAGTCTGCCAGATGATGTGAGTTGAGAAAACAAGACGACATCCTGTTCTTTTGAATTTGAATGTATAGTAGCCAATGAAATCACAGATGGGCCTATGAATGAAAGGCTTGATTGTCATTTTGCCTGTAAACAGCAGCAGAATGACTCAATCTCCCCAACCAACCCTAAACAGACAGACTAATGTTTGTTACCATGAGTGTTAGAGAACACGCTTGACACTTGGTGTAACTGAAAAACTCAGTTTGAAGTGCTTTGCCTAATTTCCAACGTCAGTCTCGACTAAGTATGTATTTGAGAGTTTTGTTTTGCATAAATCAGAGACCACAGATGTTTCACACTGGCTTTAGCAGGGCTCCAGACTGCGAGCAAATGGTCACATTTTGTGACATTTTTTTCTTGCCGGTGCGACTACATTTTGTTAGAAGTTGCACTGGTGCGACTGCCACATTTGCCCAACTGATAAGAGCTGCAATTTCTGTTGCATAAGAAAAACATCAAATGGCAAACAAAATGAAAGCGGAACGAAACAACACTTTTCATTCAATTTACGGGCTCGACCATGTGACACCATTACTACACAGTGCTGGGAGATCCAGTGAGGAAGGGTTTTAAAATCACTGCAGAATTAATAACATCGCTGCGAGATCTAGTGAGAAGATTTCAAATTCGGTGCAGAATTCTCTGTTATAAACCATATCAGATCAAACAGCACTGACGTTGAAACCAGGAGAAATATTGTGCCATGAACGAAGAAGTTATAGAAGGCTTTTCAGTCCACAAATCACCAACATTCACCATGCATTTAATGCAAACAGTAACCATGGTATTGCGGCAGAAATAGTTGAATGTTTTTACTTTCATTTCATGGTTCGTACAGCCTTTTGAGAGTGAAATTCAAGCACTTTTTTTCAAGGACTTTCAAGTGCTTTACACTTTCAGTATTGGCCAAAGCTGATAACATGAGCACCACGACGCATGTGTGTGATGCTGACGCAGGAGCCGGCCAATAATGAGACGGCGTTCGGACGTAAACACGGAAGCGCTGCACTGCGCCAACTGCATAACAGACTGACAGGGAGGAGGAAAAATTGTTGACTAAAGTCATTATTTTTTTTGTTTTTGCGCACAAAAAGTATTCTCGTCGCTTCGTCACGTTGACTATTTTAACAATGTCTTTACTACATATCTGGACCTTGAATGTGGTAATTTCATTGATTTTTATGGGAGATAAAAAACCTCTCGGATTCCATCAAAAATATCTTAATTTGTGTTCTGAAGATGAACGAAGGTCTTATGGGTGTGGAACGACATGAGGGTGAGTACTTGATGAGAGAAATTTCATTTGAGTGAACTAACCCTTTAATTTTATCTACATCTCAACTCGAGCTCAGCGCTTTACTATTAGTTACTGCACTTATTAATGCAAAATAATAGTCATTTTATGATTAACCCCAGCGCTACCACATCAGGTGCTGGTGCCACCATCTGTAGGACTTAGTGGCACCGGTGCTGCTGCTCTCAAATGTTAGTCTGGAGCCCTGCTTTAGTGTGACTCTAAAATCCAGCTGTTAGAGTTGCATCCTGCTGTCCTGAGAAACTGTTTCCATGGAAAACTTTGACCTTAAAGCTTCTGAGCTTCTGTCTTTAGAAGATTCCCACTCTTTTTTTTTTTTTTTTAAGCCAGCACTTTCACATGTCACCGTATGCTAACAGAGAACATCACTGCTTTAATGAAGCATTGGGATCATCATACCTGAGGGACCAAATGTTTGAGGTTTCTCTTTATAAATGTGTCCGTTGAGAGACGGCTGCTTCCTTCTGATTTTTCTTTCTTCTCTTCCTGTTTGTTATTGGTGATAAAAAGGGAAAATGATCTATTATTTAAGAGACTCACTGACCTTGGCACACAGTCATGTTGGACTTCAGGGATTCTCTTTATGATACAATTTGTTTGTTTTTTATAGCGTATTATTGCACATTGCTTACACCACACCACATGACCTTTTTTTTCCTAAGAAATGATCATGAAAGAATATACCAAACTACTGTCATGAAATGAAAATTTCCAAATGCATGACGTTTATCTTATTGGGAACAATTTATCCATTCATAGGTTTTATTGAAGTATTTTTTGATCTTCATTTTTAATCAAAATGTCGTATCTTGATCTTGCTGTGAAACAACAGACTTGTTTTTGGTGACGTATGCAAGATTTCTCCAATTATTTAGTCTGCTTAAAGCCTGCCCTTTCTTACAAACGATTGCAAGCTCACATTCAGCTGATCTACCTCAATCCAATCAACAACTGATTAAAGTTTGGTTACCAGGGCTGTGTCCGAAATTGCCCCCTATACCCTTAAATAGGGCACTATTTGACGGGAAAGCCATTTGTAGTGTGGACGTTATCAAGTGCACTCACTCAATCCCATAATGCACCACAATAACGAGTGTACAACTGATGTGCACTCAATGGCTAGAGAATACCCATAATGCACTGTGAGAGTCGTGCGCCGAATGAATTACCAGAAGATGGTAAACCTTTTCATTATTGCTGGAGCTGCCAGTTTGCTAAGTTTCAAATGATTATTAAACAGCAAGCACAAACTACACTATGTAAAAGCGGCAGCCCTTCCGGCACACTCAGTATCCAAATTCACTCACTCGTTTTTATTCACTCCTTCAAGTGGACTATATTAGTGGATTAATGAAGGGAATAGTGAATGAGGGTGTAGGGGGCAATTTCGAACACAGCCCTGGACTTTCAATGGAGGAACTGAAACCTCTCAGGTTTCATTAAAATTATCTTAATTTGTGTTTCGAAGATTAAGTCTTATGGGCTTGGAACGACACGACAGAGTGATGACAGAATTTTTATCTTTTGGGTGCACAATGCCTTTAAGGTTTTCTTTTCAAGAATTTCGTAATTTTATTGAGCCTTTTATTCATTATGATATCAGGACATTTGTATCACCCTGTCATTTTTGACTAGGTACCCCCCAAAAATATCAAAATGACATACTTAAAACATACTCAATACATTTAATGTATTTTTGAATAAATTAATAGATCCAGACATGAGTCTTGTTTCGTTGACCCATATGTGTTGTGATGTAAATTTATAATTTCCTTTCCTATAAATGGGTTTTGAAGGGGGAAAAAAACTGACACACACAGTTGCTTAGATTTAGCTCCAGACACATTTCCTCCTCATTTGAATGGAAATGCACCATGTATGAATGTACATCCTTGGCATCCCTGTCTCACAACACACATTTAAAAATACACATAGTCTATCATACTGCTTTTTGCTCCTAAAAGTAGGCCACCTCCACCCTCTCCTGAACACGTGAACACCTGCACTCTTTCTCTCTCTCCTCTTATTCTTTCATAGTGTAGAGAGGAAGTTATTGTCATTTTGTATGCTCTGCAGGTGTGTATTGAGATGGAGGGGGGAGTTTAGGGTTGGAGAGTGAGTGTGTGTGTTGTTTACAGAGTAAGGAAAGCAATGGTGAGATGAGTTTGTGAAACCGGGTGCATGGATCATCTGGTACAGGAAGGAAACTGCTGGGTACTGATGTTTGTGGTTGTGTTACTGTGAGCACACATGTAAATGTGTATTTCTTTTCTATACACAACCGAGTCAATTTTAAGTGATGGGTCAACATCTCTCTTGTTTGGTTTCATCATTATGTGTTTATACTCTGATAAGCAGGAACACTGAGGTCTGTATCATGTCACACATTTATTTTGCTGCCCAGTCGCAGAATTCACAATGCCCACATAAGAGGTACACCTCTGCGTAGCAGAAGCTTCGGTGCAAGCATTTTGTATTGTACAAAACAAATTGAAAATGTATTGCAAGGCTCTAGATCTTTAGATTAATTTTGATGGATGAGGTTTAAGAATGTGAGAAAGAAAGCTAGAGGACACTGAGAGGAAATGTGGTGTAGGGCTGCTTGATATATTGTTTTAGCATTGATGTCATGATGTGCTCATCAGCGACAGTCACGTCGCAGGATGTGTGATGTCAAGTATATGGATCATAGTTGCACTACGGTTTGAAACGCATGTGATACGCGGATTAATTGTCTGTATGATGTGTGTATGAATTGTATTGTATGATTTATTCTCGGATAAATCATATGCACTTGTTTTAGATCCAGACAGTTTAAATGTTCAAGCGATTTTAAACCATACAAGTGAAAGAAGACATAAAAGAGAACTTAATTCTGAACTCGCACGCTGTTTTCTGTGCGCAAACACAGAGTCCCGCAGACAGCATGTGAACACCGAATTCCATTCTCTTCCGAATATAATTGTGCTTGAACGGACAAATACACACAAAATTGACAAAATGCCCATCTCGGGGAGTATCCTTGTAAACACAGTCGCTTATGGCTTACGTGAACATAAACAATTGAGAAGGAAAACAGATGCGTATCATTATTTTTGATCCATGCATTCTGCCTTAAAGTGACAGCAGCCTAATATTCCTGCTGCTGTCTGTCATTAATGTTAATCAAACAACAAAATACAAAGAAAAAATCACTTTTGTAGCTTAACAAAGATTAATTATATTTAATTTATACAGTGAAGACTATGCAGTGTTATTTTACATTTGATTATTCAGTTTCTATACCTGAATACTGTTAGACTTAGCTGAAAAAACATAAAGCACGGTTTATTTTGTTTGTATCTTTGTTCTATTGTATTTATCTATGTTTGAAAATTGTTTATTATTGGCTCTGCAGATGCAAAATCACCCCAGTCATTCTAGAATGATTCATTCTTTCCAAATAGAGCAATTCAAGTCATCTGGTTAAAATGTTTTCAAATCGCAATACATCAATAAAATATTGCAATGCCAGTTTTTTTCAAATACCGTGCAGCCCTAATGTGGTGGGCTGCAGTAATTATATCACATGATGTATTCTTTCAGCAGGAAATGATTAGTACTGATGAATTTGCAGGGTTAATCAATATCCCTGCCCTTTCTCTTCTATGTCTAATTAGCAGAGCTCAGAGGCTCGAGTTTTACATAACTACTGTGTGTGATGTCTAATACCTCTTTCTCTTTCTCAGGCCTGGGAAAAACGAAACGCAAAACGAGCACACGGGAAGCCTCTCCAACTCCCAGCACGGATGAGTACTCCTCTAATGGGGGCGGGGCTGAGCGAATATATGACCTGAACACTCCAGCCGTGGTGAAGTTTGCCTACAATGCGGAACGGGAGGATGAGCTCAGTCTGGTGAAGGGGGTGCGGCTGATGGTGATGGAGAAATGCAGTGACGGCTGGTGGAGGGGCAGCTATAACGGTCAGGTGGGCTGGTTCCCCTCCAACTACGTCCAGGAGGAGGAGATGGAGGACACATCGGCCGACTTTCCCGCTGTCTTCTCCTCGCAGCTGGGCCTCAGTAACGGTCAGGGCTCCAGAGTCCTTCACACTGTTCAGACGCTCTACCCCTTCAGTTCCGTCACGGAGGAGGAGCTGAACTTTGAGAAGGGCGAGACGATGGAGGTGCTGGAGAAGCCAGAGAATGACCCAGAATGGTGGAGGTGTAAGAACTGCCGTGGGCAGGTGGGTCTAGTGCCAAAGAACTATGTGGTTGTGCTCAACGATGGTCCATTATCAACAGCCTCGGGCTCCCATTCCCAGCAGAACAGCCACACGGGGCCCTCCCACACGGGGAAATTCGCCGGAAAGGACTGGTACTATGGCAATGTGACACGGCACCAGGCTGAGTGTGCGCTGAATGAGAGGGGGGTGGAGGGAGACTTCCTGGTGCGAGACAGCGAGTCCTCTGTGAGTTGAGTCTTTATCTGAATCTAATCAAAATGCAGTGACCAGATAACTGCTTTCAGTAGCTGTGAATGGTCACTTGAGTGCTGTGCAGTTATTCGTGTCCATGATGTCATTTGTAGAGCCTGACCGATACGGGTTTTTGGGGGCCAATACCAATATTAGGGAGTAAAAAAAGCCCGATATATCAATAAATTGGCCGATATTCTTTGTGTATATTATAGGGGTGCAACAGTTCATATTACTCACGGTTCTGTATTTATCACGGTTTTAGGGTCACTGTTTCAGTACCATTTGGTATGTGCTATGAAAATAAGAACAAATAATCAAACTACAAGCAAAAGCAGGTATTTCAAGTATCTAACAGTAGTTTTCAGGTACAGAAAATGAATAAATTAATCAAATATAAAATACCACTGCATATCTTCACTGTATAAACTAAAGATTAATCATTATTGAAGTTACAAAAGCTATTCAGTCAAGAGCAGTGAGTGATTTCTTTGTCATTTGTTGTTTGATTACCATTAAAAACACAGACAGCAGGAATATTAGGCTTCTTTCCCTTTAAGACATAATGCACAATCCAGTACATAAACTGTTACACATGCGTTGTATTTCTTGACTGTTATACATTCACTTAAGATATAACCGACTATGTTTGCTAGGATACTCGCCAAAATGGACATGTTGACAATTTTCAAGACTTGAAAGAGAACTCAGCATGTGCTTACCTATTTTACGAAGTCTTGATTTTGTTTTTGGGTTCTACTAGAATTAGGGCTGGGACAATAAATTGATACATTGCGATTCGTGGATCAATTCTCAGATTTTCCGAATGCATCGCGATTCTCTCTGGAATCAATTCTGAGCTTTGTTTTTAACAGCAGATGGCGCTCTAGGCTAGTTTTTAACCGCACACTCAAATGCTCATGAAGAAGAGCGCTCGTGTGTTCGGCTGAGTCTGAGAATGTACTTGCACCTCAGAATGCTTTTATGACGTGAGATTAATGTAAACAGCCCACTGCAAACACCCTTGTAATTCACTTCAACCTTTTCAAACTTTATGAATGATTATTTTAGGTTTAAGTGTGTGTGTAAGGAATTGGACACAAGCGTAGTACGGCTGTTTCTAAAGCACGCAGTGCCATCTGCTGTTTAAAACCAAGCTCAGAATCGATTTGAGAGAGAATCGCGATGCATTTGAAAAATCTCAGAATCGATCCAGAATCATTTATTGATTTGTGATGCATCGATTTATTGTCCCAGCCCTAACACCTTATTTTCACATATTTTACATTGTTGCAGCACCTCTTTTCCCAGTCTGTCAGTAACGCTGTTTAGTTCCAGTCTTTTTGAAGCCCCTCCTCCTGAAAAGCACAATGTGCTCTGATTGGTCGACTGGATCAGTGTGTTGTGATTAGTCAACCACTTCAAGCATGTTTCGGAAATGCCACACCAGATCTGGGGTGGGGGAAAAAAGTGTCTCTTGGACATGGCAACAATACACTACTAACACAACTCGACCAGGCCTCATCCCCTTTATTATGCGTATTCATTGGGCAGGAATTATTTAAATGAGGAATACTGTGACGTATGTTTTTCGGAAGAAAACTCAAGACTACAATCGAGGGTTTTCAGAGAGTTCAGAAACAGCGCGCACTGATATAGAGAAGAACTCCCGCTGGAGTGACTTTGTGCTTTGTAACTGCAGAAATAATAGGTCCATAATAGGTCCTCTTTAAATTGAAGATCATTTACTTGAAAAAATTACTAACACAAAATAAAGTAAATCAAAGCGAAGTCTTAACTAAAAATAAATTAATTTGTTCAACAAGCTTCATGGTACAGGCCCCACATTTAATTTGGTGTTAATGTGTCAATAACGCAAAAAAATTACTTGTCTGTCCCGTGGCATCATCCGAAAACACTCAAGATGGCAGCTGCTTCAGCAGCAACATGTAGTTAAGTAGTTAATATTTCTGTTTAATCAATCTAATACTGATGTTTTTATGGTAATACAAGATTAATCTGAAAAACATACAATACAGTTTGATGTAGCTAGCACAGATTTGGATGTTCTATATATTGTCTAAAATAATCTAACATTATATACAATAATATATTATTTTATATAATTATTTATTTTTATTTAGTTTATTTATAAGTTTTATGTATTTGAGGCATTTGTATAATGCCTGTTATTGTATTGTGGTTTTGCCTTTTGATTACTCAAATTACACAGAATAATTTTGGCGTTAATGGACATGAACAGCTCAGAGTAGAACACTTGGGTTGTCATTTAGTAATTACGGTAATTACAACATGTAGTAAAGCACCATGTGTGTCAAGGTCAAAAAGTCTTTTAAAATATGAGATAATTTGAATTTATGACAAGTCGAGGTTTGTTCTGGTCGTAAAATGTCATGTGGTGCGACTCTCTAAAAACTTAAATTAATTGATGTTTGTAAAAAGTACATTTTACTTCTGCAAATCAAAGTGAATGATTGTAGTTTGTGCATTCACATGAATTCAATGCGAAAAGAAAATGTTACTTTTTACATGACATTTCAGAGCTATTAAATTTAAGTGGTACTTCTTGAAAATGGTATTAAATTTTTTTAAAAGCAGCGTGATTACATTTTTAAAAGCTTGACATTTAAAGCACATTGATTTCTTTATCGTGGACACGTTGAAATGAAAGTGCTTGTCCATGTACAGCAGTTGTTTTCAAGCTGTTCAGCATATTTGGGATGTTTCTTTTATTGCACACACCCAGCTCAGTTCATGCTGTACTTTACCAATCAGCTGATGAGTTAATTCAGCTGTGTTAAATAAAGGAGACATCAAAAATGTGCCGTGAATGTGAGACGCCAGAAATCTAGGTCTTATGGCGCCATCTGCAGGCTGAAGTTCACTAATGAATATTCTGTTTCTTTTCTCTCTAGCCAAGTGATTTCTCAGTGTCTCTGAAAGCAGTGGGGAAGAACAAACACTTCAAGGTGCAGTTGTCGAATGGAGTTTACTGTATCGGTCAACGACGCTTCAATTCTATGGATGAACTCTTAGAGCACTACAAGAAAGCTCCCATTTTCACTAGCGAACATGGAGAAAAGCTTTACCTGATCAAACCCCTCCAGTGACCTTCCACACATGAATGAGCCTTACAACCAGACCAGATCTGACCTCACACTGAGCCAAGTGATCTGCAACTCCTACTTATTGCTCATTTCTCACCAGCAAAAAGGGGACTTGCCAAATACCGACCCACAGGAAAATCACAGGATTTAACTTGACTGTTGATTTAGAGTAATGATGCGACGTGTCCTTTTTGTGGAGGTATTGTTTCTGTCCGTGTGACTCCATGTTACTATAGCTGATGATCTTTTCACCTGGAGTGGTTTACGAAAATGAATATCGCCTTTTCCAAGTGATAATGTAAGCACTTGCCCTTTGCCTTTTGACCGACAGCTCAATTTCTGTTCACACTTAGCCGACATCGAGATACATGAAAGTCAACAGATGCGGCCTTCATCTGATACAGCCTGAGACTATTTTGGCAGCACAATATTCAAGGTTGTCACGGGACAAGTGCAAGGATTCAGACACAGAGGATTTACAGGAAACTGTATGTACATAGGAGTTGCCAAAGAGAGAGTTGGTGACAGGTACTAGTCGCCCCCTGCTGGATGGACTGAGAAATGCCAACAGGAGGGTCTTTATAAGATGAATGTTTTGTAGATGCTTAACCAAATGTGCCACCTTCACATTCAAGCACCGCTCATTTGATATATATATATATATATATATATATATAAGAGAACTATATCCACCTCATTCGGATTCACACATCTGTATCAATATTAAAGTGTTGGCATAGACCTTATTACAGCAAAACGCTGTTAGTTTCAATTTCGAAAGGGCACCATTCAACAAGAATGGTTTGGTCTAATTACTAATGAGTCCATTCATCATTTACTTTCCACACTTTTATAAAAATATGGTACGTCTGAATGTTAATGAGCATTGTTATTTAAACTGTTTATTTAAGGAGATGATAAAGCTGAAGAGAAGGACAATTTAGTCAGCTACACATCCATGATAGCTGTGCAAAAAGTTGAAATACTTTTGCAAAATGTTTAATTAAACAAGAGTAATGACAAAGCTGTGTGGTTTTTATGGTTTCCTATTTAACTGTCGTGCACTGTTCGATTTCTATGTACAACTTTGATGGAGCACGTCAAATTGACCATAATTGGATTCGATACAATTCCCCAAAAATCACACTATAAAAACAACAAAGATTCAGGTGAAAACAGGAAACTTTTAATATCAACACTAGTCAAATACTACCAAAAAAAAAAAAAATACCAATGTGATTTATGAAAATGTTTTTAACCATTTTTTAAGTTTTGTTTTGACAAAATTTGAAAATAAACAGTATTCTGACTTTTGTTTGCATATTCTTTTTTTTGAATGGGAGGGGACTTTAAAGTTGAAACTTTATTTCTTGTTAATTTAGCCATTGTATCAAATAAATACATAGGGTTGTGTTTGTTCTCTTCTAAGATAGTCTAAAAGTACGCAGATCTAGCCATTTTAAAGGCCTTTCTGTATGCAATAACACTTTCCTTCCACGAAATGTGAAATACCTCTAATTTTGTTTTCTTCCAGCTGCGCTCCATTTTTTGGGCTGCTCTCTTCTTATACCATAGGGTCAGACTATATTCTTTAATCTTCAAGCTCAAAGGAGCAACTAAAGTCTAGAGTGTCTAAAGTGCCAGAAAAGAGAGAGTCAATGGTTGCTGTTGCAACATCGATTTCTTCTAAGCTATATGGTATGCTGAGGAGTAAACTAATCAGGAAGATTATTTCTAAAGCAATCTTTCGTGGTAGAAGTGATAGTTCTACCATATTTGTAACGGGGAGTATGTTTTGTAGCCTTAGCTAAATGGAGTATACACAAGACTAGTAAAAAACCAAAATAACAAAACACAACCAAGAAATGTTATAATTTTGTGTCTGTACAGTTGCCTTAGAAAGTTAAAATATGTGGGTCAAAATGACCCACGAACAACACAAACATATGTGTGTATGTCAAAACACATCAGTGTGTTGAAAGTAAACTTTGCATGCATGTTCATGAACTTAAATGAGATAAAGTCACAAAATGTCAAGAAAAAAAAAAACAACACAGGTTAACCAGTATTTCCAACATCTCAAAAATCAAAACGTTTAAATTGGTCTGCTACCTCACGAGGGTAAAAAAACAAAATGCAACATGGAACGACACACTGCAAACAGGATACTAGTTATCTCAAAAATTGAGAACATTACTTGCCTTTGATTATTTGCCTTTGCATTGGAAAATGTTACGTTTTGGCAGTTTGATCAGTTAATGAGTGGCAGAGTAGATGTTCACAGTTGTGATTAGTTAGTTTTATTACAAGTTTGACAAAACAGGGTATTGCACAAAAAAAGCACAATTACTTTTCTTTTTAGCAGCACAACCTGAAATGTGTCAAACATAACACATAATCAAACATTATATTTTGGTACAATTATAAAACTATTTAAATGTGCATAGAATAATAAAAATAAATAATAAAAAAAGAACAGTTATATTTACAGTTATAACAGTTACATTTCCTATTAGCAGCACAACCTGAAATGCGTCGACATCACACAGTCAAGGCATCTTAAATCATATATATGTCATTTATTAAACAATTTAAGAGCACATGGAATAAAAGAAAGTTCTTGAGGTTAGTGACACTTGAATTAGAAAGTCAAGTTGGGTGCATTGCATTGTGGGATACACCAGTCTGTGCAGTGTGCTGTTGTAGGCCATCCAGTTATATACATCTGGTATACATACTTGATATTATTTGCATATTGTGCACAGTACACTACTACTGTTACTACACTATTACTACTAGTAGCATGTATATGAGTGTATCCTCCAAAAAAGTCTTTGTGTTTACACATGCTGGTCACTGGAGGGCGCTGCTGAAGTATTCTATCATTGCAGAGCCAAATGATATAACAGGTTTATCAGGGGTTGGCAACTTTTTGGAATGTTCTGTATTCATCGTTTTGTCTGCCAGCATATTAGCCACATGTTGATATCGTTAGAAACATGCAGAATATTTTCATTATTTTTTTAATTTATTTTTTTTATAAAATAAGCTAATAAGACACACTGCCACTTTCATTCACTTTGCCTATGTGTCTGTTACCCAAAGGGAGATATTACATATGGTTTGAGTCTAATTTTCCTGCTTCAGAGGACAGAGGTTTGTGGAAGCTTGTTTGCGCCACGGAATAAAAAAGGTAATTGTGACTTTTTTTTCTCTCAATTGCGAGTTTCTATCTCACAATTCAGAGAAAAAAATTGAGAATTACAAGTTATGAACTTGCAATTGTGAGAAATAAAGTCAGAATTGTGAGATATAAACTCGCATTTGTGGAAAAAAGGGTCAATTGCGAGTTTAAATCTCTGAATTATGAGATATATATATATATTCTACATTCTATTCGGAGATAGATATATATATATATGGTCAAAATTGAGAGATAAAAAGCCGCAGTTACCTTTTTTATTCCATGGCGGTAACAAGCTTTTTATAAGTTTGACTAGTTAGCTCACAGAAAATAATCAAATGAGAAAACATAATACTACCTTTACATTTCTACATGAAAATATCTGTACTGTTTTTTTCTTAGTGCTTTGATGATTGAAAGGGACATATTGCTTTAAGAAAATTACTTATTCATACATTGAAAATCTACTTTTCAGTAGACTTTTCATGTTGACTACCACACAAAACTTAAACTACAGCAGATATGTAAAAAATAAATCTATGCTGGAATTGCAATAGTATTACATATGACATAGTTTGGAGATATTTCAACATGAATCTGTGACACATACAGACAACATTGCACTCTAAAAAAGAGAGCTGGAAACCCGGAGAAAAGCTTCTCGGTTTAGTCTGAGAATTTTTGTACCGTAAGGCTGCTACTTTAACAAGGGATTCTTTCAGCTGTGGAGAAAAGTGTGAGAATCTCTTGCAAACAAAGAGCTATAGAGTGAACGAGCAAAGCAATGAAGGGTATGACATATGAAAGGTCCATGTGAAAGGTAAACAAGATGGTTCCAGCCCTGACTTGGACTTCTACTTAAAGGTCTGGGCATCGTGACACACCACAGTCGGATCCAGCTGCTGCCGGTGATCTTAGGCAGACAAACTCATGTAAGATTCATTTCTGTGGTTTCTTTAATACAATATATTTTTGTGTGTGTTTTATGTGTGAATCTCTTATATTATAGCCTGTTGCTTTCAGTAGGTGACCATGTTTCGTCTGTATTTCTCACTCTTCCTGTGTGTGGTTTGGCTCGGACTGCTCTGTCTCACAGGTAAGAAATCCTGACGCTTTGATGATGTACACTGCCATTCAAAAGTCTGGGGTCATTTTGATATGTATATATTTTAAAAAAAAATCTAAGACTTTATTTGACCACAAACACTGTAAAACGGTAATATTGTGAAATATTTCAATTTAAAATAACTTTTTTTTTACTATTTTAAAGTAAAAAAAAAAAAAAAATAATAAAAAAAAATTGTTTATACACAGTTTCTCAAACCATGACATGCACGTACACGACATGCAAAACATCATGCATCTCTTGCAAAAGCACTTTCAAAACTATTTTAACTCTTCTAAAAATTACTCTACACACAAACCATCAGATGATTAGCCATATACACTCCAAACATCACACAGATGTGAAAAATGTAAAACACTACTCTCTTGTGTCCTTTGCTTGTTCAGTGTGCAGTGTACAGGAGTTTGTCACACATACATATATGTGCATACATACACTGTGTATACAGTATTCATGCACAGTTAATGAATTTTACATTTATTGAACTGAACTGAATCAACACTGAACTGACTTAAGCTGTATAATAACATTATAGTACTATAGTTAGAGCTGCTTTATAGCAGAATTTGAACTTGTTCTTCTCTGGCCAGATGAACAAACACGGTGTGGTTTAAATGCAGTCTGTATCACAAGTCAGACTGATGTCATTTAGGGTATATCATCCCGTTCCTTCTGCTTGAAGATCGGGATACATTAAACAGTTATAATTTAACAGTTGTAATGCATTATAATACTTAAAAGTTATGACCACAATTTTTATTATTATTATTATTTGTGCGCTTGCAGTGTACTTACACAAGAAAGTTGTTTAGGTTTAGGGTTACTACCTAGTTATTATATATGTACAAAGTACACATGATGTGCATGCAGAACAGGACTGTAAAATAAAGTGCTGTAAGTAATAATGTATTATAACCGTTGCTACAATTGTTCATGAAATTATTATAAGAGATACAACATATTATTTGGCATATAAATAAGGCATTATGTGTGCATTATAATGCATTAAGAATACCCTTAATGCAAAGAAAGTGTTACTGAAATTTTGTTTTAGCACTGAATTTGAACTGTTACATTCAGTTCAAGATTTCGAGATCTGATGTGAAGTGTTGTGATCTAGACAGGAATGGCAAGACTGCATAAATAATGCAAAAACGGCTAAAAGCTATCAGATTTGACGTACTTGTTTAGCTGAACTATTTTGGCTCTGTCAAACATGCTGAAACCCCTGAAAGAACACTGGCAGAACATTGAGAAAAGACAAAAGCTCATCTGTTCCTCTCAAACATGGGACTGCTTACCGACCGACAGCTCTGCTTCTTTTTACCTGAGTGTGCAGCCTGGTCTCATTGTTAATACGTAGGTATTAATACGTAACTTTCAAAGACACAAAACGTACATTTTTGTACGTTTAGAAAGGTGCTAAAACGTACAATATTGACGTAATTATGGCACTAAAACGTAAAAATACTTACGTTTTTACAGCGAAAAAAACGTAAAATATTTACGAATCTTATCATGTCTTATATATATATGTCTAATATATATATGTATATTTTCCCTTTTATCGTTTTGTAGATAAATGTAAGATCCCTAAACCCCATCCCGAACCTAAAAACCTACCCATTTTATACAGAATGTTAAAAGAATAAAACATAATGGGCAGAACTGTGTAGGAAAATGACAATTTTAGTAAAAATATAACATTAAAACGATATTTTGAGCCACTAATCCTACACCTACCCCTAAACCTACCCATAACCATTTCTTTAAACTACCTCCTGTTATAAATAAAAGAGTGACAGACAAACAAGCGTAATCACAATAATTTATTTTTTTTGCGAAAATGTCAAAAGTGGTACCAAAAGTAGTTCAAATGATGATGATGAGTTCCAGTCACAGTCCTCTCTGGCGGTAATAGTTTTTATAGGGTACAGAGCAGAATTAAACTTAATAATCCATGAAAATATGATGAATCCGGTTTCTCTCCGTGAAGGCGCGACACTCATTTCAAATGTCAATCCACTGAAACACGGCATGTCGCAATCTGTGACGAAGCAGGTGAGAACCAATGAGCGTTTGATATCAGTGCCGTAAACCATGTCGTAACGCTTTTCGAGGGTGGCGCTACTTTCAAATTTGAATCATAACGAGCGCGAGCTTTGACTGTGACGGTCGCTGTTGCTGAGAATCAAAATGAAGATCGATGGATTAAGGACTGAATTTGGATCTGTTCCTTACAAAAATATGGATTCTAAAGATTGGGATTACAGCGAACAAATAAAATTGATGTGATTTGTGAATTTATGTTGTGCTTTGGTGTATCTTATGGTTGTGTTGTCAGTCACTGCAGGAGAAAACGCCTTCTGTGTCGCACAGCAAACAAACTAAATATTACAAAATGGTTAAACAATTACAGAAAATTTATTCATAAGGTTTTAAATTGTAGTCTTGTTTAACATTATGCAATCCTCCGAAACGAGCAGCACAAGTCACGAACAGAAATGTTATTTCATATTAAGTAGATGAGTAAACTCCTTTCAATAAATTCGACTAAAAACAAAATAAATCATTAAAGCCACGATTTTAATATTAATACATGGGAATTCATATACATTCACACTTTACGTTACATGATTTACGTTTTTATTGCTGTTAATACGTAAGTATTTTTACGTTTTAGTGCTATAAATACGTCAGTGTTGTACGTTTTTGTGTGTATGAAAACGTAAGTAAATGTACGTGTGGTAGAACCACAATTTACGTAAAAATACACACGTATTCTCATGAGATCACGTTGGAGTGTGAGTGTGTGTGCGAGTTTGCCGTTCGGCTGCTGTGAACATTGAAGCTGGAACAGACAAGGATAACCGATGAATGAGAGCTAATGAATAATGTGACATCCTTGGAATTAAATCAAGACCATGAACTGCTACTCTCTATATAGCTAGTCTAAAATTCCTTATTTGTTCTTTTCTTCAGATTTACTGAAAACGAGGCATCATTGGAATGATTAGTCTTAAATTAAGATCAGTGCAGTAATTTAAAAGTCACATTGCTGTCTGCTTTCGTGTCACATTCTGTTAATGCTTCACTAATAGCCTACACATTCCTCTTTATTGGTTTCTTGCCTTGAAATACTGTACATGTATATTCAATGTCCCTGTGTTCGTTTCCTTTACAGGGGCAGAGGAAAACCAAGGTGAGTTTTAAATCACTTTATAAACTATTTAATTTGTAACCTGTATACAGTAGGGAGCGATTGGGTCCTATGCAAATAGTAAAAAAAATATAAAAAATTGATAGAGCCATATAATTTCTCCAAAAAGAAATGTTAAGTAGTTTGTTTATATTAAAAATTATCAATTTTCATGTAATATAAAAGCAGCAAGAGGGGCCGTTTATCACATCCAGAGTCCATATTTCTGTATTTTAATAAATGACCTGTGTCCATATTTGAGCAGCAATAGTACTGGAGGCATATTTCACAAATGAATCCCAGTGTGCATCACTTTGCACATCTTTCACAATAAATCCATCCCCCCCACTTACAGAAAGCAATTTATTGTAATATGGGAATTCTGAATAATGTTTTTCTGCCAACTAAATAGCGAATGTGGCCTTTCTGACCACAGTGGGTCTTTAAACCCTGCAGGGTATTTCTATTCCACTGCTACTGAAAATCTATTGGTTTAACCATATATTGAACAAAACAAAGACTTTCCTTTCTACAAAAAAAGAAAAAAAAAAAAAAAAACATTGAAGAATTTTTTGTATGTGTGATAATTCTAAGAATTGTAATTATATGCATGAATCTGCAGCATTTTAGATATTATAACAAGTTAGATAAAATTAACTCAAAATAAGTCTTTTGTCGTTGCACATTGCTGTGGTAGTTTCTGAAAGTTGGAAGGCCTTTTGCACCATTGTCACTCTAAAAAATGCTGGGTTAAAAACAACCCAAGTTGGGTTGAAAATGGAGTGATTGGGTTGTTTTAACTCAGCGGCTGGGTTAAATGTTTATCCAACGTGCTGGGTAGTTTTATTTAACCCAACTATTGTTTAAAAATGACTATATGTCTGGCTTAAAATGAACCCAGAATAGGTTGGAAATTAAAACTCAGACACATAATTACTAGAGGCAACAATAATAATCAAAAGGTGAACATTTTTATTAATAAGCAATTTAATAAATGTTTATTGTTTAATTGTTATTCATTAAAGATATTAATAAATGTTAATTTTCAACCTATTTTGGGTTCATTTTAAGCAAGCAATACAGTAACTAAGTAACAATAGTTGAGTTAAATAAAACTACCCAGCCCGTTGAGCAAACATTTAACCCAACCGCTGGGTTTGTCCATTTTCAACCCAACTTGGGTTGTTTTTAATCCAGCATTTTTTATGGTGTACCCAATAGTAAACCGTTGATGTTCTGTAGAAGGATCTGTTCTTGTATCGCTCTTGTTGACCTCTTTTCTCACTCGACTCACAGCTGAATCAAGGGGAAAAAGGAATGTGCCTAACTGGGCAATGACATCTTCAGACTTTTTCGGCTGGATTGAAGAGCTGCGTTCTCATGCTGGTTATGACAAGATCGAGGAATTGGCCAGAACTTTCTGGGCTCACTTCCCTTCTGCCAGCCGCCTGGGTTACGACCCTCCCGCTCCAGAAGAATAACTCCATCTGAGTCTGAGTCTGTGTTATTGAGACTATTTGCCCCTTTTATTATGGCACGGCTCTTGGAAAAAGAGACAAACACACTTTATTATTCAGCTAGACTTGATTTGAGCCAGGGCAAGATACCCTGAGAAAGAGGGTTTTTTTTTTCTTCTTCTTCTTTTTTTGGTTAAATGTTACATAAAACCTGTTTTGTAATAGCATCCAAATCAAGTAAAAGTGTTTTGTTCACAAAGTGTTTTTTATTGCTTGGAAAAAATAGATACTTGTCCTGGTTCTTGTGCTCCTATTATGCTATTTTAAATCCTGAAACAACTAGTACAAGTAATGGTCCAAAAGGGTTGTCCCTAGTCTCTTAATGAGTCATGGGTTTTGGGCGTAACATGCAATAAACCAATCAGTCTAATCTCTCATTCCCTTTAAAAGCCAAAATGGCGGATTGCTATTTACATGGCAGAATATAGACACCCTCAACCTGATGAGTCAGTTTAAATACATGTGTGTGTTGCCACAACTGGTCAAATAATTAGCCAATTTCATTCATCATTACTGCAAATAGGTAATTCTGATACATGCAATGGCTATCCATTATAACATGCAGATGTGTTTGTGTGCTGCTGCGCGTCCCTGTGTGTGTAACAAGCAGAGTGTATGTGCGTTGTGTACTCGCATATAGGTGCATATTACTAACACTCTCTTTAAATAACCAAAAAATACTGCGTCACTGACTTCAGACCAGGTTTTTGTTGGTCAATGGCACAGTCGTTTTCAGTTCCTCAAAATAGCAACACGCCAACAATGCGCCTGAGCACACCTCGTTTTCAGACCAGCACGCCCATGGGTGAACAGATGGGCGCGAGTGCATTTGCTATTTAAAGAACATGGCGCTGGACATGAAAATGATAACTGCGTTGGGCTGAAACGAGCAAAAAACACTTGCGTTGCACCTGGCATCACATTGCGCTGAGTGTATGGTAGGGCCCTATGACTCCATTTATCATGCACTTAAATCTTTGAAATTTTGCAGACCTTTTACATTCAGAATAAGCTATATTACACAATACATGAAAGGTCATATCCAAAAAAGCATAATAGGGGCACTTTAAAATAAATGTACACTACACATTTGCACTTGCTCCAAAATCAATTAATATAAATGTAAGCTGCACACAGTGATAGCAGAAGGGCAGAGCCGTTGTTCAGCAGCACAACAGAGCAGGCAGGTGTTCTGTTATCAGGTGGGAATGCAGTCCAGGTGCAAAGTGATGACCTGTGAACAAAGGTCATCTCCCTCAGGATAGGTTCATGCAGGAACATGTTCTTATGTGTTTGACTGCAGCAGAATAACTCCAGATGGATACTAGCAGTATACTATTAAGTGTAAGCTTTTAGAAAATACAAGGAAATATGAACTCTTATATCATGAAAAACAAATTTTTCAGTGATTTTCTTTTTAAATCAAACTTTCTTTTGGCTTGTTTGGATATTAATTGACTTTGTGGTAACAGACAATAAGAATCAATTCATTTACAATAGTTATTAGTTCACTTTTAAATGAAAATTAGCCCAAGCTTTACTCACCCTCAAGCCATCATAGGTGTATATGACTTTCTTCTTTCTGATGAACACAATTGGAGATATATTGATAAATATCCTGACGCATCCGAGCTTTATAATGGCAGTGAATGGGACCAACGAGTATGAGCTGAAGAAAGTGTATCCACATCCATCCACATCCATCCATCATAAACGTACTCCACACGGCTTCGGGGGGTTAATAAAGGCCTTTTGAAGTTAAGCGATGCGTTTGTGTAAAAAAAATCCATATTTAACAAGTTATGAAGTAAAATATCTAGCTTCCACCAGACCACCTTCCATATTCAGCTTACAAAGAAAGTGTAAAACTCTCACAGTTCAAAAAGCTTTTGCTACGTCCTACGGCTTCCCTATTCAACTTACTGAACTGACGCAACGCCAGTTCCGTTTTTTTTTTTTTTTTTTGTAATTTGAATAAATATTTTACTTTACTTCATAACCTGCTCACGAAACATTTTACACTTTATTTAGACATTCTAATAACTATAAGTAACTTTGCAACTACATCAACTAACTCTCAGTATCAGTAGACTGTTAGGTTTGAGTTAGGTGTTTGGGTTTGGGTTAGTAGAATAAGTTGACAAGTAGTTTCAAAGTTATTTATAATCAGTAGAATGTCTTTTGGGGAGCATCAAAATAAAGTGTTAGCAGATATTAAGCAAACAGTCTACTAATACTCTAATGACTGCTAGTTGACATGTAGTGGCAAAGTTACTTATAGTTAGTAGAATGTCTAAAGTGGACAACTGAAATAAAGTGTAACAAACATTTCTTATTATTACAAAAACAAAAAAAAATCCTAATTATTCCAAACTTTTGACCAGTACATGTATATTTTGCACTAATTAAGATCAGAAAAATCTGATTAATTAACTCACTTAGACATAATTTGATAAAGGATGGAAGTTTACCATGAGTTCCACTAACTTTATTAAGGCTAACATTTGGTTCATTGTGTAACATGAGAACTCTGGTTCTGCCTCTCAAGAGCTGGTTCTGCATTGCAGGTTCACACGCATAAACATACAACCAGGAAGCTACTGCCGTACATTTGTGAAAATGCCACAAGCTTGATGTCCTACAGCGTGCAGCACTTCAAAGCTGTGGCAGGAAATTGAGTTAGAAAGAAAAAGAAAGATGTTCATTGCATCTGGAGAAACATCTGTCTCCCTCCCAAGTTGTTTTGCTGCTTTTGCCTCGAAATATACCCCCTGGAAAAACAGGAAAGAAAAATGAGCATAAAATAGGATTACTAGAGTGACAGCATAAAATAAATATTCAACAGCCGGTTTGCTGAAACTGGGCAATATCATTTTAGAAGGAAAAAAAATAAAAAATGATTGCTGAATATTCCTGTTGATAAATAATGGTGTTTACTGTTCATGCTTATGATATTCATTCTTACAGCAAGAAGACTAACTTTATGATGAAAATCCTTGGTTACACTTTATTTAATGGTGTCCTTGTTACAGTGTAATCATATGGAATTATGAAGAAGAAGAAGAAGAAAAAGAAGAAGAAGAAGAATGAGCTTTATTTGTCAAGTGTGCGCAAACACATGAGAAATTTATGTTTTTTGGTACATATATGACACGGGAACACAAAGAACATTTAAATAAGACTAAGGGAAAAAAATAAATAAAATAAACAATAATAATAAGTTACACATCTGGAACAGAAGACTTGTGTACATATTTGTGCATTATGAACTGTATGTACAGCTAAAATATGTATATGTTTTTACACAATATAATTACAGCCTCTCTCTAAATTACTGAGAATAGATTATAAAAAAAAAAAAAAAAGATGATAATTGCTGTGTTAGCTGTTCAAGCTGGAGATAGCATGCAGGGCAAAAACTGGTTTTGATCAAAATTTGGTTTACTTAAAGGGGACCTATTATGCCCCTTTTACAAGATATGATATAAGTCTCTGGTGTTCCCAGAATGTGTCTGTGAAGTTTCAGCTCAAAATACCCCACAGATCATTTATTATAGCTTGTCAATTTTGCCCCTATTTGGGTGTGAGCAAAAACACGCCATTTTTGTGTGTGTCCCTTTAAATGCAAATGAGCTGCTGCTCCTCACCCCCTTTCCAGAAGAGGGCGGAGCTTTAACAGCTCACGCTTTGGATACTCAACAACAACAAAGCTGGAGAATCTCACGCAGCCAAAATGAGGATTGTCAGTAACGGTGTTCAGCCTTACATTGTTCAAACCGGAGTCGACACTGATGGAGAGACTCAGGAAGAAGTTACAACTTTTCTGAATGGTTAGTGGATAAATTTATGTAGTTGCTGTGGAGTTGATTCAACTCATCGACTAGCATGTGCCGTCATGTTAATCTTTTGTGCAAATCCAGCGTTGAATTGACCCTCGTTTGTGAAGCAGTCCGGCATAAAATGACGGCATGTCAACAACACTCTACTACAACAACTCTTCCTCTTCTCTAAATCAGCCCAACATGGCCTCACACCCTTTGTCGCGTGTTCTCAGGGGCGGGGTTTATGTAAATTTTGGGATTAGTGATGTCACCAACCCAGGAAGAAGCTCGTTAGTCCTACCAGCCATTTGTTGTAGTCCTTAAATTTGTAGTCAGCTAATTCTGTAAAAGAAAAAATCTCCCTTTGCATTGAACTTTGAGCGTCGTAACTTTGCAGATGTTGTTTATGATCTAACAGCAACATTACACACTAACTAAAGTTAAAAAAGTGAAATCATAATCAACCAAACTTGAAACCTTGAAACAACTGGTACAAGCAATCAAACCACTCACGCGTCAAACATCATGCACACTGTGGTATTTGTAGGGGGCTTTCTGTTGGCTTCCTGTACACATTCCTCCACAAGCGCTAACAGGTCGCCTGTAGGAATGTTTGCCTGTTCGTCCAGGATGGCACCTTGTCACTCATCTCACCCCAGACCAAATCCTTCTCCAGCACACAGTGCAGCCACAGCTGACAGAACAACAGCATGTCACTCCACAGCCTCCGTGTGCAAGCCGTCCTTCTCATAAGCGTCCTGTCCGTCTGCTCACCCTCAGGTATGTCATTTAAGGCTTTCCATAGTGTGTTTGGGCTCTCAGACACCACATTCAGAAGTGGTTTCATTAGTTAATGAGGGTGTGGTGAACTTACAAGCCTCGTAAACAGGTTTTGTGAAGTGAGACCAAATGTAAAGGCCTGAAACTCTGTAAAATGTTAGACTTTGAACTCAACAGTGTTTTACAATGCATGAGTGACTGTGCCCCATGATAGGGTTGTTTTTTTTATTTTGTCAGAAAAAAAAAATTAAAATATTTTAATTTGTTTAGTATGTTCTTTATTCAGTTGTCATTAGTTTAATTTAGTAAGAATATGGATGCATTGCATTTTAGAACTGGACATACTTACAATTGAATAGATTTACAATCACTTTTACAACATTTCATTGAGCATACAATAACATATCGTACAGTAATATGATTTAAAATATACATTTTCTATTTAAATGGAAATTTTTCAAAACTGAAAAATCTTCCTTTTGTAACATGTCAACTCCATAGTGTATTACAAAGGGAATTTGTTAACAGAAACATTAATACAGCGACATGCTGCAATTATCAGGGTTCAAGCACGCGTGGAGAAACAAAATAGCAAAATTTGAAAGTACAGATGCTGTAAATGCTGTACATGGTTGATTGTTTGGTAAATTTCAACTTTCTAAATCACAGTTGCACATCTTTAATATAGCACCCCTTGCACAACAAATTTATTACATTTGGCGTGTTTCTGATTTCAGATTGTTTCAGTTGTTTATATAGACACAGCATCATATGCTGCATGTATACACCAAGTTTCATAGCCATTGGCCATTCAAAAAAGAATGTACTGGCTGTTAAACTTTGATTGGCTCAAGTAATCACTTGTGCAATGCAAGCAATTTCAGTGCCCCCTACAGGAAGATTTTGGCCTGCATCCTCAGAATGTCCTGTTGTTTACAGCAGGGGTGGCCAATACTGTTCCTGGGGCCAGTTGTTCAAAAAGTTTAATCTGGATCAGAATGATCTGGATCTGGAAATCCCATGTTTTACTGTCCAAGATCATGCAATCCATCGTACTTTTGTGCTGGTTTTTCAAAGCGAAATTGGATCACCCTGATCCAGATATACACACTTTTTTAGATTACCAAATCTGGATTACTAGTGCTCTATGGAGCTCCTAAAGGGACATTGAGCTGTGACATTTCAATGCTTTTGCGTTCTTTCAGAAAAGTAGCGTTCACCCGAGAAACGTTGCGTTCGCTCACAAACAACTTTTGATTGGTTCATCTCCTATGATTGTGCCAATGTAGTTTACAAACAGCGATAAACAAAAAAAAAAAAAACAACAACAAAAAAAACACTTTGAAACAAATATAATATTTTTGTTTGATACTGTATTTACAGCTGTTTGGGGATTATTTTATGGTAATTTTTATCCATATGGTAATGTCTACTTCTAATTTATTACTTTAACAGTTAAACTAATCAAGAGCAATATATATGTGTGTGTGTGTGTGTGTGTGTGTGTGTGTGTGTGTGTGTGTGTATTATGTAGCCTATATTATATGATAAAAACTTTGTATTTTTTGACCAGTTTTAAAATTTTATTACATTTTTGTTCCTGAAATCCACCCTTCTGATGAGATCAGTATAATCCAATAATTTTTTGGATCAAAGGTATCCCAATCTTACTTTGAACAACACAAACTGATCCAGATCAAAACCAAGATTGGATTTTGTTATCTAATCTGATTTCAGAATCCTTTTTTTCTTTCCTTTTGAACAACGCATTTTCAAGATTTGATCCAATCTGATAACCGAAATCCGATCAGATTACTTTTGAACAACTGGCCCCAGGAGATCAGCCTACCTGCAGAGTTCAGATTCAACCCTGATCAATCACACCCGTCTGTAATTATCAAGTGCTCCTGAAGATCTTAATTAGTTGGTTCAGCTGAATTTTACAGGAATGTAGATTTCCTGGAACAGGATTGGGCAACAATGGTTTACAGAATGTATTAAGTGTTCTAAAGCTTTATATATATATATATATTAGCTGACACAACTGATATTGATATTACAGATAAATCTACTGTTACTTTGCAGTGGGTAAAGAAAGCAAAGAGAGACAGACAGCTGTGGTATTCATAAATACTCTGATCACACCATTTATGAAATTGCTTACAGTCTTATTGAATATCGGGCTTATATTTATGATATAAATCAATGTGATCTAATTTCAATATATTTAAACAACATTGTTTGCTTGTTTTAGGTGGTTCATCTGAGAGTAGACTTCACAGGATCCTGATGAAACGAGATGGTGAGATTATGTCAGTTTTAATTTTAAACATTTTACTGGTTAATGATATATGGTTTATTAACTCTCTCATTCTATCAGCATATTCCACCTAATCACACCCTGCCCATCATGCCAGCGGTTTAGTCATTTACCACAAATCTTTAATTATAGCCTGATGCCCTCCTGATGCCTTTTAATCCATCAATTTCTTCACACTTGTCCAGAATTCCCCATCAGCTTCTGACCTCCAAAACTGACAGAGATTGATGGCTGATATGTTCCAAGGGAAGATAACATGAATGATTATAAACTAAAGACATTGCAGATATTTATAACATGAAGGTGCGGAAGCTTTGGGCTGTAGATCAGGTCAGAGTCTCTCTGTGTCATCGTCAGAGCAAGATAATTGGGCAGGGGTGCTGTCGCTTTAGGCTGTTATCATCCTCTGTGCTTAAAACACATGTTTCTCTTTTAAACTGATCTGGGGCCTGCTCTTTTAGAATGCATGAAAAAACCTACACAAATGCATAAAGGGGGTCAAAATGACCAATATTGGATTTAATGGTTTTCTTCAAAAAATAGGTGTTCTATTATTGAAATAATGAAAATAATTGATGACACACAAATGTTTAAATATATCAAACATGTTTATTTGTCCATGCATTTTGTATGCATTACAAAAGATATAATTTATTCTTGTTAAAATGCAGTTGAATTTTTTCTTAAACTAATTTAGATCTTCTGTAGAGTATATTCAAGTCTGAACCTTCACTTCCCACATGACTCACAGACCATGAAAATGGTCTTTTTAGATGCAGAGAGAACATTTCACATACGATTTGTACCTTTCTAAGCATAACTTTTGGGCAGAGTTTGCACCTCTTCCTTTGTTTGGGCCTTCAATTGTCCTTTCTCCACTCATCTATGCATCTGAAATGATATACTGTCTGAGTAGTAAAGTGTCCATTGTGAACTTCAGAATTGTGGCAGAAATAGTACATCATCCAAATCCGTTTTTGCCTACTGTTTTATGAATTCAGACATACTACTCATTTCACATGCTGCTTTTCACCTACTATATAGGGAGATATATGCATATTCAGACACGGGGTTGGTGTCTGAGGCAAAATCACTACCAATTTTGGTTAAGTAAAAGTTTTAAGAAAATAAGTATTATTTTTGACAAAAATTATCCAAAAATACTTTGCTTACTCAATATTCCATAGGAATTCAATATGGGTCAATTTGACCCCCTTTATGCATTCTTGGGGTTGTGATACAAAAATGACAACAAGTTTTTTAAGTATTCATGGAATATCAAATAAATAAATGTTGTCATTGATAAAACATTTTAAAAATCACAGCATACCGGGTCAGTTTGACCCCCTTTATGCATTCTAGGGTTAAAGGGTTAGTTCACCCAAAAATGAAAATTCTGTCATCACTCACCCTCATGTCATTCCAAACTCATAAGACTTTTGTTTATCTTTGAAACACAGATGAAGATATTTTAATGAAATCTGAGATTTCTGAATCCCCGAAATTTCTGATCCCCCAAATAAAAGTCAATTCACCCAAAAGAATCGATTGGTTTCTGAAGAGACGTGAATGCTTTATATGATGAATACATTTTATTTGGCTTTTATTCACATATAAACACTGATCGGTGAACGTACATAGAGCACTCAAGCTCAACTGTACTTGCTTAACATGTGAGAACCTCATTGGCCATTGTGGAAGCTCAAACATGGTGTGACACGAGAATGAACCTTATTGGTTGTTGCACATCAAGCAAACATGCTTGAACTACTGTTTACCAAATCTAAGTGTTCTATGTGTAACCCCTCTTATTCGAACCACCTGCTCAAAGTGGGACTCAAACCCGGGTCCGCCAGCATGGGAGCTGGGCACTCTAACAAGGAGGCTAAAGACCGCAGTCTCTAGCGTCAGTCGCTAGAGCACTTCTTGAGATCAGGGGAGTGAGGTTTACACGCACAGCTCTTACCGGTCTATGTCCGTTACACTCACCCCCCTAAACCTCACTCCCATCCCTCAGGTCCTACTCGCCCTGCTCTAAGAGGGACTCAAACCCGGGTCTCCACCATGGGAGGCGGGCTCTCTAACAAGGAGGCTAAAGACCTCAGTCTCCTGGAGCTAGCATCAGTCGCTAGAGCGCCTCTTGTGATCAGGGGAGTGAGGTTTACATGCACAGCTCTTCCGTTACATATGTACTCGCTGATCAATGCTTATATGTGAATAAAAGCCAAATTAAATCTGTTTATCATATAAAGTGATTGTGTTTATTCAGAAAACTTAGATTAAACCACTCAATTCATATATGGATTTTTTTTTTTATTTTTTTTTTTTACAATCTCTTTGTGAACGTTTTGGGTGAATAGACTTTCAGTGGAGGAACAGAAATCTCTCTGATTTCATTAAAAATGTCTTCATTTGTGTCTTGAAGATGAACGAAAGTCTTATGAGTTTGGAACGACATATGAGTGAGCAATTGATGACAGAATTTTCATTTTTTGGTTGAACTAAGCGTTTAAAATCTCCTGGTCTGTTTAAATAGTAAAACTAGTCTTGAATTAGATGGGAAGCATCTGTAATCTCCAACTCGCAGAACCTGATTTCACCAAGTGCAACATATTCCTGGATCAGACTTTTTGTTGATCCTGGAACAACATTCCAATCAAGATTTGAAGGACAAGCTTGGGCTTACAACCAGGGTTAGGTGCTTCTACATCAGTGTTATTCATCAATCATTCCCTCTGATTTTAGGGATAACTTATGGGTAGGGTTAGGTTTAAGGGTAGGGATATTATATATTCGGACAGGAATGTTGTTCCAGGATCAACAAAATATGTTGACCCAGGAACACGTCTAACTCTGCAAAATCAGGACGTGCCTCTGATTCTGACCTTGAATGTTTTCCTGTTCTCTTTACACAGCAAAGGAGCTGGAAGCCAGGCCTAAAGCACAGATCGCAGTGTTGCAGTCCAAGGCTAAACAGTTTCTGTCAGCTCTTCACAGGGCTAAAAGAAATGTGTGGGACCGTAGCCGCCCTGACGTCCAGCAGTGGATCCAGCAATTCATGTACATGGGCTATGATGAGGCAGTGAGTAAAACAGTAATCACTCAAATGATGTCAATAAGCATAATGCTATCATATGCAGTCTGCCTCATCATTTTATTTCGAAGTAAAATTAAATATTCACACTGAAATTTTGATATAACCACTGGATGTCAACTAGTTTAAACTACAAAAACGTCATTCACATGCATATTACGTGTCCAGTCTATAGGCGCGTAGTGTTTCTTTACAAAGGGACATCGCTAACTACTGGTCTGGCATGCATAATACAGCGTTTTAGTCGTTTTCACGGATTTGAGTCAACTGGGATCATTTTGACAACTTTGTGGTCTGTACGTGTTGTTGTGTAAACGTACCCTAATACAATTGGATTAATTCAGAAGACCTGGAATTAAAGTGTTTCTGTTATGCTGGTTCCTAATTTTGTTTTAGAGGTCTCCAACAATAGGTTTACATGCGTCTAAAGTAAAAAAAAAAAAAAAAAAACTCTTTAATTTTCTCAAAATATACACTGCAGCATCACCTCTTTGTGTCTGAAACAGTTCAATTTCAGTTTCTCTAAACCCCTCCTTTCTGAAAGCATACTCTGTTCTCATTGGTCAGATGGCCCACCTGCAAATTATGCCTATGGTCAAAGTAGATGTTTTGCAGAAAGCCAATGAAGACCATAGGCTATAATTATGCAAATTTGTTTCAACACTAGGTTAATGCAAGAAGTAAGACTGGAATTACTGACGACTCAATCCAGGCAGTTCAGAATTGGTTCTTTCTTTTAGAAGACAATGACTCCATTTGACATGCACTTTGATCTTTGAAACATTTACATTCACAAACAGCTGTATTACACACTACATGAAAGTAATTTCCGTATAATAGGAGCACTTTAAGTCTTGTTGACTACTTTTATGATACATTTATGGTGCTTTTCTGTCCTTTTTGAAGCTCGAGTCCTCATTCTTCTAAATTTCTCCTTTTGTGTTATATGCAAGAAGAAGGTCATGAGTTTGACGAGTAAATGATTCAACAATTTTAATTTTTAGGTGAACTGTCCCATTATATTATAATAAATATATATATATATATATATATATATATATATATATATATATATAAAAATATTATATATTATTATATCTGAGTCTGAATCTGAGCTGTGGTGCCATGTCACTGTAAGTGCATGTGACATGTTTAGGTTTGACGTCTGGTCTGCAATGTGTATTGATTCCATTCCCCCTATTTCCTCATTAATTTGCTGTCAATTTTTGTTGTATCTGGGCAAATGTAACCTTTCCTAAACAGTGTAATATCCGCTCTCATTCAACATTTATGTATTTCCAGAGACTTGAGACTGATCTCTCCTATTGGATGGACCAGGCCAGATCAAATGACCAGGGCCGGCAGCATCATCATGATGAGAATGCACCAATGAGCCAACAGGACCCCAGTTCCTACAGACATGGGGCCAACGTCAATTATGATTACTATTAAACCACTTTACAAACTATCTTGAACCTAACATTCGCTGTGAGATTTAGAATCCATTCTAGGGCAATGTATATACCACACAACCTACACAATGTCCCGTATATGATGTAATTTTTTTTTAATCAAGTTAAAAGTAGTCTTTAAAAGTAGTACTTTAGTCAAGTAGGATTATGAGGGGAAGCAAATCAAGTTTGAATAATAGAGACTGGAATTAATGCACAGTGAATGAAAAATAACAGTGCTTTTTTTCCCCCTTGTTTGTATTCTATGATTGCATTGAATCCTGACTGTATTGTAAATATAATGAAAGTGGCTATATCTTGAATAAAACTTCAGTGAGGTGACAGACATTATGACTCTGACGCACCTGCACAGACACACAGACTTGCGTAAGCATGTACAAAAAGGATGTTAGTTAAATATAAATATGACTCATTTAACTGCAAAATGAATGGACTCAGAATTGCAGACGTAATGATTTCATAACCCGATTCATACAAAGGCCACGACATCTGAGGGCAATATAAACTTCTTTTACACAATACTGAATAATAGACAGTCCATAGGCTAAATAAATATTCTAAATCTATTGTTCTAAATCTATGTTTTTTGGAATTGTTATAGCATGTTTTTTAACCAGACAAAAATGCATTTGCAATATTACATGAGAGGAATGGTGTTCACAGTCATGCTAATACTGACTGATTCCAAACTATCTCAAAGCAGAATCTACAATTGAGCAACACAGTAGTGTTTCCATCCTGACGGATCAGTTTTGTGATCAAATCATGATTCAATGACTTAATCACTTTTGCATCACTTCTTTTGTCGCCCCCTAGTAATGCATAATGGCTTGAAATGCTAACTCGCTTCCACATTTTGGCCTACAAAGTGATGTCGTACCTGCACCACTCTATAGCAGCCATCTTGTTTTACTCAGTTGATGCTGATAGTCACACACTTAAAGCAGCTATCTTCAATCTATTCATCATCTTTGCAATTATTTATAGAAGCTTTGTCTGAGTATTAATGTGTTTACAAGAAGCTTGTTTTCATCTTATGTTTGGAATTGGTGACATTATTTTAGGATAAATTTGATGTTTAGAGAGATTATTTTCAATGTCACATGCATCTAGATTATTATTGTGTATTATATTCAGGTAATCTTTAGGCGAACTGTTACGTTTATTTAATTACAGTCTTTGGAAACTTATTTTTTCCTTTTTCTGTATTTCAGTTTTACTCTGTTCCACTTGTATTTGAAGTGGTGGTGCTAATAAGTTCAACTTTCTTGTGGAAGGAGTTAGCTGTCTGCCTAGCTGAAGAAGGGGAACTCTGTTATGAGGGCAGAATAAGAGGAAAAACCAAGAACAGACCATATTTAGTTTGTTTTGTAGGCCGAATGTCTTTGAAAAACTCATGGGTCTTTGAAAGTTATTGTTGCTCGGATTTGGTCAGGGCTCTGAACCGATTCAAAGAATGAAAACAAAAAACAGAGACGAACAAAACTTTAATAGGAACAAAACTAAATCAAGTTTAATCATTCTGAACTGGTTAATAACGTTATTTTATCATTCTTTTTAATATTTAATTTGGCAGTCAACCAATCATGAAATTGGGGTTGATAAAGGCCTTCTGAAGTGAAGTGATGAGTTTGTGTAAGAAAAATATCCATATTTAACAAGTTATGAAGTAAAATATCTAGCTTCTGCCAGACCGCCTTCCGTATTCAACTTACAAAGAAAGCATAATGCCTCTCGCAGTTCAAAAGGCTTGCGCTACATCCTACACCTTCTGTATTTAACTTACAAAAAAAAAATGTAACTGACTTTTTTCTCAGAATTGTGGGATATAAACTTGTAATTGTAAGAAAAAACAGAATTTTGAGGAAAAAAAAAAGTTTTATTCCGTGGCGGGAACAAGCTTCCATAGGTATGTATGTAACTCAAGGGTAAAAATCAAGGCCCATGGTTTCAGTCTGTTAAGGCAGAGACACAGAAACAAACAGGGTTTTTCTATGGGTTATGCCCATGGTTTAAGTCTGAAATGAGACTTTTTTTTCAATCTGGATTTTTACCTTTTAAAAAAATTAAACAGGGGAAATTCTGTACAGATGTTTCAAGCAAAAGAATGCTTTATTTACAATTACATTTTCCATGTGGCAGATGGTGACTCTGCATTGATGTTCCTCACAGATTATATTTATTACACCAGAGCAAAGAGCAGATATGACCATTGATAAATAGCAGACTAAATTAATTTGTAGCATAATGTTCTCGCCGTATATGTAAACATGTCATCTGTGAGCTGTCACACCTGTCATTGCAGTAATTTTCCTGGTAAATTTTATACAACATAATATAATGAGAGAGTGATAAGGTCTTTCAGTGCTTTACCGCTGTGTATATATGAACAATAAACAGTGTTTGTGTGGTCGAGCATTTTTTGTGCATGAAAGTGCGAGTCTGTGTGAGCGTGCAGGGGTGAAGTTCAAGACAACAGTGGATCAGAACGCTGGTCTAGCCATCATCCTGATGTTATTGCTTCACAATCCCTCATTTATGTCCAGCTCTGTAAACTAATACTGTAGGTTTCTATCTTTAGCACTGAGAGATTTGTTATATAATACTGCTACAGATACCGGTTTGAAGATCAAACACACCTGTGGAAACCCTATTCTAAAGCTATTCCTGACAATATTTCAAACAAAAATACTGCTCAGGTGGTATTTATTATATCCAGAAGTGAAGCATTACTCTGTTATGTACTCTTTTTACCATGCTTAAAGGGTTAGTTCACCCAAAAATGAAAATTATCCCATGATTTACCCAGCCTCAAGCCATCCTAGATGTATATGACTTCTTTCAGATGAACACAATCGGAGATTTTTAAAATATTCTGGCTCTCCTAAGCTTTATAATGGTAGTAAACGGGGGCATGTCTTGAAGCCAAAAATAAATGCGTCCATCCATCCATCATAATAAATAATCCATACGGTTCCAGGGGGTTAATAAAGGCCTTCTGAAGGGAAGGTTTTCTTCATAAAAAAAATATCCATATTTAAAACTTTATAAAGTAAAATAATTAGCTTCTGGCAGACGGCCGTACGCATTAATTTGCGACGGAAAAGTAACTTCTGACCCGACGCATTACGCAACGATGAACGCGGAAGCTCGAGAAGATAGAGCAAAACAAATTCGATATAACAGAAGACGAGCTTGAGTTTGTTGCACAGCCCTATTTGTTTGAACCACGAGAGGTTACGATACCTCACATCCTGCGTCATACATCGCGTCAGGGATTACTCTTGTGGCGCAAGTCGACTTGCACAGTATGCGTACGGTCATCTGCCAAAAGCTAGTTATTTTAGATTATAGAAGTATAGAAATTTTTCTTACAAAAACCCATCGCTTCACTTCAGAAGGCCTTTATTAACCCCCTGGAGCCGTATGGATTATATTTATGATGGATGGATGCATTTATTTTTGGCTTCAAAACAGGTCCCCCTTCACGAAAGCTTTGGAGGACTAATGATATTTTTAAATATATCTCCGATTGTGCTCGTCTGAAAGAAGATAGTCATATACACCTAGGATGGCTTGAGGGTGAGTAAATCATGGGGTAATTTTTATTTTTGGGTGAACTATCCCTTTAACATTCATCTTTCCCTTTATTGTATGTCTTAATTTTACTTGGTATTCTTCTCATTTGGGCTTTTAACACTGTGCTTTCAACGCTGTGGTTACTGCCTTTCTAAACCCTACTTTTGACCCCGGGTAAAGGGAATGTTTCACAAGGGCTTTTCACACTGTGTGTAACCCTGAGTTATTGTTCTAAACCCCACTTTTTAACCCCAGTTAAAGGAACGTTTCCCATGTGTAATTTAGAAACAGGGTAAAATGCGACAATTGGAGTAAAGAAGACACCATTTCATTCTTACCTTTATAGTCCAGACGTTTATAGTCATCTTAAACGATGAAACTAATGTTTATATGGCATGCTGTGTTTTTGTGACTGCAAAAGTGGTGCTAAACCTGGTCTGGAGCGCTAAATTACAAGTGTGAAACATCCTCTACCTGGGGTTAAAAGTGGCATTTAGAACGACAATAATGGGGTTAAGCACAGTATGAAAAGGCTTTCTCCTTCTCTTTACCTGTGCCATCACTCTGTCCCTCCACAAAACATTCACTCCGAGCACAGCGTCGTCGATTTCCCTTTGTGGTGTTACAAATTACATCTAAGTGTTTTGCATGTGAAAACTGCACCATACCATGATGTCATGGAGATATTCACCCTTTTTATTCCTCTGGCAGCACCCATTAGTCTGATGAGCTGGAAGAAACCTTGTCTGTGTTCTTGGCTCTTGAGATATCTTCAGTTTCATGATCTTAAAAGCGATAATGTGCTCAATAACTTTATGTAGTCATTATAGTGACAGAATTGTGGTCTTTAGCATGGCGTCGGTCAGGCTTTGCTAACCTTCGACAGACAAACAATGAACGCAGAGAATTGATAACAGCTCAAAGGCAGTTCTAGCCGACACGGCTCTTTAGTGTTCTCTGCATTGTGCTGGAATCAATTACTGTCCACTTACACCCACAGCATGCCTGATCTGCTCAAACACTCCTGTAGACATTAATCAAACTGAGAAGCTTGATTGTATTGCTTAATAGTCCCAATTGGGATGTGTCTTCCATATAGTTAACTTCCAACAGCAACAGTATACTTTTTTTTTTCTTTAACACCTTATTACTCCCATTAACCAATCATGTCATTCTTCTTACAGCTTGCAGTCTCCTACAGCTGACTGAACTGCATCACAGTATTCTTTGCACATCCAACAGAGCAAAGTGAGAGATCCTGTGGTCCTCTTCTCACATCCTGAGATCAGAGGATTGTCTGACACCCATGCAGCCTGAGAGGTGTCTCTGGAGTGTATGACATTGACAATGAAATGCATTTAACTATACGGTATACTTTAACGGGTTAGTTCACCCAAAAATGAAAATTCTGTCATTAATTACTCTCCCTCATGTCGTTTCACACCTGTAAGACCTTCATTCATCTTCGGAACACAGATTAAGATATTTTTGATGAAATCTGATGGCTCAGTGAGGCCTGCATTGACAGCAAGATAATTAACACTCAGAAATGCCCAGAAAGCTACTAAAGACGTATTTAAAACAGTTCATGTGACTACAGTGGTTCAACCTTAATGTTATGAAGCGACGAGAATACTTTTTGTGCGCCAAAAAAAATAAATAAATAACGACTTTATTCAACAATGTCTAGTGATGGGCGATTTCAAAACACTGCTTCATGAAGCTTCGAAGCTTTACGAATCTTTTGTTTCGAATAAATGGTTCGGAGAATGTATCAAACTGCCAAAGTCACGTGATTTCAGTAAACGAGGCTTCATTACGTCATAAGTGTTTCGAAATTTCAGTGGTTTACATGACTTTGGCAGTTTGATACACGCTCCGAACCACTGATTTGAAACAAAAGATTCGTAAAGCTTCGAAGCTTCATGAAGCAGTGTTTTGAAATCGCCCATCACTAGATATCGGTGAATAAAGTCGTCATTTAAGTTTTTTTGCCGCACAAAAAGTATTGTCGTCGCTTCATAACATAACGGGTGTGGAACGACATGAGGGTGAGTAATTAATGACAGAATTTTCACTTTTTGGGTGAACTAACGTTTTAATGAATTAACCCTGTGTTTGTGCCTTTATCATTTTGTTATTTAAAAAAACAAAACAAAACAAAACATTGTCTTAATTTCAATTACAGTGGATTTAAACTTTTTGTGCCAAACATACATTTTACAATTCTGGCTCTGGTTGCATCAGATCATATTTGGCAGACTGGATATATGTTTTTGCAAAGTTTAGCTGGCCCTGGATTTTACGGAGCCCCTCACATGACATGCAGGAAAAAAATAGTAGGCTAAATCGTGCGCACGATTTACTAATTATTTCCCTCGACTTACTAAATCGTGCGCACGACTTACTAATTCTTTCCTCGATTTACTAAAATGTGCGCACGATTTACTATTTCATTCCCTCGATTTATAAATCATGCGCACAATTTAGTAAATCGAGGGAACGAATTAGTAAATCGTGCACACAATTTAATTTTTTTTTCTTACATTTCATGTGAGGGGCTCTGTAGGATTTTTTTTTTTTTTTTCTTTTCAGAAAAGACTAACTATCTAACTAATTAACATGAGACTAGAAATAAATAGAATTCATTAAAAAGTTTTCTTCAGTGTATTGAACTTTTTTTTTTTTTTTTTACTTTTTTGAGTGCAGTATAGGAAATACTCATCACAGTTTCCCCAAATTCTAGTGTGAAGAATAACAGCTCCTCTCAGTAATGCACAAACCATGTTCTAGATCCCCCACTGATACTAGACATGACAGCATGCCATCATTTCTGGCCTTTAGATGGGAGAGACTCGTGGAAAGGAGACAGTTGATAGAAACACACTGGCATTTCCCTCAGGGAGCTTGTCATAGGTGAACATGCAGTAAACTCTGACTGTCGCATCTCTCATGCTCTGATGATGTCAGTGGCAGTGTGAATCAAGCACTTCACATGTCCTCATTAAAACAACTTTGCCTCTTTTACAAAAAACAAACTGTGTAAAGTATATTTTTATTTCTTTTATATATTCTGTCACAGCATAGATACAAGATAGCAACTGTACAATGAATTTCCGACGTAGAAGTAACAGATAAATGCTTCTGTTGGTTGGCATTCCAGTTCATTCAATGGGGTTCAATGTGTTCCCCAGGTAAGCGACGCACACGCACCCGGCCATCCACGTGATGTAAAAGAAAATGTGATTCATCAGAGCAGACCACCTTCTTCCATTGCTCCGTGGTCCAGTTCTGATGCTCACGTGACCACTGTTGGCTCTTTCGGTGGTGGACAGGGGTCAGCATGGGCACCCTGACTGGTCTGCAGCTATGCAGCCCCATACGCAACAAACTGTGATGCACTGTGTATTCTGACACCTTTCTATCAGAACCAGCATTAACTTCTTGAGCAATTTGAGCTACAGTAGCTCGTCTGTTGGATCGGATCACACGGGCCAGCCTTCGCTCCCCACGCGCATCAATGAGCCTTGGCCGCCCATGACCCTGTCGCCGGTTCACCACTGTTCCTTCCTTGGAGCACTTTTGATAGATACTGACCACTGCAGACCGGGAACACCCCACAAGAGCTGCAGTTTTGGAGATGCTCTGACCCATTCGTCTAGCCATCACAATTTGGCCCTTGTCAAACTCGCTCAAATCCTTACGCTTACCCATTTTTCCTGCTTCTAACACATCAACTTTGAGGACAAAATGTTCACTTGCAGCCTAATATATCCACCCACTAACAGGTGCCGTGATGAAGAGATCATCAGTGTTATTCACTTCACCTGTCAGTGCTCATAATGTTATGCAGATTATATGTATAATGGTATGTCTGTGAAAAGAAGGCCTTTCTTTACAAATACAAAGAAGTACATTATAATTCAAATAAACAAGCTGCCATAAACAAATTTGTACATTTATGTGAAACATATTTGTGCTTTACATTACAGAATTAAATTGCAGGCACAAAATGATGCTCATTTGTGGGATGCATTGTAAATTTAAAATGGATGGGTCTACTGAATACACGAATTGACGCATGCATTTGTTAGAGATGTTACAGTATACACACCATATGAACATCTGCAATAGTTGGCATTGATTGGTGAATTTCTTTGTTTTTCTCTAATTTCTTTGCCTTTTTGAGAGTAGTAATAGACACTTTAAAGAAACACTACAGTGGCTTATTATTTTGATTGAAGAATTGAGAATAGGGTGACTTTAGGAAGATTGGGACACTGAAATTACCTTATTTTGATTGAAGAATCGATTGTGATGGGATTTATTTTCTCACTCTTTGGCCAGAGAAACCAGTTAATGGATCAAAAGAACCTCAGAGAATGATAAAAGTTAAAATCGAGACCTTTCACCAATATCTCCAACTCTATCTAACAAAAGCTGTGCTTTTCATTTTCCCATTTCCTAGCCCAGAAATACAACACAATTTCACCATACAGCTAGATTTTAAGAAAAAGATACACTCAACTAGACAGACTTCATTGGGGAGTGCAGATTAGTGGAAGATTATTTGAGGTTTAAAGGAATTAAAAGTGTCAGTATGAAGGTGGAGTAGGCTATATACCTAAAATATAGTTAAGCACACATTCAGATGCAAGCTGTAAGGGATAGTTGTTCACTGTAGCAAGGTTTAAAGTTCAGGGAAGGAGGAGGCAGGAATAGCGCAAACGTTCAACGTAACTCTTTAATTATAAAATAAACAAACTACAAAACAAAAGTAAAGTGGCAGCCCCTCACTGACGACTGAGATTTATTGCAGAGGATAGTTATCTAGCCTGTAGAAATATAAGCATGCAAAGACTACTATATTCTAATGTATAATTACATGAAATCATTTATGCCTGAGGACAACTGAGGGACTCAAACACAACTATTAAAAAAGGTTCAAACATTCACTGATGCTCCAGAAGGAAACACGATGCATTAAGAGACGGGATGTAAACTTTTTGAATTGGTTGAACAGGATAAATTGTACTTTTTTTGTCCTGGGAAACATGTAAGTATCTTATGTAGCTTCCGAAGGGCAGTGCTAAATTAAAAAAATATGAACTTTAAACAAAATAAGAAAAACTTGCACATCATCTTCTTGTTCAAAAGTTTTCACCCCCGGCTCTTGATGCATTGTGTTTCCTTCTGGAGCATCAGTGAATGTTTGAACCTTTTTTAATAGCTGTGTTTGAGTCCCTCAGTTGTCCTCAGTGTGAAAAGATGGATCTCAAAATCATACAGTCACTGCTGGAAAGGGATCAAATATGCAGAAGATGCTGGAAAATCAAAGAATCTGCAGGACCTGGAGGATTTTTCTGAAGAACAGAGCTCAGTTTAACTGCTCAGAACAAACAAGAGACTCATGAACAACCATCACAAAACAAACACCCAGTCGTGGATCATCCAGGTAACCACACACAGTGTTAAGAACCAAGAGTATGTAAACTTTTGAACAGGGTACATTTTTATAAATTCAGCTATTTTTTTTTTTTTTTTTGTCTTGTGGACTTTATGTAAATATCTGTTATGTGAAATAGTTTATTCAGGATAGTACTAAATAAAAAATAACATGCAATTTTTATGATCCTTCTTATTTTTTTTAAAACGATTAACATTTTTGCAGATTCTGCAAGGGGTATGTAAACTTTCAAGCTGAACTATGCCTCAAACTGAGAAAAGAAACTTTCATTGCTAACACACTTTTTTTTTTAAATTATTATAATATTTACAGTTGACTAAAAGTGCAGGTCAAGAAATTGCTGTACTGTAATGAAAAAGGAACAAAACTATCACACTGTTTTGAATGCATTTGTCTTTTGTTTAATCAACGTGACTCATGCAATTAAAAAAAACTGCGTCATATCTTTTCAAGTTAGAACAATCTTTCATTTAATGATAACAGAAATTGATTTATTAAAACTATACAGCATGTTTGAGATGTCAGTAATGTACAAGTTCTTTCATTTTTGGACAAAAGAAAATCACATAATAAAATATATAATGACAGACTGTTTCCTTTGAAATAGCTTTATTTTTATTTTATTTATTTTTTTTGAAAGTTGAAATTAACTTATCTACTTTGTCTTGATGTTTTCATTTTCTTGATAATGATTCTTTGATTTCACAGTATAACTCATTAAAAAAAAACAATTATCAAAGTTTAGGCATTATATAATGAAACTTATTTGCCCTCAAGCTACATTGAAAACAACACATCTCCCTGAAGTATATCAGGACTTGTGGCTATCAGTGCAACAACCCATGAATTTTTCAAAGGCTATAGTTGTTTCTACAAGAGACTCCTTCTCCTGAGGACAGAACATACTCTAAGTGTATATCTATAGTCTTTCAAACCTGTTCTGTGAGAGATAACTTGTAATCCCTTTGGGCTATTTTGTGATTCACAGACATATTCCGTGCAGCAAAGCAAGCATCATCAGAAGCTACACTGTTGTAAGGTTTTGTTGCAGTAATCTGAAGAGGAATGAGTCAAAACACACAAATACTATGTTAAAACTTTTAGATTTTGTGATAATCGCCATAGTTTTATAAATCCACTCAGTTCGCTCTACAGCATTTGTAAATGTGTAACTATATCTTCCAAACTGTACAAGACTGCAAATAAATTTGCTCTATATGTATATCAAACTTTATATATCAAAGTTTATACGGAAAGACTATATAAAAGGATTTGCGTTTCATGCCGACTTTAAGTAGCTTCATTGCAGTAAAATACATGTACCTACCTTGTAATTTATCTAACCACATTTTTAAAACAGCAGATAGAATGTACTTTAACTACTTTATACTTGCAAATTGCAATTATCATCTCTACACTGGTTAGCTATTTAGTTTTGTATTGATTATAAAGCACTGCTACTGACCTATAAGACCCTAAATAGTTCAGCTCCAGTGTATTTATCTCCTTTCCCTACAATCCATCATGCTCTTTAAAGTCTCAAAACTCTGGACTTTTGGTAGTTAATAAAATATCTAAGTCCACTAAAGGACAGAGAGCATTTTAACATTTGGCTCCTGAACTCTGGAATAGCCTTCCTGATGATGTCCGGGGCTCAGACACATCTCTTTAGTCAAGAATTCACATAATGCATCTCATAACCTTGTATTCATGTTATATCAGATGAAATGCACATGATTATCTTTTGCTTGAAATGTTAAGAACAGCAGCTACACTCATTATTTTCCATTTTCTTTTATACCCATCCTGAGGTAACTAGAGAGTACGCCAGCTCTAGTTTGGATCCAGCCTCTTAAGAAGATTTCACATGACCAACACCTGTAAAGAAATTACTCCTGCGAGCCCAGGTAAAAATAAAGTATACTTGAATACACTAAAATATGACTTAAAGGATTAGTTCACTTTTTTATATAAAATTTTCCTGATAATTTACTCACCCCCATGTCATCCAAGACGTTTCAAGATCTTTCTTCAGTCGAAAAGAAATGAAGGTTTTTGATGAAAACATTCCAGGATTATTCTTCTTATAATGGACTTCAATGGCCTCCAAACGGTCATTTTCGAAAAAAATGTAAATGTATATGCTTTATATAAACAAATGATCGCCTTCTAAGTGCTTCCGCCAAAACCGTACTTCGTTATTCTTCAAAAAGCTTACGCTGTGTGTCCTACGCCTTCCCTGTTCAACTTACAGAAAAAATGTAACTGGCGCTGCGTTTGTTCCATCTTGGATGACATGGGGGTGAGTAAATTATCAGGAAAATTTTATATGAAAGTGAACTAATCCTTTAAATACAAGTACATTTGTAGTGCATTCTGATTTTCGGTGCTAAATAAAATTATAAAAGTTATACACTATAATTAAAAGTATATTTCTACTTCAGTAGTACTTCAGTGCATTTGAAAAAGTAAACTAAATACCACTAATACTAAGTGGTAAAATTGATTGTTAGTGCATTGAAATAAAGTATACTACCGCAGAAATATACAGAGTTTTATTAATGTATTTCTTAAAAGTGTGCTTTGAATGCTTTAAAAATTATTTCAATCTTAATAGACTTTTATTTAGTAATCCTAAATTTAAATTAAATTGATTTTATTAAAAATATATTGTAGTTATAAGTACATGTACATAAGTACATAAACAAAGTGTTTTTTAGGTGCATTACTAAAAAGTGTGCTATGAATGCTTTTTATACTATCACTAAGTTCTGTTTTAATGAATTTTCATGAAAAATACAGAAATGTATTAATTACAAGTAAAACACTATTAGCATATACTTAACTACATCATATAAAGGGAATATTAACAATTACATTTGAAATGAATTATTTAATGTATAAAAATATGTGGGCAATACATTATAAATACATTTTGTATATATTTATTATAGGTAACACTTTAGAATAACTCACGCTATGAAGCATTAGTTAAGCATTAGTAAATAGTTAGTTCATCATTTATAAAGCATTAATAGACATTAGTAAGCAGTTTATAAATACACCTATAAATGCTTTGTTCTTGATTTATAAACATATCTATAATGTGTTTAATAAATGTATTTTCATACTTTATTAATGATCAATTTATCATTTCTAAATTAAGTATTACATTATTTACAAACCAGTTATTTAGGAGTTGTCAGTGGTTTATAAGATCATTTATAAAGTGTAAGTAAATGATTAATAAACAATTTAAATGCACATTTATGCATCTTATTATTTAGACATATAGTAATAGTTACTCAGTGTGTTAATAAATGCTTTATTAATACATATTCCTACTGTAATTCATGATTAATTCGAGTAGTTATAAAACATTTAGTAGTTGTCAGTTAACTATTGTTGTGAGCTCATCTAAAGTGAGGACTATTCATGCCTCGTAAAGCTTTTATAAAGGAGATTTAAAGGATACAGAACATAGAAATATTTATTTCAAGGAAAAAAATGAAACTTTACGATGGGTAACTTGATATAAAATTAAAAGTAAACCTCTGCAATTTCACAGAAAGTAAAAGTCCCTGTACTCCTCCAGAAAACATAACTGCAGTAAAATGAAACTAAGCTTTTGCAATCTGATATAAAAATACATTTCTGTAAAGTGTAAACGTTGCTGAATAAAATTTTACCAGTGCCAACACTGGATTACAGGAGTGCCAAAATACAACAAATAATGTTTTTATAAAACATTAATAATGTAATAAAATATTTCACAGTGTCAAAACTACCTCAGTACTAACTTTAAATCATTAGAGAACAGCAGTGCAGAAGATCACTGAGCCTTTAAATCTTCTTTGTAAAGCTTTACGAGGCATGAATAGTCCTCACTTTAGATGAGCTCACAACAATAGTTAACTTGACAACTACTAAATGTTTTATAACTACCTGAATCAATCATGAATTACACTAGGAATATGTATTAATAAAGCATTTATTAACACACTGAGTAACTGTTACTATATGTCTAAATAATAAGATGTATAAATGTATGTTTAAATAGTTTATTAATCATTTACTTACACTTTATAAATGATCTTATGAACCACTGACAACTCCTAAATAACTGGTTTGTAAATAATTTAATACTTTATTTAGAAATGATAAATTGATCATTAATAAAGTATGAAAATACAATTATTAAACACATTATAGATATGCTTATAAATCAAGAACAAAGCATTTATAGGTGTATTTATAAACTGCTTATTAATGTATATTAATGCTTTATAAATGATGAATTGACTGTTTACTAATGCTTAACTAATGCTTCATAGTGTGCAGTTATTATAAAGTGTTACCTTATTATATATTATTTTTATATTTTAAATAATTCATAAGTCAATTTTCTATGTCTGATGAGTATATTTAAAAGTGTATGAAAGATGGGTTCAAGTGTACTACAAGTGGTAACTAAATACGTTTTTTTAATACAGAAATAGTATATTAAAAGCACATTTTAGTTCATATTCATGGTGTCTCAAAATAGCACAGTTGAGCACACTTAGATGTTCTTAAGATTATCTTCAGAAGTACTAAAGAATATTTTTTTAGTATATTAAGTACAAAATTAGTGTGTGAAAATAGTGCACTTCAAGACCATTATGGAAGTGTACCAAGTGTACTGAAATAAAGTGTATTTTTCACCTGGGAGGCCTCAACTCTGAATCAAATTTTCTATATATTGTAATCATTTTGATCATAACTTGTATCATTGTTTCTGTCTAAATAAATACACAATGCTAGCTAACTGCATGATTTATATTATCTTAGAAATGTAAAAAAATTTTGACGTATGGACATTACTTTGACACAGTCACCTCTGATCACGGATTACTCACAAATCTAATGTAGAAACGTGCATTTTTCTGTAAAGCTGCTTTGAAACTATATGTATTAGGAAAAGCGCTATAATAAATGTGAAATGAATTTAATTAAATTATGACTATCTTTCTTGTAGCTTGAAAAGTCATGGCTTAATTCAAAGAGTTTTGAAAGGAGACAATAAATAGAGATCCACCCTATTTCACCAAGGACAAATGTCCACCCACTTGGAGATTACTTACCATGCCACTTGTACAAGATACTGAATTAAATAATTTGTTAGATCTAAAAAAAAAAAAAATGTCTTCAGCAGTGGAAGTTTTAATTCAATTAACTTTTTTCTTCAGGTGTCAAAGATCTGATGAATAATACGCTTTAAATAAAAAAAAAAAAAATATATATATATATATATATATATATATATATATATATTTTATGAAACAGTCATAGCATGTCTATGACCTTCTAAATGAAAAATGAGACATCTAAATGAGACATTTTCCCCCAGAACCCAGGATCAAGAAGTATATTTGTGAACCTCCTATCAAACTGCGCCCTGTGCCGTCCATTCAAATGACTTTATTTTCTAAATGGCACGTGAATCAACCAGCAATTTTACTGATTTTCATCAACATCTGTGCCATGTGTTACAACCTATACAGTAACTCACAGGTGACAGCATTACAACATGCAACACTGTACAGTACATGCTTACAATTCAATGAAATTGTATGAACCACTTCTTCTTTTAGTTCAGTAAAAGCATATTTTACTAGCTGGAAACACCTAAAAGCTGTTTATAAGACAAACTCATCATGACTTCTGTGCAATACTGCTTAATATTAAGCAACACTTGGGTCCAAAAATGGGATATGTTTGCTTTCTCAGTTGAGCTTTGATGTATTTTTGCAGATTTTCAATTCAATTCAACAAAAATGTATTTCGATCCTCAAAGCAAAATGTTCATAATAAAGCAAAAATATACATAATAACCGAAAAAGTTGTAGGCTGAAGCCTTTGCTTATTATGCCAACCCTTTGTAATGAGAGTCATTTGATTTGATTCATACAAGATAAACAAAAACAGTTACATAAAACATTTTCTAAAATGTACATACATAAGGGTACACATTTCAGACATTAATACAATAGTTTAAATATTACATACACAAATTATTCATATTGAGTTATATAATTATTTATCACCTTAATTTTAAACATTTTCTTGAATTTACAAAGTGAAAATACACTTTTTTAATTTCTTGTCACAATTATTCCATATACCCTTTGACAGATATGTACATCTATTTTTTATTTTATTTTTTTTAAAAACATATACATTCCCCTTAGGATATACTGGCTTTCTCTTATTTCAAACAGCCTCTGAATACAATTTGGAAGTAAATTAAAGTAAATTTAAAGCATGTAATTTAATAAATAATATATTTGTTGGTTCTTAATAAGATTTTCTAATCTCCTCCAACTCGTCCTTAACTGCGTTGCTAGTTTTCTTCAGTGGCATTTTATTTGTTTTTTTGTCTCATCTTTGTATAATCTGGCAAAATCAATTTAGTTTAGTTAAATTATTTTCGCTTTGTTCCTTCTGAAGTAACTGGATGCCACAGGGTGTCACCATCTTGCCATTAGTATTGTCTATAAACATTCACAGAAGCATGTAAATTATGCAAATGCACAGCCGCTGAAAACTAATAGTTATTAACAAACCAATATTTGTCTGAGCACATGTGGGAGAGCTACATTCACTTCAGGCCAAGTTACACCATAAGACGCACATGTCCATTACAGCTGTGTTAAAAATTCATCATCAGCCACAACTCTGTGATGAAATGGGAGAATTTGTCAGCCACCCCATTATAATTGTCAAAGTGGATTCCTATCAGATGATCACGATGAGACTTTTCAAAGTCACCCTGTCAAAACGAGTGAGAAACCATAAATATCTTCTCCAAGCTGGATGCAGCTTGGCAGTGTTTTGAGGAAAATAAGAGGCACAAGATGACGCCAAGCTCAATTAAAGCTCATCCTACTCCCTGCAGTTGGATGACTCCGACAGCGTGGGGGCAGGAGCAACAGTGGTGGCTGTGGAAGCGGGGGATTGGCTGTATGGATCACTGTGTTGTATAACATCTCTCAAACTCAGCAAGCAGCCACACAATTACCTTCCACCATGCCATCCCCTCACGCCTCCGTCCACAATTGTGTGCCAGTAGGGCCTAATCTTACTTGTATTGTTTTGTAAGAACAGCTTGATCTATGTTGCACTGCATTTTCAGTATCCACTGATGTTCACTGATTTCTTGTAAAGAGACTTCGCCTGTCCTCTTCTATAAGAGAAAACTACTAATAACAGTTTTAAAGTGACTTTTTACATAGTTTACACAGTGTTTAAATGATGTAAACAGTCAGGGAAATTTATTGCTTCCTCTGGATCCGGAAAACTGCTTGAACAGCACTCAAACAGTCTCTCTTCAAATGCATTGTGCAATATCTGTGTACAAGCAAATCACTTTCCCCACTTGTACATCACAAAGGACAGTGTTCAGAATATTTCATTTGGGAAATCATGTTCCCAGAAGTTGCAAAGGGCAGAGTGCACGGGAGCTTAGAGAACTTTTGGCTTATCTGCTGGTTTGAAGCACCAGGAGGGACCGCGTGTGTCTTCAGCCCAACTGAGCGTAGCATTCTGGGGCGGCACCCAGCTGCATCCCCCAAAGCAATTGAATTAGCCAACATATTTCTGCCCTCACTTTTTTTCCATAGCAGATCCTGAACTCAAGCATGAAAAAGATGAAAAATTTCATATTTGCCACTTTACCCAAAAACTTTGCACTTATAGTTATTGCTTGATTACTTATATTAAAAGGAATAAATCTATAAATGAAGACTGCAGATGCAAAAGCCTCTAAGTGCTATCTGAAATTTTCTTCTAAAATGATCATTTTTATCAGGCTTTTATGTTTTTGTTCAGTTATTTCACTTTAATGTCAATGAAAAGGACCTATGCGTTGCCATTAAAGTGAAATGACTGAACTTAAACATATGAGCCTGATAAAAACACTCATTTTAGAAGAACATTTCAGATGGCACTTTGAGGCGTTTGCATCTAAAGTCTTCTTATATATAGGGATAAAATCTTCAAATTGTCTGGAAAATCTGGGCTCAGAAAAGCATGTTTTCTATTAGAAGAAAAAAAAATGTGTCAGACATAAGTGGTGTTTTTCCTAAGGCACCTGTTACACATTAGCACTAAATACGATTATATAAAAAAAAAAGATGAATAAAGGCTAAATATAAACTCTCCTCTCATGCTCTTGTATTTTCTTTCAACATTTTGTTAAAAGGTAAGCTTGTTGGTACACACTTTCTTTCAAAGCTGTCAATTAATTGTAAGGTCACATTCAGAACAAAAACTGTGATCTTTGTGAGTCTCTGAAGTTGAAGTAAAGGGTTTAATAAAAATGTTTTAACAGGGTTATTCTTGAATTTCAGACATCTATAGTCATTGCTGAGACCAAAAACATTTACACTGTCAAATCCATTAACATGCTAAAACTATTCAGAGAGTTGTCATGACTGAAGGGATGGATTTCCCCAAAGCATCATGAGCATATTGTAGAGATCATTGGTGCCAATGGGCTTTACAATGCTCTTGGGAAATGCTGCCCATTTCAGTCATGAAGCAATGACGCAAGCTAAAAGATTCTTGATATTTAATTTGTTAGTGAGCACAAGGTATACTACACTGGGCAAGCTGATTGGCCTCTGCTGCATCAGCATTCAAATAGTCTAGTTCAGTGTTTGCCGGTCCTGCAGCGCTCTCTCAGAGTTCCCCTGAACCCTCCGCCTCCCCCAGCTCCACCTGTCTAGATTTGCTGTGGGGTATTATATATGTCTACTTGTGCAGCTGCATGTCTTACATGCTCACAACAGTATGTCTGTCTTTATCTTGTTGTAAGTCTCTGTGCTTGATCTGTAGCAGCATGCATAGCAGATCTGTTTTACCAAGATCAAATACAGTTAAGTTCATTAACATGCTAAAACTTTTCAGAGAGTTGTCATGACTGAAATGCATGTACATTATGCAGGCCAGTCTGATATTTGTATGTTGTTTAATGCAGCATAGCTAATGCTGTTTAACGCTGAATTTTCTTTAATCATTATTACATATAGTGACCCGGATCTATATCTAACACAGATGGATCTCTACCTGACGCAATAATATAAAACTCTCCTGATATTAGAGTAACAATCACAGAAGAATAAAATAAATCATATTTTGTTACCTTTTGAAGCTTGGAAGGGTTCAGTTTGAGCAGATGTTTTATATCATCATCACTGTCCTCGTCAGAGCTCATTTCCCAGTACATTCAGCATCTGGATCATATTTGCGATCTCAAACATATTCTCAAATATCTTCAAAATTAATATTTTGATCGCTGACAGCTTCTTCACCAGATCCACCATCAAGTGACAGTGACACTAATATTTGATTGCGTTCAGTATTTTCTCTGCAGTAAATCGCTGAGCCATTTTAAGTTTTGCTGATGATACTTCCTATTCTTTTGTTTTCTGCCTGCAGTAACTATGAGTGAAACGTACCCTAACTTCGTCATTGTGTATCATACATTGCCACCATGTGGAATAAATGTGAATTGCACTTATTCAGTCATCAAAGATTCAATTTGTTGTACAGAAAAAATACACTGTTACACACCTCAGGTCGTTAGCGACCCTATACAATTTTTACAAAAATATTAAAAAAAAATTAATGGGAGAACAGGCATACTTTAATTTTTTTTTTTTTTTTCTTGTTATATTGTTTATAATGAATTGGAGTGAGGAATACTAAGATGGTTCATGTCTAACTTTAAAAAAAATGAATGTGGAGTAGGGTGAATGACGTCCCGGGTCACTAAAGACCCGAAGTATGCGTTTAAGGGTTAAGCTATTTAGAACAGCTTTAGAGACATGAAAATCTTAACAAATCCCTTATATTATAAATATATTTATAGTTACATACACCATTATATAGATATTTTTAAAGTATTAAATAAATAAGATGAAAAAGTAAATGATTAATTAATGATTATGGATTGAATAGGGTCAGATTTCCTACGTTTTTTCCCAAGGAGTACAGTCACCTGCCCTTGTATCGTATCTGGTTTTATTTCTCCTGGTCTCTCTGAGGTTTCCTTTGAGTGATTACTGCACTTACTGATCTTCGTGACCAGTCACTGGATAGTAATGGACAATGCAGGACAATTTAATATGTGTGTATAGACAGTCATGACAGCCATACACAATCTCATATTTCAACTTTCATGACAGATGAAATGATCAATCAATGGTCCTAACGTTTAATATCCAGTGTTCCAAAACTGGAACTAGGGATCATGATGTGTGTAGCCTATACAGTCTGAGACACCAGATTTGGTCTTACGTGTTATGCTATGGCAGACCAGGGACCTGCTATGCAGTGGGTCTGGAACTCAGCAGGGTTCTCCGGAGCTGCCGGGAAGGATCTCTGCGCTGTTCACATCTAGATGATGTGATGGACAGCCATGCCAGAAAACATCAGTCAAATTATCGTACTGCACTAATGATAGTGCTCACATGATGGAAAAGGTCCCCTGGCCAGGGAGCTAAAGATGAATGTGTGAATGACAAGTTTATAAGTAATAAAATGCTCTTGATTGTAACAGCGACAGAAAGAGAGAGTTTATGTTTCTGATTATTACACAATGCTTTGCCTTGATGACTGATTCGTTCTTTCAATTAGAGCTTGAAATGGAAAAACAGAACCAGGACTAAATAGATACAGCAGATACTACAGTACACAACAGACTGGATAATGTTTCTGAGCAACAAACACCATGAGATGACAAACCACAAACATGGCTACCCAAGCATCTGTACCACACAAGGTTTGGATAACTCATCTTATTCTGTCACCCAGCCAAACATATTTATGTGTGTATTCCCAAATTACTGTAGAATCAACATAAAGAAAGGATATTTTAAACAATATTTATTTAATGGCAAGTTCTATCAAGAGTATTGCCTATACAAATACCTTTGCAAATATGATAAATACAAATCATTCAAATCATTTTTAACATTTAAAGGCGCAGTGTGTAAATTTTAGCGGCATCTAGTGGTGAGGTTGTGCATTGCAACCAACAGCTCAGTCCACCTCACATCCCTTTCGAAGCACATAGAGAAGCTACGGTGGCCGAAACAGGACAAAGATGTCGTTGTCTGAGACAGCAGAGAGTAGCCAGTCAAGCAAACGCGCTCTGTAGAGCAGTTTGTCCGTTTAGGGCTACTGTAGAAACATGAGAGCCGCAAAATGGCGAATTTGATGTAAGGGAACCCGTGGTGTATGTAGATAGAAATGTCTCATTCTAAGGTAATAAAAACATAACGGTCTTTATACACCACTGAAAACATAGTTATGTATATTATATTGCATTTCTGTCAATAGATCCTCCTAAGTATTACACACTGGAACTTTATTAAGAAAACTGCAGATCATCAGATGACAATAACAGTATATAACAACTTTTAATTTAATTAAACATATAACATCCTATGAAAATTATAATAAATGTCTCATTTAGCATTGCTGTTATTTATGAGAATTCATTTTTGGTATTAAATTAGACCATATTGTGTAAAGAGTCATACACAGGAGGCAATTTTCCAACACAAAAAAGTGCAAGCTGTGATTAGCCATGAAAAGACAAAAAGAATTTGGCCATTGTATTACAAAAATGTTAATGTCATTTCCATTACCGAATGCTATTTAATAAGTAAAGGTCTTTGCATGTCCAAGGTCTACAATCTAACACAGTGGACTCTTCAAACAAACTGGGAAAAAACCCATAAAGTACAAGGCATGTGCAATATGAGCAAGAACATACATTTTTAGTTGCGTGATCTCAGAATGATGCTTGTATTATGCTTTAGTATTAGAGTTTTTTTAGGGTTAGAGATTTCTATTTTTAAATTTTTACATTACTAGTAACATGTAGTATTGTAAAACACAGCTCTGATTCTGTCCTTACATCATCTTGATCTCTTGCTGTTTATACTTTAGACTTGTAAAATAGTAAGGTAACTCCTAGTTATTTTCTCTCTATGATTTTATAACAATATGGCAAGAACCAAAGAAATATTTATGCGTGATTAATCCATGACAAGATGATTTTAACAACGCTGATAAAGTCAGAGGAATTTCATTAAACCCTCATTAAGTACAACAACTACAAAATGCATTATACATTTGTTATACTGACAAACAACTTAATAGGAAACAGACAAATTCTTTTTAAAGTCGTTTATACAAAAAAAACAGATTCGTTATTTCCTAAGTGAATACTGGCGTCCTCAGCTGTGTTGCCCTAAGGAGCTGAACCCTCTTGACGGCTAATTAAACACTACCATGATTGATGATTTGTTATCCTTGTCAGCGACTGATACTGTCTCTTAATACTTTTAACCTGAAGCGCACGCTAAGCGGCCTGTGTTCTCAAAAGTAGGACAGCAAAGGCTTGTCTTGGGATCTTCAATACACTAGGAAACTGACTTTTATAGTGTATCATAAGAAACTGCCAGAAAAGTCTCTCTGAAATACAGAGGTGAGTAGTAATGAAGTACATTTTCTTCTTTACATTTACTTCAGTATACATTTTTGAAAAATTCAAATTTATTTCATTTTTTACTTTTTAGAGTAGATTTAAATGTGGGTACTTTAACTCAAGTACATTTCTAATAAAAAAAAAAATGTACTTTTACTTCGTTACGCTGGGCGACTTTGCTCTTGTTACTTTATTTTAAATTTTAATGCAATACATGTTAAAAAATGCGTAGTTTATTCTCTTTTTGCTGGGGAATGAGCGATGCCCCATTCACAAATGAATCACTCTTTTTAGTCGATTCCTTTCAAAGACTTCATCAAACAAGTTGGCGTACTAATCCGGGAAGTCACCTGTAGGAGAAAAAATCTGTCAAATCCGTCGCGACCGTATTGCAATCCGTCTCCTCAGTTTATAAACCATACTCACAGATTCTTAAATCATTCCCTCGGTTAAGAAAAATCACACCCACGAATTAATAAACCGTACCCACGTGTGCTCAGATTTGTAAACCATACCTTCGTTTTTTTCAATCCGTACCCACAAATTCATATATATCATACAGTATATATAGATAGATAGATAGATAGATAGTAAATAGTAACTAGTAACTAGCTACTTGATTTGTTTTTTCATTGGTTACTTTTTACTCTTTATCAAGTAACTATTAAGATGATTACTTTTACTTTTTACTAGAGTAAATATTTTTATACGTACTTTTACTTGAGAACAGTTTTTGGATACTCTACCCAACTCTCCTGAAATATCAAAAATACATGCAGCATCATAAAATTAGGATAACTGTGTTTGCAGTCCAGCTGGTTTTGGATAAGACCACCAGGTGTGACCTAGTTTTTCCTTTAGTTAATTTGATAGGCCAAAGAACAAGGATCAAAGAAACAGAATATAAATTTCCTTATATAACCTCTTGCTATTACCACTTCAAGACATTTACATCTTCCTTTCTGCCCAGTGGCAACTTCTGCTCCCAACATTCGGCCAAGTCTACTGCCTCAGGTACTCAATATGTTTCGCTTTATGTTGACTCAACCTATAGGTCTATTTAAGCTCTGGTGGTAGCTTTAGGTTCATTTTTGCATTACTATAATTATTTGAATTATAATTATTTACTATAATTATATGACATTAAATCTCTCCAAGTGTCACCACAACTGCAGAGCAAACTGTTAAAGCACTTATGTAATACTGGTAAGAATCATAAAAGATATCGAAAAACCCTAAAAAATATACTGTATTTGACCTCATTTATTTTTAGCACACAATGTCTATTCTGACTAAAAACTGGGATTATGTGCATATTAGGGATTCAAACGGTCCAATATATACCTTGTTGTAGGCGACAGGAACAGTAAGAGGGTTAAGGTGTAGCGTACCCTCACTTTTTCTTGTGTACCGACACTTCTCACATGTTGCCGGTACCAGGGGTATCACTATGCCCTTTTTTACTCAGCCCAACTCAAATTGTGATTAGCTCCATTACAGTAATCTGTACACAAATTCAGGATCGCCTCAGTCCCCTTTAAACCTCATATGAGAACGGCGGCAGGCTTCGGCTCCTTCCCGTGCGGCGCAGTGTCAGCGTCAGAAGTAATTGTAATGAAATATGCATCTTTAAATAATGTGATGCGAGAGCGATACGAGACAGTTTCCCATCCACCACTGCGTTCACCCCTCATCACACTATTGTTTTTCTCTAGCGAAAACGGAACGTGAAGACACTTTAGAAAATGTTATTTTCATTTGAAATTTAACATCATTAACATCATGCACAGAAATTATTATATACACTGATTGTGTAAAAATTATTTGTTGGTTTACCTTAAAGTAGGCTAACCTGGTTGCCTTAAAATAGAGTTCATTTAAACTAAAAAATTGAGTTGATACAAAATAAGAGATTAGTTTATTCAAACTCAAAATAATATGTTGAACAATGTTTGTGAACCTAAGCTGATTTGACAAAAGATTTGTGATAACACATCATGACAATATTTTTTTACTCAATCAGCACTCATTTAAACTGCTTATTAGAGTGAATGACAGAGACAGAGAAACATCATGTCGTTATTTTGTTCTATATTTTTTAATTTGTATTAATGAATATGATCTGGTTAGTTAAAATGATTAGAAATGAAATCAATATTCAGGAATTGACTTGATAGGTAGTGTAGAAGCTATTGTATGTATTGTTCCTGCCAGTGCCTACCCTAGTATACAATCAATCAATTATTTATTTATTTTTATATATTTAACTCCCTGAGGGTGAGTACCTGCACATTATTTTTTCCACTTCAAGCGCTGGACATATTACTTCTGTAATTCATCTTTAATGATTCTCTATTGACATCTCTATACCAAAATGTGTCAGTGAAACAGTATTTTTGCCTTTAGATCTTTGCACAGTGGAGTGCAATGATGCACACAGCCTCTGACGTCAATGTGTCAGATATTAGAGTGTGTGTGTGTGTGTGTGTGTGTGTGCGTGTGTGTGTGTGTGTGTGTGTGTATGTGTGTGTGTGTGTATGGTTCAGGTAAACCCTACGTTATGGGAACAAAATGCATTCATCAGAAAACAGCATAATGAATTACTGAAAGCACACAAACATCTGAAAATCCTAGCTTACAATAGCTGACTGATATTTTTGCATCCCATGAGATGGTTATGGTTTCTTTTTAAAAGCAATGTGACATTTGAAGAAAGATCAAGCAAATGTTTTTATCTCTTGTAAAGCATAGTAATATATTGTAAGTTATTCCTTTACTCCATCAAGCAATTAAGGGAAACAAAATCTAAGGTTTATTTATCTATATTTTTACAGTTGAAACAGGAGGAGATGATCAGCAGGGATTATTTTATGACTGTGAGGTTATGCTAGCCTCGAGCATATCTAAAAATAAATAGTCTAAAAGTATCCTGAGGGCAAACATCTCAGGTGTTTCATGAGTAAAGAAAAACTTGAATTTCAGTATTTTTCTGACTATGAAAGTAGCCTTTATTATAAGGAAAATAAATTCTCTGCTTTCAAATAATTAAAAACAGGGTTATCTGACCATGACAACATCTTGTGATGAATTTGTCTGTCAAAATCGTATATATAGTATAGTTCAGTCTGCTAGAGTTCATGGTCATCGATGACTGCCTGTTTACATGATGACTCATTGTTTTTCCTATAGTGGTGTAAATTTTTGTTTGTTTGCTGGACCCTGCATCTCTCATGGGAAACCGATCCCTCCCTGAGCTTTCGTAATCTTCTGAATCACCTAAAGAGATTCATATTAATCAGCCTTCAACACATGGGTCACAGAGTCCCTAAAGATTTGGATGCAAACCTTAAGAACTGTTGTATCCCTCTGCACTTTTGGCGTGGCAGTAGACTTCATCAGGGATCATGGAACAGAAAAACGTCATGATTTATTACAAAGAGTTCAGCTGGCTAACAAACAACTTTCAAATTACACATTGAGATTTTTTTTTTCTTTCTTTCTTTTTCTTTCACAGTTGTGTACAAACTTTATTGACCTGATCATGTGGGTGATTCTGCGCAGTAATGATTACGTGTAAACACATAAATCTGCTAAATGTGTAACCGATGATGATTACTCATAATGATACAAAAGTGTCCTACATTCATTCAATATAAAAACATAGTCATCTAAAAGAGATGCTGAATGTTTGATTAATTTCAAGTCTAATTTTGTGCAACGCGATTATAATACATGTCTATTTAATCCCCTTTCAGATAAACATATTAGGTGACATTTTAATCAATGCATATATCACCTTTAGTTCACCCATATAGGACAATCATAACATTCATTAAGAAACACAACAGTGGTATTTCTGATATTCATACCATCTAATATTGAATCTAATATTTTTCATTCATAACATGCGAATTTGCAAGAGGCACAAGATCTGGATGCCATGCAGAAACTGACACTGGAATAATCTCTGTAAAGCAATACATTTTCTCGCTCTTCATATTTCAGTCCCCATTGACTTCAATAGTCTACTACTGGAAATAAATGAATATGTCAATACCCGGTTCACTTAAATGTCGATGCTCTAATATCTTCTCTCGCTTCAATCATGACATGTTCTGCTGCCAGTGTACCCTCAAGAAACAATATTTCTCTGAAGATCAACGAGACACCCCCTCATACAATTTGGTTAAGCAACAAATGATTATTGTAACTGGATTCGCTTCTTAATATGCTACTCAGTGAAACATCAAACCTCATTCCTGCTTATAACATGGAATAACCTGCAATTAGACTTGAGAATAAGAAAGAGAAAACTGTTCTGTAACACCTTGTTTTATGTCATCATACATGTTTCTCATTTGGAAAGGTTTATCCCACCGCCTGGCTCATAAAGTCTGCTCATCTGATTATATCCAGTCTGCTTTTGTTTTTCTGTTTATATCCTGTGTTTCAGCGTAACTTAGGTATTTTGTAATAAGTCAGACAATAACCGTTTTACCCTTTCTTTTTCCTTTTTTTTAAAGTTACTTTGTTCCTTGGTATTACAACTTTATATCTACCAATTGCAATTATTTCTATAAAACTTGACAATATCTCACAATTGTGACTTTTTGTAGTAATTGCGACTTCATGATTGTGACTAAATGTCACATTTGTGACTTGTGTTTTGTTGTGTCTATACATCTCTTAATTGCTACTTATATCTCACAATGTGATTTTATTTCTTTTGTTGTTTTTTTTTGTTTTGTTTTTTTTGTGCTTATGTTTTATGAAGGGTTTCATGATTATGAGGCCAAAAAACAAGCTGTGAGATATACTTATCATTACAATCACAATCAGCTGGCAACGAAAACATGCTGAAATTTATTCTTCATTCAGTCTTCACATAATTAACATAAGGCTGAGTTACCTGAAATTGATGATCAATTTCATACATCAAGTACTTCCTCTTTAATCTGTCAGTTTGATTGACTTGGATCATCTGTATGATAATTTGTTGCCAATTAAATTCAGAGGCCTGTGTCTTACTAGCAGAACAGCATAGAATTTATTATTAAATCATGCTAGACTTGAGATTTGTGACCTTTTGGTCTGTTTTGCACTTCTTTCAGATATGTCATGTCAGTCACTCCACACACTATACAATCATAAGCGCTACAGAGAGACTCATTAATGGACCAGCTCAAATGTCACACTTCTTATAAAATGAGATCATTGTCATGTTGTGCCATTTTAAGGTTCAGATGAGTCATGGCCTTGAGGAATCTTAAGGGTTTGGTTTCACATGCAGAAACCCTGTCTTTAATGTGCAGTATTCATCTGTAAAATTGAAAGAATATAGGATCTTAAAGCGAGAGCTTTTTTTATTATGTTGCAATATCTGTCGAATAAACATCTTTTGATACAGAGGTCCTGTTGGAAACCTGACTCCCCATGTGCTGGTGATGATGTGACTCTGTGGTGATGTAGTTACTACATATGTATGTCTGATGTCTGGATGTCAGACGTGTGACAAGGTTAATCAATGCATTATGAATTTACAGGCCTTCAGCAAAACAGTTTAGCCTTAAATATGGAAATAATTTGCCAGAGCATGACTAAACAGACAGGGTCATGGTGAGCATAAATCCATGCATTAAAGTATTTGGTACATTCAAATGGTTGGACAAGGTCAGAAAACGTGAGGTGGAATACATCTTTCCTTGTCTGCAGAATATCAAGAGGCTTCAAAAGTGTACAGTTTTAGGAAGAAGCAACTTCAGTATCTAATCTGTTGTAATAGCCCTAATAATTATGCACTAACTAAATAAATAAATAATACAGTGCCCCTGTTTCCACTATAACAGTTGTGGTAGATAACAAATTCCAAATCACTAAAGTCAGTACAAAATACAACACCATTCACACCAAGTATTATTGTCCATTTCAGGTGATGTGATCATGTGGAGTGAGCTACAGTAAATTCAGGTCCAAAACCATTTCTGATCGCCACTTTAGGAAATGAAATGCATGGAATGCTCCCAATATTTATTGCACACTTTTATCTCTGCATCCTCAGACCAAACTGTGAATGACCACCTAGTGACCTGTCAGTCTTCCAGTCATCCACACTCTCAGAAAAAGCTGTCACTGTGGTGGTACAGTTTCAAACCATTGTACCTTTTTTTTTTTTTTTTTTTTTTTTACCCCTTAAGTGTATATTAACACCTAAAGAGTATAAATTAGTAACTTGTGAAAGGGTACCGCCCCAGTGACATCTTTTTTGTACCTGTTTTTTTTTTTTTTTTCTGAGATGCATAAAACATGAATTTTAACCTTTTAAAATTAGCCCTGAGCTGATGTCAAAAAATAAAATAATAAAAATAAAAGCTATTTGCCACTCTATGAAGTTGACACAAGGTCTAGGCCTATATCTAAAATAAGGTCCAAGTACACAATGTTGATGTGTTGATGTCCTCAAAGTTGATGTGTTAGAAGCAGGAAAAATGGGCAAGCAGATTTGAGCGAGTTTGACAAGGGCCAAATTGTGACGGCTAGACGACTGGGTCAGAGCATCTCCAAAACTGCAGCTCTTGTGGGGTGTTCCCGGTCTGCAGTGGTCAGTATCTATCAAAAGCGGTCCAAGGAAGGAACAGTGGTGAACCGGCGACAGGGTCATGGGCGGCCGAGGCTCATTGATGCACGTGGGGAGCGAAGGCTGGCCCGTGTGGTCCGATCCAACAGACGAGCTACTGTAGCTCAAATTGCTCAAGAAGTTAATGCTGGTTCTGATAGAAAGGTGTCAGAATACATCTGCATCACAGTTTGTTGCATATGGACCAGTCAGGGTGCCCATGCTGACCCCTGTCCACTGCCGAAAGAGCCAACAGTGGACACGTGAGCATCAGAACTGGACCACGGAGCAATGGAAGAAGGTGGCCTGGTCTGATGAATCATGTTTTCTTTTACATCACGTGGATGGCCGGGTGCGTGTGCGTCACTTACCTGGGGATGTTTTTGGGCAGTGTGATGCTTTGGGCAATGTTCTGCTGGGAAACTATGGCTTCTGCCATCCATGTGGATGTTACTTTGACACCTACCACCTACCTAAGCAATGTTGCAGACCACAATACAATATTTTTGCTAGCTTGGTGAGCAAAGTGAACCAACAGTCAACTATGAAGCTGTCACATTTTTACTGGGGGTTTATAAACGTGTACAATTCATTAGTTATAATGTTTGCTACCCTTTGGACATTGTTTAATATTTTTGTACGTTACATTTTCAAAATTGCTTAATATTAAACCCAGCGTTAGCAACTATTGTCACTGAACTTGATTTTATCATTTCAATAACGCAGTCAATATAACCGGAGTGTCTATTTATAGCCCGTCGTGTATAACATTGAAATGCACTATTTATGACGATCATGTAAGCTACTATGCAGTGTCGACGTCACTCTCAAGGTTTCTTCCACACACAAATGCGCTCTTACGCGCTCAAGAGCTCTGAAGAGGTGGCGAACTCGAGATGTGTGCGCCTCGCCGATGAACGCATCAGCAGCAGGAAAATGCTGTCTCTTGGTAAATGTTACTTTTTATGTGCATAGCTATTTATTAATTACTGAGGCAGTATTTCAAGATAAGATTAACTTCTCTTTTTTTCCAATTTTGACTACATTTAGATCACCTGTTTTGAGAGTCTGCAAAACTCTTTCATTTTTACAGTTCACTTCTGCAGTGGCATTAGTGGCAGACTTGAATTTATATCAGGTTGCGACAGCGGCATCCTCCGAAATGACCAACAAGCTTAACCTACACGCTTAACCTACATATCTGTTTGAGATGGACTGGGAGGCTTTTTATTCGGGCTGCTGAGCCCAGCAACTTTATTCTCGCGCTGTGAGGACGCTCGTGAGGATTTGACCACAGCATTAGATGAAGCATGAATTGCGATTCTTCACAGAACTTCTCGTGAAGGGCATGGTCCACGCTCAGGTGTGGGGAAGATTTCCTCTATGCATCAAGTATGCAATAATATAATATCAGCTGAAGAGTGTTAAGCAAAGATGTTTTCTGAAGAAGCTAATTTCAGTTACACTTCGAACGGCACGGATGATGACACGTTGTCCGCGCTAGATCAAGATTGGAGCGACACTCCTGCTGAGAAACTGTCACGGACGGGACACAATGTGGTCGCCGTTATTTTGGGATCTATTCTGGTATTCGGGATCCTAAACAATTTCATCGTCCTCGTACTGTTTTGTAAATTCAAGACCCTGCGGACTCCTGTGAACATGCTTCTGCTCAACATCAGTGTGAGTGACATGCTCGTGTGTCTGTTCGGCACCACGCTCAGCTTCGCGGCCAGTATCCGCGGCCGGTGGCTGGTGGGGAAACACGGGTGCATGTGGTACGGATTCGTCAACTCATGCTTTGGTGAGTAAGAAAGAAAAGAAAAAATGCAAAACTGTACGTTGTATGCATGTAGTATGTAGTAATATTGTAGCCTAATACTTTTCCCATAAAATGGGAAAGGTTAAAGGTTAATAAAAACACAGTTTTTACTTAATTGTCCATAGACCTATATGAGTGAGTCAATTAGTTCTTTAGCTAAAGATCCTTTAAACGATTAATTCAAAACCTGATTAATTATGGAAACACCACTAATGTGTGTTGACTGTCAACAACAGTTGCTTTGGCTTGATTGAATGATTGATTTATGTTGAGCAATGATTCTGTGTGATTCTGGATAAATTGAGAATAACTTTTTTTCTAGAATAGAGATCAATATTCTCTCACAATTCTGAAGAAAAATGTTAGGCCTATGTCAGTCATTGCTCTAGAAAACCTGAATGTAAACAAAACATATAATTTACTAAAGGTTCTGAGAACATTTTATTTTCTTCAGTCTAAAATGCAATAAACAAAAAAGTATGTGAGTCCGAGTAAATATTTATTGAAATATGTTTAAAAGTTTACATAAAATATTTAGCTTTCATCCTAAATTAGTATACCACAACTAAAGAGAAACAGGGAAGAGACTTTTAAAACTTCCTTGATTTGTCAGTTTTATTGAAGAGTTTTTACATAATTTTTTTTTTTTTTTTTTAACAAATCGATTAAATGCATGATTCAGTGACTCAATCTTGAAGACAGCTGTTTCATTCCTGAATGAATTAGCATTTTTGAACACATTGTTAAGTTTTGTGTGAAAACGTGGCTTATGAGTGTTTTCATTAGCTGTGTGTTCGTGTCTTGTTTGAAGTGGCTTAGATTCTATTTCACTGACTGTTCCCAGTTAATTTCTATAGGTTGTCATAGATCTGAAATTAGCTCTGTTTTCACTGGCGTTCCTCAGGGGTCAGTCTTGGGACCTTTACTTTTTAACATACTTTTTAACCGCTTGACCATCTCTTGAGATCGCTCGTCCTCCATTTGTATGCTGACGATACACAGATTTATATACATTCAAAACCTGTTGAGTGCCCTGATCTTAAGATCACCCATAGATCTTAAGCGTGTTTGAGGAACAACCAGCAAGTTCGTTTGTGAAGAGAGTAATCTGCAGTTAGGAGTATTATAGGATGTAACAGTTCTGTTAAATATTGTGGTGCCAGGGTGTGCAATGCTTTATATGTGAGCAACATAATTTTGAAGTCAACTCAGAACCTGACAGGGAGCCAATGCAAGGATTCCAAAACTGGAGTAATATGATTGGATATCCTGGACCCAGTTAAGATCCTGGCAGCCAAATTTTGTACATGCTGCAGCTTGTTGAGTGTGGATTTTGAAACTCCGGCTAAAAGGATGTTACAGTAGTCTATCCGAGAGATGACAAAGAAATTTATCAGCTTTTCTGCTACAGGAAAATTGAACATAGGACGCAATCTTGCAATGTTTCTGAGAAGGAAAAAAAGATGTTTTAACAGTACTCTGAAAAAAAGAATCAAATGAAAGGTTAGCATCAAAAATAACTCCAAGGTTCTTTTACTTTACTTTGGGCTTGCAAAACAGAGCTATCAAAAGTCAAAGACAGAGAACTAGCTTTGGAAATTTGATGACGGGAACCAATGAGCATAACTTCGGTTTTACCACTGTTCAGAAACAGGACATTATTAATCATCCATGTTTTTATCTCAGTAATACAGTCGGAAAGAAAAGCAGCGTCAGGGCGCTCACCAGGTTTTGAATGTATATAAATCCGCATACAAATTATAATGGAGGCCGAGCAATCTCAAAAGAGATGGCCAAGCAGTGACAGATAAATGTTAAAAAGTAAAGGTCCCAAGACTGACCCCTGAGGAATGCCAGTGAAAACAGAGCTAATCTCAGACCTGACCATCCATAGAAATCAACTGAGAACGGTCAGTGAAACAAAATCTAAACCACTTCAAACAAGACACGAACACGCAGCTAATGTGAACACTCATAAGCCACGTGTTCACACAGAACATAACACAAAACCGCACACTCACACAAAGACGATACAGGAGTGTAAGGGCTCTGTCACAAAACCAAGAATAAACCAGACTGAAGTGACAGAACCCTGACAAATGTGTTTTAGGATGATGCTAGTCAAATAATATAATCTCCCATAACATCTCTGCCTTGTTCTATTGCGTTTGTCCTGCTACAATGTAATTTTGTTGCTTTATTGATACTGATCCCCACATGAAAATAAGATGATTGCATTTAACAAATGTATAACAAATGTCAGTGAGGGTGCAAGTAGTGAAGTAATGTTATCAGTTCAGCTGACTGTTATGGATGACATACAACACTGCACAAAGAAATGCAAAAGCAGTTTATGTTCCCAGTTTTGCCAATAAGAGTGTTGAGCTGTAAACCTCGGCTCAGGTGGTGATGATTTGTAACGTTGTATTAGTCTTGTCACTATAGGGGTGAACTGGAAAGATCACAGATATGTTCTAAAAAGATGCAAACAAATTGTTAGGAGTTGATAATAGCTTTATCTGTGGGTTTGAATGTAACTCATAATATAACATGTCTCTCTTTGGTAAACACACACACATATATGTTTACTTGGCTATCTAAATGGGGACATTCTAATAGACTTCTATTGTTTTTACATACAGCTAGTTATGTAGGCTAACCATAACTCATTCCCTAACCAAATTTTTTTTTGTTTAACCTTTAAATGCAAGATGTTTCGCCAATCATCATTACATATAAAACATATTTTGTAAAGCATATTTTATTACCTTTTGGAGCTTGGAAGGGTTCAGTTTGAGCAGATGTTTTATACCATCATCACTGTCCTCATCAGAGCTCATTTCCCAGTACATTCAGCATCTGGCTCATATTCGCAATCTCAAACATATTCTCAAAACTATCATTTTCAGCATCTTCAAATTCAATATTTTGATCGCTGACAGCTTCTTCACCAGATCCACCATCAAGTGACAGTGACACTAATATCTGATTGCGTTCAGTACTTGCCCTGCTGTAAACTGCTGAGCCATTTCAAGTTTTGCTGATGATATACTTCTTATTCTTTTGTTTTCTGCCTGCAGTAACTATGAGTGAAACGTCACTTCATCATTGAGTATCATACATTGCCACCTTGTGGAATTAATGTGAACTGCACTTATTCAGTCATCAAAGATTAAATTATTGTTGTGCAGAAAAAATATACTTACACTGTTACACACCTCGGGTCGTTAGCGACCCTATACAATTTTTATAAAAAATGAATTGGAAAACAGGCATTCTTTTATATATATATATATATATATATATATATATATATATATATATTTCTTCTTGTTACATTTTTTATAATGAATTGTTTGAGGAATACTAAGAAGGTTGATGTCTAACTTTAAAAAAAAATGAATAAGGAGGAGGGAAGTGAATGACGTCCTGGGTCACTAAAGACCCAAAGTATGTGTTTAAGGGTTAAAAAAAACAACAACAAAAAACACATTTATTTACTTTTACCATTTTTACAAATCATGACATCCCCAAAAGGAGGTTTTGTCTGATTTAACTCACTTTTGGTTACAAATGAGCCCCAGAAGTGAGTTAAAGCCTACTGTGTCATATTTAATACACATTTCTTAGGCCTCTAAATGATCAATATAATGAAATACCTGTTACACTCAATGTACTACATACCTTCTGTCGTCTGATCGATGGTTTATTCTTCTTTAAAAAAAAAAAAAAAAAAAAGAGAAAGAAACAAAAGCCCTTTTAGAATAATTCCGAAAAAACGTTCCCCTACGCAGGTCGTGCACATGTCTTTTTGCAGTGGAATCCTTACAGATTAAGAATAACTTTTATATTGTTAGATATATTTTAAGATGAACATTGTCTGGACTGAAGCAACTTGTGATTGCTTATCCATATATCACTTTTTAGAAAAATCATATTAAAACGTGAATATCAAATTTGGTACATCATGCTTTTGAGGAAGGTTTATTGTACATCTCTCAGTCATTATGTATTGCATTGTATTATGTTTTGCCCCCCACAATAAAAACTACAGAGCTACAGATCATAAGCATTTAAATGTCATCTTACTACGTTATTGGGTATATATTGACAACTGATATTTCTATGCATCTTTTCCCACTGTACAAACTGAATATTATATCCATCACAGAAAACTTTCTGCATTTTTACATTTTCAAAAAACATCACTTTGTATGATTTTGGTCCCCATGAGGATAAGCTGTTTTCCTTATGTGGATCAAAATTCTTTTTGGGGACATCTTGTCCCCATAACACACACACACACACACACACACACACACACACACAAAATGTAAAACTGCAGACTGTAGTTGTATATGTAACCACTTTGAACTCAAACATAAACATGTCAGTGAATCCTCCCTGTATTTATCAGTCTGTAATCATTGAAAAGTATTTTTAAAGTTTCAGACATGTAATTGAGGCCATTTAAATCATGTAAACTAACTAATATATTTTGAATTATTTTCATGGAGTTCGTCCCTGGAGTGCTATAAATATTCTATAAAATATTTTGTTAGGTGAAAAATATGCTGCATGTTTAATTTCATCACAGTCCCCTGGAAGTTGGACAAGAAAGTTAAGTTTTGATGCATGGGAAAGCAGCTGCTAAAGTGTAGTTGTGGAACACAAGACTGCAGATGGAATTAAATGTGCAGGCAAATAACTTTGTAACATTTTAAACACACAGTGGGGTTATGTTGTGCCATACCCGGTTATACCACTGTCCCCCCTTTTCCTTCCAAGCTGACCCCAAAAATGTTTTTAAAAATGTCAAGATGTTTCTTGCACCATGCTTTTCTCGTAATCTGCCAGTCATAATTCACAGGTGATGCTGTCCATGTCATGCATGTATTTAATAATTAATAAATTTCCCCCATGTTGCATTATTAATGGCTGTCCTATGTCAGGTTACCCCTCTACTGCACACATGTTGATGGCACATGAAAAAAAAAAAATATTCCACATCATTTTTTGGTTCATTTGGGAACATTTTATTGAAAAAAAATTTTTTTGGCCCCCCACCCCAAAATATTTTTTCGTTGCCTGTTGTGCAACAATGGTACAGAATCATAGAGAAAATTATCATCAAAATCAAAATTTAAAAAAAAAAAAAAAAATGTCAAGAAATCATTAAGTAAAAAGGGAAAAACACTTTGAAGACATTGATATATTGAATTTGATACATGCATAGGTCTGTATCATGTAGTGTGTCATGCCATATAATGTACTTCATGTAATAAGATTTCACTCCGTACGAAATTTCAAAAAGCACTTCTTCTCTGCTGTGAAATAGAGGTGTATGTTACAATTTTTTCACATCACTTTGGGTGTTCCTGCACACTCAGGAACCCTGCATCTTCCCTTCTTATAACACATTATGGCCAATGTGAGGTATTGTCCAAAACATCCTCGAAAAGTGCCCATTATCGCACAACGTTGCCCTGAGGCAACGAAAAGAAAAACTGAATTTCTGAACATGCAAAATAAAAAAAACTTCATAAAACCTGACAAAAGGCTTCTCTACACCTTCATACACACACACACACACACACACACACATATTTTTTATGTACAGTTCATGTGTCAAAACAGGACGTCCCGTCTTTAAATGGTTCTTGATAGTGACTCCCACACCTTACTGGACTGTTCTTTGGTACTTTCTCAACCTTTCTAATTGGTTGTAATCATTTAAAGAAAAATTTACTAAACATAGGGCTTAAGAAAACTTTCCGTTGCCTGAGGGCAACGCTGTGCTGTAGAGTAATGAAATACAACATTAGCAGACTTTCACAGTGAGTGACAGACACATACTTAGAAGACATTTCTTGGTCCACTTCATGTTAAGTGTCTTTAAATACTATGTACTAACATTTAAATTAATCTTTTGATACAGAGCACTTATTGTGTACATATATGTTTTTACATTGTACTTATATTTTAAAAATACCTGCATGTAATTACAGCTGTAATTAATATATGTAATTACATATATAATTAAAATTTTCAATTTTTTCATTTTCATTTGAGCTTTATTTGCATGACTGTGAAGAGTATCACAACATTGCTAAAAGCATTAACAAATATATAATTACAAAACACAAATTCACATGTATATGTGATATCATATGTAGCATAGTAAATAAATAAATAAATAAATTCCTTTATCTAGCCATGTCTAACATTGCAAAGAGCTAACGTTTAGCAGCTATGCAACTGTGTTTTCATCTTTTCCAGGTATAAAAAGCATTTTCTCAGTATGAATGATGTGATCAGTGCTTCAAATTAGGGAATAAATGTTTCTCTTGCAGTGTGACATTTAGGACAGATGAGAAGGAAGTTGAAGGAATTTGCTGTAGATCACAGTGTCTACAAATTCTCTGCTGTCTCTGTGTCTGGGTTTGTTTACATTTTCTTCTCTCTAGTTCTAGTTTTCATTGATTGAAGGGCGAGTGTGTTTGGAGGATGAGATGCGTGTGAGGTTTCATTGGCGAGGAGAGCTTTATATTGGAGTCAATATTGAGTTAGTATCAGACTAATGGAGGTGATGTCAGAAATGAACTCATCTCTTCTGGATCGCAGTGTTCAGTGGGAATAAGTCTAATTCAGCCGTGAAATTCTCTTACACCTTGAAGGGATAGTTCTGTCATCATTTACTCACCCTCAAGTTATTCCAAACCTGTATGAGTTTCTTTCTTCTGTTGAACACAGTAAGAAACTCATACCGGTTTGGAACAACATGAGGGTTTTGAACAAAATGAATTTTCATTTTTGGGTGAACTATCCCTTTAACCCACCCTTAAACCTAACTATACCATGAAACCTGTCCTTAACCTTAATCATATCCCACCTCAATAGCAGCAAAAGTGTTTTGCTATACAACATGAATACAATAAGTACATTGTATCTAACAATTTTTGGTTACACTTTATTTCGATAGTCTACATGTCAACTAACTCATTAATTTGCAACTACATGTCAACTAACTCTGATCAGAGTATTAGTAGGCTGTTAGGTTAGTGTTAGGGTTAGTAGAATAAGTTTACACGTACATGTAAAATCACTTGAAGTCAGTAGAATGTCTGTTGGGGGACAATCAAAATAAAGTGTTAGCAGATATTGTTGACATGTAGTTGCATAGTTACTTGGGGTGTTTTCACACTTGAGTCCTCTTTAAAAGAACCAAACTCAGACCCCTTTAAGTGGACCAAGAGGTGAACCAAGTGAAAAAGGACCCAGTTCTCTTTACGTTCACACTGTCCCTGTCCCTGAAAGAGGACTCACATCTTTTTCTGTTTCACTTAAGTACTGTAGTAATGTGGTCTCAGACCTCTTTGTGTTCATACTGTTGCTTTTTGGATCTAGTCCAGTTTAGTGTTTGATGGCTTGACCCTATGGCCTTCAAAGTTAACCTCACTAAACAAGAAATTTGTTTGTAAAGATTATTATTATTATTATTTTGTAAAACAACATTGCTATTGCTCTTGAATGAGCTTAAGTTATTTATCTTTTGCACAAAAATATATATTTTGTTGCAATATTACATCCGTATTCTTGCACTATATCACACATCCAACTTTGTAAATAACATTTATTTTAAATTGTTTTCCTTGAATCATGTTTTTTTTTTTTTTTATTGCAGAAGGCAATAATAACATCAGCATAGAAAAAAACAAAACAAAACAAATACAACAAAAGAAAGATGCAAATAAAATAAACTGCTTTAAATTTTCCATATACAGTAGGTATACCTAAAAGCAGCATTAAAGTAAGAAATTGAATAATCAACATATGTAATATAGGCACTGTTTACACCTGGTATTAAGTTTTGGTCAATCGGATCACAAGGAAACCAAGGGAGTAACATTCCTGTTTACACCTTGTGTTTTAAAACCTGGCCTCTTTTATCCACTTTCGACCACTTCTGTCCTGATGGGAAAACACACGGAGAGCTGCAGCTTTCGTTTCGTTTCAGCCGTGTGTTAGAAATCAGGAATGGTGAGAGAACATTGCGCTTAGTACGTTTTTCATCTTCAAACCAAACTTACTGTAGGTCTTCAGCCGACAAAGTTTAAATCCCGTATGGCTACCGCACTTTTGTGGTAGTTTCAAATGCATTTGACCACATGAGCATCTATGCTATGAAAGCAATCCAATGTGTTTTCGACTACCTCTGGAAGTGGTCGAAAGTGGATCGACCCCGTTTTAGACCCCGTTTACACCTGTATTTAGCATCGTCCACTTGTGATCGGATTGACAAAAATGCTTCTTAGTACCAGGTGGAAATAGGGCCTTAGAGATACAAAGATGACTGGGATAATCAGAATATATACTGCTCTATTCTTGCATTACATGCTTGTTAAAACATTCATTAGAAAATCTGGTAGTTGTCATGTCTGGTAGTTGTCATTTGTATGTGTGAGAGACCCAGTTAGAGAAAGCATACAGTGTGTCCATGTTAATCTTAAATTGAGCTTATTTCTTGTCTTCACTCAAGCATGCTGCGACCAAATCCTTATGAGCAGAGTAAGCGCTGATAAACATGATTAAACAGCTTTGAAGATTAGAACATGCTGTCCTGTTAGAAGAGAGGCCTGAGAAGTGATTTGGGAACATTAGGGAATTGATTGCATAACTCACCTCTTCCCACGTAAAGCAGAGACTGAGGAATTTCAGATCTAAGGCCAAGAAGAAGCTCAGGAATGGCCCTCATGACAAAAGCGCTTTAAGAAAATATGTGATTCCACCTGTCTCTATCTTTTAATTAGAATTATCATCAGGTGATTGATGCTGTCCAGAATTATTATAATATTTCCTCTCCAGAATTATAATAATGACAATTACAGTCTCTCATCCTCAATATAGATGACATTATGTATTATCATGACACCCACCTGGTTTCCGTTTCTTATCAGTCTCTCTAATTATAACTATAATGGACAGGGTATCAGTTTTGATTTTCCAGGCCTTTGTGATTACTTCATCTTTCTCTCATTAAGAATGAAAGAATGTTCCCATCGCAATGAGAAATGACAAGTCTGTGAATGTGGAAGATTTCAGATTCATTAGCCTCTATGAGTGAATAACAAAAAAGAAAAGCAAAGTGCAGTAAACATAAAACTATATCTGCTAAATAAATAAATAAATAAAATGATAACTATCAGTTTGCAACTTCAAGCAGCATAACAGGCTGTGTGGCCGTGTCCATTCTTACATTAAATATAAAGTGCTTAGTATGTATTTGTATATTGAGTACTTCTCAATCAAAAAAATATTTTGGTTTAAATTTAAGTTTTATGTAATTGAATTACATTCAAATTTTCCATCCATTTGGATTACACAGTGTTAACATAAACACACTAATTATCGTAATGTGATTCATATTTGTCAGTCATACGTAAATTAAATAGGTAAGATTTATGTAATAGTATGCAGAAAATGCCCAGGTTAATTAACACTGCTTAGTACATTTACACGACAACGACATGCTTAAAACTGAGAAGTTTTTCCTTTGAGTTTTCTGCGTACAGATGACACTATTGTCTAAACAATCCCCATTCACATGGATCTGGGAAAATGACTAAAAACGATGTATTCTGCTGCCAGGCCATTAGATGGCGATGAAACACCATAGACTGAACATGTAATGCACATGTGCATGACGTCATCGTTTCCACAGATTCACGTTTTTGTTGTTTACACGGAGACCGTTTTCAAAAACGTGCACTTTGAAACCCGTTTTCAAAAGCTTGCATTTTTAGGCACCCAAAATGCAGTTGTTGTGTAAATGAACAGCCAAAATGCATTACAAGTTTTACATTTTAGTTGAAAACAGTGTCGTGTAAACAGACCCTTAGTGTTCATGTGTGTGTGCACTACTGAGTTAAAATACCATTGAAGCAGTGTCAGAGTTAATGAGATAATTAAGTGATGATTGAACATTAATGATGAACACCTGTTGTTAACAAGCAGAATCACTGAAGGAAAGAGAAACACAAGAGCTACAACTGACTTCAGTCACAGCCTTAGATGAAATCAACTGAAGATAAAAGACAATTAATCTCTCATGATTTGATTAAACAACTTTATAAACTCTACAAACATTACCAGCTTCACTCATTTGAATGTGATTGAATTACATAAAACTTAAATTTAGACTGAACTATTTTTTTTGATTGTATACTGAACTGTATTTTGTTCCATAATTTCTCATTTTCTACTGAAGACTAACATCATAGTGAGTGCCCTGTTGCACAGATAACTAGTATTGAGTGATCTTGATGGAGCCTGACAGATCAAATATAATTGCCACTGGATTTCGTGACATTTATGGGATTGATGTTTTAGTGGATCATTAGAAAATTCATGTCATGTGTGCTACTGTAGAGACTGCAGTCTGATTAAGGGTTTTTCGATTGCTAACAAGCATCGGTCAATACTGAAGCCACATTTTCAACACTCTTCAAACATTTAGAGAAACAGAAGTCTATGCAGACCATGAATCATTTTTCATTGCTTTCAAATGCATTCAGTGACCACATTTTCCAAACTCCATGAACACTTTTGTCATTCATACTTCACTATCAGCAAAACACTGTATAATTGCAGCACATTTTCGAATGCTACTGCTTTGAAAAACTGATAAAAGCACATTCAAATCAGAATAATGGCAAACTGTGTGCATTTCTGCCGGAATTATGTTGAAATATAAAATCTTAGCAGAATATTCACAATGAAATTAAATAATAATTATTCCAAACACTGTACTGTACTGTACATCCATACATCCATCCATCTATTCCATACATTTTCCAAAGCTCTTTTTCTATGTAGGGTCATGGAGAGGCTGGAATCTTTCCCAGCGTCTCGGGTCCTAGGCAGGAAAACACCCTGGACAGATGGCCAGTCCATGAAAGGGATGACACACACATGTACACATTCATATTCATCCTCACACCTACAGGCATCCTTAGTCTCCAATTCACCTGTCAAAAAGACATTTTTCACATATTTGACATTGTTGCAGCTCCTCTCTTCCCAGTCTGTCAGTTACGCTCCTTTCGAAAAGCTCAGTGTGCTCTGATTGGTCAGCTGGATCAATGTGTTGTGATTGGTCAATAGTTTCGAGCGTGTTTTAGAAATGTCACGCTCCTTACCATAACCGCAAGTTTCAACACACTACTAACACAACTCAACCAGGCCTCGTCCCCTTTGTTGTGTATGCCTTAGGCGGGAATTATTTAAATCAGGAAAATGTGATGTGTATGTTAAATGTGACGCGTACGTTCCTGGAAGAAAACTCAAGGCATTTGGGGAGTTCAGAAACGTACTTACTGATATAGAGAATAACTCCCGCTGGAGTGGACTTTGTGCTTTATAACTTTGCAGATCTTTTTCATGCTCAAACAGCAACATTACACACTAAAGAAAGTTAAAAATGTAAAAAAGCAAAATAGGTCCTCTTTAACGTTCTTCAGAATGTAAGCTGCAGTGTCTAACAGTGTTCAACAATATGAAAATTAGCCTGTAATCCTCTTCTGGAGTGCAAATATGTTCAGCTCTACTCTTGTGTGCTGTTTCTTGCATACACAGTGACAAATGCAGCAGCTTAGGATTCCATCAACAGACTCAAAGATCTTTAGTAACACAGGCTTAGGGAGAAAACAAAGAAACAGTGAATGTGCCCTTCATATTCTGGTGAATATCTGGTGAATTCATGTCCATACTGAATTTTCATATCTGAATGTTGGAAAAGAATCTGTTTTGGTGTGATATGAATGAACTTATTTGCATACAGACATTTGAAAGGGGTTGTCTCATCACCCTGTCTGAAAAATCCCACACTTGCCCTTTGAAGAACATCAGTGAATGAGGGTTGCTTAAAGGCATTTTCATTAATATGTAAAAGCAACAAAATGGGACCGTGGTATTTTTCCCACTTTATGCTCTTGAAATAGCCCACTTTGTTTTCTTGAAATAGCTATGTACCTGGAAGTCAATTCTAATTTTTTGTTTCTTAAATCATAACATCACTTTGACATTAAGTGCTTTTCTTGGAATCCAACGTGAATAGAAAGGCAGATTGTATTGTTTATTCCCTGTAATTATGTTCTGGTTCTTAACATGTCATCACTCTCAAATTGACAATTTCTTTTTTTCAGGCAATGAATTTATATGTATTGTCTGAATCTTATTCATTTTTATGAGGTACATAAATGCAGATAAACAGACATTCAGCTGAATTAATTGTATTATCAGACTAGTGCTGATTTTATTATCCTGATCATTTATTATCCTTTGAAAGTTCAAGAGGTTGATGAATTAAAATAGGGTTTTCACTTTAGGGTGTTCACAAGTTGTTTTTTGTTTTTCTGAGAAAAAAAAAAAGAAAGAAAGAAAGGGAAAAGAGTAGCATGTGCTATATTGATTTTATCGTTTAATTTTGCTTTCTAGTTTTTAACATTAAAATATAAAGACAAACATTAAGAAATAAAAAACAAATAGTGCATAGAGGTTTGTAAAAAAATATTATTCATTTGTAAACATTCATCTTTCCTTCCCTGAACTTTAAAAACTAGTAAAGTGATGCATTACTTTTAAATTTACACCAAAATATCTGAGTTACTTTTCCAAATAAGTATCGCAAGTTACTTTGTTTTCCCATTTATTGACGGACACCTCTGCTGTTCCTATGTTCAGCATCTGGCTCATATTCACAATCTCAAACATATTCTCAAAACTATCATTTTCAAATCAATATTTTGATCACTGACAGCTTCTTCACCTGATCCAACATCAGTACTTGCTCTGCAGTAAATCGCTGAGGCATTTCAAGTTTTGCTGATGATACTTCCTATTCTTTCGTTTTCTGCCTGTAGTAACTATGAGTGAAACGCCACTTCTTCATTGAGTATCATACATTGCCACTTTGTGGAATTAATGTGAATTGCACTTATTCAGTCATCCAAGACTGAATTATTGTTGTGCAGAAAAAATATACTTATACTGTTACACACCTCGGGTCGTTAGCGACCCTATACAATTTTTTTTTTACAAATAAATGAATTGGAAAACAGGCATTCTTTTATCATTTTTTCATTTTTTTTCTTGTTATAATGAATTGATTGAGGAATACCAAGAAGGTTGATCTCTAGCTTTAAAAAAAAATAATGAGGAGGAGGGAAGTGCATGATGTCCCGGGTCACTAAAGACCCGATGTTTGCGTTTAAGGGTTAATATCATTTTATTAAGCAATGTCTTTACTGCTGATGCAATTCATCCATACTAATAAGCAAAAATGACTTTAGATAAACATCACATTTGTGTTTCTTCTTTTTTTATTTCTAAAGTAAGAGTGTTGAACTTTCTTCTCCTGCCCTATTCTTCTGCAATCCAGAATGGCAGAACAGCTGTAAGGTTTGTTTGAGCTGTGCTCTCTAATGTACAGAAGTGAATTTGCATTTCCTTCAGCCTGAGGCTTATTCGTTTCTCTTTTGGTCTGAAAGGGCCTTTACATTTGCCAAAAATATAACTTTTTTATTAAAAAACAAGCCCAGCCCAGGTGAGAAAAAGTAACACAAAAGTAATTCAATATATTACGCATTTAGTTACATTTTAGGCAGTATGGCAATATTGTAATATATCGCTTTTAAAAGTAACTTTCCCCAACACTACTCGTCAATGTAATTTGTAAGGAAATATTATCTCTAAAACTATTTTGGAACAATATTTATTGAAAACAGAAAGGGGGTCCCTTATGAGGGAGCCATCATATTTGGGAATTTTGGCATTTAAATGTTTGCAAATCCCTAAATCAATAAATGTCATTACAATAATTAATATTGCATGCACTTGATCATATATCAAATGATATAAGTCAGTACTAAATAATAACAGATACACTTTGTCTGAATAATTCCTCTTTTCATTTTTTTAACAGGGATTGTATCATTGATCTCTCTGGCAATCCTTTCGTATGATCGTTACAGCACTTTAACTGTTTACAACAAGAGAGCCCCAGACTACAGCAAACCCTTGTTGGCTGTCGGGGGCTCCTGGCTCTACTCACTGTTCTGGACGGTTCCCCCCCTGCTGGGCTGGAGTAGCTATGGACTGGAAGGGGCAGGAACCAGCTGTTCGGTCACATGGACCGCCAACACTCCCCAGTCACATTCATATATCATCTGCCTGTTCATTTTCTGTTTGGGAATCCCCGTGCTGGTCATGGTGTACTGTTACAGCCGACTCCTCTGTGCTGTCAAACAGGTAAATTCCGTCACAACATCTCAATTCAAAGTTAATAGTACACTTTAATTGTGCATGTAATATTTCTACACAACAGGGTTTAAACAAGTCAGATTTCACAACTCAAAACTATTGCCTGCAGTGCAGTTTCCAATCCTCTCTGGAACTAAACAATGTCTCTCTGACTCAAGCTCAAACTAGGTCAGTATCTCAGACTCCAGATAAAGTTTAAACTGCCTCAAATGATGTCTGATATCTGATGTGATATCTGGAATCCACACTCTCTATTATGCTAAAAAAAAAAAAAAAATGAGATAAGTCAGAGCTAAAAATAAAGTTTCCAAAAGGGGCTTTTCACAGTAATGCCTAAAGCCTTGGGTATACTTTGTTTTTTTTTTACACGTACACACAGTAGAATGCACAGCCTTGCAAAGTATATTCAAAACTGCACATGCGTTGAACGCCTGTGTACGTCAAATGAAGTAATCTCTTGCCACGAGTTACAAACATTGTAAATATATTTGAATTCTTTCATGCTAGAGTTGTACAATGAGGGTACTTTCTAACCCCTTCACACAATCTCTCATCTATATAGGCCTCCATTGTCGCTGTAGCTTGCATGTGTTCCGGTGTCATGAGAAATTGAGTCCCCCCCCAGGAATTGGGTCTCTTTTTGGACCCAGGCGGTAATGCCTGATCAAAAGTTGTTATCGTGATGTCTTGACTAATTATAACCTATTTCACTACTGTATGATGTTTATTACATTAAGTGCACAAACAACATGCTTGAAATATAAAATTAATGAGTAGTATATGAACCATGTAATTTAAAAGACCTTAATGGTCATTATAACTCATTTTCAACTATATAAATGATTTTGCAGGAATTATAATCTGGTGCTAAAAATACTGCCCATTCCTGGCTGGACTCGATTTCTTACCACACCGGTCTGTTCTGTTTATGTAGGTTTTCTTCGACTACCTTGTGAATCAACGCCCCCTAGGGCACGGTTGCCACCTTGTGGATAAACTAATTACTGCAAAAAAAAATTAAATGCGCATGTGAAACCTGCTCATACTTTAAGTGAGCGGTATTTTAAAAAGAACTATTTTTTTATTAGTGTGGAGAACATTTTAATAATCTAAAGAAACTTTTTACATCACGAAGAACCTTTTATGTAATGGAAAGGTTCACTGGATATTAAAAGTTCTTCACGGAACCATCAATGCCAATAAAGAACCTTTATTTTTAAGAATGTACTGTTCTAGATTCTAAATTCTAAATTTTAATATGAACAGGAAACATTGTGCATTTACATAATAAAGAAGAATCTATACCAATTTGTTAAATGGGGTTCATTATATTTGGAATGCATCTGTTCCACATAAACCTCATAAATATGTAAAATTGCTGTTATTTCAGGACATCTTTACGAATATCAATAAATTATGTTCTTGAACCTAATGAGTCAACAGTTCCTCTAAACCAGATTGTAGGTTCATTCTATAGTGGATCAGAAATCCTTTCATGAGGGATTTGTGTATACTGAAGACCAGTTCTGAATCATCTGCTGGTTCAAACAAAAAATACAATCTAATTTACATGTTTTTCCTCAGGTAGGGCGTATCAGGAAGACAGCAGCAAGGCGGAGAGAGTACCACATTTTATTTATGGTCATCACTACAGTGGTGTGCTACCTTTTGTGCTGGATGCCTTATGGGGTTGTTGCAATGATGGCCACGTTCGGACGTCCCGGGATCATCACACCCATTGCGAGCGTGGTGCCGTCCCTCCTTGCCAAAAGCAGCACAGTCATCAACCCTCTTATTTACATCCTTATGAACAAACAGGTTAGACATTTCCAACTTTTTAATTAGCACTGAATAATGGGATATGATATACACTGAGAAATACATAACCACATGGGCGCATAAATTTACATTTCTTCCACAAAATACATTGTTTTTATTGTCTTTACTCAGTGTAAATCTACTTCCACAATGAAGAACAAATTAATGGTACTTAACAATGTCAAGTACTGAATTGATTGTCAGAAATGATAAATAATACTAAACCCCATTCAAAATGTGAGTTCTTTAGATAATAACAGCAGATAAGTATTGGTGCAGCTTGTGAAAATATATTACAGGTTTTTGAAATACATGTACCCACTTTTTACTAAAGAGCAACAAGTAGATAAAAAAGGATAATTATATGCACAAAGGTCAGTTTAACTTCTCAGAGAGGTCTGTCATAGTAGTTCACATTCAAAAAAGATTTATATTATGAAAAAAAATAATTTATAAAACACATTTAAAAATTACATTGATCAATTCTCTACAGTTAAAATCGAATTATCTTGGCTCTATAGTAAAATAAAAGCTTTAAAGTGTCATCTAACTGATGAGAAGTGCAAACGATTTAATTGAAATTTACCCCAAAACATTATAAGTACAGCACAGATAGACAGAAAGGAGAAATCTCTTTCCATCTTGACTCATTTCAAACTGTAGCTTACCACATTAAACATTCAAAGTTAATTGTTCTTTACAAAATGTGAGCAGCCTTAAATAACAGTGATTAAAAAAATAATAATAATGTATCACTGTGTAATGTGGTAATCCCAACATTTGGGAAATTTAAAACTTCCTCAATCCTCTCTTCATACTTTTTTCTTTGTTATAATTAGAACTCAAACTAGAATTTGATTCCACTCAGGAAACGGTGTAAGTGGATCATCATATTTACAATCTGATGTGTGTTATTTCAGTAGCTTTTTGTCCTACATCACAGACAATTTACAGTAATCCTTAATCTGTGAATTGAGGTCACTTCTGACTGTTGCCAGTGTTAGATTTAATGTCTTTTAGCATAAGGGCCATATGAGATGAAGACTTCTGTGAAAGTGCTGTTAATTATTCTGATCAGTCCAATGTCTTGTCTCAGATTGTTAGATAAAACCCTTATTAGATGACAAAAGTCTGTTAGTTTAAGTCAAATGGGGTTGTACTGTCTTGAAAACCTGTACACCTTCATATGTTAGAGTCTTTAAATCACAGCGGACAGTTGATCTTACTGAATCCTGGCAGTGTGACCTTTCCCTTTTTCTTGAGGTCCTTCTCAGAAGCTGTGCTCATGCGCTTGACAAGCAGTTTCTCATAAAGCAGAGGGTGGTATGCCCCAAATGTGCAGGCTGCGTCGTAATACATCTCATGGTAGTGGCAAAGATCAGTTTGTCTGATAGAAGGAATGTACTCGTACACATGGACCTCCTCACAAAGGTTCATCATCAGGACTATACCTGTCACACACACAGACATGCACACGAAGTTGATATATTCATTAAAAATAATTATATTGAGTAGGCCACATGAGCCTAACCAACATAATCTCATTGCAATCTGTAACTATGGATTTGAACATTGACATAATTTCAAACAAAATAAGGCCAAAATGAAGTTTGTTTGGAGTTAATTTCGGGAGTTTGAAACTGCTTACCAAAGCAAACTTTTCTTCAGATGGTAAACACTTTTGAACTACCATTGGTACATGGCGATTACATAATAGGTAGGTTTAATCTTTACCGATTTATTCATTTTGTTCAATTTGTCTAGGTCAGATGCAAGTAAAACATGAACACACCGGAGCTGCTTTATAGTAGAAACAGAAGTTGTAATTCTAATTAAAAGTGACACTTTAATATTGTAAACCTGCTTACTTTAAAACAATCTTTTATATAAAATGCTAAATAAACGTGACAAAACTTGACTGGAGTGCTGAATTGCACAGCTGATGCAAACATATCCACATCGCTATGATCAGATGCTTCCTTAACTGCTGTTTTCTCTCCTGTCATTTTTATTTAGTGTTTATTTTGTTATTGAGAGGAAGGTCCGCAGCACATATTTACATATGGCGTCAGATATTTGCTAACAGTATACTGCTGCAAAGGTATTTTGAACTTTTACCCCAAAGCGAAGAACGAAAGAGAACTTTGCCCTGAGTAAATCAGGGCCTTTAGCATCTCACCAGAGGGGAAGATTGTCAGTGAATAACGACTTACATTTAAAGTCGCCATGAAATCAAAATTTGAGTTTTGTGGCTTTTAGTAAGAATATGTTAGCCTTACTGTTATTTATAAGTTATTGTGCTCCAAAACACTGGCAAAATTTTCAGACAGTGTAAATATGCTTTCCATTGAGGCGAATGAAGTCCGGTTTTACATTAGTGTCACGCGAATCACCGCTGAGCATACGCAGTCTGCTGCGGTCCAGAGACACGATAGCACAGAGCGGATCATATGCGTGAGTTGGCGCAGAACACAAAACATATCGGACCCATTTGAATTCTGTGCAGAATGATATATTTTAAAGCGATATGGAGGAGATTAGGAGGAAACTGAGGCTTTACAGAGCTCAACAGCTCTAGCCGAGCTGTGATAAAACAAAACGCTATTGGCTATTTGTTTGATATGTCCTGCCCTGTCTTCCTGTTTCAGTGAAAATAACGTCAACACATTGAATAATGCTGCGCATTTCAAAACACTTCAGTGGGCCTTTAAGTTTCTTCTTCACAGTCTTTTTTACTGTAAACGTACATCATATACGAATTCATAAGACTTCATAAGAATTTTGAAACTTGAAAGCTTTAGACCCGAGTCATTGTAAGTGTGTGAAAAAAAGGAAGGAAAAAAAAAAGAACCAGTACATTAACAGAAGAAAGAAAGTTATACATACTTGGAACGACTTATGGTGAGTAAATTAAAGAATCTCCTCAAAGATCTTGTGGTTAAATCTGTGTTAGTACACAGTACACATTCTGTTAGCTGTGTGGTCTAATGTTGGCCAACTCTGTCAAATATTGTATTTTTTTTTTTTTTTCATCAAGACTCTGTCGTCTGCCTGCAGGCTGTCAACATACACAGCCTGGCAGCACCCTGCCAAGATCAGACAGAGAGTTGTCTTAATGTATACATGCACACATGCAGGGGACACACTTCAAATACTTGGCAGTGTAGCCACAGGCAATATGAAGGCCAATCAGTGGCCTGGATGGGCCGAGACCACTCAGCCAGCCAATCAGACATCGGGTCTCATGAGATGAACAGTAGGACATCCACCTCTTGGAATAGCCAATCACCTTAGGCGGTTTGTTTGTGCTGTGTACACTCTTACAGGTTGTCAAGGCAACAAAGTGATCCAGGTGTATTGACTAACAACAACCCTGCAGCTATCATTTGAGAACCAGCAGGGTGTGCAACTCATGTTGCTTACTGTAGTTCATGCCACAGGGACTTTTGTGTGGACTGGATTGAATTTAATTGGCATCCCTAGGCATACTACAGAAGCTGTAATGAGATGATCACATGACACACACTTATGTTTGAATGTAAACAGCTATTTCTACACCTCTGTTTTTGAGAAGTTACCTAACATCTCATCAGAAGTGGGCAGTTGTGGCTTAATGGTTAGAGAGTCGAATGAATAGAGCTCTCTTCCACTCTCATTACCCACAGCTGAGGTGCCCACGAGCAAGGCACTGAACCCCCAATCATTCCCCGGGTGCCGCAGCAAAAACGGCTGCCCACTGCTCCAGGTGTGTGTGTTCAATATTCACGGCTGTGTGTGTGTGCACTTGGATTGGTGAGATACAGAGCACAAATTCTGAGTATGGGACACCATACTTGGCTACACACATCACTTCACTTCAGAATGAAGAAACAAGTCAGTCAATAAATATTGGGTCAATGACTCTTGATTTTTGTCCTATACGTCACTTATTCAAAAATACATAAAAAAAAAAAATGCAATTCATGCATATCATTGTAACAGTTATATTCTGTTATGTTCTGTTGTAGTTTAGATTCATTGTGTTCTAGTCCTGTTTTCCCTGTTCCTGTTTGCCTGAGTGACCTAGTTTTCTAGTGTGTGTCAGCTTGTTCCCTTTATTAATGATTCCGTTCACCTGTCGTTCAATTAATTAACTCATTAACTCTTTGTCCAGTCTTGTCTTTGTGAAAGTGGATGTGTTTCCCCCGTGATTCTACTCTGTACTCTGTGGATTATCGAATTTAAGACTGTTCCCTTGAAATACTCATCTTCGTGCGCTTACTATATACAGCCATTCTGTGACAGAGAAAAGAAAATGCTGCTGCAAAAGAACTACTGTTTTAGGTCCAATCTTCTATAACATATAACATAAATGTCCTGCAACCAACATGCAGGGGAAAAAAAAAAAAATCAAAACAGGAAATTATATCACAGAGAAGACCCCCTGCAGACCCTCTGTGACAAGGTCAATAAGCCTCTTAAAATATAGGATAATTTTGACCTTTTTATGACGAGAGTTTAGTTCAGGTTGTAAAATGTCATGTAAAATTTAAAACGTCATGTAAAATGTCATGTAAAAACTAGATTTTTAAATTATTTGTCCTTTCCTTTATTGCGAACACTTAATATGAAGATACTCCCACTACCCAGTTGAAAAAAAACAGCATATGCTGGTTAGGTATGTTTTAAAGGTGCAATGTGTAAAATCTGGGAGGATCTATTGACATAAATGCAATATAATATACATAACTATGTTTTTAGTGGTGCATAAAGACCTTACATAATGAACTGTTACGTTTTATTACCTTACAATGAGCCATTTCTATCTACATACACCGCGGGTCCCCCTCCATGTCAAGTCGCCATTATGTGCCGCATGTTTCTACAGCAGCCCTAAATGGACAAACACTCTACAGAACGCGTTTAGTCACTATGTTGTTGTTCTTCTAAATCATTCATGTTTTTAGAGGCAGCTTGCATCATCACTATGTTGAATAGGCACGAAGTCGTAGTAGTAGTAGTAGTAGTTATCGTCTGGTTTATTAGAAGCAGAGACCGTTTTTTGCTAAAATGTACACATTGCACCTCTAAAGCATGACAGCTGGTTTGAGCTAGTTTATGCTGGTCCTTAGTTGGTCATGAGCTGGTTTAAGCTGGTCAAGTGCTGGTCCTAACTAGCTCCAACTCAGGTCCAGCTTAAACCAGTTCATGACCCAACTAAGGACCAGAATAAACCAGCTTAAACCAGCTGCCATGCTTCAAAACATACCTAACCAGCATATATTGGGTTTTTTGGCAATAATAAGAATGCAAGAAAAAAATAACTCCAAAAATAAGCATTTAAAAATGCGCTGAGATGCTACAATTCAAAGGAAGCTGGGCAAACTTTCAAACAAATGTACAAAATTATTAATGGCTCTGCATCTTTTGTGTCTCAAAAAATATGAGTGGTAATGTACTGTGTTTTGTGCAGTTTTACAGGTGTTTCCTCATCCTGTTTCATTGCAAACACAGCTCTCTAGAGAATGGACAGTCCTCTATGCCTTCAAGAACTACTGGCATCCAGCTCAACCGAAGGGCTTATAGCAACACAGTGGCTGGCAACGAACCTCCTTCCATTGGTCTCCAGTGCAATGAGTGCAGCACCCCTGTCTCGGGCTGAACCAATGCACACACACACACACACACACACACACACATAAAAAAAAAAAAAAATGTTCCATGCTCCACACTACCCCAGTCTAAGCCTGGCATTCATAGTGTCCCAAATGATGACAAAATCGTCTGTGTAGTGTTGTTGAGTGCCTACCAATCAAAAGCTGAAAATCAGAACTGTAGCAAAGTGATCTCTATCGTCGTCTTTGTGATGACAAACTGTTGTCTAACCTAACACACCATTTTCAATCGGTATTTGTATGTGGCTTGTCAATATAAATGTTACAAAGAGCGAGAAAAGTGCAACCAGCTACTGGTGACATGTTAAATTGGATGTTTAGATGGTGCATTACTTTTAAATGTGCTTGCCTCCATTTTGTCTGTATGTTCCCATCCCAAACCATTTAAGGCCAGGTCTGAATAAGATGTTGAATAAAGCTGTGAATTTAAAGGAAAAACCCTCAAAACTGGTAAAATCCTCCACCTATGACTTCTTTGTATTCTGTTTGTACCCTAATCTCACCGTTAGCTGCTGGAGATCAAGGATAACGACATGTAGATCATTAGTCACATCATTGCTTCAGAGTAGTCCAGTGATCCAAAACAGTTTCTCCAAACTTGGTCACTAGTGGTGATGTTGAATTAATAGAAGGAAAATCCTTCATTCCAAACTTGATTCTTTTTTTCTTCTGCTGAACACAGATAATTTAATGAATATCAGGTTGGGTGAATTCAGTACAATGGCGGTATAAGCAAAAAAAAGTCAATGTGACTCACTGATCATTTACCAAGTGGTCCGACCATTTTTGGTCAAAATCTCCCCAATATTTAAGCAGCTTTCAGCGGCATCAAAGGACTTCGAAATTTTAAGGACCTTTTGGAAAGCAGCTTTCATTTTGCGTTCTTCATTCAGCTTGTTTTAAAGGATGCGTCAAGTATATCCTGTGTATCCTACCATCACCCATAATCCTTTACGCAATAACGAGTTGTCACTGAGCTTGTCTAATGTAAGAAAAAAAAAAAGATTTTGGAGATAAAAGCATTGTTTTCTTTTGTTTTGTTGTAAATTAATCGCATAATGCTAAATTTTGTTCCCCGAAGAAGAAAGAAAGTTACATGGTTTTGGAACGACATGAGTAAATGATGACAATATTCCTTTAATGCTATGTTAAAGGTACGATCCAATATTGCACACTCAAAACAATGAAAGAGGACAAAAAAGATGAACATTTCTACATTTTTCAACATTGTTGCTCTCTTAGGACCAGCAATATGTGTCTTTGATAGCACTAATGACGTTTGATGGGTGTAGGAATGCAGATCGTCTGTTTGAGAGCCATCAACTTGTATTAACAGCACCGATTTACACAGATCTTGATTATATGTCAATCATACAAGAAAATAAACCAACTACCCACAATTATACTCACTGTCATAACATTTGTTCATTTGCTTGTGTGCCTCTCTTAGATTTTGAGTTTTAAGCTAAACCTCCATTCATTCATTAAGATTCTGCAATGAACTTGCAAAGCAAAGGAGACAACAAGAAAGTGTGTGTATGTGAGTGTTTCCATGAACATTCATGGGCTTTTTGCTGCCATGGGCACTGTTTCTGCCAGTACAGCCTGCGGCAAGAAAGAAATGTTATGGAGAGTTTACTTTTTCCACATGAGCTCCCTCTCTGATTGAAATAATCCCTTCATGCACCCGAACTGGCATCTATCAAAGTGATATTTACTTAGTAACACATTTCAGTATTTGCACACACACACATACCGCACTCTTCAATCATAAATGAATTCAAGAGTGAACAGTGAATACAAACAGATTAATTATCATTTGTAAGTCAGCAGATACTCTGGAGAAGTAGGCAGAGAAACATTTGAGCTTGCTTAAATTAGGGTCGGATGTGTGCGTCAACTGCACAGCATGGCAAATCTCTCAAAAATTACTGTCACAACATGTGGCATAACAATTTTCTTGAGTGCAAGGATCAAAAAGAGGATAGATTGTGTGTCTATGTATGAATATGTAAATGATGAAAAGACTCACCTATAAATCCTGAGGAAGGAGGGTTCTGTTGAATGTTCTCCCGTGTGTTGCTTTGCACAATATCCCAAAGTTTCCAGATAAAGGAAGGATGCAGGATATAAAAGGGCTGCTCAGGGAAGTTCTTCCTGTGAGTTACGTATGGAGTAAAAAGGTCATAATCGGGATGCTGGTACCACTGTGAACATTGAGAAAACAGGAAAATATGATGTTAAAAATAAGACAGTTGCATGGTATGGTAAAAGGCCAATGATGCTCATTTGTCTGGATATATTGATTTCTTTAAAAAATGTAATCCATAAATACAATGGCTTGAATAGACCTCTTCTATGATGAACATGTTTTTCATTTCTGAATTAAAAAAAAAAAAATCATTTTGATATTTTTGGAAGACAAAGTTGAAAAGTACAAAAGTGCTGATATTATAAATATATAAACAGATCAAGCATAACATCATGACCACCTTCCTAATATTGTGTTGGTCCCCCTTTTGCTGACAAAACAGCCCTGACCCGTCGAGGCATGGACTCCATTAGAATCCATTTCCATGAAAGGGTGTACATGGTCTGCAACATTGCTTAGGTAGGTGGTACGTGTCAAAGTAACATCCACATGGATGGCAGGACTCAAGGTTTCCCAGCAGAACATTGCCCAAAGCATCACACTGCCTCCGTCGGCTCGCCTTCTTCCCATAGTGCATCCTGGTGCCGTGTGTTCCCCAGGTAAGAGACGTACACGCACCTGGCCATCCACGTGATGTAAAAGAAAACGTGATTCATCAGACCAGGCCACCTTCTTTCATTGCTCCGTGGTCCAGTTCTGATGCTCACGTGTCCACTGTTGGCTCTTTCGGCGGTAGACAGGGGTCAGCATGGGCACCCTGACTGGTCTGTGTCTATGCAGCCCCATACGCAACAAACTGCGATACACTGTGTATTCTGACACCTTTCTATCAGAACCAGCATTAACTTCTTGAGCAATTTGAGCTACAGTAGCTCGTCTGTTGGATCTGACCACACAGGCCAGACTTCGCTCCCCACGTGCATCAATGAGCCTCGGCCGCCCATGACCCTGTCGCCAGTTCACCACTTTTGGTAGATACTGACCACTGCAGACCGGGAACACCCCACAAGAGCTGCAGTTTTGGAGATGCTCTGACCCAGTCGTCTAGCCATCACAATTTGGCCCTTGTCAAACTCGCTCAAATCCTTACGCTTGCCCATTTTTCCTGCTTCTAACACATCAACTTTGAGGACAAAATGTTCACTTGCTGTCTAATATATCCACCCACTAACAGGTGCTGTGATGAAGAGATCATCAGCGTTATTCACTTCACCTGTCAGTGCTCATAATGTTATGCCTGATCGGTGTATATATCTCAGGAGCAAGCGTAAACCACATGACGATAACCGACAATGAACTGAACAAAACATACATACAGTTAAACTACATACAGGTGGGGTAATCAGTAACGTAGGTAACAAACAAGGAGGAATTAGTAACTAAGAGTACATTTACATGACAACGATGTACTAAAAATGGAAAAAAAATTTCCTTTGCATTTTTGCGTACATATGACAACGTTGTCAAAACGATCCCCATTCACACGGATCCGTGATAACGACTAAAAATGCTGTATTATGCTGCCAAGCCAGTAGTCGGCGATGACACTTTGATATGAAGAAAAGTACTTTTAAAACTATGCACCTATAGACTGAACATGTAATATGCATATGCATTACGTCACCGTTTTCACAAATTCGTGTTTTTGTAGTTTACACGGAGACAATAACAGTATCGTTTTCAAAAACTTGCACTTTGAAACCCGTTTTCAAAACCCCTAAAAGGTTTTTGTCATGAAAATGAACAGCCAAAACTAAACTGAAGGAAACAAAGGAAACACAGGAACATGAACAAAAACACAATGAAACTCAATGTGTAAAATATTAATTACGGGTCTGCAAAAGATTTTACTAGCATAGTCCCAGTCAAGGGATTTTTTTTCCCCCTACTCTGTTTGGTTCCCATGTTTGTATGCCTCTCAAATTTGCTACTCTAGCGAAAATATCAGGCATTCTTCTTACGTCCACCGCTTTTTGATTTCATTCTCAGTCAGTGAAGCACAACCATGATTCCTCTGCTGGCCATTAGGCTGATAATATCACCTCTATACCTTCAAAGTCACCCTGCTCCTGCCTCACCAAATATGTATTTCAAGAAAGAAAACTAGTAAGAAAACTATACAAAAAACTTTAACAGGGCTGAATAGCATAGCGTTTCAGACAGATTCTCTATGATATGATTTTCATACCTTTTTCAGGTCAATGTTATAAGGAGCAGGATCCCAGGCTACCAAGGTAATGTTCTTATAGAGCAAACTGCTGTTGAATTTGTGTTGGCGATTTGCTAGAATCTGATAAAAAAGAAGAACACATCTCCATTTAGAGACAGGGAATGAGTCAGAGGGTGAAGGTTTGTGTCTGTGACGACCCTAACCTGAGAGTTCATGATTCGAATGGTTGTCTTGCTGCCCACGTCTCTTTCAAAGCCCTTGGAGGGTGCGGCATTGAAACGCAGCACTGCATCATGGGAATCTAGAATGACAAAAACGACAGTCAATCAAAAGGGTCATTTAAATTTTGAAGGCAGAACACATGTTGACCTTTTGTGACAATATGGGGTAGATGGAGTACGCTGTCATTATACAGCACTAAATGCCTTTTCAGCTACTGTAAATTTAAAGAGTATAATTATAAATCATACATAAATGTCACTTCCTTGTTTTGATCAACAAATATTTTAATTAAAGGTGCAGTAAGCGATTTCTGACATCGGACTGAACACCACAACACATTTGTAGCCAATCAGCAGTAGGGGGTGTGTCCACTCATGATGGGGGAGGAGAGTGAAACAATCAGCAGTAGGGGGTGTGTCTACTCATGATGGGGGAGGAGAGAGTGAGCCAATCAGCAGTAGGGGGCGTGTCCACTCATGATGGGGGAGGAGAGAGTGAGCGAGAGGGAGATTTGAAGGAAGACTGTAGAAAGAGAGGAAGAAGCTCAGAGGAATATCACTGGGAAAAGAAGAGTTATGATCAGGCAAGAGCTTTAGGAATATTAGAAAAGCTTTCCAGGGCTGGAGAGACAAAAGCAAGAAGGCCTGAAAACGGACTCCATACGTGAGTAACATTGGTTTTGCCATGTTTCACAGAACCAAGATATGCTGTTGTTGTAATGTTAGCTCTAGTAACAGGACAGTTTTGAGTGTCATTGTTTGTCTGGAGCTGGTGTGCTGCTGGAGAGTAACAATCAACTCTTGCTTGTATATGCTCTAAAAATTGTTGGGTTATTTTTCCTACCCAATTCCTGGGTTGAGCCATTTGGGTAATTTTGCGATCTCTTCAGGAGAGAGCAGTGCAGCTCCGTCGAATTGGTGCATGTCTTCAGTAAAATACGGGTTTGTGGATGTTTTATTTTATCTAAAAATTCGTTATTGTTCTGTATATTGCTTAATTTTATGCAAGCAACATACAGGGGCGTGATGTGAATCACCTAAACGAGTGTTGCGTCGGTCTTTTCACATGATGGAAACGCCTGAATTTTAAAAAAGATACAGAATATAAATACTTAGGATGTAAAAATATGTTATCAGAATTGTACACTGATTATTTATGGACAGGTTATGGAGTCAGTCACAGCATTTTTCGGCTACGAGTGAAACCCAGGCGGCGGTCTGAAGTTATCAGTTCCCCTGCCGAACGCAAGCGATCTCCGGCACGAGATCCAGCGCCGTTACGGTGGAAACAGGACAACAGAGAATGGACCATTACACTTGAATTACTTCTAAATGTTTAATTTTTACTTCTAATATTTGTTAAACAAGCTTAAATGTAGGCAATATGTATTAAAAATGATGCTATACTATAAAACATGATCGAAAATAAAGGAATTATCATGCAAACAAGTGGTCGTGTGGAGTATTTAAAACGTTTAGAGGATTTCATTTAATCTGTAAACATTAATTCATGTATGAACTAAAAGAAAAAATAAGCTAGTATTATAGTAAAAATGAATCAACTCATTATGCTGGGTTAAATCAAAAACCCAATTTGCTGGGTAAAATTAACCCAACATGTGTTCTGTCCTATATTTACCCAGCCCTTGGGTTGTTTTTTACCCAGTGTTTTTTAGAGTGTCTACTCGTGTACTGTATGTTTGTTTTTTGTTCTTCCTTGTCGTTTTTTCGTCATCTTCAATTTATTTTTCACAAAGCATTATTTTGCTTTGCTTAAGCTTTGATAAAGGGACATTGCTCTTGCATTGTGTTTGTGCATTTTAGGGGCGGAGCATTGAAGGGAGGGGTGTGTTTGTACTTATTTTGCATAATAAACTTGCCCTGACCTTACCTTGCCAGTTTAATTCCTAATTTAATTCTAATTCTTAATTCTTCTTAAGGTTTTTAGTATTTGAAACCAACATAAAACAAGCATGTGTTATTGGACATTTGACACAAAACCGCAGTTATTGAGATAACAGTTTTCACGTGTGATAAACCAGTTTTCCCTATTGATTTGAAAATGATTGTTTTTTTAAAACAAACAAACAAACTTGTATTCATTAATTGAATCAGACTGCACAGTGTTATGGCCAATTTATTATCATAAGAAATTGCTCCCTCTAGTGTTGTAAGGCAAATTCTATCATATTAATGTGCAGGATCCTGATGTACAGGTATATAGGATTTTTCTTCTGCTATGTCTCTAGTAAACTGAGTAATTCCTTATTCATTGACCTGAATAATCAAAACATCTGTCAACTGTGCATTATCTTCTTCCATCAATATCTTTCACATGCAAGACATTCAATCGCCACTAGAAGGCAGCAAAATACAATTCACTAACATCTAGCAACAGAAACCATTTTATGTAGACTCACAAACTTTCACTTTATTGGTAATGTAAGCAAAAACTAATTTTACAATCAAATAAACCACTCTTCAATTAGTAAATGTAAAATATTTTGCGTTTACTACACAAACTACTGCTGTAAGTTTCTAGACATATCTAGGTCTTAGACACAAGTTCCAATGTCCAGTTTCATAGAAAATCCAATAAAACTCCTATAAATAGACAAAAGCATGTAAGGACAACGTGACAGCAGTGCTCTCATTCTTTGTGACAATGAAGCAGGGCAATGCTATTCAAGGGCTTCTAGAGAACAGGGAGCGCTGCTATAATGCTTATCTGCCATTGGCTGTCAGCCGCTGCAGTATTCATGTTCCAACACATTCAACAATTAGACCTTGTGCATCAATGTCTCTATTCAACAGCAGACCAAATCAAGGACTAACAAGGAGAAGAAAAAAAAAAAAAAAAAGAGAGAGGGAGACGATGAATTGAGTGGAAGAAATTGAATGAGGGAGTGAAAGTAAAAGCATGAGAGAGAGAGAGCAACTATCAAAACAAGACAAGAAAGTGGCTATCTGGCTAATAAAAAGTCTAGAGAGCCTAACTAACCTTTGTGTGTAATAAGTGTCCGGTTATCTGGACTCTTTCATATTTAGTTTCACCTTCATGAACTTTCAGTTTGTTCTCATTAGTCATGCGTCTCTTTGTCTTTGTTTCTCACCACTCATCAGTTCCCCTGGACACTAATCTTGTATGTCATTCAGTTCATTATCTCTGTGTATTTAGTTCCTCTGTTTTGTCTTTGGTTGTCGGTTGATGTTCGTGTACATGTAGTGATTATGTTACGTTTATGCTCCTGTGCGTTCTGTTACTCCTGCCTGCTTTCTTGTTAATAAAACCCTGTTTATATTTGATAATCACTTCTTCAGTCTGTTTTCCCTCATCTTCAGCCTTGTGACAATAAAAAGCGTTATGCAGATTTTGAAGATTTTAAATGCAAAAAAAAAAAAAAAAAGAGAAAAGAAAAGAAATATTTTTTTCTTTGATAATTAAATTCCACTAATATAGGTAGAATATAAATGCTACAAAGTACATTCATATGTTATTTGTGCGATTCTGCACCGATTATTATATTATATTGTATTATATTATTTAGCAAATGCATGGTTTGGGCCATTTATGAAAACCTTTTAATTGTACACAAGGAATCATCTACAGCAGCACATTTCTCTGGTATACTACAGAGAACAGCAACAGATTCACAAAACGAACATTAAAATGCTGAGATAAAGTGCCGTTTACCTTTGAGGTGTACAAAGATAATGATTTAAAATCATTCGTAACAGTTAATAACAATATACACACAATCCATGCAGGACTTAAAAATGTGGCACTTTTCACACTTCTGGGTTTTGAACACGAAAAATAAACTACAGAGTGTGGAAGGAATGGGTCCTAAAACCTATAAATGAGTTGGCGTTTTCTGCATTTCCGGTCCCATTATCCTGAAGTCAATGAGTTTTTAATGGCTTTTGGGTTAAATGCCTGAAATAAAGTCTGTAGTTAACATACAGTAAGCTCAAGATATTTTCACATTTTATTTTATGACATAAAATGGATCAGCAATACCCCACTAGTTATTTTTTAAGCATTTGGATGTCTTGAAAAGGCAGTCAAAATATTCAAACTCAAGCTAAACAAAGATTGAAAGAGTTGTTGGAAGCTTAGTGGTGGTGACATTGAAGTCATGCAAGCATAGTGTAGTTCTTTTATAGCCTAACTTTAATTTTTTACTTCTGGTTAAGCTGCAAAATTCATAAAAGTTGTGTTAATTTGAGACGATTATCTTGAAGAACAAAACATGTAAGATTCATAAACTTGTGTTGGTCATAGATCTTATTGTCTGTAATAATCCAAAAGCCAATGGAAAAATCCTGTTTGACAAAAATACATCATCCCTGCAGCCCTCAGTAGCAGCGCAAAATTTTTTTTTTTTATGCTTTATTATCAATGAATAACAAAGGCAACCCGGGCTTGACATTAAAACCCGCCAACCCAAAAAATGCAGGTGGATTTCAGCAGTGGTGTGTAACACAGTCACTCCTACTAGCCACCTTGGCAGGTTGAAATTTATATAATATATACATTTTTGTCAAAAATATAGATTTTTCGATACATATCGATATTGAAGTATATTTGAAACGTTTCCAATACTCATTCTCCACAGAATAGATACACGATACCAGCTGCTCTTTCTCTCTCTCATCTCTCCAACAGCAAGTTAACACAAACCCGCCTCCCCTCACTCACTCATTTCATTGGCTCCGGATGAATATTGTTGGTGTTACAGCACTAATAGTATAATTGATCCGTGTGTCCGGTCTTAAAGTGACAGCAGCCTGATATATCTGCTGCCAAATTATGAGATAATATTACAAATATCTATATGGCAGTTTTTCCTCATGGTATCGATGTCAAAATTGTGGCCAGTGAAAATATTGAGTGACTAGTAACTTTGGAAAACCACTAGCCACAGTGACTGGTGAGCAAAAAAGTTAATGTCAAGCCCTGAAGACACACACATAACTGTGAAAATAGAAAATACTATCGTTGTGTTTCCATGCTCCATCAGCAAAGGCTTAAAATCCACTAAAAATGTTTTTCATGATTTTCTGAAAGAGGAAAAAAAAATATATAGAGATGCATTACGGCAGTAAGAAGATAGAAAGATGTCAGTCACTCCCTCAGCAGTTGTACTAGACACAGTTTTTGCTGCTTAACATTTTGTGGAAACCATGATTTTTTTCCTTGATGGATAGAAAGTTCAAGAGAACACCATTTATTTGAAGAAAAAAGTTTTTGTAACATTATAAATGTCTTTACTGTCACTTTTGGATCAATTTAAAGCTACAGTCTGTAAGTTTTGCCTCTTTGTCGCCATCTCTGTTTGAAACCTGCAATTGCAGTTATTTGCGGAATTATCGTCTTTACGTGGGACACTGACAACTGGAGTAAATGCTGGTGAAATTTTCATATTGCCATCACAAGAAAAAAAAAAGTACATTTTAAAATGAGTGAGCATTAAAGATTTTCAAACTTATGACTGGTTGTGTGTAGCCATATATGCATTTTATCCCTGCCCAACTCACCAATTTCAAGCCCCAGTGACGAGTTAAGAATCGCCCCTGCTGAAGTCACCACGGCACATGTCCTGTACGCCTGCTTTAGTTGAGGAGGATCCAGCTGTTGAAAACCTAGGCCAGCGAAGGGCTGTTCAGAGCTATCCAGAGTCCTGAGCTGAGCTTGCTCTTTCATCTGACACAGTATCTCCTCCCTACCCTTGTTTGTTTTACGTTGGCCTCTGTACTGAACCTTGTGCTTATTAGAGTGAACATGGTCCTTGACGGCTTTCTGTAGTCGTTTGCTTAGGGATTTGTAGGATGCCTGTCCCTTCCACAGACCACGGACCACCGACCAGGTGTTGGAAAAGTCATTTTCAGGAGACTTCATCACATGCTTCTTAAACTCTTTTCTAGTGTGCGGAGGTTGAAAGACTTGCCTGTGCTGGAAAGGACCCCTTCTCTCTGCAAACAAACCCCAGCGAGCATTACGGGACGCCATGATGGCCCGGGAACTACGCTGAACATGGATTGAGTGTTGAGATTCAGAGTTGAGGAGGGAAGTCGTCCTATGGGGCTGGTTCACCTGGGATTCAGTGAAGTAGGAAAAGCCAAGAAAGAAGAGCAGCATCCACACCAGCAGGAACAGCAGAAAAAGTTGAGCAGACTTCTTCATGACATGCCGTAGGGCTGGCAATAGAGAATCCTTGACCGTCATCACCCTGTTCCACAACACTCACCCTGGAAGGAAACAGAAAGGTGTGGCGCTTAGTATGAGTTTGAGTTTGACCCTAATAAGTTTGTTTCACAGCAAATATATTTGTTACTGTCATGTTACTTTTTATTTGGGGCTATTCGAATGTTCAGTTCCAGAGTTATTGGTGATCAAGTGTCGCTGACAGTCACTACAGAAGTGCTGTTTGAGAAGCTAATTTGACACTATTTATCTGGCATCTCGTGACAAATTTGGCTGAATATTTATTAAGAATATTAATATAGCAAATGCAACTTGACATGATTTTTAGGTGCCTGGCACCAATGGCGAATAGGCACCTATTGTTTACGTTGGTTTTCTTATTAGGGGCCAAGCATCGAAGGCACCTATTGTATATGTTAGTTTTCTCCTCCTTCTTCCATTCTTTAAGTCTATTGCAGGAAAATTATGAAATTTGGCACACAAATAGAGGACAGTCTGACCATTAACTACAGCAATTTTGGATTCTCTAACTTAATCCCTCTAGCGCCACCAACTGTCCAAAGTGGCATTTACGTTTATGCTAACAACTTTTGAACCGAAAGGGCTAGAAACAAATTTCTTTCTTCCTCTTGATTCCTTGGCTCAAGACCTTGTATGTGTCATTATCACTTCATACTGACCACATCATATTAATATGGTAACAGCACCACCTATTGGTCAAAAGTGACAAGTGATTGTATTTGTGATTTTTCAGCCATTTTGACTAAAATAATCTAAAAATGTTTAATTACTCATTGTAGCAGTTGCTATGAAGATTCCAGCCATGCTTGCACTCATTGTACCTTTTTATGCTTGGCCTCTTAATTGCTGCTTGCACTTTTTCTTGGTTTTTTAAAGCAATTCTATATTTAAAACAATTCATTTGAATAGCATCTGTAGCTATAGCACAACACTATACTGGAAAGATGCTCACAAAGAACATGTAGATTCAGTAGAACAAACAAAAAGAATAAAACTGTTGGTTATCATGCTAAATGAAAATATTTAAGGATTTTCTTAAGCCTAATGTTCTTTCTGTAATTATAATGCAGAAATACTGCTTTTTTCTGAATTGGGCTTAGAAGGACCAGTTCTATTGACCCATTTTTTTTCTTTATAAACCTCATATAAACAACCATTACTGAATTCATAGGGCTCAGAACACTCAATTCATAAACTGTATCCACAATAAAAATATGGACATGCTAAGAAAAATTATTGTACAGACCGAGTTAGTAGGCCCTACATGTCTGCTCATTCTCTTCTCTCACTGTTAACATTCAGTTCAGCATCTCCATGCCTCCTATTTGAACAGTGTGCTTTATTTTGGTTCATGTTGCTTAGTTCTGCTTCAAAGAGACTCTCTCTTCATGGCTGCCTTGGTGCTGATGTCTAAATGTTGAGAATGATGCAGAGCCCATTTTAAATAAAGGATAATTCACTTCCTTTTGCTCCTTGTGAATCTTGATGTCTGCAGATTTTAATCTCTTGTGGGTTTTGTGAAAGTACAATGTACACTGTACACTCTCTATACTTTACATGGATTTTCTGTCAAATCACGCACCCCTTTCATTCTCAGAGAAATCTGCTTCACACAATGAAGAAATCAATTTGATGTGCTGAAAATTGCTTTCATGTGGGCATATTGCTCTTGTTACCATTCTGTTCACAGCAAAGTTAAAGAAGAACACTGAAATACACAGAACATAGTAAACTGGTCATCTATATAACAGTGATTCTTCAGAATATCATTATTTTTTTTCTTTTTGCACACATTTATCTTCTAAGCACTTCATCAGTGGATGATTTAGAGAGCGTAACACTCTCTAGTGTGTACAGACTTCAGCTTTGCTGACCTTGAGACTCTGATGCACCGAGAGATTTTGCAAAAATATATCTCTTTATGCTCAGCCTGGTAATGTCAACTAAGATTACAAGCACAACAGCTCTCACTAACTCACAATAGCATAAATAACAGAGGTTATATTACAATTAAGTCAGTGCAGTTGCAATCTCCATCTACATTTATATACAGTGAAAGTATGTGAACCCCTTGCAGAATCTGTGAAAATGTGAAAAATTAACAAAATAAAAGAGATAATACAAAATGCATGTTATTTTTTTATTTAGTACTGTCCTGATTAAGATATTTTACATAAAAGATGTTTACATAAATTCACAAGACAAAAAAATAGCTGAATTTATTAAAATAACCCCATTCATAAGTATGTGAACCATTAATTCTTAATACTGTGTGTGGTTACCTGGATGATCTACGACTGTTTTTTTGTTTTGTGATGGTTGTTCATGAGTCTCTTGTTTGTCCTGAACAGTTAAACTGAGCTCTGTTCTTCAGAAAAATCCACCAGGTCAGTTTTCCAGCATTTTTTGCATATTTGAACCCTTTCCAGCAGTGACTGAATGATTTTGAGATCCATCTTTTCACACTGAGGACAACTGAGGGACTCAAACACAACTATTAAAAAAGGTTCAAACATTCACTGATGCTCCAGAAGGAAACACGATGCATTAAGAGTCGGGGGTGAAAACGTTTTGAATTTGAAGATCAAGGTAAATTGTACTTAATTTGTCTCTGGGAAACATGAAAGTATCTTCTGTTGCTTCCAAAGGGCAGTACTAAATGAAGAAAATTGATATTTAAACAAAATAAGAAAAATTTGGACATCTTCATCCTGTTCAAAAGTTTTCACCCCCCGACTCTTAATGCATCGTGTTTCCTTCTGGAGCATCAGTGAATGTTTGAACCTTTTTTAATAATTGTGTTTGATTCCCTCAGTTGTCCTCAGTGTGAAAAAATGGATCTCAAAATCATACAGTCACTGCTGGAAAGGGTTCAAATATGCAAAAGATGCTGGAAATCTGAAGAATCTGCAGGACCTGGAGAATTTTTCTGAAGAACAGAGCTCAGTTTAACTGCTCAGAACAAACAAGAGACTCATGAACAACCATCACAAAACAAAAAAACAGTCATGGATCATCCAGGTAACCACCAGGTAATGACCTTGAACGGGGTCATTTGAATAAATACAGCTATTTTTTGTCTTGTGAATTATATGTAAACATCTTTTATGTAAAATATCTTAATTAGGACAGTACTAAATAAAAAATAACATGCATCATCTCTTTTATTTTGTTAACATTTTCCACATTTTCACAGATTCTGCAAGGGGTTCACAAACTTGAAAAGTGGCACTGTACACATACTATGTATACACACTAAATTTTAGGACAGACAGGCTCTGGATCACAGTACTGTTTGCCTGCAGTTCTAGGTCTACAGTAAGTCCTAATTGCTGGCATTTCTAATAACTGACTGCCAGACACTGCTATTTGTTTTCAAACTGCAGGGGACCTGACCATCATTAAAAAGAACAGAGCAACCAACAGAGAGGAGTTAAGGCTTCAGACAACTATCATGAAGAAGAATGTTATCATTTTATATTCAGAGGCTTATTTTAGTTTTTAATTTGGAGAAGGTATGTTAAATGTCATTTACCGAAGGGAAAAATAAATAAGGGGATATTATACTTAAATTTCAATCAGTGTTGAAACATATTTAGCAGGAAACTTCAAAGAGCTTCAAAGTTAAAAAAAAACATTAGAAAAGTTGTAGCTCAACTGGGAGGAATACTTTGCAGGACATTAGATGGTAAAAGCTTTTCATATAATTGCATATTTAAAAGAATAGTTCGGTCAGAAATTAAAAATGTCAAAATTTACTTCCTTATGTTGTTCCAAACTTGTAGGACTTTCTTTATTTTGTGGAATTGTGATTTTCTTTGTAGAATATCTTGGATGTCAAGATTTCTAGAGAATAACAACATAAATGTTAATGTAAAATATAGTTAACCTATAATTCAGTCAGGACCACAATAAAACATACAAATTTATTATTGTTCATTTAAAACATTTGGTTATGGTTCCTTATGGGGGTTCAGCTTTATAATAAATTATTTTTAATAGGACATGCAATAATCCCCTGGAACCATCAGCATGACATTGAAACAATGACTGTACAAAAATTGTTTAGCGATTTATAGAAGATTGTATGGAGATGGTGCATTAGGCGATATTCCAGGAGTGCTTGGATGGCTTGCCTGAAAGGTAGGGTAGGCAATTTCAGAGCGGCTAACAATAGCAAGCTAGCTCTGAAAGCATTAGATCCCACCCTCCCTTCAAAGCGCTCTCCAAAGCCACGCCTCATCCAAAACACATGAACGTGCAGGTCGCGCACAGCCAGAGCAGATTCAGCAAAGCGTCATGACGCCGTTAAATTATTTCATGTCTCAAAGCTCATAACATTACAATCATAATGAACGTAAACAACTTACAAAGCTCTTACTTGTACCACCTGACTGCTGCAGATTCATTTTGTCGTTGACAGTGTTGACATAAAACACATTAATCGAAGTCTGAGGATGTGATCAGCTTCGAGTAGAATGGGTTGCCATCTCTAAATTATGGTTACGACATGGCGTGAACGCAGCATAAGCTCATTGTTTTGATTCAGGAGGAACTGTAAAAGGCGGCTGCTGTTTGACTGTCAACACTCTGCATAGCCTCAAACACGCTGATGGCGTTTGATGTCTGCGCGAGCAGGGTGCTCGGAGGTATGGAAATACACAGGTTGACAGGCAGATAGGATCATATCATTGCGTTTGGACCGACGTTTTTTGGTCCTGAGACTTCCACAGATGTATATTTAGACTACTTATATTATTGATTGCTATCAGGATGTTTCAACCAGAATAACAAAAAGTGTTTATAAAAAAATAATTGCCTACTCTTCTTTTAATACAGCGATCTGAAACAGACAGAGAAAAAGAAAAAGAAGAACATACAGCTATATGGAATAACGGATACCGATGTCAAGGAGGAGGGTAGCGAGTGTTAGTCACAAGCTTTGGTTAAGCTGAAGACAAATAATAGTGCCATGTGTATATACATGACGTAGATAGAAGAATCACAGTGATCGGACAGATTGAACAGTTGGTAGTCCGCTGATTCTGAGCTATGCTTACGTGGCCTGCCTAACTAAAGCTAACGCTAGATTACTTTGCACAAATCATACTTTTTGTCATTTCTTTTTTGTATAATGATCACCAAACTGTGTAACTGACAGTTGTCCAAACCAGTGGAATTCCACATTTTTAGAGAGATTTGTGCACGCCAATGTACCTCCCACAAAACTAAACTGGAAAGACAGCTCTAATCCCAAGACCAGAAAGACAAGTTTTTTGCACATATTCATTTCATTTAAAAACAGTGTTAAATGAGATAAGGGCGAAAGGTTACCTGCATGCTAAGTATATCTGCCTGAGGTCAGAGTCTCTGTTTACTATTCAAAGTACTAATAACAGTGGTTTTAAATTATGCTGAGGAAATCAGGTGTATTACGGATGCTATTATTGTAACTGCTATGTGCCAGTAAACTGTATGTATTGTGTTTAACTTTATTGTTCAAAAGGTCAGAAATTAACAAGGGCTTGAAGCAAAAATGCTACAGATGACAGACTGCCATTATGGGGATGAGTGAAGTCTTTGGTTAGATTAGAATGATGTGTCAATGGGATGCACTTTATTAATTATATGTCCTTACATAAGAAATTAGGTCTGACTTTATATTAAGTGTCTTTAACTATGTACTAACATTTGAATTAATCATTTAATACAATGCAATGCATTGTACATGCATTTTTTGCATGATACTTATATTAAAAAAAAAATAAATAAAAAAATACCTGCATGTTATTACAGCTGTAATTATTTTTTGTAATCACATCTATTACACTACATTCAGCCTTCCCTTACACCTTAAAGGGTTAGTTCACCCAACAATGAAAATAACGTCATTTATTACTCACCCTCATGCCGTTCCTAACCCGTAAGACCTTCGTTCATCTTCAGAACACAAATTAAGATATTTTTGTTGAAATCCGATGGCTCAGTGAGGCCTGCATAGCCAGCAATGACATTTCCTTTCTCAAGATCCATTAATGTACTAAAAACATATTTATATCAGTTCATGTGAGTACAGTGGTTCAATATTAATATTATAAAGCGATGAGAATATTTTTGGCGTCAAAAAAACAAAATAACGACTTATATAGTGATGGCCGATTTCAAAACACTCCTTCATTAAGCTTCGGAGTGTTATGAGTCTTTTGTGTCGAATCATGATTCGGATCGCGTGTCAAACTGCTGAAATCACGTGACTCTGGCAATAGCAACCCTATCCACTGATTCGATTCGTAAAGCTCCGAAGCTTCATGAAGCAGTGTTTTGAAATCGGCCATAACTATATAAGTGTGGAACGGCATGAGGGTGAGTAATAAATGACATTATTTTCATTTTTGGGTGAACTAACCCTTTAACCTATCTTTAAACTTAACCATAGCACCAAACCTGTCCCTAACCTTACCCATATCCCACCTCAATAGCAGCACAAGTGTTTTAATACAACATGAACACAGTAAGTACATCAAGCAATAATCACATATTAGACTTCAAAGATATGTAAAACAATATCAATAATACTAAAAGGAGTGAATTTCTTCCTGTTTACCTCTATTTACTGTGATTTACTGTTATTTTACACAACAAAACCCCACAGACTTACACAATTCCATGTTTTTATGCGCTTTAAAGGGCACCTACAACGCCCCTTTCACAAGATGTAATATAAGTCTCTGGTGTCTCCAGAATGTGTTTGTGAAGTTTCAGCTCAAAATACCCCACAGATCATTTATTATAGCTTGTCAAATTTGCCCTTATTTGGGTGTGAGCAAAAACACGCCGTTTCCACAAGAGGGCGGAGCTTTAACAGCTCACGCTTCAGTTGCTCAACAACAACAAAGCTGGAGAATCTCACGCAGCCGAAATGAGGATTGTCAGTAACGGTGTTCAGCCTTACATTGTTCAAACCGGAGTCGGACACTGATGGAGAGACTCAGGAATGCAACTGGACGTTTATGAATGGTTAGTGGATGTTAAAAAATGTTCTAGCCTTTGCAAATAAACATAAAACGTCTTGTCTTTACAGAAAAAGTTTTCAAGACAATCTCCTGTTACACTGCTCTTTACAAACGTGTGGTTATAAAGTATATAAACAAGGTTAATTGAAAAATGTACTACCCAAGTAGTAATAAAGATGTTTGCCATCGTAATGATGACAATAGCGCACAAAAATATTCGCTGTTCTGTGCTTCGGCGCGGTTAGCGATCGCACTGCATGTGTACCGCGCTCAAGTCCAACTGAACTGTGCTCTGGCCCACCTCTTCCAAGCGGGTCAGGGACGGATAAACGCAGAGAAAATAAAACGGGGAGCGATCACACTAGTCATACAAACCGGGTTTTGTGGGTCAAATGCGCTCGGGCACAGTTGAGAGCCCCTAGTGTGAGTACACCCTAAGACAACAATAGCTTTAACCGAATTTGTTGTGGAACTGGCTAGATTTTGGGGCGCATTATCTTCAAAAATAAAACTAATCCACTGCGTCCTCAGTGGCTCAGATGGTGGGAGAAAATTAAGAGTCTAATGTTCAGTCATCCAAAAACAGCGCAGAGAAAATGGCAGACAGCGTAAAACTCGCTGAGGACGGAAACTATTGTAATGCAGGACTGTCAGTCAGCGGCCGGAGGTGGGGCCTAAGAAGTGTGACGTCACACTGCTCAGAGAATCAAAACGGCTTGTCTAATGAGACTGCCTTGGTTTAATGGGGATTTAAAAAAAAAAAAAAAAAAAGGAGTGGGTGGATTTTTATCATTATAGGGTGGTTATGTACACATACTGCCAACACACATTTATGTCTAAACACCATGTAAAAGTGGATTTTGCATAATAGGTGCCCTTTAAAGCTTAAAAGCTTAAAAGCTTCAGTGCCTGGTTATTCTTCTGTAATTGCATGGAAATACTAACCAGCACATTTTTTTTCTACACAAGAAAGAAAGCGATACAGGTTTGGAAAAACATGGGGTTGAGTAAATAAGAGAATTATCAAAATAACTTCTCCTTCTTGCAACGACATCCCTTCTCTTCTCTGAGGACATGTTCACCGGCACAAGGGCGGACAACCTGTCACTCACATGAGATCAGAGCAATAGCAAACGATAACGATCCAATCAATTACCAATGGACAATATCAATACATTTTCTCTTGTTCAAGAAGTCGTTTCACTCAGATGTACGTCACAAAAAGTAAGAAAAAACTATTGCAACTTCAGTTTCATGCCAACTTTAAAAACTTCCAGAAACAAAGCATGTGTGGTGTAGCCTAGTGTGAGAGATCCGGACTGGTTACATGTTTAAACGCTGCATCACCATCGTGCCACCGAGCTGATATATACAAGCTCCAATATAATTTATGCAAATATGTGTTGTCAACTCTATTCATTTTAGCTTCATGAAATATATTTGTCTTTTTTGGGTGATAATATCAAGCAATCAATCTGGTTGTGATCTACCGTTGTTAAATCTGCTTTTATACAAGACTTGCAAAGAACCTTTTCTAATCATAGTTTTAGACACCCAAGAGCATTTGATAAGCGGCCTACTCATGCTACAAACACAGGCAAACACTTTCATGCTTAGTAAGGCTTAAAGTGTGGGAGTCAGGTGCACAATTCCAGCTTTATGCTGGCAACAATCACGAAGAGGTGAGCCAGTACAACCGTAGCACCCCAAATATGCAAATTCTTCCCCAGTTCTTTTTGTTTAATATCTCTTTTGCATCCACTATACAAATTATTATAGAAAAGATATCTTTGAGACAACCTGGAGTTGAGTGCCTTGCTCAAGGGCACAAGGGTGATAAAGAAGAATTAATCTCATGTACCTCTCCTCTCACACCGTGGGAGGAGAGGTACATGAGAAGCTGAGATCTTTAACCATTAGGCTACCACCATCACAAATTAGAGGATATAAATAATTTCACCTGCTGCCTCTTAGTCCTTCAAACTTGGCCTGTGTCCAATACCACTGAGAGAAACAAACGCCTACGCCAGCAAAGGCAATCCACTGTGGAAGAGAATTTTAAATCAGCAAAGCTTTTAAACACACTTAAGTAAACCTGCCAAGAAAAAAAAAAAATAGGAGAAGAAGAAGAAAAGCTTTTTCAATCCAAACAGAGTGTTTGTGTGTGACAGATCTATGCCAAAAGAAAAAATTAACGAATGGAGACAGAATAAGGGCAAATTTTGATGGCAGAGGAACTAAACAAGTGCTCTTGAAATGAGGAACAAATAAACAATGCAGAAATATATGCAGAAAAATGGGAACACAAATTGCTTATTATTATTGCTATGATGGAAGTATGGTCTTTGGTTCGTTTTGCTCTTTCTGCACCCAGACAACTGATCCAATGGTCTAACCAAAACTAGGATAGAATACTAAACATACACCAGCACTCTTGCCAGGCACAATCTGTCAGCGTCTGGCCTGATACATGTTGTACTCATTGCCAACAATCAATCAACAATCATATATATATATATATATATATATATATATATATATATGATTGTTGAGGCAAAAATTAACTGGTTGATTATCAGTATGCGGGTCAATGACGTGACGGGTAATTTTTTTTTTTGTCCAAAGGCCTTAATAATAATAAAATACAAAGATATGACATCCAAAGTATGTAAGGTAGTACAACTAGATCTCTTTTATTGAATCCAAAAGGTTTTAATTATATTTTGCTACTTATAAAGGTATTTTAAAGATTTTGAAGTGTCAAAAGGGCACTTGGTTTAACCGTCCAAAGGCCAATACAGCCATTTCATTTGTGATTAAAATATCTAAAAATGTAATAAATGTATATATATATTTTTTTTATTCTGGCATGATTTTATAACATCATATATCAACATAGTGCAAAATTGTATGAAATTATGTGTAGAAGTCGTTGCTTTGTTATGAGAACAAATGTCCGGAAAAATGAATTTCATTGATGTCATTCGGAGTAACCAATATAAAGGGACCATTCTGGATCAAGTCATACGGTCAATATCATGTGACAGGATGTGACATCATTCAGACACCTGCAAAGGACCACATGGTCGTGAAGCAAAGTAACTAACTCTCTTTTAACTATTTGAAAAATTCATGTTTTCACTTGCTCATACGCATGTCCCGAAACATCAGGTCATTCGGCACAACCGCTACAAAACATGGAAAATGTTGTAATATTTTAAAAACTTGCTTGCTAGATATCAGCCTGTTAGCATTGTTTGAAAATATCGTCATTCGGTATAACCGAAAGTGTCATTTGGTAAAACTGAAATTTTGGTTAAACCGAATTACTTTTTTGGTGACAAATTTTGTCCATATTGTAAAAAAAAAAAATGACAAAAGCAGTGTTAATTGATTATAAAAACCACATAATCTTATTGTTAACACTTAATAAATCTTCAAAATTAATTATATCTCCATTATTAAAAACCTCATTCGTCAATGACCCATATAATGGCTAATGGTGTTTATGTGATCTCTAGGGCAGATATAGAACCAGATGCAATCAAGGTATAGGGATATACTTTGACATGTCTAATCTTTTAAATCTACATGTAGAGAGGTGACTTGAAAATAAAAATAGCAGTCCCTCTGAACTTTGTACATGGATGGTGGTTTTTAGATGCAGGTATTTTCCTAAAAAGTCATTCAAACAGACAGACTGAAACACTGCATGAACCCTGCTGGATAACTATTTAAATACCACAGTCGTTACAATGACAATGTGAAAGTACATGAAACTCCACTGCACATTTGTACCTGACTAATTACACATTCAGATTAAAACTGTAAACTAGTTTTAATTTAAAAAGCCTAATTACACATAAAGACTTAAGTCATAAAAGCAAAGTTCTGAATACAATAATCTGGCATACATAGATTCTCGAGTCTGTGGAAAGGAAGGAGTAGTGTGTACTCACTGCAGCTGAAGACAGTTCGAGTCGCGCGGCTGCATTCCCCTCGCGCCGCTGCGTTTGTATTCAACAAAACTAAACAGTCATAAATGTCCAAGTGTGAACATTTACTACACTAAAACGCTAATCCATTGTGCCGTTTCCTCGCCAGAGAACTGGACCAGAGCCTTTCTCTACTTTCATCTTTGTCAGCTCGCTATTGCCTACGCAACCAGGATGTTATTGTTTCAAATCACGCTCCACTTCAGCTCGCAAAACTCTGGGAGCAGATCTAATGAGTGCAGAGAACTAAAGAAAGACGACTACCGAATCAGCCCGCCCTCAGTGTGTTTTCCCACGCTATTTCTTTATCCAGTATCCAGTGCCACAGCGTGCGATGTCTTTCAAGGAGGACGCGGTGCCCGGTCTGATGCTCACTATTGTTCAGTGCGTTTAGATCATCGGGGACGCGCGCTTTTTTATGCATTCACATTCATGGGGGGAAAGTCTCTGACTTAATGGTTTAAAATTACTACAGCTTTGCAAATATTATAAAAAAGCTCTTCACACACTGGTTCGTTTATTGAGTGAGTTGGTTTTATTGATTGATTGCTTGCTTGATCGATTGATGTGTGCATTTGAAGGTGGGGTCAGGTAAAACGGTGCACTTTTATTATGTACTTTTGGTACATTATATATGTCTTTATATATTGTGTTTTTTAAATGGCATAGGCTAATTTCCTATCCCACAGGAATCAAACTTTATATGACAAAATTCAATTTATTTACTTATCACAATTTAAAAGTAAGAATCGAAACTGAATTGTAACACTTCATGCCAAAAGATATGGATAAAATATGTTTTAATTTTAAAATTATAATTGTTCAAATGTCACTGAGGAAGGATTAATAAGGTAATTTGAAATGCACAATAAGGCTTCAACATTTGTAAAGATCTGAAGTAAACTGTTCAAGCACAATCAGTTTGCATGGACCAATCAGTTTTCAAGTCCACCCATAACTTCTTAATTGGATTGAGATCTGGGGAATCACAAAAATCTTCTTAAGAAGCAGTTAAGAAAGTTCTTAAGAAATTTGTAGGAATGCAATTCTAAAACATTTTATTTTTTTTAAAAAAAGTTTTGGTCTTATCAGATTATGGCAGGTCTGTGAAGACCTGCTGACTAACTGTAAAAAAAAAAAAATACCTCAAAGCCTGTATTTTTGCACCACCTACAGATTACAGTAGCTAAGTGTGCACACTGTTACTGTTAACCAGAATGCATCACTCAGTATTGTGTTTTTAATGCACCGTGACAAGTTAAAGGGATAGTTCACTCAAAAAATGAAAATTCTGTCATCATTTACTCACCCTCAAGTTGTTCCAAACCTGTATAAATTTCTTTGTTCTGCTGTACACACAGGTAGATATTTGGAAGAATGTTTGTAACCAAGCAGATCCGATCCCAGATTGACTGCCATAGTATTTTTTTTTTTTTTTTTTTTTCCTACTATGGTAGCCAATGGGAGACGAGATCTGCTTGGTTACAAACATTCATCCAAATATCTTCCAATAGCAGCAGATGAAAAGCCTCCCCACACAATGACACCTCTTCCTAAATGCTTCACAGTGCTAGAGATGCATTTATTTTTATATTTCTCATTTCTCATTTATTATTATATTTCTCCGAATGTAGTATGTCTGGATTACATTTATACTACTCACATTTCTACTACAGTCAAACCAAAATTTATTCAGACACCTTGAACATTCCATTCATTAATACAGTTTATTCACTATAGTTTAAAAAAAAAATGGTAATAAAATATGACAAGATCTCAGAGTTAAACTGTGTCAGAAAAAAATTAATCTTAATTATGTCAGAAAACACTTAAGTAAAACATGGTCAGATCAAAGTGTCTGAATAATTTTTGGTTCTACATTTTTATCAGTTTTACTGGTAGTCCACTGTATGAAGAATTTTTGGGTATGAAATGTCACAGTTTATTTTGCTATCCTCACTTACATAAATGAACTATAGTGTCCTGAACCCACTAGTCAAAGCAAAAATATAAAAAATGTCTGAATCATTTTTGGTTTGACTGTATATAGAACATAGTTTTTTAGCGGTTGCAAAGTAAGTACTTATTCAAAATATGTACCTAAGTATCTGACGCAGCCTTAGAGTTTCATAACAGAACTTGGTATTTAATCAGAAGACCACCTACTATTAAAAATAAGGTAGTGAAGAGCCATTGTTTACCTTTTAAGCAAATACCTGGTTTAGCTCTATAAGGGAACCACATTTGTGGTAACCACTGTAGTATTACAATTACATTTTTTTTTACAGATATTATTTCAGAAAAATTCTTTAGTATTACATCTTTCATGACCTATAATATGGCTTTTGCTGTTCACAAGTTAGAATGCACTTGAATGCAATTATATATCGAGAACTAAATGTAGACTGAAGGATGAATTCTTCAGCATCCAAAGTGTTACAATACAAATAGTGCTGATTCTCTACAATCCTATTATATTAAAGGGGTCCTTGATTATGATTTAACTTTTTTAGTTCATAGATACGGGAAGAAGGAGGCGGGAAGGAGGGAACCGGTGAACGTTAAACACAACTTTAATATATAAATATACAAATACAAAACAAAACGGCTCTTGCCCGCCCTACACGTCACAAGGGGCAAATTCGACAAGGTATAATAAATGATCTGTGGGGTATTTTGAGCTAAAACTGCAGCTCAAATTACCAAAGACTTATATTACATCTCCTAAAAGGGGCATTATAGGTCCCATTTGAACTAGTGTGCTGCTATTTCATAAAACTCTATGCTTCACAGAGGATGGAAAGGTGTCTATGCTTGTGTATGTAGACAACACACCAGTGTTGCGACATTGCCTACTGCCACATCATTCAATTGTGGAGGTCTCTATTGATATCACTTACCCATTGTCTTGTATTACTTGTGCATGAGCAATCTGTCATGGTCACACCAGGCTCTCCCTTCGTACACACACACAACCCCTCACAATCCCTGGAGTACTTTATCACCTGCACCTGTTCCTGATCACCCTCCCACTCAAAGCAGTACAAAAGCACACACCTTCACTCACTCAACATCTCAGTGGCTCACTACCTGCAAACCTTCCTGAAGATTATATTACCTAACTGATCTCATTGTCTGCTCCTCTACATGTGTGTTGCTCTGCATCTGAGTAACAACAATACCAAAATCATCATTCTGCCATTATCAGACAGTTGAACTGTCTATCATTTATATACTCACCTGTTGCCATTGTCTTTGAAGTACTATTCAATAAATACCTGCAATTGGGTTAAATATATACTAACATCTCTTGAGTCTGGTATGCCCTGACAGTATCTACAGGTGCTGGTCATATAATTGGAATATCATCAAAAAGTTGATTTATTTCACTAATTCCATTCAAAAAGTGAAACTTGTATATTATATTCATTCATTACACACAGACTTATATATTTCAAATGTTTATTTCTTTTAATTTTGATGATTATAACTGACAACTAAGGAAAATCCCAAATTCAGTATCTCAGAAAATTAGAATATTGTGAAAAGGTTCAATATTGAAGACACCTGGTGCCACACTCTAATCAGCTAATTAACTCAAAACACCTGCAAAGGCCTTTAAATGGTCTCTCAGTCTAGTTCTGTAGGCTACACAATCATGGGGAAGACTGCTGACTTGACAGTTGTCCAAAAGACGACCATTGACACCTTGCACAAGGAGGGCAAGACACAAAAGGTCATTGCAAAAGAGGCTGGCTGTTCACAGAGCTCTGTGTCCAAGCACATTAATAGAGAGGCGAAGGGAAGGAAAAGATGTGGTAGAAAAAAAGTGTATAAGCAATAGGGATAACCGCACCCTGGAGAGGATTGTGAAACAAAACCCATTCAAAAATGTGGGGGAGATTCACAAAGAGTGAACTGCAGCTGGAGTCAGTGCTTCAAGAACCACTACGCACAGACGTATGCAAGACATGGGTTTCAGCTGTCGCATTCCTTGTGTCAAGCCACTCTTGAACAACAGACCGTGTCAGAAGCGTCTCGCCTGGGCTAAAGACAAAAAGGACTGGACTGCTGCTGAGTGGTCCAAAGTTATGTTCTCTGATGAAAGTAAATTTTGCATTTCCTTTGGAAATCAGGGTCCCAGAGTCTGGAGGAAGAGAGGCACATAATCCACAGCTGAAGGCCACTATCAGAGCAACCTGGGCTCTTATAACACCTGAGCAGTGCCACAGACTGATCGACTCCATGCCACGCCGCATTGCTGCAGTAATTCAGGCAAAAGGAGCCCCAACTAAGTATTGAGTGCTGTACATGCTCATACTTTTCATGTTCATACTTTTCAGTTGGCCAAGATTTCTAAAAATCCTTTCTTTGTATTGGTCTTAAGTGATATTCTAATTTTCTGAGATAGTGAATTTGGGATTTTCCTTAGTTGTCAGTTATAATCATCAAAATTAAAAGAAATAAACATTTGAAATATATCAGTCTGTGTGTAATGAATGAATATAATATACAAGTTTCACTTTTTGAATGGAATTAGTGAAATCAACTTTTTGATGATATTCTAATTATATGACCAGCACCTGTATACCTTTAAATTCATTATTTGTTTATTTTTACTTTTAGATGCTATTTTTAAACTCTCTAAAGAGGCAGAAGAGAATAACGAGAAACTCCTCTTATTGTGGAAGAGACTGTAGGCAGTATTGGCTGGGGGAAAAAATGGTATAAAAATGGATGTAATGGTATCTGGACACATCATCCGGCATACTATTTTTAATGCGATTTGTGAAGCAATCATTGTCTTATCTTGCATACTATATGGAATGGACGGTATGCATCCAATCTTTCAATACGCTTTTCCAAATAAATTTGCTTACTTCTGTTTCATCTTTGTGTGCATTTGAAGGTGGGGTTTTGAAAATACAAGAGCGGGACATGAGAGGGATAGGTTGGGACATAACTATTTGCATCGTTGACTAGACAAACAAACTACACCCAGAGAAATTCTAGAAAGCAGTTCCAGCTATCTTGGCTGGGCTTCCATTGTTATTGTTGAAATTTTGTAAATGATTAAATGTTTAAGTATTCTGTTTTTAGTAGTAGGCTACTGAAGTAAAAAAAAAAAAAGAATTACAAAATAAAACTTTGGTGTAGTAATATGTAGATTCCTAATGCACCCTTTTGTAAATGTTTAATCAAAACCACCCTCATACTTTTTTTTTTTTTTTGCATAAAACTAAATGTCCCTAACAGATCTAATCAAGGCTAATCTTAACAGGTTTACTCATGTACCCTTCCCAGGTATAACACAAAAATAAGTTCAGGTTCAATACTAAATGCCCATTAAACTGCTCTATTACAAACAAAAAATTATACATTTTTTACACTTTAAAAAATATTATTAGTTTTTGTATATTCTCTATAGATGTATTGGTTAGAGACAGATTTTTTAGTTTACTTCACAATGAAACATTTATAATTTTTGTCATTTTCATCTGTGATCTGCCGTTTTCAAGGCTTCTCTCTATAGGACCTAGGGGAGCACTGGCATATTTCACGTGATACTGGCTGTCAAAGCCTGAGTGCTTTGTTTTGTTTCAAACTGAGAGTGCCAGTGGATCATGTCTCATACCAGTTGGAACTAGGCTGTTGAAATGTCAACCTGAAATGATGGACATATCTACGCATGTGCACTGTGATCAATCTTATCTCTGATTAGATCTTGTTTTTTCTTCATCTCAGTCCCTGCATAATAAACACAGAGTGATTTACTTCCTCTTAAATGTTCTTAGGGTCTTCAAGTAAAATGTATGCTTAAAGGAATAGTTCCACCAAAAATGAAGATTTTGACATGATCTACTCACCCTCATGTCATTCCAAACTTGTATGCATTTCTTTTTTTGCTGAACAGATTTTTTGTTGTTGTTGTTGTTGTCATTATAAGTCAGTGGAGTTCAATGTTGTTTTGGACCTCACTGACTTTCAAAATATTTTCTTTTGTGTACCACTGAAGAAAGAAATACACAATAGGGGCTTTCACACCGAATAGTTCTAGGAACTCATTTATAGGAACTAGCCACTAGGATATTTCCCCGGGAACTAATTTCTCCCCCGGGCCATGTTCCTGGTTGCATTCGCACCGGGAATAGGAACTCTGAAGCGGCCGACAGCGGTGTCTTTAAGCGCGGCATTTACAAACGCTAAAAACTGGTCGATGGAGGATGCCGTGATCAGAGCTGTGTTTGGCAAAATCCGGGTACTTCAGCCAATAGGTCTATAGAAACTATGAAAAGGTTCCTCTGGTGCGAAAGCCAAAGTGAATAAAAAATGACAGAATTTTAATTTTGGGGTGAACATCCCTTTAAGTAAAATCTCATATGTTAGGTGGTCATTCTGTAACATTTTTGATTTTAGATACAAACACACACACACACACATTTTTACTCTGTAGTGGTTCCAATTCCCAGATGTCCTGTTCTTGCTTACATTAAATCTTCCTCACATGTCTTACATTGGAAAAATCAGCACAAGCCTATCCACCTTATTTTTTTTTAATGCAGATGCATAAAAAAAAAAAAAGAATAATAACAAGATGAATAACAAAGTGAATGGTTGAACAATTTGCACTACATGCCAGTGAGCTTATAATTACAACAATACATTACAATATTATAGTAAGTAAAACCAGTTTTGGTTGTTTTGTAGCTAAAAATAACTGCACAGAAAAAACAGAAAGCCAGACACATTCAATAACCAAATCGCCACGCCCGTCCAAACTATTCAGCATTGCCAGGTGCAAGTCATTCATAGTTTTTTTTTAGATTCAACTGAATCTCAAAACATGTGTTTATTGCACTAAAGCGGGGAGATGAGATCCCCAGTCTGTTCTGACTATTACAGCCGAGATCTAGACAGGTGGCATGTCTAACAAGAACAGGCCGTGGTTGTGATGTATGTAACTTTCAGTTAATTTCAGACCCATCAGATCAATGGAACAGCGTGTCTGTGGCCTGATTTTAAAACTGGCAGAAAACAGTGTGCTGTTGACACACTCTTCCTTCACAGGACTGTTCAAATTCCAAGAGAATTTGCATAATGATTACACTCAAAATAAACCACACTGGCTCCAGGCATGGACACGACCAACCAGATTCTGTAATTGGTCCATTGAGAATTCAGCAGTGCACAGAGCCTTCAATGCCATCAAGGGGACTGTGGGCACCAGCTGTACTGACCCATTTGGATGACAGCTTGCAGAAACAAAGCCCATTCTGGTAGAGCATTGTTAATGGGCTGTACATGGTGGGCTGCACAGGACAGCTGTGTGCCACTCTCCCCAGAGCTCCCTTAATGTTGCCTACCTAAACATCCTGTTCTAGTTTCCTAATGAGCAAAAGTGTGTGTAGGTATACATTAGTTGTAAATTGAGTTACTGAATTCAAGTAGTTCAACATTACTGTTCAAGTAGTTAACTAAAAGAGATAGTTCACCCCAAATTGAAAATAATTTACTCAGCTTTATGTCCTTCCAAACATAAAAGATTAATGCACTCTTAAAGTGTGCTTTCAATTTTAGAAGTTTTCCATTGCATGGTAAACGTATGAACTGATTTGTACTTCATTTAATTTTAAAACATGTTGTGACAGACTTCAGCAACAATGACTCATTCTTAACCGTCAGTCAGTTGTTGACGCTGCGGTAGTGAATGCGGATATCTTCATATTTTCTTAGAATTCATTTCACCAGAGGGTATAATAAGTCTACTGTACCAATTAGCACACTGGGGCAAATATATTCAACAAAGAATTTGTCTATTTATGTTTGAACAATGAGTGTGTTTCTTTTGCGTTTTTTTTTATTTTTTTTTTTTACCCCTCTTCTCTCAGCATTTCATATATTTCAGCATTTCATATATCATTTCAGTAAATGTTGACCTTGTGGGGACATTAGAAAATCTAAAATATCAGAAAGTTTTCTGTAATGAGTATGTTTTGGGGTAGGGTTAGTGTAGGGGGTTGGAATATACAGTTTGTACTGTATAAAAGCCATTACCTCTATGGAGAGTCCCCATAAAACATGGAAACCCAATGTGTGTGTGTGTGTGTGTGTGTATGTGTGTGTGTGTGTGTGTGTGTGTGTGTGTGTTTTGTGTACCTGGTATTCCCTAAATCATGGGGACAAAAGTGTGTGTGTTTGTGTGTAAGACTGGAGAAACTGGAAGAGAGGGTGACTCTCTGAGAAAACAAAGGAAATTAACATTTCAAATCTGTCCTGCGAAATTAGCAACCCCATCCAAGACGCAATCACACGAGTTGATCGTGTGTGTGTGTGTTCTGGCATATGTGTAATGTAATCTGTATAATGACATGGGTATTACCAAAGACTATAGAATAAAACAAGACGTGTCACTCGTATTGTTTTGAATGGGAGAAACGCGCAATATGGCGGAATAAGTCCCGCCTTCAAAATAAGAGCCAATCGCCGACTGGTAAAGTCATCGCGTCACTGCAGAGGCCGTTAGAAGCACCGGTTTCTATAGAAACAGTCAGACGCGCGCCTCCGAAACGAGGCACAAGAGACGCGCATTTAGGTCTGCGCATGCACATTAGCTTGATCCAGCCTAAAAAATACAGTTTTTTTGTCATGATTCGAGCGTTTGGGAAAAAAAATTATGAGACAGTTGTTGTCAGATTTCATTGGTGATTTCAAATATGAAATTTAATTGAAAGCTTTTCAAACAGCTTTGGAGAATTTTATGTTTCCCCATTCAAAGAGATAGAAGTTGCACTTGCATGCCCGAGAGGCGTTTCAAAGATGGCCGCCGAGTGAAATGATTTGTCTTAAAGGGACTTTGGTATTACAATGTAAACATGGCTTCCTGTGTCCTCATAAACCAAATGGCTTAAAAAACATACTAAATGGTGTTTTTTTTTTTTTTTTTTTGGAAATTCAAAAAATGCAGACAGTTTTCTGTGAGGGGTAGGTTTAGGGGATAGAATATACAGTTTGTACAGTATAAAAACAATTACGCCTATGGCAGTGGTGTGCGGTGGTGTTTTAAAAAGGCATCAGGGCTAATGTGAAGAGAACAAAGACGCAGATCTTTAGGAAGTTTTATTCGTCCACATTCTTCACAACTTCCCATTCTATCGCTAGTCAAGCAGTAAAGACTTATATCACTTCTCTTGTGGCTCGTCGACTGAAAATTACAACCAAAAGCTGCACATTGTGGCATCGTATATTATATTCAGAGTTGTGTTGCGGTAAAATAGCAACAGGGTAGTGTTAGTAGCTCACCGAGTGCAACCATTTGACGTCATTGACATAGAACGCATGGTGCTTCTAAATAAAATGCCGCCCCCTATTGTCCAAATATGTCATGGATGTTTTAAATAACGTAAATCTTTCATGGGTTTTCTACTACATATTTCAGTAAGAGAAATAATTTACATTATTTTAAGCCATACAAGTCTTAATACCAGGTTTCCCTTTAAGAATGTGCTGCGTTCCTTTCAAAGTTTTGGCATTAATGAACTGCCGTACTTCCCTTGGCCTGTTTGTTTAGGACAGTAACTCTAATAGATTCTGACTAATTCCCTCAATCTACTATAACTATTATCTAACATTAATAGGCCTGTCTAATATAAATATAATCAATCTAATAATAATATCAAATCTCCAAACCTTATGTTAAATATTTACCTTACAATAACCGTTTTTCACTAGGAGCAGCAAAGCTTAGTTCAAATGTAGGTGTGATGGTCTTTGCTCTGTATCAGGATATGTGTTTAAACATTCAAACAGCTATAAACTATGAACTACAGAAGCTAGCAGCAAATGAACTGTACATTTATAGTTCTTAAGAAACAGGATGCCAGACAGACAAGTTCCTTGGTCAGAGGGCTGTTGAAAGACAAGTTGTAACTTAAGTAGATGATCTGGTTTGAGATTACAGTTTTTCTCGGTTGCTAACACATGAAACAATTCACCCATTTTTTTTTTTTTTTTTTTTTTGTTTGTTTGTTTTACAACTATAAACACAAAACTGCACACCAACTTGCACGCACCTCAAATGTCCACTTCAAAATCAAATATTTCAGTCAAAAACATACTCTATTCTGTTAGAATCAAACTTTGGCCTCAGCTGATGCACAAAATGTAACATACACAGACTACTCCACTCCCTAGAGAACACCAGTGAGATCAATTCAAAACACTATTACTAAAATCTCTTACTGGGAATCAGGTTAATTTTGTAGGTCAATGTCTGTTATACAACATAAATTGAAGGGTGGAGGTACATTAAAATTCAACAATGAGCTTTTAGAAAAGTTTTTTTCTTTTATTACAGTACTGTAATGTGATCTTACAGTAGATGAAAGTCACTAAAAGAGAAGTTCAAAATCCAAAGAACTGAGTATGAAATCAGTATGCAACAAAACTGGTTGTATACTGGCTCTCTTAGTTCATGCTGGTTGATGGAATCACCATGGTTGAGGAAAACCAAGAGATGTTCTGTGTTGTAAGTGCCCAGGGTAACATGATGGTGACGAACCCCATGGTGGCTGCTAGCTATGGGGAATGCCATCAGCGTGACCAATGTGTATGTAGTTTTGTGTTTTCCCTGTGTTTATTATTAAAGTCCGCTTTATTCCTCATGTTGTTATTGTGCGCTTTAATACAGCCACAACTCTGACAGAAGAACCGACTGAAAGAGATTTAACATGGACTTACCAGTTTTGCAGAGGCTCATCACCTGCGAGAACAGGGCGCTGGTGGAATACTGGTGGTGGAGGCTACAGCAGGGAGATTCTCCGTGTAACATCAACGAGGAAGAGAAGGAGCCAGAAGCGGATCACTACCTGATAGATCTGTGGTCCACGGATCCACTTCCCTATCGAGTCCCCACCCTCGAGTCAAAGTCTTCTCCGCCAGCCCGTCCAGCTGCCTGCATGCTCCGGTCACATCTGGCGATCTTCCTCCTCCGATGTACCCACCTGATTTCCTGGTCCCATCTCCTTTGCTGGTTTTGTCCAGTTCCCTGGATCCGTCAGTGCCACTGGTGTCGTTCAGCTCCTGTGCAGCACTTCGGCTCTGGCTTCCCGCCCACCAGCTCGACTTGAGTTTGAGTCCCCAGCTTCACATCAGGCCTTCAGGCCCATGTCTCAACCTCGGCCTGTCAGCCCTTCAGCTCCGCCCTGGCTCTGCGCTACCTCAACTCCACCATGGTCCGCCGGCCCTTGGACTCATCCTGGCTCCCTCGTTCCTCTGGATCAGCCTCAGTCAGTCATCGCTCAGCTTGCACCACGGACTTCCGGTTCTACAGTTGTGCCTTGACCCCCCCACCCCTTCGGATCCACTGGGCTTCTCCTGCCCTTCGACTTCTCCATTGTCCTCATTACCTCTGTTGTCGCCCCAGTCTGCCGAGCCCCCATCTCCGTCTCAGTCCTGCGAGCCAGCAGCTCCACCTTAAGCTTCCAGGCTGTGGATGTAGCCTTGGTCCGTCGGCCTCTCTGCTCTGTTCTCTATCATTCCTAAAAAATCTCTAGTCAGTCAGCAATGATGGAGGACAAACTAAGGGGTTATATTGTTTCACAGTGACCATCCCTCTGTAAACCATTTACCTGGTACGATAGGCATAATGGTCAACCATTAATCCTCAAATCATTACTGCTGAAACCTCTAGTTGTAAATGAAAATGGCAACTGAAATCAAAAGTAGGCTGCATCATCTCACTGCTACCATCCTTCTCAAGCAGTTACCCTCAAGCAGTGCTAACACCAGGCATTGCCCATGGACCAATTAGACCATGGGTCGGTTGTGACACACACCACCTTGCATCATCAGTCCAAGTCAGAGCCTGATGTTAGCACTTAACAACCTCTTGTACCCCAACACCCTCCTTGGGGGTGTTTCTCTGAACGCTTCTCTGTTTCTCTAAATGCTTTCTAGTAATCAACTCCCTGAGGTCTCTCTTTCTACTCTTCACAGTGCGCCACTTCTGCCCCCTACTCCTCGGAGGGGGGCACGAGCAGCCACACTGGCCTTCTGACCTTGCCTGCAGGAACCTTCCGACAGAGAGTCAGAAGGTTTGGAGGATGCAGAGAGTTTAGAGGATGACTCGAACATCTTCGGAATGGATCTCCTGAAAGCAGCCAACTGCTCCTGCTCTCTAAACCTTCCCACCACCATCTTAATGGAGTTGCCGAAGAGCCCAGAGGGCAAGATCAAGGCAACAAGAAGAAAGGTTTCTCTCTCTGATCCCCAACAGTTTCAGCCACAGATGTCTCTTCATGACCACCACTGAATGACCGATGATAGCAGCCATCTGTTTGGTGGCCCAGAGAGCCAAATCTGTGGTGCGGCGCAGGAGACAATCCCTGCCCCTGGTCCAAGTCTTTAAGCAGGTTAGCTTGGTATGGATACAACACCAGCATGGTGTGCAGGGCATCACCAGCCTGACCCACTGCCACATAAGCCTTGCCTACAAGCTGCGAGGTGGTCTGGCATGGCTTTGCTGCCTCAGCAGCAGCAGGGCCCGATCAGTGGGGCGCAGATGCTTGTCCCTCTCCCCTCAAAAAAGGGACAAGCGTGAGCAGAGCTTCCTCACTGTAAACTTGTCACAGTGAGTGCATCCAGCCCCCTACACACCTGAATGTGCATGCTGTCCTCCCTAGGCAGATAACACAGAGTTCATGTGTGTCCTCAGGTGTAATATAACGCTTACATAGAGGTACACACTCTTTGAAACTCTTACCATTGCTCTCCATTGTCTTGCCACGCTCTCCAAACAAATGCCTCCTGAAAACAAAAAGAGGTCATGACGTGTAACTCAGGCACCCTTTTATACGCACAGGTTCTCCACTTGACGTCATGGACTGCCATCTGCCAATGAGTATTGGTGTGTGTTTGCACATGCTTCATACACTGTTCATGCTGATGTCATTCCCCATATCGTCAACACCAAGACATAGCATTGAAGTTCCACTTCGAAAGGGAACTACATTAATTTATACCAATAGAACAAATTTCATGGGTTAGATCAAGTAGAAAAAGCTCTTTAAGGCGTCAATTGCAGGTCACCACTTTTTACAGTGAAGGCACATTCATCTTCAGTGATTCTTCTCTGAGTTTCTCATAATCAGATTGCATTATTGGCAATGACCATATTTGCATTAGCAGCTTCTTGGCCTGTGAGGCAGTCACTTCTCAGTTCTGCAAAATTACAGAACATGTAAGAAGAACTACCAATTTGGGGGCAAAAAATCAATTTGACAGTTATAAGTTTAATGGTGTACAGCATGTAAACAATATTTACTGTACACAGAAGAACAATGAAGTTTCGATCAATATAAATTAAAAAAGTATGGCAAATTTAAGGTACCTGTTTTCTTCTCTAAACTTTCAAATGATAAATACAACTGAAAATGGCTCACATTTGGCTGAACTCGTTGACCAGCTTCCCTTATGTTCATCCCATGCATAAATGTTCTTTAGTCCCCTTCATCTTCCTCTCTGTCTCCCACCTCCTTCAGCTTTGTTACGGTCCATTTTCCAAAGCACATACTCACCTGTGGCCTTTTTTATACTATCCTGAGATTCTGCAAGGTGTGTCATCAATTTTGCTACTTTGTGTAAGAATATATATATAATCTGTAAAAATTAAGTAAGTATTTTGAAAATAAGTTTTTTGTTTTTTTTTTTGAGCTTCCGGAAGAAGTTTGTTCTTGCGCATGTAGCAGGTTTGGTTGAGCTTTTGCTTATGTTCGCTGATCAATGTTTATATGAGTAAAAGCCTAAATTAAATCTGTTCATCATAACAAGCGATCGATTCTCTTCAGAAAATGTGGACTAAACCACTCAATTCACATGGATTAGTTTTCCGATCTCTCGATGAAGTTTTTTTAAGCGTCAAAGTGGAAGTTGCAAAGGCAGTCAATGAAAAAAAATCTGACAGCATTCTGTCATCAAAAAAATCTTAATTTGTCTTCCAAAGAAGAATGAAAGTCTTATGGGTGTGGAACATAATGAGGATGAGTCATTAATGACCGAATTTTCATTTTAGGGTGAACTAACCCTTTAGATAAAACAAGAGATTCAAACGATAAGTTGTATAACAATGATTAGTTTTCTGTTGATAAATGTATCCAAACAGTTGCTCACCTGTCTAATAAAATGAAATAATACATTAAAGCGTCTTTGGTGTTTTAATGGTTTCTACAGAACCAGAAATCAAAGGTAATGCGGATATATGTAGGCCTGGTAAACAGCACAGTTTCAATGGTAAAGAGAGTCAGTAGCTTAAGGCATAATGGTATAACTGATGGGTATATTTACATTATGATGTTCTAATTTTTAAAAACATAATCAAAAATTATTAAATTATAAAATGGTTATCAAACCATTAGTTTATTATACAGTACATTCAAATAGTTTGTGAAAAGGAATGTTTTCAAAATCTGGGTGAACATGATTTACACAACATGTTCAAAATGTTCCTGGATCAGCATCTTTGATGCTAATCCAGATGATCAGCATCAAAGCATGACTTCTCTCAGATGATCTTGCTACACATACAAAGTAGAATAGTTAATGTACGTGAGTCATTACATGAGTCAATAAGTATGCTGGTGCTGATGGATGAAACTTTTTTTCACACACGATTTTGAAACCTCTTTATAGAATGAGATTTAATGAGAATCGCAGTAGCGTTTTGGGTTGAATTAGTCAAACTGGATTTGGAGTGTATGTGGTCTACAACAATCTTTAGGTAGGTGATACATGTCACAGTAACATCACATGAATTCCAGGACCCAACATTTGCCAGAGCGTAACACTGGCTCTGCCAGTCTGCCTTCTTGCCATAGTGCATCCTGCTGCCATCTCTTTCCAAGATAAACAATAGACACACACATGACCTGCCACCTGATCTAAAAGAAAATATGATTCATCATGACCCTGAAGCCGGTTCACCGGTTGTCCTCCCTTGAACTATGTTTGCCACTGCTTACAAGAAACACTTCACATGACTTGCCATTTTGGAGATGCTCTGACCCAGTCGTCTTGCCATCAGTATTTGGCTTGATTTTCTGCCCACATTTAGTGCTGTTAATATTGATGGGTTTTCAATGAGTTCTTATGAAGGACAGGCCTGAATTTTCCTTAGAGCTGCCAGTTAGAGCTAGGCTGGCTGTGTGGAAGAAAAGTTAAATCTCCAGGGGCCAGTGTTCAGCTGTCTGTGTCTGAGGGCCAGCATGACTAAAAGACTTCCATCTGGGCATTTTACTCCCTGTATTTCCTCTTCTCTCTCTTCCTCTTACATTTTTTTATTTTTGTATTCAACTGAACAGATTTGCCTATGAAGGATAACACAAAAGAAATATTTTAATTTAAGGAAATGTGACAATGAATGTGTCTGGTTAGATATGGACAAAATAATAATACATATATATTTTGGTCACACTTTAGATTAGGATCCAATTCTCACTATTAACTATTAACCATGACTTATGCCTAAATAAACTCCTAATTACTGCTTATTAATAGTTAGTAAGGTAGTTGTTAAGTTTAGGTATTGACTAGGATTAGGGGATGTTGAATATGGTCATGCAGATTAAGCATATCCTAGTAATATGCATGCTTATAAGCAACTAGTTAACAGTGAGAACTGGACCCTAAAGAGTTACCAAAATATATAAATAGGTAACCTGTCAAGGCATGGACTCCACTAGACCCCTGAAGGTGTGCTGTGGTATCTGGCACCAAGATGTTAGTAGCAGATCCTTTAAGTCCTGTAAGTTGCGAGGTGGAGCCTCCATGGATCGGACTTGTTTGTTCAGCACATCCCACGGATGCTCGATTGGATTGCATCCTAGTGCCATGTGTTCCCCAGGTAAGCAGCCATCCACGTGATGTAAAAGAAAACGTGATTCATCAGACCAGGCCACCTTCTTCCATTGCTCCGTGGTCCAGTTCTGATGCTCACGTGCCCCACTATTGGCTCTTTCGGTGGTGGACAGGGGTCAGCATGGGCACCCTGACTGGTCTGCGGCTATGCAGCCCCATACGCATATATATATATATAGCCAACTATATGACTTCATCATCATGGCATGTTACTGAAAGATTTGCCTTTAACATAGATAACATCACCAGAATGCAGAACTGATCTACCAGCTGAAAATTTAGTGCTGCCCTCTGCTGTTTAAACGCACACCACTTCCATGTTTTCAATGTTATGAGGGAGCAGAATCCATTTTGTAATTCTTGTTATTTTAAATGTAAAATAATGCAATAAAGGAATGAAATAAAAACCTGAAAAGTCAGTGTTATTGCATGAGTTTATTTCTTGCTATGCCATGTCATACAGAAGAGCTGTAATACAGGTAAACAATGTAATTTGTGTGTCGCTGTCTGTTATTTCAAAAGTTCAGCATATCAGTCCTTAAGAGACAGTATGTCCATGTTCACTGAGTGTGTAAACAAGGTGGCACATTGTCTCCAATGGTTGCAGAGCCCTGGGGAGGGATACAAGTGAAGCTCGCAATCAGCAAAAAGAATCATCTTCTTGCCACAACCAATTATCCAGCAGATACAGCATCATGACATTCATTATTACAGCTGTTTTCATAACTTTTTGTGTAAATGTAATGGTCAATTACACTGAAAAGCGTTATTGCAATACAATTCCTTTTTCTTTTTCTTAAAAAAGCCATGTTCATTTCTATAAACCCCAAATGCATTGAGATAAATGATACACTCTTGAAATGGCAGACCATTAGTGAAAGTGCTACAATGACCAGCTTCAAAAAAACAGCTGCACTCCCATTTATTGTGTTGACTCAGCATGTTTTCGAAAGTAAGACTCAGATTACAGATTGTATCTAGTTTAAATTGAACATAAAACAGTATTCTGATCATCAGCTGCGCTTATACTGTCCGTCTACTTCTACTTACAATGTTACAATGACCAAAACCTTTGTTTTTATACACGGAAAGCAAGTAGGTGATCTAAAACCTGCATATTAAACAAAAAAGTATCTTCATCATTTGGCCCACTTTAGTTGAATAGATATGTGTGAGAGAAAAAAGAGTGCTTCGATAAAGCAACAAAGAATTGCTGCCACTGAGAACATTTATAAAAGGACAATGATTCAATACTTTGACCCAAACACACTCCATGAAGTTATATTAAAATTGTTATTGGATCATAGTTTTTGTAACCATGTCGTAATATAAGTTCCTCAGGATGTTTACGCAACATTAGCATGTAAACAAAAATTACTAACATCATAAAGTGCTAGTCCACCTTATTTAAGTACGAACCGACACTTGCACACGTACAGATTTGGCGTAAAACAAAATGGACGTTATAACAATTCCAAACTTCAAAGTGATATTGCACATATCCTGCATAAGTTGTATAAACTGTCTGCACAAAACATTGCAAGAAAATGCACAACCGTCTCTGTATGAGAGCATACATTCATTCATTTAACCTCTGGACTAAACAATTCCCATTATCTCATTACACAAAACGGTTCCACGTACAGATATGTTAAAGTTTCTGAGTAACACATTTGAATAAATTTGAATACTGATGCAGAGATAAAGTGCAAGATAAGTCCCTCTGAACCAACACTCTGATCTCCACCTGTGCTGCGCCGGTCTGTAGACACAGAGATCCCTAACCCAGTCAAAAAGTATCGAGAGCTCATTGAGGGCCTGAATTCTGCTAATCCAAACCAAAGGTCACTTTAACGAGCCTCGGTAAGAATTAGTTTTTGATGTGTCCTCCGCTTGGAATCCTACTAGAAAGCAAATGAAGGTTGATGTTCATGCCCGTTAGCCTTATTTACTTTGTCAAAGTCTGAACTAGCATGATTATGATTGAGCTAATTTGATTTGATTTTGATAAAGGTTTTAGTTTTATATGGGTGGCAGATCATTGCTGCCAGTTGGCTGGAGGAATCATGCCCTGACTGCAGAGTGGCCACAGGCGGGCGTCACTGCTGTGCCAGTAGGGCACTCCGATTGGCCTTCATCTTCTCTAGTCTCTTCGTCAGGTGGCTGTTGCTTGCTTCCAGCTCATCGATACGGTCAAGAGCAGACCTCAGCTGAAGAATAAACACAGTTTGTTACATCACAAATATTCAGTGGCTTTGTAAATATCACTAAATAACTATACCACCTTAATAAAATCTCTGAATATCACTTGTTTGTTTGAGTTGGTCTTAAGCCGAGCTCACACCAGAGGAGTTTTTAAATCCTACCCGAATATGAAATCTGGTTGCAGCACACACGTAAGGAGAATCTTCACATATTTTATTCTCACAAATCTCAAACATGCACACACTACAAGATGTGAAATTTGTAGCGCAGCACACACTACAGGATATTAGTAAGATTATCATACCCAGAAGAGCACCTCACGTGATTTCAATGGGAAGCGGATGTAAACATATTCGTCGCTGACATAAACAGGCATGTTTACATTTGCTAGCAGCTTTCTACACTCACCTGTTCAAAACCATAGCGATTTCTCCTCAGCTTTTCTCTTTGTCCGTACGGTTGTGTCATGTTATTGAAGACGCATTGTTCAACAACACTTAAACGCACCGTTCCACCATCTCCACTGTCTGACGGACCCATACAGCAGCTGGTTTCGCGGTCGTAATTTCAAAAGCGCACTCATTCACTTCTCTCATTGGCTGTTGTTTAAAGAACTGACATAATCTTCCCGATTTAAAATCCTAAATATCAAACATGTTTGATATGATCGGGGAGGCCCCGATTTGTGTGTGAGCAGATCAGGAGGAGCAAGATTCGATCTGTGAACGCCTCACACTACCAGATAATCTGCGCCAAACATCGGAGCCGATCGAGGTCCTCGACAAGATTTTTTCTCTGATTCTCGCAAGGGGAAAATCGGGCATAAATCAGCCTAAAACTCCTGTAGTGTGAGCCAGGCATTACCAAAAGAAATGCCTAAAAATACAACAGTTCATTTTGAATAAATGTACCTTTTATCTCTTAACTTGTATCTCTTATTTAACTTTATACAAAAAGAAATTAGTATTTGACAAACAAATTCTATTTTTAAAATATACTTAATATTTTTGTTAAATTTCATTCAACACATTTGAGAATGGAGAAATTATACTGATCAGTTTCAAGAACTATTATTTCTCATTCCATCATTCTCTCATCTTTAACAACAAATCAAGCGTAGCTTGATCAAGTCATTTAAGTTAGCATCAGCTGACTCTCAGGTGATCCACATCTACCTATAGGAATAAGACACCTATAATAGCATCCCTATATATAAGGTCCATTCAGTATTCAACGGCTTTATCGCGTTGTTTGTCCATCCCAGCTCCTCCTCTCATCCAGTCAGGACTTGGCCTTTGATATACCTCTTCAAATCAGACATATTCTCTTGAATTATGTTGTTACATTAAATTATTGTGATTAAGAACATAAATGATATCTGCAATACATTTATGTTGGTTCTGTTCTGTTTACTCTAAGGGGGTTATTGCTGCTTTTCCATCTCTTATCCATGCTAGGCTGCATGGATGGGCAGGGAGTTCTTTCCCAGAATAGAACCATACCGCCAATCCAAACTCTATGCTAATTGTCAATCATCATTGACTATAGTGGTCCTGACAGAACTTGGAAGTTGGACACAATTAAAGGATTAGTTCACTTCTGAATGAAAATTTCCTGATAATTTACTCACCCCCATGTCTTTCTTTCTTCAGTCGAAAAGAAATGAAGGTTTTTGAGGAAAACATTCCAGGATTTTTCTCCATATAGTGGACTTCACTGGGGTTCAACGGGTTGAAGGTCCAAATGTCAGTTTCAGTGCAGCTTCAAAGAGCTCTACATGATCCCAAACGAGGAATAAGAGTCTTATCTAGTGAAATGATCAGTCATTTTCTAAAATAAATAAAAATTGATATACTTTTTTACTGAGCACTGCTCTTCAATGCGCCATTACGTAATCACTTTGGAAAGGTCACGCGGAAGTACCGATCCAGTGTAAGTGAACGTGCAAAGATTAAGCCAAACGGCCTTTACAAAAAAAAAATAAATAAAGGTAAAACAATGATATCGGACAATTTTGAAGTTGGAGGAGAAAATGAGATGGAGTTTTTCGCCCTACAACGGTACTTCCGCCTACGTCACGCGTGACCTTTCCAATGTGATTACGTAATTTGTGGCACATCGAAGAGCAGTGCAAGACGAGCATTTGTGGTTAAAAAAGGTTTTTTTTTTTTTTTTTTGAGAAAATGGTTGATTGTTTCACTAGATAAGACCCTTATTCTTCGTCTGGGATCATGTAGAGCCTGCACGAAAACAGCAATTTGGACCTTCAACCCGTTGAACCCCAGTGAAGTCCACTATATGGAGAAAAATCCTGGAATGTTTTCCTCAAAAACCTTCATTTCTTTGTGACTGAAGAAAGAAAGACATAAACATCTTGGATGACATGGGGGTGAGTAAATTATCAGGAAATTTTAATTCTGAAGTAAACTAATCCTTTAACAATCACGCACAAAGAGAGGGAAATCTGATCATTCTATGACACAGACTGTATAATTGTTGAAATTAAGTGTTATTTTGTGTTTTCCACAAAATGAATATAGGAAGAGATCTGTTTGTGCATGTTCTGTTATGTTTGGATTTATGGGAGTTTATGTTAAACTGCCGTTTTGGGGTCACCATTGTGGTGAAGAGTATAGCGTGTGGTTAGGATCGAGGATGGGCCAATAGACATTTAAGACACAAAGAAAGTCCGAAAGTGAGTTTTGACTGAGCGTAGATCTGTGCTGGCTCCGTTTCAGATGGTTCAGTCCGATTTGGTGAACTGGTTTAACCAGTTCACTAAAAAGAACCTGTTTGCGAACCAGACATCACTAAATCAACAATCCAATCGATTTCCTATGGACAAAATCAAGTCCTGCACTAGTTCGAGAAGCTGTTTCACTCAGATATACCGTACGTAACAATAGGGAGGAAAAGACTTTCACAACTTCTGTTTCATGCTGACTTTAAGACTATATGAACTGCATGCAGCAGTTTAATAATGTACCTCTCTCTGTAACTTGCGTTTCTCCACTTTCAGTTCATCTTCCACTTTCTCTGCAGCCTCAGCAGACGTCTTATAGCGGCCCACCTGACCCTCCAGCCGAATTATCTGCCGCATGACAGAGATTACAGGTTATGCATGAAATACTGTGCAACTGGTTGTACCACAATAAGAACAAAATTAATAGTGCATAAAGGGAAGTAAAACTTTAAAGGAGAATATTATTAATTACTGATGATGAAATTGAATGCAAGAGCATGATTCTGAGTGCCTCTGGGCATAAAATCTTGTGTTCATTTTATCCATTTTGACTTACGTTTTGTTCAAGTGCAGTAACTTCTTGCTCAGACTTGACAAGCTTGAATTTCAGGTCACTGATCTGCCTGTTAGCATCCCCTGCAGAAAAAAAAAAAATAGTTGAATTACATTTTTGAGGTCACATGAAAACATAAAATATATGACAAACCAGCCTAAAACAAGTATGCTAGTGATTGAAGGTGTATCTTACTCTGCAGATCTAGGATATGAGGATCCAGACCGTTCTGTAGGTCATCCTCATCCGTGCTTCCCGTTTCTTCTGTCCCATTCTTCTGTTTCTGCTCTGCAGTAGCTTTAAGCTTCCGCACCTGCATATACACACACGGTATTTCATAAGATGCTCTCCAACAATATCAGTTATATAAAAAACAAATAATCACTTGAAAAGGATGAAATGACAAAACTCACCTGGTCGAGCAAACTCTCTCTCTCTTCCACCAGCTTCCTTAATCTGATCTCTGAAAGATGCAAACAAAAACATGTACAGCACATGAACCTCATACAGAATCGGACAATGGTACATACACAACGAGACGATGTGGGCACTAAAATAATTTATTTTGTAACACAAAGTATACAAACTGGGACTGTCATTTTAACATTTTACAATGAATTATACAATGACGTGCATTTAGCATGACCAAAAATGCATGACTTGATTGCAAAATAGATTGCTGGGGTGATCAGAAATAAGAAAACAAACAAAAAAAAAACAATATATTTACTTCTAAAGCCAAGTCTATTTAAAACTTTATTCCTCTGTATGTCAAATGATCTTCATTTGAGTTTTATTCCAGCAATATTCCTATATAATTCATTTAATAATCAACATATCATGTAATTAATTTTAAAAAGGTTCAATATAATTATTGTTCTTATTTAATATGAATATACTATTGTGTATAAATAGAAAATGTATATATGGTGTTAATATGATTATATTATTATACATATTATCCTTGTATATGTCCACTGGTGTGAATGTTATTTTGTATAAAACATTTTTGGTATTTGCTTTTTATTTGTGGTGACAAGTGATTTCAATTATGATGATGATGATGATGATTACAGTATTGGCAAACATGGAGAAGTACATTTTCTTCCACATTATAATGCATCTAATTGCCAATGCATTTGGATTTTTATCCATATCACAATGTATTCACGTTTCTCTTTAGAATTTTTTTTCAAAAATCAAGATTTTTTTTTTTTTAATTTCAGAATATTGAAAGAAATGTATAGCTTTTGCATGCTCAAAACGTGTCTGGATCTGTCTCATTTGCATTAAAGATTTAAAGTACATATGCAAGATTACATCATTTCTCAATGAAAAATAAAATCAAAAGGACATTGTCATAAACATAAGAAAAAAAAAAAAAATCTGTGAAAAGTCATGACACAGAGCAATTGAACATCTTATTAATTTTAAACTTGGTCTTAAAGAACATGTGTGGTTCATTTTCTATACTCAATATTATTTCTTTTGGAGGTTCACTGCTATGAGCCGCATCCAGCGCAACAGCTTCCTCACAGCTATCGAGAAGGAAAGCGGTGCACTTGTGCTCTACTGGCACGCTATATGTGTCCTCCACATAATGTAACTCTGGCTCAGCCTCTGTCTCTTGCTGGTCCCTGGATTGTACACCATTGTCTCCTGTGGTATTAAATATATCCACTTCGTTAGAGTCTGTGGGTTCAAACATGAGATCTTGAGACGTTTTAACAGCAGCATTGATTAGTTATTGTTCTCTGCTGGGCTGGTCTGTGGTTCGTACACTGTAATTTCCGACATGATCTGATTCTCATGTTTAAATGGTTATAGTGAAACAAGTTTCTGCACTTGAATCAATGTCTCCTTCATGTTTGATTTTAACAGGTTCTTCAACATTAACTGAATGTACTTTACCTTCGTGGTGTTAATTTTGCAATCAGTAGACTTGGAATTGTAGTTTTGGCATGTTAATGATAATGAATATGGCAATGTTAATGTATTTGGTCTTGGCAGACTAGATCTTCTCCACACGCTGCTGCTGCAGAGTAATATGGATTTGTTACTCCCAATAAATACACGGATACGCTGCTGTGAGCATGTAAGATATGCTGCTGCTGCATGAATAGACATACTATAGCAGATCGAGGCAGGTGGAGCTGGGGAGGTGGAGGGTTTCAGAGGAACCAAACTAGCCTAGAGCGAACACTGAAACCAGACTATTTAAATATTGACCAAGCAATCTCATTGACTGCAGAATCAGCAGAGGCTAATCAGCTTGTGCCATGAGCTAATGGTGTGATTGCTTGGAGATTGCATGTAAAAGCCTATCAGCCTGTGCCATTTAGAGCTAGATATTTATAAGAGTTTGCTACCATTTGTGCACTAAATGTGCTGACTTCATTCTCAGATGGACAAGTCTTTGCTTGGCCTTCACTTTGTCACTTTTCATCTGCTGTCTACATTTAGCATACTGTAATTGACTGCAGAAATGGGTTTTAACAACTTCAAATCACTGATCTTCTTGCTGGTTTTCTGGGATTGCATCAGATAGCAAACAGTCCAGTTTCTGTGCCTCAGATCTTGTACTCCCCTCTCTTTTAACTTCTTTTTTTTTAGGTATACAAGTCAACATTTCCTCATTTAACAGATAGACATGGAAATAACACCAAAATGAATTCCTCCCACCATCTTGATTATTGGTCTTGCCATAATTTTGTTTAATCTCTAATCTTTAACATATTTGTAATGTTTTCTACAATTTCTGCAAGAAAATACCATTAAAGCAAAATGGTAACAAAAATTTACATAATTTGACTACATACACTTGAAAATGGACAAACCCAGCAATTGGGTTGTTTTAACCCAGCAATTGGGTTAAATTTTTGCCCAGCCTGCTGGGTAGATTTATTTAACTCAAATATTGTTTAAAAATTACTGTTTTGCATGCTTAAAATTAACCCAAAGTATGTTGGAAATTAACCTTCATTAATAAGTATAATGAATAATACTTAAACAATAAACATTGTTAAATTGGTTATTAATAAATGTTCACTTTTTGATTATTATTGTTGCCTCTAGTAATTATGTGTCTGATTTTTAATTTTCAACCTATTTTGGGTTCATTTTAAGCCAGACATATAGTCATTTTTAAACAATAGTTGAGTTAAATAAAACTGCCCAGCAGGTTGGGCAAACATTTAACCCAACTACTGGGTTAAAACAACCCAATCGCTGGGTTTGTCCATTTTCAACCCAACTTGGGTAGTTTTTAACCCAGCATTTTTTGGAGTGTACATTTGATTGCAACAAGTAAACCTGCTGCAATAGCTGATTTGTTCAGATTGTGAGTTAAAAAATACTGGAATCCATTTGTCTTACCTAACATGCCGTCTCCAGTCATGGTGGGCATGTGAGAGTCTTGATTCAATCGGGAAGCTGTTTCCCCATCAATCGCCCTGTCTGCTAACTCCCCATTGGCCGTCACCTCAGATCCCAGCACAATGCCATGTTTCTGTGCAAGAATACAATCTGATATCAACATCCCATTTTTTCCCCTTTATGTTATTATTATGGTCCTTTGAATTCAAAATAATGATGCTAAATATAATTACTTCTATATCCTGTCTGTGATTGCCAATATTCCTTCTATATCTCTACCTTTAGAGCATCCTTAAGCCGGCAAACCTCATCCCTGAGTGCCTCCCGTTCATCATGGATAATGTCTGAATATTCCTTCTGCCTCTCTAAGGCCTTAATGCGGCCGTCCGCAAAAGTAAACAGTCAGGGAAGGAAAGAACAAAGGAGTAAAGGAAATCTGTAAGGTTAGGAAAGACTACAAGGGACATGTGACAGTATAAAGCATTACGTATTTTAACAAGTTAACAAGGGTTAATAAGTTACACGAGCTAAGGAGGATTTAGGGAATTCTGAAATTCAAAAGATTATTAAGTGTTCAAATATAAAAGAGAGAATTGTTTTGATGCTATGATTAATGAAACATGGCCATGAAAAGTAATTGTACCCGGATCTTTTTATCTTTCCATTCCAATGTTTCTTGGAGGTCAGAAATCTCCCTAATATAGTCCGCCTGCTTCCCGCGAGACTGTTGGGCATCCTGAGCCCCGGCCATGATGGCAAGCAGAGGAAAACAGATGGACAGATAGGAGAATATTAAGAGGAGAATATGAGAGAAGACAACAGAAAAATCCATCTATGTTAGGAAGACAAAGAGCCAGAAGAAGTTTGACTGCCCCATCATTTACTGGTGACGCTCACCGTCAACAACTCTTCACTCTGCTTCAGTGTTTCCTTCATCTCCTCAAACTGGATCTTCAGGATATTGTGGGCATGACGTTCTCGCTCACACTCCTAAAAAAACATTACAATCATAAACGCCCATCAGTTAAGTATGTGTGAATTTGCAGTATATTCTGTCACAGTTATTTGAACGGTAGTATTATTACAATTAAAGGACTGAATTATGACTTCATAATGACCGGCTGTATGACTGTGTGTTTGGATGATCAACAACAACAAAGCTGGAGAATCTCACGCAGCCAAAATGAGGATTGTCAGTAACGGTGTTCAGCCTTACATTGTTCAAACCGGAGTCGACACTGATGGAGAGACTCAGGAAGAAGTTACAACTTTTAGGATGTTTCTGAATGGTTAGTGGATAAATTTATGTAGTTGCTGTGGAGTTGATTCAACTCATCCACTAGCATGTGCCGTCATGTTAATCTTTTGTGTAAATCCAGTGTTGAATTGACCCTCGTTTGTGAAGCAGTCTGGCGTAAAATTACGGCATGGCAACAACACTCTACTACAACAACCCTTCCTCTTCTCTAAAGCAGCCCAACATGGCCTCGCCCCCTTTGTTGCATGCTCTTGGGGCGGGGTTTATGTAAATTTTAGGGTCAGTGATGTCATTAACCCAGGAAGAAGCTCGTTGTAGTCCCTACCAACTGTTAAACAGAGAATTTTTAAAAGAAAATATCTCCCTTTGCATTGAACTTTGAGCGTCGTAACTTTGCAGATGTTGTTAATGCTCAAACAGCAACATCACACACTAACTAAAGTTAAAAAAGTGAAATCATGATCAAGGACCCTTTTAAGACTCAAACTGTCTTCGATACAAAAACACCCTGTGCGAGTTCTTGTTTTTAATGTTGATTATATTATACGAGCAAGAACGCAATTTTTCCCAAATATCCACATGCCTGCAAACGTGACATTGATTTTATACAACAGTTCAACAAACATATTGATATTAATATTATTAATATTAGGTGAAAAAACATATTAAATACAGTATTGCCAGTATTGTTTGTTGTATTTTGCAATGAAATAATAGTTCCAACGAAAGCCACAGCAGAACACAGCAATGTTTCGTCAACGAATCTGCGGCTGTGAACGAATCATGAGAGTCAATGATTTAATTACATAGCCACTTGCTTCGTTACTGAATGAATGAATGACTCGATGACTCACTCATTAAGACAGTGATTTATCGCCACCTACTGGCGGTTTTAGTTTAATATTTAAAAGTATCACTTCATTTTTAACACCATTGCTTATTTCTCTATTGAACTTTTTTTATTTAAAACATTATTTTATAAAGGTATTTATAAAGGTAAAAAAAAATGCACTGGAAAAATCAATTTAAGGGGTAAAATATTGTTGCTTAATGGAAAATGTGTGACTGCAGCACACGTGTGCCTTAAATGCCTCAGGGCAAAAGTTTGGGAACATTTGCTCTACAGGATTTTCCTTATTTTGTATTATAACCCTCTTTATCAAAAAATTGACTTCATCACTTGATAAGCCTTACCCTGTTTTTCTCCTCACACTCTCTGCGTGTCTCACACAGAATTTCCTCCAGCTCCATCAGAGTGTCTCTCAGTGTGTCCACCTGATACATCAGGTTTGTCTTCTCATTGTCCAGCTGAGCATTGGACACCATGGCCTTACGGTACTTCTCCTCCACCTCTACTAGGGAGTCCTGAGAATAGACAACTAAATGAAGATCTTTACAAATAGATCATTGCCATTATAATTTAGTATTATGAACCCACCTTCATTTCCCGTATGGAGGCCTCAGTGTCAGCTGAAATCGAGGTATCACAGCTTCCTCTCCGTGATAACACTCCACCCAGAGATGCTAGAGTAGCAGCAGAGAGGGTGGAGGCTGTCCTGGACCCCTGAGGAGGTAGTTTAAATATTTACTTGGTTTGGCAGGTCATTTTGTTGTGGTATTATTCATTGTGATGGATTAAAAATTTAGTTTGTGCATCTTTTCAACAATTATCCTACTGACCTTTTCCAGGAAGTCTGACCTTTCCTCCACCTGTATGAAAAATGAAATGTGTTTCATTGTAAAACTCTTCATACAAATCCACATTAAATGAGAAATACTCAATTTAAACAATTATGCATCAGAATTGGGGCATCTATAGATACGTTCCATGCTTTATTCACTAGAGGGAGCACGACACAAACAAGATTCATGCTAATTCCACCTGATACTGAATATTCTAGTGTGAGGAACAGGCTATGCAGAGGAGCAGGATAACAGGTCAGTTTGTGCCATTGATCTTCATGTGTTACAGAGATGACAGGCTCGACCTTGAAACTGCAGTACTGAAGCTTGGTCAGTGATAGAAAAGGGAAGCTCACCACTGGACTGGCACGGGCTGAACTCGCCCTAGATGAAGCTCTGGAACTGGAGCCCAGAAAGCCATTGTAGTCTGAAGGCTGACCAGAAAAGCAGGTACAGAGAAAAAAAAGCAGAATAAGATGGACAGAGGAGCAGATGTTAGCAGGAAGAGAGTTAGTTCTGAGCATGAAAGGAAAAAATGTGGGAACTGATACGTATAAAGTTTAAAGAAATGCCACAGTACCGTATACACTGCTGTTCAAAAGTTTGATATTAGTTTGTTTTTAAAGTCCCCCTGTGGTGAAAATCAAGTTTTTAATGTTGTTTATATGTCTATGTGGTGATTTTAATATGCTTTAAGACAAACCATGTGCAAATTGCTGAGTATTTTCTCCTTAAAACTGCAACCCATGGTTTGAAATCGCTGGTGTTTGTGACGTCACAAAAAACCTTGTAACCAATCACGTCAATGTGCCGGCGGGCTTTAGCATATCATTAACAGCGAACTAGCAGGGGAGTCTCGAGAGAAGCCAGGTTATCCCGGTATATTTTCTGTTGATATGAAAAATCGTGTAGATTTAGCAATATGGAGGGTGTATGAATGTTATGATGAACTATATTTTTCCACCAACATTTCGAGTTGTTCAAAGTGTTTTCTGATTTTCAGAAGGCAGCTGTGTGACTCTGACATGGCGAACGGGAACATGGTTTGTGTAACATTAGCAACACATTATTAGCTGTTTGATAACATAGTCAAGCAAAAGACTAATCATATTAATCACCATTATGTGTCCGACGTTGTAAAGAGCGATACCATTGTACAGCGTTTACCTCAGTAAGTTGACCGAGTGGATCTCTGAGCTGGCATGAGCGAGTGGAGGCGGGGCTAATTATCATATTCATAGATCCGTGTGTACTAAATGAGGCAAGAGTGTAGAGTTACATTCAGGCTATTTTAAGGCATGAAGAATTTTTTTTTCACAGGAAAAAAACATTTAAATATGTAATTTTGGTGATCAAAGATGAGCTTTAAGGGATACAATTATTGACTACATGGGGACTTTAAAAGAAATCTCTTTTGTTCAACAAGAATGCATTTATTTGACCAAAAATATAGTAAAAACAGTAATATTGTGAAATATTATTACTATGTAAAAGAACTGTTTCTATATATATATATATATATATATTCCTGTGACGGCAAAACTCAAAAATTACTCCAGTCTCCAGTCACATGATCCTTCAGAAATTATTCTAATATGCTGATTTTGTACTAAAGTAACCTTTCTTATTATAATCAATGTTGTCAGTGATTAGTTAAAAACAGCATTTATCTGAAAAAGAAATCTTCTGTAGTAATATAAATGCTTTACTGTCACTTTTGATCAATTTTATGCATCCATGCTGAATAAAAGTATTAATTTCTTTAAAAAACAATCTTTTGAACAGTAGTGTAAAACCATATCTGTATTGTGGGTCAAAACACACACTGACATACAGCATTAGCGGGTATCTGTGCAAAGGAGAGTCAATCAATCTGACTAGTAAACGACCACACAAAAGACAGAAAGAAATTCAATCCAAGATGATTAACCATCAAATGCATGCTTTACATACATACACCAACAGTCCCACTCTGACTACTGCCATGCAGGCATCCGAACACAACAAGAGTGGGAAAAACAGCTCCCAAACTTTCCTCAGAGAAGCTCATGACATAAACAGACACAAACAACACCTAGTCAAGCCTGTGGTCTGAAAACGGAACCATGCAAGACGCTCAACAAGCCCAGACTGGCATTGGGTATCAGGTCATGCCCCTTTCAGAGGGATAGGTAAAGATCGGGCCTTACGCCTCTAGCGCTGGAGCCACTGAAACGCCTAGTGCCAGAGAATGAACTCTCTTCATGCAGTGACCCCTGCAGACAGAACAGAACACCTCACACACTCCATATCTCTCAGACATAACCATGGAGAACACAACAAACAGTTAAAATAAAGACCCTTAAATGACCGCTTTATGTATCCAAAATGGCTGACCACCATGAAATGTGATCAAACAGGGCTGCTAACAACCAGAGGAGATGTACTTTAAACACATTATGAGGAGGAAATGCTCATTACATACAAAGCCTCTTTGTGTGTTTATAGAAAGTTAACACATTAGCTAATGCACTCTGATGTATTCTGAGCACTTATGGAATGACAAAATAAAGAATTGATTTCTGCGTTAGATGTCTGAGTAAGAGGCTATGAAAGCCGTAGACATGTGTAACCATCAGTTTACTATACTGCATGCAGGTATCTGCTCACGAGGGATTGAACACACACAACAACACGTCCGTAAATGAGATAGTTTACCCAGAAATGAAAATTCTGTCATCATTCTGCTCTAATGTTGTATCAAACATGAAGAAATATCTAGCAGAATGTCCAAGCAGCTCTTTTCTACAATGAAAGCCTTCGTGAAAAAAGTTTTCTTGTTGATTGCAATTAAATAAAAAATAAGTAATTTAGTACATTTAAAATATATTAATATATTTTAAATATATAATATAAATATGTTAATGGTTAAAATTATAATCACATGTGCTTTAGTCAATGCATAACATACTTCTCTAATGCACAACAAAAGATTATTAACTATAATGAGTGCAACTTTTAATAGGACATTGTTTGAAAGTGCACTTTTTAAAAGTGTAATTAAGTGTAACTCACCCGCATGTCGTTCCACACCTGTAAGACCTTCGTTCATCTTGGGAACATAAATTATGATATTTTTGATGAAATCTGAGAGGTTTATGACTTGTCCATAGACAGCAATATAATCACCACTTTCAAGGTCCAGAAAGGTACTAAAGACATCGTTAAAACAGTCATGTGACTGCAGTGGTTCAACTTTAATGTTATGAAGGGACGAGAATACTTTTCATGGACAAAAACAAAACAAAAATAACGACTTTATTCAACAATCTCTTCTCTTCCCTGTCATTATCCTTACGCAGGTGACGCAGTGAAGGCTTTCGAGTTTACGTCCGAATGCTGACTCAGTATTGGCCAAAGCTGATCACGTTATCAGCACAATGCATGTGTGTGATGCTGACGCAGGAGCCGACCAATAATGAGCCAGCGTTCTGACGTAGAACTTGGAAGCGCTGGATGTAAACAGCGTAAGAGAATGACACAGAAGAGAAGAGATTGTTGAATAAAGTCATTATATTTGTTTTGTTTTTGCGCACAAAAAGTATTCTCGTCTCTTCATAACATTAAGGTTGAACCACTGCAGTCACATGACGATGTCTTTAGTACCTTTCTGGACCTTGAAAGTGTTGATTGTATTGCTGTCTATGGATGAGCCATATACCTCTCAGATTTCATCAAAAATATCTTAATTTGTGTTCTGAAGATGAACGAAGGTCTTACGGGTGTGTAATGACATGAGGGTGAGTAATTAATGACGCAATTTTCATTTTTGGGTGAACTAACCCTTTAATATTATCTGAAAGCGCTTTTTTTTTAAATATGCTTTTAAGATTTGAAGTACACTACAAATGCAATAAAATGAAGCACACTTTATCAAATGGGAGAGGATGGGGATGAGGAAGAGCTGTTGTCATCATTCACTTCCATAGTATAGAAAAGAACAGCTTGAACATTCTACTAGATCACTCCTTTTGTGTAACACACACACACACACACACACACAAAAAAAAAAATGTATATGGGTTTTGATGACAACAGATTCCATTTTTGGATGAACTATATCTTTATGTTCATTACAATGTGTGCCATGTATTCACCAAGATGAAACAGAGTGAACAAACAATCTGCATGTCAGGTTGCATGCAGACGACAACTGGAAACAAACCCTGTGACTTCTTGAACGGGGGGTTTCACTAAAAAGCGCAGAGGGCTAAAAACAGACAGAGAGGGGAGGAAGAAATATATATGCTCATAACATTTCATGTCAATACTAAACATTCTTCAAGTAAAATAATCATCTCTCCCCTAAATAAATAAATAAATATCAGAAAAAAATAAGATTTTTATTTTTAAATTAACAACATCAAACAACATCCGACCAGCAAAGAAGCACCACATCTTAAAACACGTTTGTATAGACCAAAATAATGACAGCTCACTTTTGCTGCTTTCTTGGTTACGAAAGCATTTTTTTCCATTCATTTTCTCAATAGGCATTTAAAATAGGAATGTTTTAAATTTTCATTTAGCTACATTCAATGAAAATAATACAATTTAAAAATACACTGGAAATGTACTGTATATCATCTGACCACACTTGACAATTTCCAACATTTGGGATTTACTAATTCTAATTCTTGAATACTATTTAAAGGGATAGTTCACCCAAAAATGAAGTCAATGGGTGGGCGAGATCTGCTTGGTTACAGACAGTCTTTCAAAAATCTTCTTTTGTGTACAGTAGAACAAAGGGTAACACTTTAGTATAGGGAACACATATTCACTATTAACTACAACTTTTCCCTCAATAAACTCCTAATTTACTTCTTATTAATAGTCAGTAAGGTAGTTGTTAAGTTTAGGTATTGGGTAGGATTAAGAATATAGAATAAGGTCATGCAGAATAAGGCATTAATATGTGCTTTATATGTACTAATAAATAGGCAATATTCTAGTAATATGCATGCTAATAAGCAACTAGTTAAAAGACCCTAAAATAAAGTGTTACCGAACAAAGAAATTTATATAGGTTTGAAACAAATTGAGGGTGAGTAAATGATGACAGAATTTTCATGTTTGGGTGAACTATCCCTTTAAGGCAGAAATTAAAGTGCAGACGCATTTAAAGATGTTTGGGAAAATTTTCGCGACCAAAAGGAGAACAAAAATGTTTTGACAGGAATCCATGAGATCGGGAAATTTCCATTGCATCAGGTTCAAGTTTGTCAAAGTGAGTTCTGGGTGAGCGGTGCTTCATACATCACTACACTATTGATAATGGACTTTTTTAAATTCACAAAATTTCATATAAGTTTTGCTAATGTGGCAGCACCAGAAGATGCAATGCTAGTTTCAGTAACAATGACTTCTCTGATTGGTGGATTTCACAGCGAGTATAATGTAGTACTTAAGAATGTACACACTGTAAAAAAGAATTGTTAGTTTAACTTAAAAAGTAAGTTACCTGGTTGCCTTAAACTTTTGAGTTCATTGAAATTAAAAACTTGAGTTAATACAATGAAGGCGATTGATTTAATCAAGAGAAACTCAAAATATTATGTTATCTGAATCACATTAATTATCGAAGTTGATTTGACGAAAGAAAAAATGTGATAAATCATGAAAATAATAATTTTAAATAAATTTCAGATCTTAGGATTTTACAGTTGCCTACACAATCACCTAAATTGATTTTTTTTTTCTTCACAAAAAGTCTATTTGTCTATCAATTTGGTTATTTTGAATGTGATTTTCACTTCCAGAACCCTTCAGTTCTGATCTACTGACAGTTGTTTGAAAATCAGCGTTCCTGTGAGATGACCGAGGAAAGAGGAGCAGGCAAAATGAAGAAAGGGTTATAAGATAAAACAATGAAGAAGAGAACTAATTCTAAAGGAAGGAATAAAGAGGGATTGTTAGGGATTGTGAGAGGGACAGACCCGTCCATTTTGTAGTCTGGCTGAAGGCAGACTGCTGGTGCTGCTGCAGAGATCTGTGTGGTTACCCTACGGCAAGCAGAAGAGGACAAAAGAACAACATGAGAATGAGAAAAAAAAATAAAATAGCTGAGGTGACAGACTGTTGCACAAGTGATGAAGAATGAATGAAAGCGGGAATAAGCAGTGACAGGGATCTGTGTGCAAACGGCAGCCGCACAGACTCTGGATTCATTATTCTGTATCATTAATACTTATTAATTTAATAAATGAGCTTCAAATAACGAGATTAGATTTATTTATTTTACATAACTTCAGTGATTTGAGCAAGCTATTTTACATTGTTTCTCTTTGCATTTCACTGATGTTTTCTTACACTACTGGTCAAAAGTTTAGATTAGGCTAACTGTAATTTTGTAATGTTTTAAAATTTAAAATAACTGTTTTCTATTTTAATATATTTTAAAATGTGTGTTTATGTAGTGTTTATTTTTGTGATGTAAAGCTGAATTTTCAGCATCATTACTCCAGTCTTCAGTGTCACGTGATCCTTCAGAAATCATTATAATATTTTCTTATCATTATCATTGTTGAAAACTGTTTTTGCTGCTTAATATTTTTGTGGAAATTGTGATACACTACCATTCAAAAGTTTCGGTTAAGTAAGGTTACTAAAGAAAGAAAGAAATACTTTTATTCAGCAAGGACACATTAAAATGATCAAAATGGCAGAATGTTACAAAAGACTTGCAAGACTATGTAAAAGACTATGTAAAATAAATACTGTACTTTTGAACTTTCTATTCATCAAATAATCCTAAAAAAGTGTGTGGTTTCAACAAAAATAATAAGCAGCAAAAACTGTTTTCAACATTGATAATAACATTCTTATCAATTGAGCACCATTAATAACTGAGCAATAAATCTGCAAATTAGACTTGATCATGTGACACTAAAGACTGAATTAATGGATGCTTAAAATTCAGTTTTGCTATCACAGGAATTAATTACATTTTAAAATCTATTTAAACAATAAAAACTGTTATTAAAAACAGTTATTTTAAACTGTAATAATATTTCACAATATTATTGTTTTTTTACATAATAAATGCAGCCTTGGTGAGCAGAAGAGACCTCTTTAAAAAAATAAATAAACACGATTCCAAACTTTTGACCGGTAGTGTAAATCCTGAATATCTATTCTTATTTAAGTGACAAAATATTAAAATTAAGAGAAAATAAACTTCAAATTGCGTGTTAAGCAGTAGAAACTGCTATAAAATCTCCAATGTTTTTTTTTTTAATTGTATCATCCCAATGAAAAGCTTTATAGAAAGAATCACAGGTATACTAACCCTCAAACTGCCCCGACTGCCAACAGACATCCGCTCCTCATCATCTGATATCTGAGACAGGAAGACAAAGAAAACAGGGAGTGTAAAACTGTGCTTTTCTGTATGCCTGCGAGTTCACTGCGATAGCAAACAGCTAAAGAAAATGTGGGTCAAAAAAGGATGCTTACTTTACAACATTTTTGTCAGTGATTTTTTTCTTAATTATAATTCAAATTTTGTGTGTGTACCTACATATTTTGTGGTTCTAGTATTCATAACTAGCTGTATATAAAAACTGTGGAAGCATGTTTCTGCCACGGAATGAAAAAAATAAAAAATTATAATTTTTTACTTCATCTAACAATTCTCTTTTTTTTCTCACAATTGGTATAGTTTATATGTCACAATGTGTACTTTATAACTTGCTATTGTGAGTTTATATGTCACAATTCTTAGAAATAAAGATGTAAACACATAACTCTGACTTTTTTCCCACAATAACTCACAATTCTGACTTTTCTTTCTCACAATTGCAAGTTTATATCTTCCAATTCTGACTTTATTTCTTTGTAATTCCAAGTTTATAACTCGCAATTTTGACTTCATAAACTCACAATTGCAAGAAAAATGTCAAAATTGGGACATAAAAAGTTGCAATTACTGTTGCAGAAACAAATAGGAAAAACTGGGTATGTGACCATTTAGATAGTAAATGTGTGTGTGTGTGTGTGTGTGTGTGTGTGTGTGTGTGTGTGTGTGTGTGTGTGTGTGTGTGTGTGTGTTTGTGCGCAGTTCAGGGTTTGCCTACATTGTTTGTTTCTCACACAAAGTTTTCATATTGGAAGATTTAGCACAAAAGTCATATGGACTATTTTATGACACTTTTATGGAGTTTTATGGTGTTTGAAAGCTTCACTATAACCGCATGGAAATTAGCATGGAATTTAGTTTTTTAACATCATAAAGATGAGTAACTGATTTTCATTTTTGGGTGAAGTACATCTGACATCTGTTATGAACAGCACACTACAGGCAAAAATGAAATATAAGAGGAGAGTGATGGAGAGGATGAAACACAGGCAAAAGTAAGAGACTAAAGAAATATTTAAAGGACAAAAAGCAGATACAGACCGAGGTATGTTTCCGAGAGCGGTGGGAATACCGCTCACTGTCCTCCTGAAAAGCAGAGCAGGAAAAGAGGACAGAAAGCAGGAAGTTTTAGGTCAAAAGGTCACATGATTATCAAACACCACAAAAACTGAACAAAGCATGCACTGAGAGATTACGCTGTCTGTCATATCACGGTTTATTACAGGGCTCAGACAGGGTGTCTGGAGGGGTGGGAGGAGAGGGTTGAGTGCTTTAAGATGTGGGTCACGCGACCGCCCTATAATCCTGCTGTATGTTATGACCACCTCTACTAAGCCCTAACATGTCAGATGGGCCTCCTGCCCCCCACTGCTCCAGCAAAGCCTGTGAAATGAGGATCAGACACAGACTGCCTAAGAGACATGCAACACCAACCAATCACATTTCATTCTCTGAAGGATACACTGTGATAGTTAGGGTTTGATTAATGCATTCAGGACCTGTGCTGTGTGCATTTTCTAAGTCATATTCTATCTTTGGTGTCTACTGCATGCAGCAGTGTGGTATAATGACGGGTCATACCATCCACTGTTCAATATGGCCCCATTTGCTGTCCAGCCCATAGTATTTCTGGTGCAGAGAGGAGGAGAGCAACACGATCAAGTGAGGAAGGGTTATAATGAAAGGATAGGAGGATGTTAAAAACAGGTTTGCAAGAGAACTTGGTTTGAGTGTGGGATTGGTCTTCCTCAAGCTTTAGCTGTATTTTTATAACCTGATGTTTATAAAACAACAATGCAGAATACAACAGCTTATATTTCTGGTGATCAAATATGTGAGCACAGTTTGAAAGATATTATGTTGGGACAGATCTTACCTTTTGCGCTTGATATATCTAATTAAACAGCAGGGAGACCAGGATGAAGAGAAAGAAAGAGAGTGAGACAGGAAGAGAAAGATATAAAGAGCTTAAAGGAGACTATAGGGATCATTTCTAAATAAATCAGGAGAGAGCTGGTGAAAGAATAATAAAATCTAACAGCGTAAAATATATTGTCATTTTTATAACCCAAAACATTCTCCAAAGCCTTTTAAAAATTATTCTGATTCAGAATGCCAACAAATGAACCCTTAATGCTCTCAATATTCTGGCGGATGTGTTTTACATGCTATTTTCGTGGGATATATAAAGCAATATTTTTGAAGAAAAAGGTGAAATTGTGCTAATGTGTAACAGCATAAAATTTAATTTCTGAGGTATTTTATGTTAAAAATGTTGTCTTTGACTGGACTTTTATTGGACACATACACTACCATACAAACTGAAAAGTTTGGGGTCAGTAAGATTAATAGAAATTGGTTAAGAAATTAATAATTTTATTCATAAAGGGTGCATTAAAGGATTAGTTCACTTTAAAATGAAAATTACCCTAAGCTTTACTCACCCTTCTGAAGCGAAGCGATGCGTTTGTGTAAGAAAAACATCCATATTTAACAAATTATAAAGTAAAATATCTAGCTTCTGCCAGACCGCCTTCTGTATTCAACTTAGGAAGAAAGCATAACTGACGTCGCGAAGTTGAATAGGGAAGGTGTAGGACGTAACGTCAGCGTTTTAAACCGCAAGAGGCGTTACACTTTCTTCGTAGATAGATATTTTACTTCATAACGTGTTAAATATGGATATTTTCTTTTGCACAAACGCATTGCTTCGTTTCAGAAGGCCTTTATTAATCCCCCGGAGCCGTTTATGATGGATGGATGTGGATGGATGCACTTCCTTCAGCTTCATACTCATTGGTCCCGTTCAATGTCATTATAAAGCTCGGATGTGTCAGGATATTTATTAATATAACTCCGATTGTGTTCATCAGAAAGAAGAAAGTCATATACACCTAGGATGGCTTGAGGGTGAGTAAAGCTTGGGGTAATTTTAATTTGAAAGTGAACTAATCCTTTAACTCTTTCCTCGCCATTAATGGAATTTTCCGGAAATCTATATTTTTACTGTTATACGGTAGGGGGTGCTGTTACGCATCTTCTGAAGGAGTACAGAATCTTACGATCAAAACACACACAAAAAAGACAGAAAAAAGCAATAAAAGCATTGCTTATGCATGTTGTTGACAAAAATTAAATTTTCTCAGCTTTTTGTTTAAAATGTTTTTTTTAATTTTTTTTTTATGAAACTTAACTACATTCAAGTGTCGATAAAAAAGAATGCATGAAGCTAGAACAAAATGTTGTTGTTTTAAGCAGAGGCTCTGTTCTTTCTTTTGATATAATTGCATGTTCAAATATTCATACAACAAAAAATTCTGGAGGCCATGAAATTTTTGTGAAAATGATCAAAAAATGCTGGCAGTAGCTGGCAACTTTTAAAAAAATATTACTGTTTTACTGTATTTTTCATTAAATAAAAGCACTCTTGGTGAGCATAAGAGACTTTCTTCAATTAAAAAAAAATTGTACTGACCCCAACCGTTCAAACAGTAAACTATCATCGGTCCAATATATATTTAAACACACACAATAGCAGTGCTGCACACTCTAAATGACAACCACAAATATTTTCACTATTACGCTAAATATTATCAAAGAAGATATTCTAAAATATGATACTCTTAAAACACCAAAAATGTCACATGACAATACAATTAAAAAATAAAGGATATATACCTCCAATGTATGTGAAAGTAATAACACTCACCTCATAAACCGTACTCTGCGCTACATAAATATGACATATTCAGTTTACTATTACAGACTAGTAAAGGTAAACACCAGCACACACACACACACACACACACACACACACATCAATGATCACATGATCCATGATCACATGCATCTCATCTTTTTTGTCTATATGCTAAGCAAAACCTTTATACAAGAAAAATGAATATTTATACACTATTTTCCCTGTGTCACAACTTTTAGACTGGTTTAGTGTTAAATTTTTAAATCATTAATAACTGTGTTTCTGCTCCAATTCAATTCTGATTCTGCTTAGGCTTTTTATTTTTATATATATATATATATTTTTTTTTTTTTTTTTTTTTTTTCAACGGTGGAGCAAAAACAGATAAAAATACTATAATATTGCTTTTGAAATTTAAGTTACTCAATATTCTGAATATCAACAAAGTTGCAGGCACAAGGCACAAGATATTTTTCTATGACAATTATTTAGTATTATTTACTGATACAATCAGAATTTAGTAATTACACTCTTTCCTGTATGATTTTGCTTAAATAAAGCCAGTGAGAATCATTCCATATAGAACCGTACAATACAGGCTATTTCTTATAGCCTAAGAGGAAACTAGAACTGTAACAGTCTGCCAAACAGATTATCCTCTGACCTCTTTCTGTTGCCTCTCCAATTCCTTCATACGGATTTCTCGAGCTTCTGCCCGGGCTGCCCGTTTAGCTGCCAGTCTTGCCTCCGCCTGGTAGAAAGACAGAGAGAGAGAGAGTCAGAACTGCTATACTAAAAATACTAATCACATAAAGCATTTTTTATATATTCAATACAGGTGAAAGTCAAGACTATTTACCAGTGTGAGTGAGAAAGGCAATTTGTATGACAGTGAAAAACCTTTTCTGCTTGAGTTCTATGCAGAGCAAAAGCTAACATTGAAATTGAGGAGAGTTCTTGGAATGTAATCTAATTAAGCTATCCACAGACTTTCAGTGATTAATCTATTAGAGTTTTAATCTCATCATTGACTTCATTGACATGAGGGGGTGGAAGTCCCGTGGAAATGAGCACCAATCAGCAGCACCATAACTAAGATCAAGAACCATTAGTAATGACTGTACCTACTGTATAAAGAAAATGTTAAACTATAACAACAACAAAATCAACATGATGGTCAAGGAAAAATATAATCGACTGTTATATAACCATAAAAAGAGTCATGAATAGATTGTAATATTGTAAGCTGTAAACACAAACACAAAAATAGATTGTAATATAGTGAACACAAACACAGATTGTGAACTAAAGTTACCAGTTAAGCACACACACACACACACACACACACACACAGTACCAGGAAGGAATAGCTCACTCACTGCCTCCAAGCTGCCATTTCCGGTCAACATATGAAACCCAAAGCATAACAGAGGACAAAGAAAATGCTGCTCAACAACCCAACTGATGTACATCACTGTAAACGCTTACTATCTGTCATCATACAAATACCTTTTTTTGGTCCTCATACTTCAAATTCATTGTGCAAAAACAAACAAAAAATGCTTCAAATTGAACACTGCAATTTTCTAATATTATCATGAAGTGTTCTTTATAGTGTTTGGTTTATAAATGTGTCTTGACTCTCAATGGCATCATGCTCTTGGCAGCCAATAATTTGCAGTGGAGAACATATTGTGGTCGGCACAACCCGTGTTTATCATTGCAAGTGAGCCTGGGTCACATTTTCTTTTAACATTTTCAATCAATCCTTTTGTTCTTTGTCCGAAAATATGAATTTTGCATTCACTGCTGTTCAATGCCATATATATTTTAAACAAACTTATAGTATATAAGTTGCTCTTATCTGCCATTTTGTTTTTTTGTTTTTTGTTTTGTTTTGTGTTTTGGCATACTCATCCATGTTTTTGCTATGGAAACTAAGTGATAATTTAGGACTCAATAGGGGGCAGTGTTTTAAATGTAGGCCTCTTACTCAAAATAGTGAACAAATTACCCAAGCATTTCTCCTTCACACTGGAAATAAATAAATAAATAAATAAAACTGACTAATAAGCTGATCATGTTATAGGCCTACTCTACTAGAGTAAACTAGTACACTTTGTAGTTGTTATTATTACCCATTAACCTAACAAAAGAAAGACTACAGTGCAATACTGTTATATAACAGACATGTTTGAAAGCCTAGTGGGGGAAAAAAATTCCCTATTGGTCTAGAAAACAAAAGTCCCGTGGAGAAGCCATTATTTAAGGTAAAAAAAAAAAAAAAAGGTTAAATTTGAATATATATCTATATACTGTATATATATATATATATATATATATATATATATAAACAACAGTTCTTTCTGGTTCTCAAATCTGATTGGCTGAGAGCCGTGCGATATTCCCTCAGTATCAGCACTGGAACCGTTTCACCGTTGATATCACTCCGCTTGTGGCGACTTTAATGGTGGTCGAGCAAATCCACCATATTTTTTACAAATACTACTGTTGTTGTGTCATGGAATGTAGTTTTTTAGGCGAGAATGTAGTTATTTAGACCTCACATACGTGACTCATATGTAAACATAGCGTCTATTTTACAGTTTGTTTAGACACTTTTGCAGATATGACTTCCAGGCCGTCAGCGGCCGTTCAGCGCTCATGTACCCACAGAGAACAGATTCATCTCGGCCAGTCCTTCAGGAATTTGCCACTGGCTCTTATGTAGATAGTGGTTAAATATGAGATATAATTCATTTGGGGTATATAACCAATTTGGGTTAAGGGGAAAATTAAGTTTCAAAACTTTATATTTATGTTATATTTAACTTAAATCCTGTACTAGAGTGCTGCTTTTGTACGTTTGACTGAATTGTTTGCTTGTGTTTATTTCCTATTGTCTAATGGCTATTATTGTTCATTTATATATACATTCAGTGAAAGTTACATTATTACACCATTAGATGGCAGCAAAGACTGTCTTTATTAGTGAGTCAGTAACAAATTGAAAGGGACTGGTTGTAAACAAGGAAGTTGTTTAATGGGAAATCCCCCTAACTTTTAAAAGGACAAAGACAAAGATATCGCTTTCTTCAGTGGACGTTAAAACTTTTATAACGGATGTAATATTACGGACATCAACCTGAAGAATGATATATCAGATGCAGGTAATACACTCGTTTAGTTGACCTCCTTCTCGTAAGTAAGCAATAAGGTACGAGAGGCTGTGCTGTATCATGAATAAGTCACGGCTGAAGTGCGCTGTTAGGAAAATGCTTAAGCTGACTGGCAGTACTGACTGCATTCGGACCGAATGCAATGATTGGACAAACATTTTATGGTCCTACGCCTTCCACAGACAATATATATATTGTCTGTATTATGCGCAGCCCATGCGCAGCCCATAATATAAGGTATAAAGTACAATGTGAATAGAGACCAGTGTTGGCAAGGGGAAGTTCGAACAAAGCAATCAAACCTGTGTGAAAACAGTCTCTGATGAATGAAATTAGTAAATTCCACTGTGCTACCTTTTTGTTTTACCCCAATATTGCTTATTAAAGTAGCATGAAATATATTTTTGATTTTATAAGCTCCGTAAGAGCAAGTGTTTTGTTGTGCAAGCAATATATCCATAGGCTAATGCACTGTATGAAGTCTTGCTAAATCTCTGACACGGTGGACAGAATAACAAGCTTGCCAGGCGACACAAACAGACTGTTAGAAAGCAGCTCTGGTTCTTTTGTTTGAACAAGTCACAACTCATTGAATAAGGGGCTTCAGACAAGCCTCTGCCCTAGATCCTGCCAACCATGTCCACTGGCCTGTCAACAGCATGCAGGGAGCTGGAGTTCACACTGCTCAGCAGAGCAACTCTCACACGCTACTGTATTATCTTAAAGCTTCCTCCAAGAAAAAAAATCATTACAATGCCAAGCAACAAGACAAACACTGCAGCAATATTACAGTAATATAGTCCTCTGAGGTCATTTTCAGTACAATCGATAACTGGGACACAAAATGGCACCAGTTTTGTTTGTATGAAACGAGAAAGAAAGGGTACACAGTGTGTTAGTCGAGAAAAATTAGCGTCTGTTTCAGTTAAGGACTGTTCACACCAAGACAAACGTATGATGCGAAAATTAGGTGCAATAGACTTAATTTGAATGAATGACTATTAATGCATCTACTCAGACTGACATAAATATTTGTATGCTGTCAGTGTGACATTTTTTTTATTAAGAAGTGTTCTAATCTATTTTCCATCACACTGTGAAGAGAACTGGCCAACCAATGACATTCGTTTTGTTTTTTTGGTCACATGTCAAGGGTCACTGCTGTTACATAAAAACATTACTGCATCCGAAATCGCATAATGATTAATAGGTATTACAGTTGGTTTAAAACTTGCTTCACGAATTGCAACCATTAAAAAAGTATGTTCTATATAGTATGTGTCAGGGTTATACACTGTCTAGTTTACTTCTGAGTTTTGGTTCAGTCCTCATTGCTTTCTGTGTGACAGTCTCTCCTTGCCTAATCAGTTGCCATAGTTGTTGATTGAGTTACCCAGATGTTGTTACTCTGTGTGTACTTAAGCCCTCAGTTTACTCATTTCTGTGTTCCGTGGCATCTATATAACGTGGTTGTTTCCCCTGAACTTCTCCTGTGTTCTTCTGTGGATTATATTAAAGACTCCTTTTGTGCAATTCGTCTTCGTGAGATACTTTACTACAGCTACACGTGACAGTATGAAGGTGTGTAGTATGAATAAAATTCACACATATACTGCATCCGCCATATTGTCATGTGACCTATGACACAAGTTATTGCACTGCCATTCACAAATCCTCTCCCGTGGCCTAATGGGACAGTAAAGTGTCCATAGGTAATCCGGGTCCTTTTCGCCTACAGTTTTATGAATACTATGGATTCAGACAGACTACTCGTCTCACATACTATTTCCGCCTACAATATAGTATGTAAGCAGGTATATTCGGATGCAAAAATCTGAATGGCTGTTTGAAAACATGTAAATACTGTTTTACTTCCTTTCTTCTCCATGACAAGTGGGTGTCAGAAACGAAAAGTTGTGGACCACTCTATTTCTGCTTTTCCATAAGCACCACCTACTGTTAGAGAGTGAATTTGCATTTTTATTCAGACCATCCGTTTATTCGCATTGATCCGAACAGAAAAATCCCATGCAAAATTTGCACCAGATTTTTGTGCCAAACATTTGTGCTGGTGTGAAAAGGCCTTTAACTAGATGAGGGGTCTGATATACAGTGTTGCCATGGACGATGGTGAATATTATGAATTGAGTTCTGGATTGTGTCCAAACAAAATCAAGTTCCAGAGAGCCATGCAATAATATGTGATCTCCATATTGTGAAGTAACCTTTCAGAATCTTTGTCATTTTTTTTTTGTGCATTTTCAGTTTTACCATAGTATGTTAAAAATCCACATAGACACAATGGTTATCATGGGTATATTTTGTAAAAGAAAATAAACAACCCAGCTAGTCAACAAGTGTAAGTTAAGCAACAATATTAGACTAAAGATCCTTATGGAAACAGGAAGAGTCCCAACCACAGTTTGAGAAATCTAATTCCAGGAGTTTCCATGCCATAATGTCTAGTGAAATACTGCACCAACAAAGAACAGTTACAGTCTAAACACATGCACATGCCAGTAGCTCCACAGGTCAAAACCCTTTGATCAGTGACTCAGCTTGAGACACATGTGTATGCGATAAACTGGTGCCTTATCAGTCATACCAAACTTGTGTGCATTCTCCACTTCAGACCAGTGCTTTTTGTTAAATTGTAGTGAAATTATTATTACTGCTAATGCAATATTAAGCTTCTTTAATTATGCAAGGCTCCAGCTTCACTGATTGTCTCAGTTGTCATAAATGAATGATTTCTAAAGCACTAAATCTTCTTGCAGACACTCTACCAAGGAGAAGAAAGAAATACAGTCACTGCAATCTGCTGTGTTTTCTTCTTTGGCTGGATTCCCTCACTAGGGGAGCTATATTTTGAGCTTTAATGTTCAGTTTCTGGTTTCGTTAAACACCGCTCTGTAAAAACAGACTACAAGTCACTGCTATTAGAGGGATTTGAGGTTCTGTGAGGAGAAGACAGAGTGCCTGTCCTAGATCAAGCATGAGCGTGGCAGAATCTGACAGATGTTCCTTTGCTCCTCAGCTGTGTCAGGACCCACAGGCCTCCCTATGGAACCATAAGGAACTAGATTCTTTCAGAGCCAGGAAAGAGATCAACTCTGCGAACTCACATAAGAGCAAAGGGACGGATCAGTGCTGTATGCACTACCATTCAATAGTTTGGGGTCAGTAAGATTCTGTCCTTTTAAAAGGAAATGAATACTTTCATTAAGAAACGATGCATTAAATTGTTTGAAAGTGACAGTAAAGAACTTTCTGTTCATCAAAGAATGCTGAAAAAATGTATAAGCAGCTGTCACAGTTATGTTCAGTTTGCTTTCTTCAGTATTTCTTTGTCTTTGTTTCCCGCCACTCATCTGTTTCCATGGACACTAACTCATCATTACAGCTGATCATCATTTAGTTCGTCACCACTGTGTATTTAAGTTCCTCCTTGTTCACTCTTCAGTTGTCGGTTGTTATTTGTGTATATGCAAGCTGTTATGCTCTCTAACCTTTTGTTTAATAAACCTCGTTCATATTTTATAATCCTGTCATCTGTCTTCATCTTCTTCAGACCTCGTGTGAAAGCAGCACAACTGTTTACAACATTGATAATAATAGGATATGTTTCCAAATCAGCAGCAAATCAGCATATTAGAATGATTTCTGAAGGATCATGTGACACTGAAGACTGCTGAATGGTTGCTTAAAATTCAGCTTTGCTGTCAGAGTTAATAAAACTAACTAAATAAAGCTGTTATTTTAAATTGTAATAATATTTGACAACATTACTTTTTACTGTATTTTGCAGTCTTGGTAAACATGAAAAAAATCTGATCAACCCAAAACTTTTAAACAATTTACAAAACAAATCTGAAAAAAGATAAATATTATGTTGTATTTCTTGGCAGAATAAATGATCTTGAGAAACGTGACAAAAATAGGCCAATATATTTAAAATATGACAGCGGCTATTTACACTAACTGAAAATAGCGACAGATTCTATTTACACCATGTAAAAGTATCAGTTCTTTGCAAAAAGAGTAAATAGTAATTAGATGCTATCTATACTTTATATTGGCAGATACTATTTGCACCTCAGGATTTTAGTACATTAACAGGATGCAATAATATCATAGAGTGTAAATGATTATATTTATTAAAATTATTAAATAGATGATACCTTATTGGGAGAATAAACCCCTCTCTACACCTTCCCCTAACCCTACCCAATAAACACTTTTAATATTATTTCATTCACAGTTTATTTCCACTTTTAGAACATTATTTTCATTTTTATTAAAAATAAATGCGAGCTTGGCAAAAGGCGCGTCAATCACATTAAAAGCCAGGTCTGCGAGCCTTACTTACTACTGCTGCACCACTGAAGATGTTGACTTCTGTGTGTCTTTTTTAAGACTTGAGTGGTCCAACCAGACATTGGTGGGTGGAGCTAGTGTAAATAGCGTTTGCCAACAAGGGACGCTATTTGGACTTAGTGTAAATAGACACTCTGTTAAAGGAAAAAATATATTTGCTGATGGTGACAGTTAGGAAAACACTGTGTGCATCCACATGCAGTTTCATTAAATATCAGTTTATATACTTATATATATATTGGTCAATTGCATCATTGAAGTGAGCAAACAGCATAATAACATTCAAGGACAAATGATTCTTAAGAGCTGGTTATTTTTTAATGAGAAATTCACTTAAGTAAGAGGGATGAATTAAAGGGATAGTTCACCCAAAAATTAAAATAATCCCATGATTTACTCACCCTCAAGCCATCCTAGGTGTATATGACTAGTTGTTTGAATATATAAAGTTTTAAATATGGATGTTTTTCTTACAAAAACGCATCCCTTCACTTCAAAAGGCCTTTATTAACCCTCGGGAGTCGTATGGGTTAATTTTTTTTATGGATGGATGCAGTTTTCTGTCTTCAGAATTTGGCTGCCCATTCACAACCATTATAAACCTTGGAGGACTAAGAATATTTTTAAATATATCTCGGATTGTGTTCGTCTGAAAGAAGATCAGTCATTTCCAGTCATATACACCTAGGATGGCTTGAGGGTGAGTAAATAATGGAATAATGATTCCACTTCTAGAGGTAGTCGAAAACACATTAGTTTGAACACACATTTGAACAGCTACAAAAGACCGCCTACTCTCCGCCTACTGACCTAATGCGTAAACATTATGGGAAGCACTTTAGCCAGACGGGATTTAAACTATGTCGGCTGAAGACCCAAGTTTGGTTTGTTCTCTCACCATTCCTGATTTCTAACACACACTCACAGCATTCGGCCAGTCTTGTTGTGGCTGTCAGAGCAGAAACAAAAGCTGCTGCCCTTTGTTTTCCATTGTCTCCGGTCGCATTCATATGTAAATTGCACAAGCTTATTTTGTTCATTAGATTGAAAGATCTGGAAAAAAAAAAACATAAATTTACCTGCACATAGGTGTCCCTCCCCTCGAAGAAATCAGGACAGAAGTGGTTGAAAGTGGACAAAAGAGACGGATTAAAATACCAGGTGTAAACGGGTACTTGTCTGTTTCGTTCACTTGTGATCCGATCGACCAAAACGCATCTTAATACCAGGTGGAAACAGAGTCAAACTCATTCAGTTGAACCATTCAGAGCTGTTACTGAGTTTACAACTGACTCCCTCACTAAACCGTAAGTCAAAATGAAAGCTGTAACACAACACTTTTTTTCCCAAATAGGTAGAACTTTTCTTACAAAGCATCAATATTTATCTGGCACAAGTACAATCAGGATCAGTAGTGTGTGAACATTAAAATTTATCCAGTGATTCATTAATTTGGTTCCTAAATGATTTGTGCAGTCTGGAACTCACACATTGCTGCTTAATCATGTTTTGCTGTGTGAAGCAAAATGTCTATCATAATCCAACCACCTAAGTAGTATTCAGAAGAGTTTAATCTATATAGATCAATGATTCAACTACTTGCACTACAAGTAGAGCCTGTACTTAGCATAAAATGTGCTTGGGACTGTGTACTTGTTTGTGCATATATTTGCATGTGCAAAGCCATTCACTGAGATCCAAGGAGGGAGAAAGGTAAAACTGCTTCAAATTGCTGCAGTGGTACTCCTAAATATCTGAGATCAAACTCATGCTTTGGCAGCCCCATGTGAATTAACTTTACCTCACAATCCGCTGCTGGGCAGACCAGCTCAGAATGGACTCTCTTTCAATTAGACAATCCAACAGCAAATCACATAGCCTTAATATATTCTTGATCTATTGTAAAGAACCTCTAGCATGGAAACATTTAGTCAGTTTTATATGCAGTCAACATGGCAGAAATGAAGTAGGCCGTTCAAGCCCAGCACATTCACTCTGGGTGTCTTTGGAGACCACTAACACACAGAGTATTAGCCTCCAAAGCAAACAAGCCTGCACCTCACAGCGATATTTAACATATGTGGCTCAGAGCAAGGCTGCAAAATGAACTTTGCATAGGGACTGATGGAACAAACAACAAGAGCGTTCCTCCTCCTCCGCAGTCTTGCGGAGGGGTTAATTTGAATATCAAGTATGCTGACTCACAATTCACTCAGATCACAAATGTGTGTGTTTGTGTGTGTTTGCGTGGACTGGGACTGGAGTGAGTCACCAATACAGATTGAAATTTATAGGAAAGCACAAGCAAATCATTAAAATAATCAGGGCAGATGAATAAACATTTTTGTGTGTGGTATTTGTGTGTGGTATTTTTTCGTTCCAGAAAAAAAAAAATATCAAGAAAATGTTCAATTTATTGACTGTAAAAATGTCACATGTTCTAAACATACAATAAATCTAAATCTAAGGGGTCCTTGATTATGATTTCACTTTGTTAACTTTAGTTAGTGTATGATGTTGCTGTTAGAGCATAAAAAACATCGCTCAAAGTTCAATGCAAAGGGAGATATTTTCTTTTACAGAAATAGACAAACGGCTGGTAGGGACTACAACAAGCTTCTTCCTGGGTTAGTGACATCACAAACCCCAAAATTTACATAAACCCCACCCCCAAGAACATGCAACAAAGGGGGTGAGGCCATGTTGGGCTGCTTTAGAGAAGAGGAAGAGTTGTTGTAGTAGAGTGTTGTTGTCATGCCGTCATTTTACACCGGACTGCTGCACAAACGAGGGTCAATTCAACACTGGATTTGCACAATAGATTAATATGACAACACATGCTAGTCGATGAGTTGAATCAACTCCACAGCAACTACATAAATTTATCCACTAACCATTCAGAAACATCCAGTTTCATTCTAAAAGTCTCTCCATCAGTGTCCGACTCCGGTTTGAACAATGTAAGTCTGAACACCGTTACTGACAATCCTCATTTTGGCTGCGTGAGATTCTCCAGCTTTGTTGTTGTTGAGCAACCGAAGCGTGAGCTGTTAAAGCTCCTCCCTCTTCTGGAAAGGGGGCGGGGAGCAGCAGCTCATTTGCATTTAAAGGGACACACACAAAAACGGCATGTTTTTGCTCACACCCAAATAGGGGCAAATTTGACAAGCTATAATAAATGATCTGTGGGGTATTTTGAGCTGAAACTTTACAGACACATTCTGGGGACACCAGAGACTTATATACTTATATTAGATCTTGTAAAAGGGGCATTATAGGGTCCCTTTAATAAGATAAAAGATTAAAAAAAAATAGTCATTGACCCAGTTGTAAAGCCACCAGTAAATATTTTAGAATTTTAAGATAAATGTTTGGTGATAAATTTTCACCAGTTAATCAAATGATGTTGATGCGTATAATGGCTATACATTTATCCAGACATGCATTAATTGATCACACTTTCAACATTTGACAGAGCCGACTGAGGTGCCTGACTGCATCGCAGTAGTTATTTATGTAATGAAAAAACAGTGTGTGCAAATAAACAATGATTAAACATTCATGTGATACTGGCCAGTTAAACTGGTTTGACAGTGATTCTGAGCAAATGTAATACAGAATTATAGGGAACGAATTGTTTTTGTTTTCTAGGTGACAGTGCAGGAGATTAGACGGTCATGGAGAGTAACTCCAGACTAATCTGCTCTTAGAGCGCAATACAGGCCCATAACGCATCACTTCCTGTCTGCTCCTCACCTCAGTCTACCCAGCAACTTAATCGCAGGCTTACTGCAACCCCCCTAAAGTGCGCACTCGCGAAGGCCTACAACATCAGCTTTGCCTTCCACTGCACCACAGAGAGCAGAATAGGCTGATATATGACCCTGCATGACTAACAGAATAACTGCCTCTGCATTCCTGGCACTTTACACTGGAAACTGTCATCAGTAGCCCTGAAAGGGAATACATTTTCATTGTCTGAGGAGTTTCAATGAAAGCGGCCAAAATGATGCACAGTAGTGGAGCTCCTAGAGGGGCGATTAACACAGGATGTTGTGGAGAGGCTTAAAGGATGCAGGTCAGTGGGTGGTGGCTGGCCAATCTGTTGCTGCAGAGAGGCAAGGGCTAAATACTCTTCTATCACTAGGTCAGCTAAATTCTCTTCCCCCCAAAAGCCAAAAAACACACCTTTTCCTCCACAAATCAACCCTCTATGCACACCTTGACAATAGAATATCCATTGGCTGGTCATTTTCTTTTTAGGTTTACTCGCCAGACTGTGTATTTATGCATGCATGTATGTATGTATGCATATGATTTGGAATGAATAATTTATATATGAATGATGTGGAATGTGCTTCTCTTCACAAAATGGCACAGCTTTTTACAAAGATACATTTACATGTGAAAGAATTTGAAAGCATGACAACGAAAAATTTAACAAAACATCGGTCAATCAAGCATATATATATATATATATACACTAAAAATGTTGGGTTAAAAACAACCCAAGTTGGGTTGAAAAGGACAAACCCAGCAGTTGGGTTAAATGTTTGCCCAACTTGCTGGGTAGTTTTATTTTAACTCAACTATTGTTTAAAAATTACTGTATTGCTTGCTTAAAATGAACCCAAAGTATGATGGAAATTAATATTTATTAATAAGCTTAATGAATAATAATTAAACAATAAACATTTAATAAATGTTCATCTTTTGATTATTATTGTTGCTTCTAGTAATTATGTGTCTGATTTTTTAATTTTTCAGCCTATTTTGGGTTCATTTTAAGCCAGACATATAGTCATTTTTAAACAATAGTTGAGTTAAATAAACCTGCCCAATACGTCAGGCAACATTTAACCCAACCACTGGGTTCAAACAGCCCAATCGCTGGGTTTGTCCATTTTCAACCCAACTTGGGTTGTTTTTAACCCAGCATTTTTTACAGTGTAGTATATAATGCTTGACATTATTGGTCATTCAGTGTTTCTATAAAAAATAAACAATAATAAAATACTACACTCTAAAAAATGCTCGGTTAAAAACAACACAAGTTGGGTTGAAAATGGACTACCCCAGCAGTTGGGTTAAATGTTTGACCCAACATGCTGGGTAGTTTTATTTAACCCAACTATTGTTTAAAAATGGCTATATGGCTGGCTTAAAATGAACCCAAAATAGGTTGAAAATGAAAAATCAGACAAACAATTCTAATCAAAAAGTGAACATTTATTAATAAGCAATTTAATAAATGTTTATTGTTGAATTATATTTTCAATTATTATGTATTAAACTTGTTAATAAATGTTCATTTATTAAACATATTAATAAATGTTAATTTCCAACATACTTTGAGTTCATTTTAAGCAAGAAATACAGTAATTTTTAAACAATAGTTGGGTTAAATAAAACTACCCAGCAGGTTGAGCAAACATTTAACCCAACTGCTGTGTTTGTCCATTTTCAACCCAACTTGGGTTGTTCTTAACCCAACATTTTTTAGGGTGTATGTCTACTAATTCTACTACTATATAAAAGGTCTGATAGGCTGCTGGGCTCATGAATAATGTTGTCTGCATTCACTCAAACTGTTTTGCTGAACACAAAACGTGATGAGCGCTAGCCAATGAGATTGCTGCTTGCGCATTATTCCCGCCCACTACCGAAAGAACCAGCTGGCAGTGGCTTTTGCTTAGTCTTAAAGACTGAATAATTCTGAACAAATTAAGAAGAATATTATGTAGTAGTGCATTAGTATGTGGTATGTAAGACTCTCTTTGTGTGTGTGTGTGTGTGAGAGAAACGCAGAGCGCTCGCAGCCAAGCCAAGAGTTTGCGGTGTGTCAAATACGTTGTGAATAGGAATAGTGCACTCATACATTAGGAATAGTGCACTCACTGTGCTGTAAAGCCACGAAGAGAGAAACTCTTAAATGCTCAGCCTCTAACTGGCAATTGAAGTCTAACAATTTATTAGCCAGTGTCTAAAGATAGAAATTATTTAGTCACCTAGCGTGAAATTTAGTTGCTTATGTTTGTGATTTACTTGCAATGTAGAGAGTTGAAAACCAAACCTTTTTGTATTAATAGCAGTCAAAAGCATTCACAAGGTCCCAAATGCCTATGCGCACTACCTCAAAATCCAAACTTCGATGACGTTATGTCACATAAACTGTCCAGTAAAGTTTCTCTGGAGCCTGCATCAGTGCCTCTGCAAAGTGGGCGGTCGTGCGATCCCTAAAATATCCAATTCTACGGTCTCACAGGCACACGAGCCATGGCAGGTCTGCGAGACCATAAGTACATATCAAGAGCGCCATTTGGAACAAAGCCTAAGACGTACAGTCTTTCTGCTTCCTGTCTCAGGAGTCAGAAAATACAAGGGCAGTAAGTGGAAAAAGAGTCGAATGTGAATGGAGTCCAAAGTTCCAATGGAGTCCACATGCTGTGACTGAGGTAGATGTTAAATTTGGATCATGAGATGTGATTTCTGCTTCTGTGCAACTAAGACACAAGATATTTCACTTGGAAAGAGGTCGGTCATAGAGTTCAAATAACATCCACTTGATTCTCAACGACCACGTGCATTTCTCTCCATTCTGCTAGATCTACATGAGTACCAAAAAGAAACATCAGAATTCATTTATTGGGGCTCATAATTAAAAAAAATAATAATAATTTAATGACTCTAGGAGAATGTCAATAAAAACTTTATTGACATTGAGGTAATTGTACACCGGCAGGTTTTGATCAATTGAGGCGTAAGCTATTATTGCGGTCATTGCCTAATTTTTATGGGTGGAACCCTATCCCATGAGCCCAGGTTACGTTCACACTGTCAGTCCAAATTCAATTATTTGTGTATCCGAATGGAATCTGATCTAAATTATTGACTGTCCACACTTTGTATCGCAACTGTTCAGATCTGATGTATGTGTCCCGTGAACCTCTTACATTTTCCAGAATATCTGCATTGGTTTCTATGGCAGTGACATTGCTTTGGTAGGCATACCCCAAAAACAACAACAGCAACGTAGAGGAGTTTTCAATACAGATGTCTTGTTTACAACATGACAGTACGCAACCACCACGCGGGACTACTATGCCTTCTGAGGCAGTGGCAGAAACATAGGAGGCTGGTTTGTGTGGCTTTATTCCATGCTGTCATCTCCGCCGGTCTCAAAAAAATGTCTCCATTATTTCTGTTTAACCGTCACTTTGCAACAACACAGCCTAGTTTCTGCAGCGACTTTCAGCATGTTTCCTATAACAACGTCTGACCTCACTGAGAAAGTGACATACATAAACCACAAGAAATCCGATTAGAGCGGTCGGACTGAAACAGATTTCCAGAAATGCAATTTGAAAAGGATTTCAAACCACAACTGTTCAGATCTGATGTGATTTGTAAATGCATTTCATATTACTTTTCTTGACATTCACACTTGTTAAATATGATCAGATTCCAATCAGATATGCACAAAAATCACATTTGAACTTACAGTCTGAACGAGGCTGTGCCCTCAACCATAGATCATACCATTTATGCTGGCTGTAATGTGATGAGCAGATCAAACCATCACTGTACAGTAAAACAGAGAGTGAGCAGTTTAAGCTCAGAGACAGAAGAAGCCAAAAATCTATCCAGACAATATAACAAGCATTGTTTAGGCTAAATAAAAACATTGAATTAAAGCGGACCTATAATGCCCCTTTTACAAGATGTAATATACATCTCTGGTGTCCCCAGAATGTGTCTGTGAAGTTTCAGCTCAAAATACCCCACAGATATACACACTGTTTTTGTGTGTGTCCCTTTAAATGCAAATGAGCTGCTGCTCCCGGACCCCTTTCCAGAAGAGGGCGGAGCTTTAACAGCTCAAGCTTTGGTTGCTCAACAACAACAACAAAGCTGGAGAATCTCACGCAGCCAAAATGAGGATTGTCAGTAACGGTGTTCAGCCTTACATTGATCAAACCGGAGTCGACACTGATGGAGAGACTCAGGAAGAAGTTACAACTTTTAGAATGAAACTGGACTTTTCTGAATGGTTAGTGGATAAATTTATGTAGTTGCTGTGGAGTTGATTCATGTGCCGTCATGTTAAACTTTTGTGCAAATCCAGCGTTGAATTGACCCTCGTTTGTGAAGCAGTCCAGGTGTAAAATGACAGCATGGCAACTGCAACAACTCTTCCTCTTCTCTAAAGCAGCCCAACATGGCCTCACCCCCTTTGTTGGTGTTCTCGGGGGCGGGGTTTATGTAAATTTCAGGGTTAGTGATGTCACTAACCTGGGAAGAAGCTCATTGTAGTCCCTACCGGCCGTTTGTTGTAGTCCTTAAACAGCAAATTCTTTAAAAGAAAATATCTCGCTTTGCACTTTGCTCTTGCACTTGAACTTTGAGCGTTGTAACTTTGCAGATGTTGTTTATGCTCAAACAGCAACATTACACACTAACTAAAGTTAAAAAAGTGAAATCATCATTTAACTATAAAATGGATGGCAAAGACTTTATAAAACTTTCACAACGTCACCATGGCAAGAACTAACTAGTGCCATTCTGATCACATTGAAACACAGTCTACACCCAATCCCACCACTTCTGCGAACAAACGTGCTCAAGCTTGTACAGAGTCTTGCTGTTCCCTAATGCCTGCAATATAAAAACAGCTCAGTTGGCAGAGATGTTGATTATACTTATTACAGACGAACCTTGTAAGTGCTACATAGTTGTCAGATTGGCCCAGTGTCCTAATGACTCCATATCAGACCGCACGCCTAATTCATGCCTAAACAAAGCTGTCTAACATCGCATTTACATTACATGGTTCAAATGACCCAATTCTGATTTTTTCCTCCCATGTGGCACAGATCGGATATGACCCACGAATGAGTAAGCAAGAAAAAAGCACATGGATTCTGATATTCTCAGATTGCTTTCAGGCCTCATTCATATTTGGAAATAAATCAATCGGATATGTGCATTTGCATCTGCCATGTAAGCAGACAGACCGGATATTCCCGAGTCGTACGTCATTGAAAAAGCGATGGTGACAAATAATGTCAACTCAGGTGGACACCAACCGAGATTACATGACTCTTTTCAATGTCCAGGCAACAAGGGCTCTCTTCTTTTTTCTCCGCCTTTAAAGACCAATGTTTAGCTGACCTTTAAAGATGGTTTGGAAAGCAAAACTTGTATTATCAGTTCATCTGCATCCATTGTAAATCTCGCCATTTTACTTCCTTTTCGGCCTAAGCTTTTCCAGGTCAGTACGTCTACCTTGAGTTGTTTCACCAAGTGTATAGTGTAAATGCAGATATCGAATATAGGTCACTTTTAAAATAAGATGTAAGCTAGTTGTAAAAAAAAATCTGATATAGTCAACAAATCAGAATTAGGCATCAAGACCTGCAGTGTAAATGCAGACTATTATGTTGCTATGTGACTGTGCCTCTCCTGTCAAATACAAAGTTCACCCAAACATTATTTCCAAACCTGTAAAACTTTCTTTCTTACATTGAAGACAAAATAAATAATTTTAAATAACACACAGTTTTCCCCTGAATTACACTGACTGTGGACTAGTGAACTATATTTTTTGTGAACTGGATCAAATGAATCACTGAAAAGATCAGACTAAGTGCATAATTATTCAATCATTTTAGTTCCAGAAAACACAAATCCAAGTGCATAATCAATTCAATTGTTCATGAATTGGACGGACAGGGCGGATGTCAGTGTTAGATGTTAGTGTGACAAATTTCAGCCTGTTCATGGAAAATAGTTCACAAATTGCAAAGACAAGATTAATGATACTTTTATGGTACATTTTTGTGGATATTGAAAACAGCGGCCAGTTAAAAAATTCACTTTTTGTGTTAAACAGAAGAAGGAAAGATAATTGGGTTTGGAATCACATGAAGATGTGAAAATAATGACAACATTTTTAATTGATTTAACTATTCGACTCAGTTCTCCCTGGCTTGGGCAATGGCTGATTGTGCAGTTTCAATGAGAAAGAAGAACAAAAAGAAAGGAAAAACATTTGAGGATTCAGGAACTGATTCATCCTGTAAGTTTAATAGAGGGTGGGTACAGAGTTTTACAAGAACACAAGGACCAGAGGGCAAATGATGCAAAGCATCATTACTTTTTCCATTCCTTAACTGGAGCTAATTTTATGGACTAAATGTCCCTGATACATTTCCAAAGATTTTGCCTATTAAAGGGATAGTTCACCCAAAAATGAAAATTACCCCATGATTTACTCACCCCCAAGCCATCCTAGGTGTATATGACTATCTTCTTTCAGACAAACACAATCAGAGATATATTTAAAAAAATATCATTGCTCTCCAAAGATTTATAATGGTAGGGAACAGGGGGACCTGTCTTGAACCCCAAAAAAGTGCATCCATCCATCATAAATATAATCCATCCGGCTCCAGGGGGTTAATAAAGGCCTTCTGAAGCGAAGCGATTTTATAATCTAAAATAACTCGCTTCAAGACGACCGTACGCATATTGTGCAAGTCAACTTGCATCACAGGAGTAACCCGTGACGCGATGTATGACGCAGGATGTAGGAGTATCGTAATCTTAGACGCCTCTCGCGATTTAAACAAATATGGCTGAAGCTCCCCTTCTCTTGTATCGAAATTCTCCGACATTTCTCTTTAAAAATTTCTCATTTTAGACTTCTAATTCGTGACCGGTGTTTTGTTCTGCTCTATCCTCTGCGCTGCCGCGTTCGTCATTGCGTCATGGATTTATTTATTGGATGCGTCCACTACCATTCTAAATCTTTGGAGAGCCAGGATATGTTTTAAATATATCTCCGATTGTGTTCGTCTGAAAGAAGATAGTCATATACACCTAGGATGGCTTGAGGGTGAGTAAATCATGGGATAATTTTCATTTTTGGGTGAACTAACCCTTTAAGGGCACCAGCTAAGCATCAAGGTAAGGTCAAGGTCAGTAGGAAGAAAGGAAAATTCTTCAGTGAGGAAATACTTTCCAGATGTGGTCAGTTGATTCAAAAGGTCACAGAGGTATTTAGGTGAAAACCTGAATATTTTTGTGGCACTAAAAACAAATCTCTGACTTTTAATATGGAACATATTCTGAAACATTAGGAATAAGATGACTTGATTATAACAACATCCATTGACTGTTTATAATAGATAATAATAGATGAGTATAGGTAAAAACAGCAAGCATTACTAAACCCCTGCACCATTTATTTTCTGCATTTATGACCCACATTTTCCTTTCAGAAAAGAAAGAAACCTAGTAGCTGCTTGTGTCTGCTTTTCATTAAGAACTGAAAACCGACCGATTTCAGGATCACATATGGCAGAGTATTTAAGTGATCAGCACGATTTGAGCTGTGTATTTTAAAATACATCCCTAAAGGCTATTTGGGCCATTTGCTGGGTGTGATGTGCCGCATCAGAGCAGTTTCTGACGTCAGCAGTCTCAGCATTTTCGTTTGATCTTCGCTTCATGACGTCACGCGGCTGTGCAGGTATCCAAACATGAAGATGCTGTTGCTCAACTGCACTATAACGCTATTTGTATAGGGACAAATGCTTGTTTACCCATATAATTAACCTATTAACCGAAGTCTTGCAATCATGTAGGTCATGCTAGCAACAATACCTCGATTCAGACTGCGACGAATAATGTGTTTTTGTCATTCACAAGAGCCTAATAATTGGGAGGGGAGGGGAGGGGTGCAATGTTTCCCATTCACATTATTAAAGGACAAGCGTCATCGTATCCGTGCTCATTTTTCCTTACTGCATGCGGAAAACGGGGAATGAGGACAGCACAGCACAACCGACAAAAACCCTTTCATAATTCATCAAGACCCCCTAAATTTGAAGAACTCCAGTACTTGTAAAAGGACGACATTTTGCGCAGCACGATCGAGCTGCGGCCAGCAGCACGTGAAATGCTGATCATCTGTCTTACCTCTCGAGCTATTTGACTGAGCGCATCATCCTCCGCCGATAGTTTCTCCCGGTTGGGAATTCTTTTCCTCCCCGTAACTTGAGTTGCCATTTTAAATTCCCTTATACTCTGGCACAGAAATGACCTCGCCAAACTGAAGTGCTGTTCAGTTGTGTACAGATCAAAGATCACTATTCAAAGAGTCATGGTCGTGAGTGACCAGCATTAATAAATGGTTATATTGTGACCACAAGCAAAAAAATGTAGAGCCCTAGGACACATCCTCCCTTTGATGACCCATCGTCTCCATAAACCGCATGCATATATGGCGGGAGCCTGTTGCACATTCAAACGACACATCGATATGTCAAAACATCACGGATAGGACGGAAGATGACAGTTTGCTGACACGCCATGAACACGATAGACCATATACACTCCTGTGAATATAAACGATCATCCCTTAATATTCCTTCCTACGTTGGTTCGGCGTAACGTCAAACCAAACGAAGTTGTCGGTCCAGAGCTGCATTTGATTCTAGGGCAAAGCGAACCGGATGATGAGCGGCCCTAGGATGAGAATATAAAGCAGCCCAATGGCACACGGTCTGAGGGCTGGACGGACGCAGCGCGGAAAAGTGGGCGGGGCGTGTGGGCGGGGCCTACCTTTGCATTTTAATTATTTCCGTCTTCTTTCATTTACGACAAATTCGCAAAATATTTTCAGAATACTATTGTTGAATATGATTCACGCGCCATTTCTATCTTTCTATCTATCTATCTATCTATCTATCTATCTATCTATCTATCTATCTATCTATCTACCTATCTATCTATCTGCGTACTATTCTTAGATTAGAAGAGAAGAGGCTTTCTTAGACAACTACAACGTCATATGTGACCTTGGACCACAAAACCAGTCATACGGGTCAATTTTGTGAAACTGAGATTTATACATCATCTGAAAGCTGAATAAATAAACTTTCCATTGATGTATGGTTTGTTAGGACAATAGGACAATATTTGGCGGAGATACAACTATTTGAAAATCTGGAATCTGAGGGTGGAAAAAAATCAAAATATTGAGAAAATCACCTTTAAAGTTGTCCAAATGAAGTCCTTAGCAATGCATATCCACTCACAAAAATAAATGTTTGATATATTTACAGTAGGAAATTTACCTATCTTCATGGAACATGATCTTTACTTAATATCCTAATGATTTTTGGCATAAAAGAAAAATTGATAATTTTGACCCATACAATGTATTGTTGGCTATTGCTCCAAATATACCCGTGCGACTTATGACTGGTTTTGTGGTCCAGGGTCACATATGTGATTTTCAAAGCCACCTATGGGAGAAAATGTTGTTATACACTGTTTACGTATCTGAGTGTGTGTGATTTTTTTTATTTCAAAAATATAATTGTCTTATTTTCTGTTTTAACTTTATTAACTAAATAAAGGAATCTCCAACTCTCACTATATATAAGTCCGGTCCATCCAATCACAGGAAAAGCACAACATTCCCAAATACAATCGCACGGTTCTATGTAACTTAGGATTACAGTTTTTCTCAGTCGTTTTGGTACATTTCTTGAATCATCCTTAAGATTTGCATACCAGTAAGTGCATTTCTCGAAACAATTCGTATAAACAGCACCACACGACGGATGTAACACGCTCAAAATCCTTAGTTCATCTCTCTAAACTAAGTATTTATGTCAATGAACATATCAGTGTCATCAGAATGACAAGTCCTTGTGTCACAAACAAAATGCTTAGTCATGTTGTCAATATAACAGTATGCCAAGATTTTGATGAAACTGAAATTTGATTGAAAATGCACAAGACTGCATTTTATCTCTATGGCATATAAATTTCAACATTACAAATTTACACATTACTCTGATGTGGGATATTGATTGCAAGAGACTGGATAGGATTCAGTTACACTTTTACGGTCTGTCTGTCAACAAATGACAGTACAATGTCATTGCGATATAAACAAAAAGACTATATAATAGTGAAATAATAGTGGCCATTATTTCATCAGAAACATGTCTACAATCTTGGCCTCTTCAACCTCTTCCTCTGTTTGCCTCCACACATCCTTACTCCTCCTCTTCTTCCCAGCTGTTGAGGCTGTTTGTTTCCTTGTTGTTCTTCCATTGTCAGAGTGTGTAACACTGTGTTGTGCTCTGCCTATATATATATATATGTGCTTGCCAAATGAAGCTTAATGAGATGACATCTGAGCTATTTTAGAGAACTGGTTGATCTTATGCTTTACGTTCCCCTTCATTAGTGAAATTCAAAATTCACCCCCTCAATTCATCGATTCAGGACACATTTACCAAAAGTCTAATAGAAATGTGTAGAAAATATGGTCGACAGTTTATGACAACTAGTTCAACCATTTTGCATTTAATGACTTATGCAAGGAACTAATGCCTAGATGTTTTGAGGGGTAAGACTATTCAACAGAGAACCAATATAATATATTTTGATCAACATGACATAAGCAATTGATAATGTAGGAAACAGCAGACAATTGTACATAATTAATTGCATTTGCAATTTGTTCAAAAGAATGAGAAATTGCTTTTATGATGTGCACAAGTTTCTAGATGATGTGGAGTAGTTTTGAGATTTTAAGTTAAGATCTGAGAAATGCTAGCCTTCTTTATATGTCCACTAGAGGGAAGCACACTCCTCTACAATGAACACCAAGCAGATGCAATTGCAATAATGGGGTCAAGCTTTGGCTTGGCATCCAACAATTATCTATCCCCTGCTTGTAATGAAGCCTGCCAGCATGAAATGAACTTTTCCTTGTCTGCAGCCTTTCACTTCACCGCTCAGGATAGTCACTAGAACGAGAGATTGAATGAGAATGCTAATGGATAGCTTTCTTAATGCATAACAGACATCCTTGATTTGCATTATCTATTATGAAGCATTTGCTAACGTTTAAGCAAAAGCTGTTGTTAGAAGTGCCTTAACTGGTTTAAGATGGTCGGGAAGCTGTTGTTTAGCCTAAATGCCTTTAAAACTAGTCAACAGATCAGCATGATCAGGCTGGGAGACCGACTGAGACCAGCAACCCAGTTGGGGATCTTTTTTCCCCTTCAAGCAGGAAAGCAACACAAACATGTTCCATTTTACAATGCATTTTCCAAGGGCACAAGTGTTACACTTTAATAAATCAACATTTATAACTTAAAGTGTTAAGGTATGATAAAGTGACAAGTTTAGTGTATCTCCAAAAAGAATGATGCAATAAAGGAAAAACTATTATTTGGAATACCTTCCTTTATTATTAAAATCTCAAAGTTGTAAAGGCAATTTGAGGAAAAAAGCAGGCAAGGAAAAGACATTTTTCTTGGCAGGAATACATATTTTGTCAATTTCATTATTTTAACTAATAATGATTTTAGTTAAAGCTGGGGTTTGGTCAAGTCGCCTGATCATTTACACAAGACACAAAGTTTACTAGTGCTAATTCAAGATCAGATTAATATTAGATAAGTCATAATATTACGGAGTAATATGGGCGCATATGTTTTCATATATAGAGTATATGTCATTAGCAATACATGATAACCTCACTGACATCTGCATTGCATTTATGTATAGGAGAAATGTTATTCCTAGTAATTGATCCAATTTGTACTAGTGAAAAAAATCATGCATTCTGAAACAACATAACTCATGCAATTAAAATTTGAACATAGATGGAAAATACTGTTTAATCCTTTGGGGCTCAGCGTATTCTTGTCTTCTGATGATTTGCAAAACATCCTCTGGACTGAATGCATGTACTGAAATAAGAGGCACACGTATAAGGGCTGATGCAACAGAAGAGTTAAAGTGATGTCCTGTTTACACTCAAAAGTGTACTCTGTTTGAAGGAATGTCTTGGGAAAACTTCCTTTTTTGTTGTATACTCAGTGCCTGGAATAAAATATTAACAAAAACATCTAATTAGTTGCAAATCTGCAAGACAGCAAGTTTATAAATTTAATTTTACCAAGGTTCTTTGTTCAGTTCACCTTTTTCTTGGCTTTATCGATTGATAATCCTTTAGCACTTAGAGCAGCTATCTTGTTCTCAATGTCTGAGACCTGATAGATAATAAATAATTAATATCTACAGATAGATAGACAGATAAATAGAGTCTAGCCATATAATATATTTTTTGAATATAACTCACCTCACTTTCTGTGCTCTGAACTTTAGCGGCTGCCAAAGCAACCTGGTCCTCCAGATCAGAGAGCTCTGAATCAGTCAGCGGGCCTCTGTAGTGATTCTTAGCATTCTGTTCAATCATTTGCAACTTTTTCGTTATATCAAAGGACTTCCCTGAAGTCATGTACACCTGCGGTAAAAAAGAAAGAAAGAAAATACAGCAATTTAGTTTTGAACAAATCTTACAAACATTAGTGATATAAAACCGATTGGTCATGCCATTGGTATTCCAAGTGTCTAATCTCTCTCCTTCAAACAAACATAACAGGATCTATAAGAGGGATAAGCTTACATTTTCCTCAAGTTCCCTGTATGCATCATCAGCCTGCTTAACATCAGTGCCCGCTAACTGAAGTCTGTCATTAGGATTTGAGTGGGCCAACTCGTTCATAGCGCTTTCAGTGGCATTAATTGTTCTTAGAATCTCAGTTGTGATGTCGCATAGGGCCGCCGCGGTGGATCTCTGAAAGCCATGTAGAGGGAAGAGCAATTAACCGAGAGGAGAGAAGCCTCATCAGCATTGAAACCCTTAAAAATGACTGTAGAGAGGTATTGGCATTGCTAAGAGTATAGCTAAATGAGGCATAAGTGTCATTAAAGGATTAGTTCACTTTCAAATGAAAATTAGCCCAAGCTTTACTCACCCTCAAGCCATCCTAGGTGTATATGACTTTCTTCTTTCTGATAAACACAATCGGAGAAATATTAATAAATATCCTGACGCATCCGAGCTTTATAATGGCAGTATGCATTACCAAACAAGAAGGAGCTGAAGAAAGTGTCTCCATCCACATCCATCCATCATAAATGTGTACTCCACATGGCTCCGGAGGGTTAATAAAGGCCTTCTGAAGCGAAGCGATGCGTTTGTGTAAGAAAAATATCCATATTTAACAAGTTATGAAGTAAAATATCTAGCTTCCTCCAGATCGCCTTCTGTATTTGAATTACGGAAAAAAAAAATGGAAATGGCGTCGCGTCAAGCTTTTTCCGTAAGATAGGGAAGGCCTATGACGTAGCGTAAGCTTTTTGAACTGCGAGAGTTTTACACTTTCTTCGTAAGTATATGGAAGGCGGTCTGGCGGAAGCTAGATGTTTTACTTTATAACTTGTTAAATATAGATATTTTTTTACACAAATGCATCACTTCGCTTCAGAAGGCCTTTATTAACCCCCTGGAGCCGTGTGGAGTACGTTTATGATGGATGGATGTGGATGGATGCACTTTCTTCAGCTCATACTCGTTGGTCTCGTTCACTGCCATTATAAAGCTCAGATGCATCAGTATATTTATTAATGTATCTCCGATTGTGTTCATCAGAAAGAAGAAAGTCATATGATGGCTTGAGGGTGAGTAAAGCTTGGGGTAATTTTCATTTGAAAGTGAACTAATCCTTTAATGGTCTTTAGATAAGACACGGATTAGTTATCAAAACAACTCAGGGGAACTACGAATGTCTTTCAGATGTTTCTTTGGCTACTCTGATAAAAATGCTAGTGCTAAAACTCAGTCTTTTAAGATTATTAAGGGATAGTTTGCCCCAAAATTAAACTGCTGTCATAATTTACTCATCCTCATGTCGTTCCAAACCCATAAGACCTGAGAGGTTTCTGTCCCTCCGTTGAAAGTCCAGGTAACCAAAACTTCATCATATCAGTGGTGAGGCTACATAAGGGTAGGCGCTGGCCCACTCAGATTGAAGGCTGGTCCATCCAATCAAATGAGACACAAAATAATTTTTTTTGTGGGAAAGGATCCGAGAAAAAAAAAAAAAAAACATTGACAATTAGGGCCCTATTTTAACGATCTAAGCGCATGGTCTAAAGCGCACGGCGCAAGTGCACTTAGCGCGTGTCTGAATCCACTTTTGCTAGTTGTTAAAAAAAATTGTCTAAATGTTTTTCGAAGATTAACCAAAGTCTTATAGGTTTGGAAAAACATGAGGGTGATGACAGAATTTGCATTTTTGGGTGAACAATCCCTTTAATAAAGTATTTGTTCTGGCATTCTATGAAATGTTACCGACAATATGGGAAGCCTGCGGAAAGTTGTGTGACTTTTAATGCCATCTGGTATTCCACTAATAGTCTGATAATGAGACATCTAAATCTGCATTAATTGTTTTACATATATATATATATATATATATATATATATATATATTAATATATTAATCAATCAGAGATGCTTCTCAGGAAAACCTTACCTTGGACAAAGACAGCATCAGATTTTTGGAGTCTGTGGATATGTGTGTTGTCTGAGTACTCACCTTTTGTGCTTCAGTGGGCATTTCATCACTGGAGGAGCTCAAGGGATCTTGGGACGCAGGGGCCATTGGTGCCTGGTCCCCCCTCACAGTGGACCCTTTGGACTGAGGAGGTCTCTTCGGCTCATCTTCATCAGAGGAAAGCGCCTTGTCGCTCATCAGCTCATCTAGTTTTCTCCTAAGCTTCTCCTCCTCCATCTGCCCTGCTGTGGGCTGAACAGGCTACAAACATACAAAATAAGTCGTTTTTATTAAAATCATGAGATGGACCTACATGAAACCTTCAGGATAATAAGAAGTACTGGAATAAATTAATTTCTGAGACTTTATTCATACCTGATCAGAAGGCAAAGTCATTTTCTCTTCCAGTCGATTCAAAAGACTCTCAATAGGCAGACATTCTCTTGCTCAGTTCATTGATCTACCGCACAGGCAACATGTGAAAGAACGACAGGAAAAAAACAAAGTTAAGTTGACTTTAATATGCAGATTGATCAAATGATGATTTGAACAAGGTAGTCACTCTAGCCAGACATTTGTCTGAAGAAAACACAGTTTCTTGTTTTATGCGACACATCTGAAATCAATTATTCTACAATAACAGACAAAACATTAAGTAACTGAAACTAATATTATCTACAATAATAATTGGTTAAAATGTGCAATAAAAACAGTACTTTTACACTACTGTTCAAAAGTTTAAGATTTTTTAATGTTTCTAAAATAAGTCTCTCATGCTCAAAAATATAGTAAAACAGTAATATTGTGAAATATTATGATAATAATTCAAAATACAGGTTTTCCCTTTTAATATATTACAAAATGTAATTTATTCCTGTGATCAAAGCTGAATTTTCAGCAGTCTTCAGTGTCACATGATCCTTCAGAAATTATTCTAATATGCTGATTTTGTGCTCAAGTAATATTTCTTATTATTATCACAGTTGCAAACGGTTGTGCTGCTTAATATTTCTTTTTTTAAGGATTCTTTCATGAATAGTAAGTTCAAAAGAACAGCATTTATTTGAAATTGAAATTTTTCTAACAATGTAAAAGTCTTTACTGTTACTTTTGATCAATTAAATTTACCCTTGCTAAATAAACGATTAAAAAAATAAAATATAAAACCTGACTGACCCCAAAATTATGAATATCGTATGTTTAAAATCATTTACATCCATATGAGGTGAAGAACCAAGTCATATCAGTAGCCTGATGGGAGTCACCTTGTTGAAATCACATGACCAGCTGAAAACAATTAATTTTGTCCCTATCCTTGAATACCTCCTCTAACTGTGAATAGTGCATGTTTTACAATGGCATCTATAACCAAACATTTTGCTTTTTTATGATGATGCATCTTCACTAAGTGTCAGCCCAATCAAAAAATATTATGTGCTTTTAAGTATAACTATATTTCAAATGCGAATAAATTCTCTTAATCATACCGGTGGTGCTCCCTGATGAATGTTTTCCTGAGATGAAGCTCGACTGCGGCGTCGTGGGGGCAGCTGGTACACGGGGTAACGAAACATATCTTCCTCCTCTGAAGTGTCCAGGTAGATCTGGCGCGGAGCCACAGAGGAGTTGATTTTAGAGAGCGAGCGAGCGCGTACCATTCTGTTTTCAGAATACAAGCCATCATCTACAACAAAAATGAAGGTGACAAATGAGTTAATCTGCTTAATGCTGAAAACGCATCTAAGTTCTCCTGGTGATTGTCCATGCAGTGCATCCTATATTATACAACATGTACACTAACTGAACAGATATTAAAATACAATATTATAAGACGATCTGTAACACTTCTTAACCCACTTAACCTTCATTTTAAAAACGTTGTCAGTGATTCACAGATGCAAAAAATATTATAATAAATATTTTAGATTGTTAAATATTATATATTATATTTATATTATATTTAAAATACATTAAAAAAAAAACATTTAAATATATTTATTTTTTTAACATATTGTCATGATTCTGGTCTGTGTTCTCTTGGTCTACTTCCTGTTCTGCGCCATGTTTTGTAGTTCTTTGTAGTTTTTCTAGATGATTAGTTCTATGATCATTCCCAGGTGTGTCTTGTTTGCCTATTACTCCTCTAGTATTTACAACCCAGTTCTTGTGTTCTTTGTCGAGTCTTGTCCTACATGACAGTATGTTTTGGTGTGCTCATTCTGTTCCCTGGTTCTTTGGTGTCCGTGTTGGATTGTTATTATGTTTATTCTGTTAGTAAACTCACTGCATGGATCCAGCTCTCCCTTGTTTTTGAGTTCACCTGCATTTCGGATATAATTAAAATATATATTAAAATACATTCTCTGGAAACAAGTGTTAATATACAGTATTATACAGTAAAGCTGTTCACTTAAATTTGTCTTGTTTAAAGAACGTTTAGATATTTTTTTACTCTAAAACTAGACCTGAGTAAATGTATATACTTAGCATAGGATGGAATCCCTTCTTTTTAGAATGAAATCTATGCCAAGTTTTACATGAAGCCCCTGATATGTGATCAGTTTTTTACTCCATCCAGCAGCAGTTTGTGTAAATTTGTCTTTTTGTGAAAGAGGTGAGGACGAGAAAGAAAGGTAAAGAAAGAAATGGAGACTGAAATGTACAAACAGAACGTGTTTGCTTCACCTGGGCGCAAGAACCTGTCGAGGCTTTTCCTGCGGTTCATGCGATGATGATGGTGATGGTACATGTCAGAATTGTATTCTAGATCATTCCGCTGACCTCTATCTTCATGGATGTACTGGAGAAGGGAAAAAAGTGCTTATAATACCCTTAAAAATGTGGATGTTGATAACAATATTATGAGCCATATCAATACCTGCACAGACTGTCTGCGAGAGTGAGTGGCGTAGTCGTCCATGTCAAGATCCATGGGGTGGACAGAGAGTAGACGCTTGGTCTTTCGTATCTGAGAGAAAGTCACAACAGTTCATTTAAGATATTATGAGTGACAGAATACTGGTTTAAGAGACTCTTGTTATCGTAATAGCACACTTTGTAAATATTCGCAGTGCTTTTACATAATGATTCTAAAATATTTATGATATACAGTAATGTATAGTATTCAACTGCAACAGAAGCATCATGCCCTTCAAGTCAGTGTAGTAAGGAAGGCAATTTCCGCCACAAAAAAGAAAAAATGAATCATGCTTTGATAAATCATAGCACTAATTATGATGTAAAAATTATGACATTAAAGGTTATGTCATAATTATGACATATTAAGTCATATTGACGTAAAATGTTTTTAATGTCATAATTCTGACATACGTAGGCTGACATATAAATGTTTTTTTTTTCCTTTTCTCACTAACATATGCTGACTTAGTATCTCATAATTTCAAATTTTTCTCTTATCTCGACTATTTATCTCACAAATATGAATTAGTTTCTCATAACTTTGACCATTTCTCATAATTTTGACTTTTTATCTCATATTTTTGTCTTTTTATCTCATAATTGTAATTTAGTATCTCATAATTATGACTTTTTATGTAGGATTTTTTTTTTAAGCAGGATTTTTTTCTCATGTGGCAGAAATGGCTTTTCATAGGGTACTGGTTCCCTTACACACAAACTGTACTAATAAAGGCCAGTTCACACCCAGAACGATAACTATAAAGATAACGATAAAGATATAGTTCTAAAAATCGTTCTAAATATAAAAGAATAGCACTGTCCACACCACAGCTATAACTATAACGATATAGAGAAACGATATCGTTGGGATCACTTTCAGAACGATTTTTTTTTTTTTTTCAGCTAAAATAAAATTTCCTCCGATATCCAGCGCTAGTTTCGACAACATTGTCTTGCTTCCTTTGAAGTTGCAGTGAAGAAGACTAGGTGTTGTTTTTATTCCACTATATTGACTTCGTCAGCTAAATTCACTGTTAGATTAGATCGATTACACTAGCTATTCACTCAAAACATAGCATGCTGAGGACATCTGCTGGTTAAAGCCGTGTAAATGCAACAAGAACAGTTATATTTATCTTTATACTCATTGTTCTTGGTGTGAACGGGCCTTTAGGCTCTCTGTGACACCAAGGAACAATTACGGTCTGTTTATTCTAAGCTCACGCGCTGCGGTTTTAAAGTGTGTACAACATGTTTTTGCTGTTCTTGTTGCATTTACACGGCTTTAACCAGCAGATGTCCTCAGCATGCTATGTTTCGAGTGAATAGCTAGTGCAATCGTGGAATAAAAACAACACCTAGTCTTTTTCACTGCAACTTCAAAGAAAGTAAGACAACATTGTGGAAACTAGTGCTGGATATCTGAGGTAATTTTATGCTACACTGTTTGCTAGTCTGGCATAATGATCTCATCATTAATACTTCTCACCATTTATTCCGAGGGTATGACCGATTGTTTTCCATATATCCATTTTCTTTAAATTATCCTTGAAAAGGGGGTTTGACTTGTCAAATAGTGGGGGATTTTTCTGGACCTTGACGATTAACGTCGTTAAATTAGAACGGATTCTGATTGGCTGTCAGTGTTTTATCATTCAACAGCTGGAAAAAAAATCTTTCTGGAAGTGATCCCAACGATATTGTTTCTCTATATCGTTATTGTTATAGCTGTGGTGTGGACAGTGCTATTCTTTTATATTTAGAGTAATTTTTAGAACAATATCTATATTGTTATCTTTATACATGTACAAACCCGATTCCAAAAAAGTTGGGACACTGTACAAATTGTGAATAAAAAAAGGAATGCAATAATTTACAAACCTCATAAACTTCTATTTTATTCACAATAGAATATAGATAACATATCAAATGTTGAAAGTGAGACATTTTGAAATGTCATGCCAAATATTGGCTCATTTTGGATTTCATGAGAGCTACACATTCCAAAGAAGTTGGGACAGGTAGCAATAAGAGGCCGGAAAAGTTAAATGTACATATAAGGAACAGCTGGAGGACCAATTTGCAACTTATTAGGTCAATTGGCAACATGATTTGGTATAAAAAGAGCCTCTCAGAGTGGCAGTGTCTCTCAGAAGTCAAGATGGGCAGAGGATCACCAATTCCCCCAATGCTGCGGTGAAAAATAGTGGAGCAATATCAGAAAGGAGTTTCTCAGAGAAAAATTGCAAAGAGTTTGAAGTTATCATCATCTACAGTGCATAATATCATCCAAAGATTCATTTCTGTGCGTAAGGGTCAAGGCCGGAAAACCATACTGGATGCCCGTGATCTTCGGGCCCTTAGACGGCACTGCATCACATACAGGAATGCTACTGTAATGGAAATCACAACATGGGCTCAGGAATACTTCCAGAAAACATTGTCCTTGAACACAATCCACCGTGCCATTCGCCGTTGCCGGCTAAAACTCTATAGGTCAAAAAAGAAGCCATATCTAAACATGATCCAGAAGCGCAGGCGTTTTCTCTGGGCCAAGGCTCATTTAAAATGGACTGTGGCAAAGTGGAAAACTGTTCTGTGGTCAGACGAATCAAAATTTGAAGTTCTTTTTAGAAAACTGGGACGCCATGTCATCCGGACTAAAGAGGACAAGGACAACCCAAGTTGTTATCAGCGCTCAGTTCAGAAGCCTGCATCTCTGATGGTATGGGGTTGCATGAGTGCATGTGGCATGGGCAGCTTACACATCTGGAAAGGCACCATCAATGCTGAAAGGTATATCCAAGTTCTAGAACAACATATGCTCCCATCCAGACGTCGTCTCTTTCAGGGAAGACCTTGCATTTTCCAACATGACAATGCCAGACCACATACTGCATCAATTACAACATCATGGCTGCGTAGAAGAAGGATCCGGGTACTGAAATGGCCAGCCTGCAGTCCAGATCTTTCACCCATAGAAAACATTTGGCGCATCATAAAGAGGAAGATGCGACAAAGAAGACCTAAGACAGTTGAGCAACTAGAAGCCTGTATTCGACAACATTCCTATTCCTAAACTTGAGCAACTTGTCTCCTCAGTCCCCAGACGTTTGCAGACTGTTATAAAAAGAAGAGGGGATGCCACACTGTGGTAAACATGGCCTTGTCCCAACTTTTTTGAGATGTGTTGATGCCATGAAATTTAAAATCAACTTATTTTTTCCCTTAAAATGATACATTTTCTCAGTTTAAACATTCGATATGTCATCTATGTTGTATTCTGAATAAAATATTGAAATTTGAAACTTCCACATCATTGCATTCCTTTTTTATTCACAATTTGTACAGTGTCCCAACTTTTTTGGAATCGGGTTTGTAGTTATTGTTCTTGGTGTGAATGTGCCTTTACACACCTTGCACTAAAACAATGAGTTACTAAGTTGTTGTTGTTTTTTTAATCATGCTTTATTTCACATAAGGAAAGCATCAAAAATGCCCTTGAAATTCATACTGAAATGTAAATTCAAATACCTAACATAATTTAATCTACCTGCTTATAACGTTGAGCTTCAGCAGCATCCATATGTTCATCATCATGATGACCATTATACACATCTAAGAATAAAACATATTATAAATTACAGTGTTGCACTATCAAAAGGAATTCCATGCTTTCATTACTGATACATCAACAACGCCCTCAGCTCTACTCTGTGACAACACCAACTATTTTTTCCTCTTGTTTTCTTCACAACACCATGAATGTGTTTTGTACTCACTGCGCACATCAGGCATGCTCTGTGTGTCATCATCACGTTGCCCTCGAGAAATAAAGGACAATAATGTAAGTGCCGGTCTTGTGCAACACAAAGGAAAAATCTGACATTCTTTAAAGAATATTTAACTCAGGCACTCACACAGAATATAATATGTGGAATTATTGCCACATTTTTCAAGTATTTTTAACAAATTAGATACTTGAGTAATCACTTCTGCATTGAAGTTGTACATAATACCACAACAAAAGTCATAATAAAAATATAATGAAGCTTCATAACTGTAAACAAAGAACATAAACAGTTTTACAGCTGTAAACCAAAGACAGATGTCACTTCAGTCATCTTTAACCTTGGGATAAATACTCTATGCCTCCATTTGTTCATTCAGCCAAGGTTTCTCATTTTTCTGTTTAACATGTCCCGTCGTGCAAGGCTATAAACAACATCAACAGGTTCTGCAGTGCCCCAGACACAGCATGTGACCCAGTTGTGGCCTCAGCACTGGGGCTCAGCCTCTGGACAGAGGTCTTTGAGTTCGGACTGATAAACAAATCCTTTTGGTAACTAAATACACATAGACATAACAACGATTACACGTGGTCTAACTATTGCTGTCTCTTGCAGTATATAAAAGCTTTAAATATTCATTATATGTTACACTGATCATTGATCATTCTAGTTGAGCTAATGAGAGAAATGTTTGTTCTTTTTCACATATGAAATCAATCTGCAAAAATTAACAGTGCACTGTCTACACTCTAAAAAATGCTGGGATAAAAATAACCCAAGTTGGGTTGAAAATGGACAAACCCAGCAATTGGGTTGATATAACCCAGCGGTTGGGTTAAATGTTTGCCCAACCTGCTGGGTAGATTTATTTAACCCAACTATTGTTTAAAAATGACTGTATTGCTTGCTTAAAATGAACCCTAAATATGTTGGAAATTAACATTTATTAATATGTTTTTGGGTTCATTTTAATCCAGCCATATAGTCATTTTTAAACAATAGTTGGGTTAAATAAATCTACCCAGCAGGTTGGCAAACATTTAACCCAACCACTGGGTTAAAACAACCCAATCGCTGGGTTTGTCCATTTTCAACCCAACATGGGTTGTTTTTAACCCAGCATTTTTTAGAGTGTATAGTGACCTAAATGAATCAATCTAAATTCTAAATTAATTTCTAAAATATGGCCAAATTAAAATATATATTTTATGTATTATCCTGTCATTTATTAAACTATTTATTTAATACTACAATCTAAAAGTTGTTTCAACCCAAATTTGGGTCAAAAATGGACAAATTTTAATGTAAAATTTTAACCCAATGGTTGGGTTTGTCCATTTAATGACCCAAATTTGGGTTGAAACAACCCAGCATTTTTTAGAGTCTAGTGGAAGCTTGAAGATTTTTTACATTTCTTCATTTAGCAGGTGCTTTTATCCAAAGTGACTATACAGTTAAAATTAATGTATACAACACTCTAAAAAATGCTGGGTTAAAAACAATCCAAGTTGGGTTGAAAATGGACAAACCCAGCAATTGGGTTGTTTTAACCCAGTGGTTGGGTTAAATGTTTGCCCAATGTGCTGGGCAGTTTTATTTAACCCAACTATTGTTAAAAAATTATTGTAAGTCTGGCTTAAAATGAACCCAAAATATGTTGGAAATTAAAAATCAGACACATAATTACTAGAGGCAACAATAATAATCAAAAGGTGAACATTTGTTAATAAACAATTTTATTGTTTAATTATTATTCATTAAACTTATTAATAAATGTTCATTTCCAACATATTTTGGGTTCATTTTAAGCAAGAAATACAGTAATTTTAACACAACCGCTGGGTTAAAACAACCCAATCACTAGGTTTGTCCATTTTCAACCCAACTTGGGTTGTTTTTAACCCAGCATTTTTTAGAGTGAATATATTAAACTGAAATCAATATTTGATATCCACATATTAGTTTATTTGGTAAGTAGCTGTGTCTTAAGTGGGATAATGTACAGTCAGCCAGTCATTATCGCAAAATAAACCCCTTCAGGGTGATACAAGAGCCCTCTATTCCAAGACCCAATCACCATGGCAGGGTTTATTTTGCGATAATGACCGGCTGACTGTACATTATCTCTTACTTAACACTCACTTGCTTAGATAAGCACTTAAAATGACTGGTGATACTGAACCAGTATGATGATGTGACAGCTTATGTGTACACAATAAAGGTTATCGGGGGCTTTTAATAGCACTCACCATCTTCATTTAATCTCTTGTACAGTGACCTCATCACTTTTGCACTGCCAAAACGCTTGAAGCGAGAGCGTACATTGTCATGGTACCACCCCAAGGTTCCAATTTTTAGGACCCTGCATTAAAAAAAACAGGTGTTATGTATAGATTGTATCTTAGTGATTAAATATTCACATTATTTTATAGAAGAAAGTGTACTACTGTAAGTGCAGAAGCTCTAAAAATGTTCCAAATGTTATCTGATCTTTCTAACCTGGACATGCGGCAGGGGTCGCACACCCAGCCACGCTCCTTCTTGTTGTAGCGGCTGCAGGTCTTGCAGGTGTAGAGTTTGCAGTCCATACACTGCCGTTTGCTGTTCACCAGGAACTTAAAGGGCTGCAGGCAGCGGATGCAGTGAGAGTCACTCAGATTTGACTGAGACCCCAGGAGTTCCCTCTTTGTTTCCTCCTTCTCAATCTTGGATTTAAGCTCCCTGCGATGAAATACAAACAGACAGAGCCTTCAGAATGTCTCAGCATAATGACATAAAGAGATGAAATAAGCTTTGTGACTTTGACGGTTGAGAATCGGGCTGCTTTTCTGTAGGCAGGTTTGGCTTAGCACTCAACTAAAAACATTTTAAATAATTAAATATAAATAGAAAGCAACCTCTGATCTATGTGCTGGACACATAATGTTAGTTAGCTTACACTGAATTCCACTATTATGATAATGCATAAAATCAGCACTCTTAATGGATATCATAAAACAGTCTGGGGCCGTATTCACAAAACACTTCTAACTTGCCGAATTAGGAAACCTCTTAAGGATAATGGGCGCGTCAGTCCTAAATTTAGGAGTCCTAAATTTTTGCTCTATGTGTATTTCACAAAGCATTTTAACTAGCTCCTAAATCTGTGAAACGTTAGGAGTAGTCAAGAGGACTCCTAATGCTGGGTAAACACTAAAAGATTTTTAAAATCTTATAAGATTTTCAAAATGTGAGAGACCACAGACATGAGGACAAAAACTCTTAGATTTAACCATTTTGCTCCTAAGTGTGGTGTGTCGTGATATGACAAAGACAGCATGCCACACATGAACAGATTTTTAACCAGAGTCCCGACTGTGAACAAGGGAAATCTCGCAAAATCTCTCAAGACTTCAGAATAAACATGGCGGACGATAGGCAGGAAGAAATTGCACTGAATGATTTTGTTTTACAGGACACGTTGTATAAACACTCGTGCTGTTGCCACAAATCAACAAGCTGACCCTCCATCTCTGCTGTCCAAATCCATTTAACTTTGTGCTGCGCCATGAAGTAATAAAGAAGTAATATCGCCATCTAAGGGCATTGAAGGTACTGTATCTTGTGCATTTTGCCTTTACTCACCCAAAACTTGTCGATAAGGATACTTTACGTGACTGTGAGTGCATTAGCAGGTAGTTGCTGATCGCAGATGTTTGATTTATTAGATGAGGAAATGACTGCAGCTGGTGATGAGGCTCAAACCAGCACATACAGTAGACTTTGACTATTTAATTTTACTTATTACTTACATTATTTTATTTATCCGCTATATTGACAAGACCGTTTTGAAGGATTTTGGTTTGCTTATGGCCTTTCTGTGCACTTGAGCTCAACTGAGACTTAAGAGTTTGTAGACGTTTAAAAGGTTGTTGCGTCGACCTTGATTTATTGCAACATTGAGGTGTTCAGTTTTATTTTGATTTTAGAAAATAAACTCATCTTACAAATCAATTGTTTCTTATTTTCACTGGCATGTCTCTCAGGACTAGTGCATCCCTGAGCCTACATTCAGCATGAGTAAAATACTTAAGTACTGTTAAAATCAGATACTTTAAGACTTTTACTCAAGTTGTATTGGAATTGGTTACTTGTAACTTGTAGTGGAGACATTTTCGATGTAAGGTATGAGTACTTTTACTCAAGTATGGTTTTCAGGTACTCTTTACACCTCTGATCAGGTATCATGTTGCCATATACAAATAAAGGTTTTAAAATAAAAATGTTGCTATATTCCAATAAAGATTTTAAAATAAAAATGTTGCCATATTCAATTCAAGGTTTTAAAATGTAGGCTAAGTGTCACTAATTAAACAAGTATATGTTCAGCTAATTGTCAGCCTCTTACGTGTCTGTGTCTCGAGAGACTGCAGATTTCAAGTGACAAATGATGTTTTATAAACAAAATTTTGGAGGAGCTCATTCAAACGGTCTATCTAATCAGCTCGAGAGGATGTTTATATACACAGACGAGAGCCGACTCACCTATTGTTACCTCGACAGTTTTCTGTATCCCTCTGCCAACCCGTTCCTCACTCTCGGCTGGCTGGGGATATGAGGAGAACTCTGGATTTGGGCAAAATTCTAAGCTCGGAGCCCTCGATCCCCTTGGACAGCACGCCAAATAAGCTTATTATATATATTTTTTTACTCTGTTTGATCATTTGTAAGTGTGAACTAGTGAAAACAGCTGCCACAGGTAATCAGGCATTATTATTTATTTATTAAAGATTTATTTTTGGCGTTTTATCATAGATTCAAATCTATAAATCAAAATATGTATTGCATTTATGAAGAAAAGGCTCAGCACCCAAGGCTCTATCGCTATTGCCTCAATGGTGTACAGTGTCTTTGCTGAGGCGGATTGGCACCAACAATCATTTTAGGACTGTTTGTGATTTGGTCTTAGTGACTTAGGAGTCCTCTTGACTACTTCTAGCGTTTCACAGATTTAGGAGCTAGTTTTAGCGCTAAAATGTTTTGCGAAATACTCTTAGAGCAAAAATTTAGGAGTCCTAACATTAGGACTGACACGCGCATTATTTTTAAGAGTTTCTCCTAAATCGGCAATTTTAGAATTAAGATGTTTTGTAAATACGGCCCCAGGTGTTGAATATTTACGATTCGCGATCGGGGCACCTCCAACGTTCTTCCGAGCAGATTCAGTCAGTCTTAACACACCTCACACCACAGGAAAATCTGATAAGATAATCTGTAGAACCATCAAGATAATCGGGACATTACCTAGGATTGACGGAAGTGGAGAAATCGGCCCAGAATCAGCCCGATTATCTTGTGGTGTGTATCCAGCATAAGTCACTAAGACCAAATCACAAACAATCCTAAAATGGTTGTTGCCGGCAATCCGTCTCAGCAATCTGCCCAAAGACACTGTACAATCATTGAGACAACAGAACCTTGGGTGCTGAGCCTTTTCCTTATAAATGCAATAAATATTTTGATTCATAGATTTTAATCCGCGATGACATAACATAAAGATTCATTTATGTACAGGCAAAATGCATTGAATGATGGAGAACAAAACATTGCGGTCAAGTTGAAATTAATGTCCTATCGTCAGCGGCGTTAACTTTGTGGGCAGTTCGCGTTACCCGAGTTCCAGCCTTTCTCTCTCCCACTCCGCTTACTGTCAACTCACTGTCCTATCATACTCTACCAGTCAAAAGTTTGGAAACATTACTATTTTTAATGTTTTTTAACCGAAGTCTCTTATGCTCATTAAGGCTGCATTTATTTCATAATAAATACAGAAAAAACAATAATATTGTGAAATATTATTACAATTCAAAATTATGGTTTTCTATTTTAATATACTTTAAAATATAATTTATTTCTGTGATCAAAGCTGAATTTTCAGCATCATTACTCCAGTCTTCAGTGTCACATGATCCTTCAGAAATCATTCTAATATGATGATTTGATACTCAGTTATTATCAATGTTGAAAACAGTTGTGCTGCTTAATATTTTTTTGGAACCTGTGATACTTTTTTCAGGATTCATTGATGAATAAAAGGTTAAAAAGAACAGCATTTATTTAAAATATAAATCTTTTCTAACAATATAAATCTTTACTATCACTTTTTATCAATTTAACACATCCGTGCTGAGTAGTATTAAAGTATTAATTTCTTTCAAAAAAAAGAAATTCATGTGATAAAAAATTACTGACCCTAAACTTTTGAACGGCAGTGTATATTGTTACAAAAGATTTCTATTTTAAATAAACGCTGATATTTTTTAACTTTTTATTCATCAAAGAATCCTGAAAAAGTATCACAGGTTATAAAATAATATTAAGCAGCACAACTGTTTCCAACATTGATAATAAATCATCATATCAGAATGATTTCTGAAGGATCATGTGACACTGAAGACTGGAGTAATGATGCTGACAATTCAGCTTTGATCACAGGAATAAATTATATTTTAAAGTATATTAAAATAGAAAACCATAATTTTAAATTGTAATAACATTTCACAATATTATTGTTTTTTCTGTATTTATTATGAAATAAATGCAGCCTTAATGAGCATAAGAGACTTCGTTCAAAAATATTAAAAATAGTAATGTTTCCAAACTTTTGACTGGTAGTGTAATAAAAAGGCAAAAACGCCAAAAATAAATCTTTGAAAATAAATAAATAAATAATGTCCGATTACCTGTGGCAGTTGTTTTCACAAGTTCACAATCACAAATGATCAAATAGAGTAAATGAGTAAAATAAGCGTGATTGAAGTGCTGTCCGAGGGGATCGAGGGCTCCGAGTTCACCGTCAGGGTGTCGGAGGGATGCAGAAAACTGTTGAGATAACAGGTGAGTCGGCTGTGTATATATGCCTCCTCTCCAGCTTAGACAGACCATTTGAACGTGCTCCTCTTGAACTTTGTTCATAAAACATAGTCGCTTGAATTCTGCAATCTCTCGAGATGCAGACATGTAAGAGGCTGACAATTATCTGAACATATACTTGTTTAATAATTAGTGACACCTAGCCTACATTTTAAAATCTTTATTTGAACATGGCAACATGATACCTTGTTCTACAATATTTCTATGATTAAATCACTGACAGAGACCCCTCCCCCATCAGCCAATCACTGTGTGCATAGTTAGTTAGCGTGTTGACATCATCTATAGCAACGAGGTCAACCCCGCCCTTACTCTTAGCTTAAGACTTCTCTCTGTTCCTTAGTAAAAGTTTGTCTCAGCAGCTTTGTGAATAGTTTACTGCTATTTAGGAGAACTTTTAGTGGTAAGATAAAATGTTTTGTGAATACGGCCCCAGATCAAGAATTCAACTTGAATTCAAGCCACACACTACATGACTGTCCTTGCCAACAAATAGAAAAGAACATAATCCTCCAACTTGAGCTAATAACAATTCAATAGGCAAACAGAGACCTCCTTGTGCAAAAAGAATAGAGCTCTGGGGCATCGTGTTTTCCCAGCCAGTGGAATGGTGTGATCAGGCCTTGTGACTGTACCATGATCATCATGATGTCTTTACAACAGTGTCCTTTCACACTCGGTGCCCTTTCTCATAACCTGGTTTTTCTGGCATGTTCTATAGTATGATATATAGAGAAATATGGACTAAATTATGCACTGTGGATAGACCTCACAGTACACTACGTTTTGCTAACATTCCCATTTAGTTAGGAAAACGTTATTTCTGAATGTTCTCTGAACGTTCAAAACGTAAAGTGTTTTTTAATGCTTTAAAAATGATTTTTTGTTGTTGTTATGCAAGCTTTAAGGGAACATTCCATTTTATAATTAGCAAACATTATGGGAATGTTACTTTTGAATGTTCTCTGAAACAAGTAGTAACATTAAAATGTTAGATAAATGTCCAACTAAAAACTTTAAGAAAAAAAAATTCCATGAATGATGTATAAATATCGTTTTTTGTGTGTGTGTGTGTGTGTGTGTGTGTGTGTGTGTGTGTGTGTGTGTGTGTGTGTTAACATTTTGAGTACATTATTAAAGACCAGATAACTCTGAATGAATGTTCTATTGATGATACTGGAAGAAATTTTGTTCATAACTTTGAGAGAACCTTGTCAGAACGTTCTGAGAACATTCCCTGTTAGCTGGGTAAGTGGTAACCTAAAGTTAAAGTCCTCACCCCAGCCTCTCCTCTTCCTTCTTCCTGAGGTCGAAGTCTCTCTGAATGACGTCCCACACATGTTTAGCCTCCTCTTCTGTTAGTCTGGACAGGTCCAACTTCTTATCCATAATCAGAGCTTGGTTTATCTTTTTTTAAGACAAAATAACAGGAAAAGTGACCCAAGTAGGCTATAAGAAGTCTAAAGGAAATGCGACTCTTTCATCATTCTACCTAGAGAGATAACTAATTTCTAATATGGGATACATGGACACAGAACATATGAAGCACCACAGTCATTATAATAAAGAATCCATCCATTGGGTGTGACCCTTCTCTAATCCAAGTCTAGGCAGCTACTTTAAATAAAGATACATTTAAAAACTCACTAAGTCTTCAAAATAATTCAGGATAGATTATTCTGTAAACATGAATAACATCAGTAATTCAAATCAAGTTTGTGAATTCCATTATGAAAGAAGCATTAATAAAATTAGTGCTAACCCAACAACTATATTATCTTTATAAAAAACCAAAAGACAAATGATGGATGCATTTCATTAAATATCGATGATGGCCCAATGACATTCTAGTTCATAGTGCATTGATTGCCATGGCTCCTCATAGATACAGTATTCATGATGTGATCATAATGATTTCAGCCAGAAATTAATCAAGTCTGACAGATACCTGCTGCAGTCGTTAGAAAGTAATGTATAATCACAGTGTGATTACATGCATGAACTCTTCACATTCTTAGCCTTAATAGCAGCAGGAGGAATTGACTTAATATTAAACCTATTAAAGTTATGTACCCATTAAAACGTTAAAAAGCAGACTTTACACTTACAGAAGTAGTTTCATAAGTGATAATGAAGATTTTGTTTACCTTGCTTGCAGACACGTAGCTGCTCTTGCCAAGTCTCTCAAGATGAGGCAGATAATGTGAGGAAAGTCAGAGGTATGGCAGTCTTAATCACATGTCTAGTTTTTTAAATGAAATGCAGAGAAAGCTCCACCCTTTCCATGCTTGAAATATAAATGAATGTATTTTTCCCAGGCAGATTAAAATAATTGTTATTTGAAGAGAGATTATTAGTTGTATTTTATTCTTTGCTTTTATCTTATTGGGTTTTTTCCAGTCTCTTCTATTATAAGCAGTTGGTTAAACATTTGCGTATTTTATTTTACTTTTGTTTTAATGTTAATTAAGTTTTAGTCTTTCTCTAATATGTATCTAAATGACCTTGACAAAGCAATTCTTCTTTAGTCGTGTTAAAAAATTAATAAATAAAAAACTTTCATTCTGCAGACAGTCCAACACAACTGGGACTTTTTACTGTTTGTATCACTAACATTATCTGTGTTCCAGACTGCATGAGTTTTTTCTTTCATTCTACAGGTTACATCGTTATGCCAGTAGGTGGCGACAAGTTGTTTACTTTTGATGATTGATTTAACATGTTCTTTCAAAAACAAGCTGCCAGGGATCTGTTTAAGTTCATTTCATGTGATAAAATAGCTGTGTCTCATTTCAGAGGCTGTGTCCTCCAGAGGTCGCATATGAATGTCTTATTCAAAGATGCAGTCCATAACTTTTTTGGTTAAAAATAATCCATAATCAATTATTGAGCAAGTACATAACCAGACAGTTTTCAAAACTATCTCCTTACCTTCACAACGTTAGGCTTGTAATAATGTTTTATAATAAAATCGGTACTGGTGGGTTTCCGCATGGAAATTTGAGCATGCAGCCGTTCGTCTTTGCGTCATTACGTCACGTCTGTTTACATAAAGAAGGAGTCCCAGTTAGTAGGCTATATCTTGTGACGATGCTACACGTGACGGATCATTTATAACCTTTTCTCACAGCAGCTGCAATAGTTAAACTTATCATTTTGATGGCGGATTGTAATCCAGAAAGGTCCAAATGACAATCATCAGTGACAACTGGAGATTCACCCGTAGTCAAAAGCAAAAGACTTCGGACTGCGGAGTGGCTACAGAAACTGAAATCTACAGGTAATGCTAATACACACTAATGCTGCCTTCACGTGTTATCGGAATTATTGTAAATACGAATTTCCGAGTTAAAAAAAAATTGCACATGAACGCCCTCCCATTTTGAAACTTGAATACGATAAGCTTCAGAAGGGGGAATTATCAAATTTCCTATAGCACGTGAAGGCAGCATAAATACACATAGTCACGCAATGCTGATGTTGTTAACATTAACAATTTGAGAACAAAGTGTAACAATAATAATAATTTGCACGGTTTGACGTGATCCATGCTAAGAGATCGTTAGATTTAATCACCATTAGCAGCGCGATTTATTGTAATGCTTTTTTCTCAGTTGGTCAGAACAAAAGTGGCAACTTACTTGTTCAGATTACATTTTCTGGTGAAAATTCTTATTTTCCTTATACTTCCCAGACACAGAATCTGTGATTCAGAAGTACAGTATCTACACCGATGTGGTGACTGACAGCAAACATTAGATTCATCTGCGCTACACAACCCACGTAAAGATGATAACTCCGCAAATAACTGCAATTGCAGGTTTCAAACAGAGATGGCGACGAAGAGGCAAAACTTACAGACTGCAGCTTTAAGAAAAGTAACCGTAATAACATTGACTGTTATTCCTCGTGAGGTGTAAAATAAACACTATCTCACGACTAATTCGTATGTATTTTACGAGGTGGCTAATTTGTATGAATTCATATGATTTGTCTAAACCCCAGTGACGGGTAGCTTTAGGGGCGGAGTTAGGAGTAACTCGTAAAATACATACGATTTAACAAAAAAACTTCGAATTTCTTTCTTGCTTTACAATCTAACGGTTACTTTTATTAAATGAGATGGCCTCAATGACATATGCAGCCTTCATATGCGACATTTCAATAGTACCTTTTTTCCTATTGTACTATGTCATCTGGGGGTTTTGTGTTTTTATGATAACCAGTTTTAAATTATTTACAATTTACGTGACAATATTGGTGGTGAAAAACAAACGTGATGTCCGCACACTGATATGACTGCTCCTAAAATCTTTATTGTAGCTCGTACAACGTTTCGACCATCAGGTCTTCATCATGGTGGTGTACATTACAGTAAAGCTTATGAGGCATATGGCAAGATGACAGAGTGAAAGTTTCTATTTACTGTACGCCCATCTACAGGCAATGTCTGTGGTGGCTAAAAATGAATCTGGGATAGTTTTACACATCACCGCACAGTCTTAGATGTGCACTCTGCAATACCTCAGTAATGTTGCATGTCTTGTGCAAAATGACACAGCAGTTTCTCTCCTGGAGTTTAATAGCTAAACAATCATTTTTACATTCCCTGGTCCAGCACTGTCTTTACCTTAGTGATAAACAGAAAAGTCCCTATCTAGGACTGTGGTTCAGGTAAAAGATTTGTCCTAATTTATGCTGTAGGTTAGGAGGTTGAATGAGAGTTGCCCTTTAGTGCATTGGGGCTAGACTATGGGCAGGCTGATTCATTACTCTAAAATTAGCTCCCATGCATTGACCTGTCTTTGGGTGCTGGCTAGGGGAAGTCCTGCTTTTATTTAGGGAAGCATTGCTGAGCTTTTCTAATGTACCAAATGGGTCCTTGCACACACTGGTTGAGTGTTTTACTGATGACCTGTAAAGTGGGAACAAAAATAATCTAAAGAGTTTCTCAAGACTAATTGTGGTTAAATAGAAAAGTATGAGACTGCCCTATAGTGAAAAATAAATATACTAAAATGTATTTGAAATACGTTTATTTCATGCTAAGTATACTACTAATGCATTTACATATTTATGTACTTAATAAAAATACCCTGCAATTGCACTTTTGGTATACTAAACTGGTATACTTAAAGTCTGATAAATTGGATTAACTAATTGTGTTCTTTAATTGTGCAGAAGTAGTGCTGAGATCCAACTAAAGATATACTGAAGTATATTCGATTGTGTTAAAGTTGAACTATTGCAAGTATACTTTTAGGTACACTTTAAATATCTTGCATTTAAAGATTAATATTATGGAAAGTTCATACAATGCTTATCAATATTGACAATAAAACACATTTTAGGCTTAATATTAAGAAATGTGCATTGTGCACAAGTAGTACTCCAAAGAAAGTTTAATAACATTTTTTATATCAGTAAGTCTCAAGCGATATGTCAGTAAATATGTTAATATATTTGAGCTATACTTAGTATGCTTTTTAATTATATTACTTTTTTTTACTACACTCTAAAATACACTAGGACTAAAAACAACTCAATTTTGATTGTTTTCATCCCAAGGGCTGGGTAAATACAGGACAGAACACATGTTGGGTTAATTTTACCCAGCAAATTGGGTTGTTTATTTAACCCAGCAATGGGTTGATTCATTTTTACTATAATAGCTGATTTTTTTCTTTTACTTCATACATGAATTAATGTTTACGGATTAACTTAAATCCTCTAAACTTTTTTACTCCACACAATCACTGATTTGCATGATAATTCCTTTATTTTCGATCATTTTATAGTATAGCATATTTTATATCGTTTTTAATATATATTGCCTTACATTTAAGATTGTTTAACAAATATTAGAAGTAAAAATTAAACATTTAGAAGTAATTCAAGTGTAATGGTCCAGTCTCTGTTGTCCTGTTTCCACCGTAACGGCGCTGGATGTTGTGCCGGAGATCGCTCGCGTTCGGCGGGGGAACTGATAACTTCAGACCGCCGCCTGAGTTTCACTCGTAGCCGAAAAATGCTGTGACTGACTCCATAACCTGTCCATAAATAATCAGTGTACAATTCTGAGAACGTATTTTAATGTCCTAAGTATTTATATTCTGTATCATTTTGAATAAAATCATACAATTTTATGCAAGGCATCACGCGAAAAGACCAACGCTACACTTGTTTAGGTGACTCACATCGTATGTTGCTTTGCATAAAATTAAACAATATACAGAACAATAACGAATTTTTAGTTCAAATAAAACGTACACAAACCTGTATTTTGCCGAAGACATGCACCAATTTGAAGGAGGTCGCAAAAAGCCTGCGATAAATAACTCAACCCCTGGGTTGTTAGGTCTGACCCAGGAGCTGGGTAACACAAAAACTACCCAAACACTGGAAAAATAACCCCCCAAAAATAGAAAAGATCCAAAAGTCTCAACCCAGGACTTGGGTAGAAAAAATAACCCAAGGTTTTTTAGGGTGTAGGGTGAACTGCTGGCTGAAAACAGCCAGAGATGAAAGCACTTTAATGTTGGCAAAACTGTTTCATGCTGTAGTAAATGTATTGTCTGTGGCTCATTTCCTAATGGAAAATAAGGTATCTTTATATTACTTAAAAAGATTATAATTATAAATATAAACAGAATACAATACATAGAATATAATTATTGTTTGATAGTTGGTAATTAAATTGTATGAACCAATCATTTGTTTATGGCAAGAACATCTTTAAAATTAGTTTCTGGACCAAGAAGATCTTGACACACACGTGCACACGCTTCATCTCGTGCCATCAAGGCCTCCAGCTCCAGCATGTTAGAAACATGAAAGCTGAGCCTCCAACTAAACAGATATATATACATGACAGACATGCACAATACTATTCACAGCAGCTCAGGCCAACATTCTCCGAGAGTTTCAAATCAACAGGTCAACCCTGTAAACAGCTGTTATGTTCTTTTGTTTAATACCATGTTTTTCTCTTAAACAGGCACGGAATTGTTTTTGTCTGATTTTTTGTTTTCTATATGTCTCTACAAAAAAATACGCTGCAGTAGTTAAATGTACAGATTTGAGTCTGAATTTGTTAATGTTAAAGTCTACGCTGAGTAAGCCAATTGGAAGTAAACATGAAACATTAGCACTTTACCTCTCCAGTCTCAGTGCTTTTATTTTTAAGAAAAAAAAAATATATATAGTTTATAGATTATTTCCCAAGGACCAGTGTTGTTGCTATAAAATCATTACAGTTTTTATAAATCCTGACAACATGAGGTATTGTTCACTCTCTAAAAAACAATTTTTGTAATAGGCCAGCCTGTAGCTGTAAACTTATAATGGCATTCATTTTAATGGCTGTTTACTGGTTACTTGACATGTACGGCATTGTTATTCACATCCACCGTTAGGGTTTGTTTTAGGGCCATAGCAACAGTTTCTGTAGCTGATAGAAGAGTCAGTGTTAACCTCTGGTCCATAACTTCATCAAACATGCCTACCAGCAGCTGTAATTGTCAGGGTTGGAAACATGAGGCCTGCATCCCACTGTGAGTCTATTCCTGGAGTTCTGTGGCTTCTCTCATTCTCACCATGCTAAAATAGCCACCCACTTCAACTGTGCTCAATGCCTCACAAGGATTGGTTGGAGAGAATGCAGATATAGCCACGCAGTTGAAAGGGGTTAAATGTTAAGAATTTTAAGGTCATCTGAAGGTGTGTGAAATGTTAAGTTCATCTGAAGGTGTGTGCAACTCAACAAATGATTCATTTAAATAAGCGAGACTTTTTTGTTGTTGTTGTAAGTCCTTTATTTCCACTGAATTATTCAATGAACATGAACATTACATTACAGTTCATCATCAATCAAGTGCATTCAATATTTCAAGTATTCAAACATTTGGATCTCACATGACACTCTAAAGTAAACTAGCAGGGCTGTATTCTACAGCGTATAATAGCAAACAAAACATAAACTTCTACATTCTAATAAAAGTATAAAAAAACATAATTCGATATTAACATCCACATTAATAAAAAAGTACAAAAGTCAAGTGGAAAAGACATTACAAATGGTGCAATTTGTACAATTTGTACTAAAACTGCTTTAAGATTGCACTTCCCTCGTCTCACAGTTATCAAAAGCAGCTAGATGATTGTCCTTATCGCTGAGGTTTTTATCTACTGTCGTCTCTTTTTCCCCACAAAGTCTTTTTTTATAGAGCTTATTCCTCCTCTTCTTCTTCTTCTTCTTCCTCTTCATTTTCCTGATCATCATCGCCACGGACTCCAAAGTCCAGTTTGGCAAGCATGGCCTCTACGTCTTCAGTGAAGAGCGTGAAGTGGTCCATACTCTCAAAGCCGGGCTCTGGCCTCTGAAGATGTGAGTTCTTGGATGTATCCTTGGCTTCGGTGATGAGCTGCTTGGCTGCGATGAGGAACTCTGCCGTGTTGGAGTTGTCTATTGTCTGGGAGGCTTTATCCATCAGCTTGATGCTGGCCTGCAGGTGTTCGTTGTACTGCTGGATTAGAGATCGCACCACAGCCACCTTCTCGTCCTGTTCTTGAGCGATCTGTTCTAGGAGCTGGCTCTTGCGGTCTTCTAGGATGGCATAGAGTAGGTCAAACTTCTCCCCCAGCTTCTGCTTCTGCGCTTGGCTGTTTTCTTCCACCGCTTTGCAGTTTTCCTCCATCTGCTTTAACATCGCCTGAAGGCAGCTGTTGCTGGCGCCTAGCAGGTCGATTGAATTTTTAAGTTCGGACTTCTGTGCTTCATAAACAACTTTTAAAGTGGAAACCTCACAGTCCTTGTGCTCACCGAATACCTTGCACATGGAGCAGGTAGGTGTCTGGCAGGTCATGCAGTAGATGTTAATTTTTTCATCTTTGTGAACCTCACACATGGGCTCTTTTGTTTCTTTGGATTTCAAAGGAGGTTCAAGGGCGTTACCTCCTTTCTCCAACTGCTGCTTGTAGATGTCAATGATGTTCTCCACCAGAAGGTTCCTCTGTAGACCATAGACACCGTGGCGGTCCAGAACCACCTCAAAGCGGCAGGTAGGGCATCGGAAGATGCCTCCAGAGTAGTGGTAGGGGTTTTTGGAGTCGTAGAGGTCACTGGCGCAGCAGCGGCACAGATTGTGCTGGCATGGTAGAATGACAACCGGCTTTGTGAACATGTCCAGGCAGATGGGGCAGCTCAGCTGTTTCTCCAGGCTCTCCATGGGACTCGGAGCCCGGACTATTTGACCCGTTCGGATGTCCATTGGTGTCGTTTGAGGTAGAGTCCTTGTAACCTTCACTGCTTTGCCTTTTCGTTGAGGTTGAGCTTTAGTGGTTGCTTCTGCCTTTACTGAAGTTTATCTGATCTGTCGAGGCAGAACGCACTTGGGGCTTATATACCGGCCAACTGCCTGTGACACTTGATCCGTGAGGCGGCTGGGGCAGGATTGCTCCCACCACTTGTTTATGCGGCTGGATTCGGAGAAACATGCTGCCCTCCAACACAACCCACTGAAGAACAAGTCACATGCCAAACTTAGCAACACGACCCCCTCCCTTCCCAAGCCCTCCATCTGCAATAGAGTGTGTTGGCGAATCACAAAGTCAGGCCAAACAAGACCCATGTGATAGCTGATGGCATGTAGACATCCAGACATCCAGAACTTCCCTGACTGCACAACAACATAGCAGGTCAGGAGGAGTTTTAGGACAATTGAGCAAGGGGTGAGTTGTGTACCACATAATCTGTTTTAGGCTGCATTGTCCTTCGCGTGTTCGTCCTGATGGCCGCTTGCCACCAACATCCGTCTGTATGGTTCTGGAAGAGAGATCAGGTGGTTAGTGAGCATGGGCAATACAGGTCAGATTTTCCACCGCATGGCAGGGTGTTTCACAACTTCAGCACAGTGAATTTGTAAACAAATAGTCATATGGTCGACAGCCATGCCGCCCCTCGACATCATCTTAAGCAATATTACACTGGAAGTGTCATTGTCCCCTCCTGAAGATGTGCTCCAAAACAGCAGGTGGACACTGCAGTTCATAGTAAAGCATATTTATGTATGTCATGTTGGTTGCAGAATCATCTCACGCACACGTGTGTGTTGAAACAACATGTTCAGACCAGTATGTGCCCATCAAAGATTATTTGGAGCAAAATTAGTTGTTTTCAAGTGGCAAAAAACATACAATACAGTATGTTAAGTGTTTAATTATTATAAGTGGTCAACATATTTTCAACTGTATAATTGCTGCTTCACTGCTTATTAGTATTTGAAAAACCTTTGTCCACCAAATCAACGTCATGTGGTATGATCAACAAAATTCCCGTGGTGCAACCAACATGTAGGAAAACAAATCAGTGTTGTTATTGTTGTTGTTCACTTTTGTTAATTGATAAAATAAAATAAAAAAGAAAAACTTTAAAATGTTGTCTTGGCAACTACCTGAAGAAAAAAAAAGTAGTAGAAGTACTATATTATTATAGACTTAAATAAAAATATATAAAAAGCTATAAGGAAATATTTTTTAAAAAGGCTAATAAAGTTGACAAAAGAATTACTAAAACTTAAACTGAAAGTAAATAAATTAAATAAAAGATTATTCAAAATATTAATAATACTCTAATATATAGATAATACTCTGTCAAGGTCAGAAATTTTCTTAAAATCTAAAATAACTTAACCTTAATCATATTTAGTAATTAATTATTCATTATATATATATTATACAACAGTTCTTTCTGGTTCTGAAATCTGATTGGCTGAGAGCCGTGTGATATTTTAGTGATAACAGCACTCCTACCTTTTCACCGTTTGTATCACTCCGCCTGAAGCGACTGTCATGGCGGCCGAGCGAATCCACCGTATTTTTTACAAATACAACACTTGTTGCACCTGTAGTTTTAAGAGGTTTTTTTTAGGTGAGAATGTAGTTGTTTATACCTGAAATATGTGATTCACTTTTAATCATAGCGCCTATTTTACAGTTTGTTTAGACGTTTTCGGAGATGTGCGCTCCAGGCCATCAGCGGCCGTTCACTGCTCGTGTACCCGCCGAGAACAGTATACCACATGCCCTTTGCAGAGTCATTACACTGAAACTTTTCTTGAAACTGGTAAAAAAAAAAAAAATACAATATTGTACACTTTTGACCCATATAAGGTTTTAAATAGATAAATAAATAAATCAAGACATAAAGCTGTGCAGTTTCTTTGTGAGTGAACACAATGGTCAGTGGTGGAATTGGCTGCAATGGAAGGGGCACCAGATAAAATCTTGCCTATTGCAGCAAATTGGTCAGTGCCGGCCCTGAGTTTGGCACCTATATTTGACACCATCTAGAGCTTCATGTAACCTTTATGAAAAGTCATCGAAGACAGTTTGTTGGCCCTGTATATCATCCATGTAAATATAAACAAGTGTGGGAGCCAGCTGAAAACTGACACCAGCACAGACACTTATGCAACTCTTGGACACAAGTGAATTTTAAAAGATGTACTTATATTGCTAGTGTTCAAATGACTTCAAATGGATGTTTGTGGGTTGTTTTAATATTTTGTGTGTGTTTTAGCAATGAATTATGCTCCTGGAACAAAGTGTCTTGGTTCAATGTGAGGTTTAAATGTCAGAGACTGGATCAAATCACCATTCGTTTTCTTGCCATGGGTAATTCTGTGACATCTGTGTTATCACATGACACAATGTGACGAAAGAGATCAAATATAAAGCTTTCCCCAATTAAACAAAAAGAAATGAACGCTCTCTAACAAGAGACCATTTGATTCCAAACACGATAAAAGTCATTTCCATTAAACACAACATGTATGCATGGGGTGGAAATGACAGGGTACACTGTAAAAAAATTATTTTCATGATTTGTTATCACAACATTTTTTTCTTTTCTCAAATCAACTTAGATAATTAATGTGGTTCAGATAACATAATATTTTGAGTTTCTGTTGATTAAACCAATCGCTTTCATTGTATTAACTCAAATTTTTAATTTCAGTGAACTCAAAATTTTAAGGCAACCAGGTAACTTGCTTTTTAAAGTTAAACCACCAATTCTTTTTTATAGTGTAGTGGAAATTTTTGTGACTTTCAGATTATAAAAAGACAGAAAAATAATTATTTTGAAATACATACAAGTCCGCTGTTTAAATTTACATTAATATCCATTTCTTACATATTACATATTTGTTATATATCATTAACATATTTAGTTGACAATTTAAAAAAGAATAATGAAAATTTAATGTGAAAAGGAAGTTTTATCGGTTTTTTTGTATAGTGTATGACTGAAAAGTGTCCACTAGGTGGCAGAATATACCAATTTTTTTTTTTTTTAACTCCTCATTTACAAACTGTCTCAAGCTCTTTTCAGTTTTGCTGTAGTTTATGGTTCAGTTATTGGTTCAGTCTCTATGTGAGTGAGCAGACTTAGAGTCGGCCCCATGATGCACGCAGTTCTTATGTCTGTGAAAATGTGTCGCCTCTCCAACAAAAGTGTTTCCTACAGTGTATGTATTCACTGGAGACCGATTATTTGTTCTGGGGCCGCAATCAAAGATAACTGATGAATGTACATTTCCTGACTGGAGCCAGTTTGACCCCTATCAACAGAACCATCTTTGTGTCTGCAAGTCTACAATACGAGTCCATTGTGGCTGTGTGTATGAGAGACACAATGATTTAAAGGACTTAGCAAACCAATGCTGATGTGATTGACGCTGTATAAGGCTGTTGTGCAGAATTCTGTGCCATGTCAAATGTGCCAGCGACGACATGGCGTGCAGACGAGATTCCTGTTCTTGACCGTGTGTTTAACTTCCGCCACTCAGAGGATGTCGAATGGCCATAAATACAGCAGTGTGTTTGGCACAATGACACGGTCAACAACAACACTGATAGAAGTTTTCCCACGCTTTAAGAAATTTAAATGCCAGCAAAAACATTGTAAATATCTAGTGTGCTTATAAAATGTACACTCTAAAAATGCTGGGTTAAAAACAGCGCAAGTTGGGTTGAAAATGGAAAAACCCAGTGATTGGGTTAAATGTTTGCCAAACCTCCTGTGGCAGTTTTATTTCACCCAACTATTGTTTAAAAACAACTATATGTCCGGCTGATGAACCCAAAATAGGTTGGAAATTAAAAATCAGACACATAATTATGTGAATGCTGGGTTAAAAACAACCCAAGTTGGGTTAAAAATGGGCAAACCAAGCAACTGGGTTGTTTTAACCAAGCAGTTGGGTTAAACGTTTACCCAACCTGCTGGGTAGTTTTATTTAACTCAACTATTGTTTAAAAATTACTGTATTTCTTGCTTAAATTAAAATATGTAAAATATGTTGGAAATTAACATTTATTAATGTTTAATGAATAATATTTAAACAATAAACATTTATTAAATTGTTTATTAATAAATGTTCACATTTTGATTATTATTGTTGCCTCTAGTAATTATGTGTCTGATTTTCAATTTCCAACCTATTTTGGGTTCATTTTAAGCCAGACATATAGTCATTTTTAAACAATAGTTGAGTTAAATAAAACTACCCAGCAGGTTGGACAAACATTTAACACATTCACAGGGTAAAACAACCCAATCGCTGGGTTTGTCCATTTTCAACCCAACTTGGGTAATTAAAGTAATTATCCCCTCTTTTTTTTTTTTTTTTACAACATTAATGATATGAGCTGCCTGTTTAGTGTAATGCAATAGAAAAATTCTCACAGAAAATTTTAGGTTTTATCCCCCCATCAAAGATTATATTATTCCGACAGGTTCTCAAAGCTGGTGATCTACTCATTTTGGCAAGGAGAGGGTTAAGTGTTATCTCACTAAGTTCAGACCAGGTCAGAAAAGGTCAGCTTCCTATTACTGCTAAGATTTTCTCTCGCCTCCTGACAGCTGTTGATTTTTAGCCAAAAATTGTAATCTTATGAACTTAAAGAAAAAATATATGGCACATTACACATCAAATTCTCTTGAGTCAAAATCTTCATAATTGTTCTGAGAAACTCACTGTTGAGCACTACACATGCTTTAAATCCCACTCTTCTGGTGCCATGTGACTATGTCTCTGTCCGCCTCCACTCTGAATGGCCACAAATTTGTCAGGGGTAAAAAATAATCAAAGCTATACTTTTCCGTGCTCCTGAGAAAAGACACATGTGTCGGGAGTCACAGAACGGAGGAATGTGTGAGGGAAGATGTCCAGACAGGGACCTTGGTTTTACACTCTATAAATCTCTGTCGAGATTAATCATTGTTCATGTGGTTTCCACAGGCAGACGGAGCACATGCAGGCTTCTCTCATCACCTATATACTTAAATCTTCCCACTGGAATATAGACTAATGAGAACCTTCTGGGACTATTTGAACTGTTAGGTTTCTTCCAGATAAAGTTGAAAGCAAAAGACCCCGACAAGACATGCCAGTGGGCCACGTAAAAATCTGCAGGTGTACAAGTCTATACTTGTCTTTCAGTGAATAAAACTGGGTTTGGAGGAAATCTATTTGCAGTTACAATCAGTAAATCTTCAATAAAAAAGTGTACTTTTTAAAAAAAATATTACTTATAAAGACTTTTTTTTCTAGAAGATTTTTCTATTTACAGTCATTTTAACAGCAAAAATAAATAAATCTGCATATCATTTTTGGGAAAAAAAATATCTCTTATTCCTTTTAACATAAATACTGTCAAGAATAGTCTACGTTGTATCTCTTTAAGATGTTTTCTTCTCTACTTTCACTTTTAGCTTTCATGGTGGACAATAATATCTCTAAAGCTGCTTTGGAACAATATTTATAATGAAAAGTGTTATACAAATAAACTGAACTGAATTGAAAATGTTTCTCTTTAAGTTTACATGTCTAAAAGTACTATATAATAGGCATAAAAATAATACACCATTAACTTACTATAACGTAAATGTTTTCCAGGTATAATTTTAATAACGATTTTTGGCTTCAAAAATGCTGGGTTAAAAACAACTCAGGTTGGGTTGAAAATAGACAAACCCAGCGGTTGGGTTAAATTTTTGCCCAATGTGCTGGGCAGTTTCATCTAACCCAACTATTGTTTATAAATGACTATATGTCTGGCTTAAAATGAACCCAAAATAGGTTGGAAATTAATAATCAGACACATAATTATAGAGGCAACAATAATAATCAAAAGGTGAACATTTAATAATAAGCAATTTAATAAATGTTTATTGTTTAATTATTATTCATTAAACATATTAATAAATGTTAATTTCCAACATATTTTGAGTTCATTTTGATCAAGCAATATAGTCATTTTTAAACAATAGTTGAGTTATATAAAACTACCCAACAGGTTGGGCAAACATTTAACCCAACCGCTGGGTTAAAACAACCCAATCACTGGGTTTGTCCATTTTCAACCCAACTTGGGTTGTTTTTAACCCAGAATTTTTTAGAGTGTAGGAAAGAGGTCCCTCGTAAGGGGATCCTTATATTTGGGGGTCCCAAGCTTTAAAACCCCTTCATTGACACATATGCTTTCCATCAGATTACACAGTACCTGATGGTCACGTCATCATATCAGAAACTTTGATCTCTGAGATTTTTTCATGTTTATTTGTTCAACTAAAGGGTTTCTGTACTGAAAAGATTGCCAAGGACAATGAGGCAGGAATTCCCAGTTGAGCCGTGTCTGTTTAGCTGCAGTGGGAGTGCGTGAGAAAATGAAGGAGCTGGGTGGTATTGTTCGTTGCCATCATTTCCTTATGTTTGATCCCTCACCTCTGTTTTAGAAGCCCGCTGCCCATTTTAACACCAGCTTTAGGAGTGACCATAGACTGTGTTCATGGCTTTGTTTGGATGCTGGCGTCCATACAGATGTGGTTGGTTTCGACATATTCGCCCAGCATGTACCTAAATAGACTTTTCTTTTCTTTTTGAGGTCATGGGTGGAGTGTAGTGCCAGTCATTTCTTCAATTATGACTTTCAATTTCCAAAATAGTTTCCAGAAGGTTTACATTAACAATAAAAACAGAAAGACACAATGAGTATAAATTTGACCGTATTGCTTCATTCAAATTGTCAAGTTATTAATAAACATACAGGCTAAAATGCCAGGTTATGATATTTCAGTCTGAGAATAGTTTCTTTCCCACAGTCCAGGAGTGGTGCTTGATTTTTAATCGAGTGTGTGATAACAGCAGATCATAATCATTTACAATTGGCCAATAGAATTAAAGGAATTTGTATATGTGGAAGAGGAAATGGGTTGAATGAAGAGGACAGTGAGGGAGGATAAGAAAGAGACAGATCATATCCATCAACATCATTCACCACAGAGTGGAAGACTGGAAGACTGTCACTCTAAACAGGAAGATGTGGTCAGATTAAATGCAGATTACTGAAGTTTCTGTGCCCCCTCAGCAAAAGAGAGAAAGGCACACCAGTGTAAACAAAAGATTAGTCTCGCATGTAGTATCTTGGGTTAAAGGCGTTATTCACCAAACACCACTGGATAAATAAAAGTGCTGTTTACCTATCTGTCGGACCTAATGCATATTCTCAGGGTCTTTTACCATATTTAATGTCCAGGATGGAGGCATGCATTGACGTAATAGTGTACACAACACTGTGAACAGTATCTGCTTGGCTTTGGGCTTACTATTGTTCTTAGAAGTATTTGCTAGATGGATTAAGGGCTCCTAGTGAGCTTATTTTCTTTTTCTTGGTTTCATTTGCAGCCTTAATACATTCTCTGTGACATTTATGGTGGTGCTGTGACTTTACTTTTAACAGGTTTGAGCTTTTACTGATAAGGGCTGTAGTGTGACAGACATTACTGGTTTATGACGTCACTGGAAACCAGAGTTATACATGTGTCACACAGCCTTGTGAGATCTGTGGTCTTCATCCGTTCAAGAACATTTGGAGCTCAGCCATGCTTTTGCACAACACATTTTTCACAACCTACCAGGCACATTAAAACTTCATTCATTTACAAGATTGATCAGTGTAATTTGGCCTGTTATCAAGCTAAAAGAAAGCATAACATTTACAACTGAATGTAAATGAGCAATTTTACATGAGCACAAGATCTGTTGCTACTACTATGAGCGTGATTGTGATATTCAGACCACTAAGGCTATATTGCGAGTGTTATATTGCTTTAGCAATCATTAATGTCAATAAACAAGAACTTAAAGGTAAAGGTCCTTCAGGGTGAGGTGACTAAGTCGCATCATCTTGCTACTGGGGTACCTCAGGGCTCAGTGTTTGGACCAGTTCTCTTCTCCGTACATGTTATCACTAGGATCTGTCATTCATCTGGTTTTTCCTATCACTGCTATTCTGATGACACATAACTCTACCTCTCGTTCCAACCAGATGAACTGATGGTTGCTGCTCACATCGCAGCCTGCCTGACAGACATTTCTGCCTGGATGAAGGACCATCACCTTCAACTCAACCTTGCAAAAACGGAACTGCTTGTGGTTGGTGCCAACCCAACACTTCATCATAATCTCTCCATTCAACTAGGTTTATCAACCAGAACTCCTTTCAGGACAGCCAGGAACCTTGGAGTTGTGATGGATGATCGTTTAAGCTTCACAGATCATATTGCCTGTTCCTGCAGATTTGCCTTATACAACATTAGGAAGATAAGACTCTTCCTATTGGAGCATTCCACACAAATTCTCGTCCATTTTTTTAAAGGTCTGGTAATTTACCAGTAAAGACTGTATGTGTGAAAGGGGCTCACTTGTTGCTACCTACTGGTGTGTCGATGTACATTTCCAGCACTAAGCCCGTGTTTCCACCAAAGCATTTTTTTTCCAAGGCTAGCATATTTTTCCAATTGTTTTCAATGGGAGCGCCACGTTTTAAAAACGTCAGGTGCGTAACGAGTGATACAAAAGTGAAGTGCTGTTGGACTCTACAAATGCCAAATTCAGGGAACGGAATTGTTGCATAAATACTATTTTGCTATGCTTCTTCTACAGTGAAATATTTTAGATGAAGAAAAGAGATAAGTGTCTGTTTTGATTTTGATGCTTGAAATTTATCTCAAGGAACTCTCACAACTGAAATATAGAAATGTTTTTAGTTTATAGCAGTCTTATGGTTTGTCAAAGTGTGGTTCAGATTATCCACCAGTGTACTTTTCCCATGGCTGTCTAAAAGAACATTAGGTCTTCTCTGAGGGACAGCTGTAGAGTTTGATTTTCCCCAAATAGCCATAAAATTACCCAGAGTGTAGCTTGACCTCTATGTTGCTTTACCCTGGTCAGCTCTCTTAGATGGATTCAGGGACCCCAGGCAGAGGCTTAGGGACCCAGTTAATCTCTAATTGAATCTGGAGCAGGTCCAGCTAGCCACAATACAGGTCAAAACAGGTATGAGACACCATTTATTTGCTTTTCTTTTGTCTTTAAGCCTGCTTCTTATCCAAGAGCTCCCATCTCAGATTGAGCGTTGGTGAGATGTTGTTTTAAGAAGAGTCCATGCCAAAGATAACCTCTTTCAGGTGGTAAAATTTCTCTCTGTTTACCAAGTCTTCACAAATCTCTTTCATTTGTTAAGTCACAAGATCAAAAAGAGGGCATTGGGCCTTATTTCCCATTCCCATACTCAGCATAGCTAAATATACACTCCAAAAAATGCTGGGTTAAAAACAACTCAAAGTGGGTTGAAAATGGACAAACCCAGCGATTAAGTTGTTTTAACCCAGCAATAGGGTTAAATGTTTGCCCAACGTGCTGGGTAGATTTATTTTAACCCAAGTATTGTTTAAAAATGCCTGTATGTCTGGCTTAAAATGAACCCAAAATAGGTTGGAAATTAAAAATCAGACACATTATTACTAGAGGAAACAATAATAATCAAACGTGAACATTTATTAAGCAATTTAATAAATGTTTGCTTAATTATTATTCATTAAACTTATTAATAAATGTTAATTTATTAAACATATTAATAATTGTTAGTTTACCCAGCACTTTGGGAAAACATTTAACCCAACTGCTGGGTTAAAACAATCCAAACAATCGCTGGGTTTGTCCATTTTCAACCCAACTTGGGTTGTTTTTATCTCAGCATTTTTTAGAGTGTAGCTTCAGCATTTCCTCAGCTTGTCTCCTTGTGTGTATTAATAGTGTCTCATAACTGAATTGGAAAAGTGCCTTACGGGTTAATAATAGGTTTTTTAAAATAAAAATAAAAAATCAACTGCATAAAGTTGAGATTATTCTTATGTTACTTCATTACTAAGATGGCAGCTTTGGGAGGAAATTCATGAGATAAAAGATTCAAGCTTTCAACCAAAACCTAATTAATGGTGTACCAGTCTAATTCACCATTTTATTGAAAACATCTGAACCACTGCTCTGTGCTTGAGGTATAATTGTTCACCATCCCCTGATACTTCCAAGGTTGTAGCTCTTCTAATTGGGATGTTTTGTATCTAAGAAGGAAGTAGGCCAGTGCAGGGTCAACAGTGCTGCAATTAAACCATTTTCTGTAGGTCAGCGCACAGACGGTGGACCAAAGCTATAGTTCAAGGGTGTTTTGCTGGTATGCACCTCAAGCAAACACTCCTCAAGATGTGCTTATTTGTGAAGTGTCTTTTCTCTATCCAAGTGTCTTTGAACTGTGTCAGGGGAGGATGCAGCCAGACTCAAGATATAATAGTGAAGAAGTGCTTTATGATCTCTCTTACTGAGTCTCAGCCCATATGTTTGCTGATTCTTATCTGCTCAAAGATGTGGCAATGGTCAGTGGGGGAGAAGCACAAGAGAGTATTTATGCCTCCACGTCCCTTCCTCAAGTTTGAGACATGCCGGCTCGGCGCCACAGAGTGAAGCACAGCATTTTCACCTTGTTTATCTCTCTCACATTAGTTTGAAAGGCAGGCATTCTGAGCCTTCATTATGTCCATGTTTTATACAAAAGGCCTGGACTTATTTGCTATTGTCTGTCTGGTATTCTAAACAAAGGGGAATCAAGGCCATCTGCACGACGGCACATAATGGCTTTATTCCACAGGAGATAATTATCCCTGGTTGTAATCATAAAGTATCACTATCCCAAATACAAAAGCAGCTTATTTATTTCCTTTTGATTACATGAGGTTCATGTAATAATAGGATTTTGAATATTTTCACAGTTATAAAAGGCTGTCAACCACAAAGCTAACCAAACTTCGAGTGGAACAAATCTTCCTTTGACTTTATTTATTTGTTTGCCCTTAAACCAAATTGTTTTCTAGCCAAAGCTCTGAAAGAAGAGATTCATGCAAGTTTCACAAAGCAACTCTTGGCACTAGAACTCAGATTTGGAAATAATGACCTACATAGACTCTCTCCATGTCCTTTACTTTTATTCAAAAGGAATAGTTCATGCAAAACTCTGATACAGTTCTGCCATCATTTACTCACTCTCATGTTTTTTGTTTTTTTCAAAAATGTATGACTTTCTTTCTTCTGTAGAGCACAAAAAAAAATCTCACACTATAAACCCAAATAAGTTGGCAAAGCTCAAAAAAACTGAGGTAATCAGTTCCATCAAAATTTTTTAAGTTAAGGAATTAAAAGTTTAAGTAAGCAGAGCTGGCAGATTTTCATTTTGTACTCATACATTTTAATTGCTCATAACTTGAAATATTTGAGTAAACTAACTCATCCATTTAACTTAAAATTATCATGTAATCTCAACTTTATTTTTTTTAGTAGTGGAAACTTGGCTAGCTTTAATTAGCTACTTTAGTAAATGTCTGCAATGATTTGGTAGCATTAGCATAGCATAGGTAATACAGACAATTTAAAAAATTAGTTCACCCAAAAATGAAATTTCTGTCATTAATTACTCACCCTCATTTCGTTCCACACCTGTAAGACCTTCGTTCATCTTCGGAACACACGCATGCATCATGCTGCTCACATGACCAGAGCCGACCAATACTGAGCCGGCGTACTGAGCCGACAGAAATTTTATTTTTGGGTAAATGAACCCTTTAACATACACCTGTTCTCAAACTAAGCTCATGCTCCACTCGTCACCATGATGGTTTGGTAACCCCCAAAAAAACCCAACATAACAGACACTTTTCTAAATTAGCATAGCTAAACGCTACTAAATCTCCCACTTAACATTAATCTTGCCCCAAAAAAACATTATATAACACAATTTTAGCATTTACTCTCCCTTTCGAGATGCTGGGAAATAGAAATCCCAGCCCAGTTTCCGTTAAATTTAGGCTTGTCTAAATTAAAAGAAACAAGTTCATAAAACTCAAAACAATTAAATAATTCAGATTACTTAAAATGTGTCAGTTTTGTGAACTCAAAAGAAAAAGAAAGTTATAAATACTCATAAAAGTTAATTGGATTGAACTAATTTGTTTAATTTAAGTTTACCCTCCTCAAACCAATTCATTTTTTGAGCATTAGGGTTTAAAGTGTGTCCACACAATGAAAGTCAATGGGGTCCATTGTTACAGCTGAAGGATTCTTCAAAAATATTCTATTATGTTGAATAGAAGAAAGAAAGTCATCCAAGTTTGGAACGACATGAAGGTGAGTGATGACAAAAAGTTTTATTTTTGGATGTACTATCCCTTCAAGTATCCCCTGAAAACCTGAAAACTGCAGGCCTCGGCTGTCTTGTGAGCAATGATTATACAAACGTGTACTGTACGGTGTTTGTGCAATCAGCAGACAGGAATCTCTTTATGGCTCTGTGAAACAAAGCCAGGTCAATTAATGTAAATGCATGCACATACGCTGCAAGCATGCACCTTAGTACATAATCAAACTATTAATCATTGGGGGGAAATGAGACCTTTGACCCTTCCCTCTCGCTAATGGGGCCCCTAACAGAATGTAGCTATTCACCAACAAACTTTCAAAAGGATCAAGACTCTTGTGAGACTACTGATTCAGGGGGTAGCAGAAGAAATGATCCATAACATTCCATCTTGAATTTATAGAATGTGCTCAAAAACAGGTGTGCACATCAACATATCTTCACTATGGATTTCTGTGTTATTTTGTTCCATGTACCGTAAAATTCTTCCTTGACCTCAAATGAATAATGCACCAGAGGAAAGCATAAACGCAGAGTAACATCTTCTAAACTCCTTACTGTATCCTCTTGGCTGATGTTTCAATAGAATCACATTTTATTAGAATGATAACCCTCCCTCGATTTACAGATGAATTGGCTGTCATGATAAAACTCAAGCTGATTTGGCAGCATTATGATGTATGATTCTCAAAACACTTGTGACTCTTCTCAGTGATTTGCAATGCTGTAAATTCTATCATGGTTAATAACAAAGTTGACAAATTAATTGTGCAGACTCTTTGATAGGACTGAGATGGTACATAAATGGTGATGGTAGACTGAACATTTCCATTATACACATCCCGGACGAGCCCCCACTTCTTACAACCGGCTCTTAGGCTGCAACAAATAGGAGACCAGACGCCCCACTTCTTTGCAAAACATTTATTTAAAAACAAGAAGAACAAACATAAGTATAACATAAACAAGGAAATGATTTAGGGCCGGGCAGGACACTCGAACGCCATGCTGGAGACGATCGTTCAAAACGACACTCCCACATGAACAGTCTCAGGGGCATTTAACTCTGCATCCAACAAGTGTCAAGTGTGTCGGCCACGCCCCCTCCAGACAACACCTAAAAACACACACGCACAGCGTAGACTGGGACATCACACATGTAAATGTAATTTTTTGCAATGTTACATTTTTTTGTCTCAGGTTTTAACTTCCATATTGGATGGTGAAAACCTGGGTTAGATGCAAGCTCCAGAAAACTTGGATAAATTTTATATCAAAAAGAATTTATTTTGTTTTTTTTTAAATCTCCATTGAAGCTCAGTTATAGCATTGCCCTGGATCAACAAAAACAGATGTGAATGAGTTGTAAATGGGGTTACTTTAGACCCAAACTACTAAAAATATTGAGACACATTCATAGTGAATTCCTGTACACACTAAAACATCTTGGGTTATTTTTTCTATCCAAGTCCTTGGTTGAGCCTTTTGGGTCATTTTTTGGGGGGCTTATTTTTTCAGTGTTTGGGTAGTTTTTGTTTTACCCAGATCCTGGGTCAGACATAATAACCGAGGAGTTGAGTTATTTATCGCAGGCTTTTTGTGACTTCTTCAGGAGAGAGCAGTGCATATTAGTGCATGTCTTCAGTAAAATACAGGTTTGTGTACGTTTTATTTGAACTAAAAATTCGTTATTGTTCTGTATATCATATAATTTTATGCAAAGCAACATACAGGGGCGCGATGTGAGTCACCTAAACGAGTGTCGCGTCGGTCTTTTCGTGTGATGGAAACGCCTGATGCCTTGCATAAAATTTTATGACTTTATTGAAAAAGATACAGAATATAAATATTTAGGACATTAAAATATGTTCTCAGAATTGCACACTGATTATTTATGGACAGGTTATGGAATCAGTATCAGCATTTTTCGGCATTGCCCTTGATCAACCAAAACAGATGAGAATGAGGTGTAAATGGGGTCACTTTAGACCCGAACTGCTAAAACTGTTTAAATTTATGCTTATTTCTCAGTAATAAACTAACATATACTACATTGATACTGCAAAATAAAACTGTATGAACTATGCTATTTAGAAAAACAGAAAAGAAGGAACCGGACTCGGCTTAAGTTTTGTTTTGGTCAACTTTTTGTTTCGGGAAGCAGATAAAGGATCAATGATTGACAGTTTTCTGTGTCTCTGTCTATCAAAAGTAGTAAAGCACCCTCAGGATTTATCTGAAATGGACTCCACCAGATCCTTGTTGCTTGAAGTCTATATAGTAGATGTCAGCGGAGAGAATGGAGGTCAGGATTCAATACAGTAGACTGACAGCTAAGCTGCCTTTATCCCAGCGTCTGGCCCCTTTTTGTGTGTTCCCAGTGGCCTTGGGGCTTTTTCATCTCCTTGGCCTAATATTTACCCAATTTTGGAACCTTACCAGAGGAAGGAACACCAAGAAAAGAACCTCGAGTAAAGCTTTAAACATCGTAACTGTTAAGAGATATCCATGGGCTGTAAACCCATATTCTACCTGACACAAATGCACACACAGAGCTAAATGTGTTTGGCTGAAACTGACAGGTTAATGTGACTGAAACCAACAGAGAGTGTGTATATTCTGCGGTGTCATTAGGAAAAGTGTTTTTGGTTAAATCAATGGCTCTGTTGTTCAGCATCATCTTTGGCAAATGCAGCAATTGGACCCAGAGAAGCAGGGAGGGATGTTGTTTGAGTAAATGCAATGCTGTATCAGGTTCCTTTCTGATGAGAGATGGACAGGTTATGCCATAGAATACGTAAGTGTGTGTGGGTGTGAAGATGAATGGGGTTTGCATGGCCTGGAGTCAAGGGCTTTTTATAGATGCACAGCGCTGCAAGGGCTGGTGGGTAAAGCAGACAGTTATGAATGGGTCTGACTAAGACCCCATTAGCAAAGAGTTATTAATTACAGCCATGATAACAGATGAATGAGAGCGATTTATTGAATATTGCGCTGGGAAAAATAACCTTGTTTAATCTTCGTCATTTGTACAATCTGGTTTCTTTGATTTACAGGTTATGAAATGAGGAAGGAAAAATCTAACTGGAATCAAACTCTAAAAGTACCCAGTTTAGAAATATACAACAGAAAAAATATATGCAGATTTGATGAAGTGCAAAAAAAAAAAAAAAAAACTACATTAATTGAACTGTAAGATATTCTACAATTCTTTCTCTCTCAAATTCAGAGCGGATGAAAGCACTTTCGTAGTAGACTTGAACTTTGGACCAAACTAATGAACTTGAGAGATAAATTCATTGTATTTGTCATTGAGGAATGTAGTTATTAGGGTAGCATCAATCTTTGCTACAACTGTAATTTGATCCACCATCTTTCTGTTCCCAGACCAGTACACAAAACAGTCTTTTGCAGATAAGATTAGATATTAAATATACATACATATATATATATATATATATATATATATATATACTGAGCACAGTTGTATATATATATTTATATTGAAGTGGATATATGTTATACAAGTTGACCACACAAAATGTTTTGTCAAGCCGTAAGTGCCTGGGATAATGTCTTACAATATAAAAATCTTTGTTTAAAGCTGCAGTCTGTAAGTTTTGCCTCTTTGTCGCCATCTCTGTTTGAAACCTGCAATTGCAGTTATTTGCGGAATTATCATTTTTAAAGGAACACTCAACTTTTTAAAAAAAAATAGGCTCATTTTCCAACTCCCCTAGAGTTAAACAGTTGAGTTTTACCGTTTTCGAATCCATTCAGCCGATCTCCGGGTCTGGCGGTACCACTTTTAGCAATATCATTGCGCCTGCTGCACCCATGGTACGGCAGCAAAGTTCCTTGATTATTACGCCGAATGAGAGTATAGTTCCTAGCCATATCGGCCTAGAAAATCGCAACTTTCATTTTCCGTCGGTCTTAGTACACGATGTATCTACAGAAGAGTCAAGTTTTAAATAGGAAAAATATCGAAACTCTTTGGTCATTTTTGAGCGAGATGCTAACGGTCTAATCAGATTCAATGAACTATGCTAAGCTATGCTAAAAGTGGTACCGCCAGACCCGGAGATCGGCTGAATGGATTCAAAAACGGTAAAACTGAACTGTTTAACTCTAGGGGAGTTAAAAAAAAAAAGTGGAGTGTTCCTTTAAGTGGGTTGTGCATCGGCACGGCTCCTCAGCGCGGATGAATCTAGTTTGTTTGTCAGTCACCACATCGGTGTGGATACTGTACTTCTGAATCACAGATTCTGTGTCTTGGAAGTATGACCAAAATAAGAATTTTCACCGGAAAATGTCATCTGAACAAGTAAGTAACATGTCTGGCACTTTTGTTCTGACCAACTGAGAAAAAGAAACATTACAATAAATCACGCTACCAATGGTGATTAAATCTAACGATCGCTTAGCTCATATCACATCAAACCATGCAAATTATTATTATTGTTATTAGTTCTCAAATTGTTAATGTTAACAAAAGCAGCATTGCGTGACAATGTGTATTTAGCGTGTAGTAGCGTTACCTGTAGATTTAAATTTCTGTAGCCACTCCGCAGTCCGAAGTCTTTTGACTATGGCTGAATCTCCAGTTGTCACTCATGATTGTCATTTGGACCTTTCTGGTTTACAATCCTGTGAGAAAAGGCTATAAATGATCCGTCACCAGCAGCATCCTCACATGATATAGCCTACTAACTGGGACTCCTTCTTTATGTAAACAGACGTGACGAAATGATGCAAAGATGAACGGCTGCATGCTTGAATTTCCCGCGAAAACCCACCAGTACCGATTTTATTATAAAACATTATTAAAAGCTTACCGTTGTGAATCGGGCTAAGGTAAGGAGATAGTTTTGAACACTGGCTGGTTATGTACTTGTTCAAAAATTGATTTTGGATAATTTTTAACCAAAAAAAATGACGGACTGCAGCTTTAAATACATTATTTGTTCAGTTCAGTGTAGTTTAGTATACGAAATGAAAAACACGAATAAATGATTTACTTAAATGACACTTGGTGGTTTATTTAATTCGGTTCAATATGGAATTAGTTTGATTTGATTTTCTGGGTGTGTTTTGTACAAGAAATTATCAACATCCATTTAACATTGACATTTTTAATAACATTATATAATGTATAGCCATAAGAAGATAAAAACCACTTGGAACGGCAAATGATACAGTATATAAAGATGGTTTCTATACTTTCTGGTTTCTAATTAAAAGTTCTAAGTGAATGAATCAGTTGAATGGTTTTGCAATGGCAAACTAATTTCCCATATTGGCTCTCTTCATAAATAGACTGAATGAATGTGTGTAAGACACAAATAACACGTCTAGATTATTTTACATCTGGATTGGTGCTTGCTTGATTATTTTTACTTTGCATTTACATGTATCTCAACTGTAGGTGTCCTGCCCATGTCAGGACCTTTTGTTCACTCGGTCCAGAAAGAAAGATGATAATATCCAGCCTGAAGTCTGCTGTGCAATAGATACTGTGGGATTTTTTTACAATGAAATCATTTAGACCAATAAACTGTCTGTGCATTTAAATTTTAAATAGCCATTTACTCCATAAAACTCTGGAGAGATTGCCAAGGTCAATATATGTTGTGGTCTGCAGTTCAATTGCAATCAAAACACAGTCTTAAATTTCTTTAAATGTTTTATACATCCCTGCTCGCCTAATGCACATGTCTTTTGGCCGACTGCATGTTAAATTGCTTTAGGTTGCCTGGGTCAGGATTCTGTGGAGAGTTGTGTGTTTCACGTAATTGTATATAACTGTAACACAATTCAAGGAAATCATTCCTGAAGTGGAAAATATTTCATTCATATCAACACGTCATCATAAAAACTTCTCACCATTTGATCCAGAAGCTTTTGCGCTTTAATGATTTCCCCTTATGTTAACATGTCATGTCTCAGTCCATCACATTTGAGCTTGTTCCAATGAATCACAGTGTTTTAAGTCATATGTCGTGAAACAACTTTGCCAACATGTTCGAGAGCCTCTTGAGAGTGCCTGTCCTTCAAAGGATTGTGTGGTAAAGAGACAGCTGTAAATTCATTGTGGTTACAGCAGTGGGAATGACCGAGGATCAGACGTTTGATCTTGTTCTTCGAGTGGAAGCGGACGCCGGGTGCCTCAGCCAGAATGGATTGCGATGACTTGCAGAAGAGCGGTGAAGGAGCTCTCTGTTTCTCAGCAGTCAGAACACAATGCCCGGCAATCTTCCTGTGGCAAACCCCAGAGAAACATGTGAGGAAGGTTCAGAGGAAAACCGAATGCAGGTCACTTTCCCTCAGTGTATGAGATTAAGCGTGGGGCCTCCCTCTCCTCACTATCTGGCACTTTTTTGGCTCTGGCTACCAGGCACCTTTGATCTCCCTCTCAATGGACCGCAGACTGCTGCCAACAGAGGGGCATGAGACTATTATAATCAAATCTAATCTAGCTCCATCTAACAGCAGAGATGGACTGATATATTTAGACTGTGAACATAAGTCATGAATTTGTGCTGTAGGGTATGAGAGAGAAGTAAGGAAAAGAGCTAATCAAGCTGTAGATGTTTTGGCAGGGCTTCACCACTGAAGAGATCCAGTGAAGTATTGTGCACTCATTTGAAAATGATTAAGTGGATTCTTACGGTTGGTGTGGAGATGAAAAAAGAAGGGAGAAATGCTGCATGTCTGTATTTGCTTCCACCCAGAAAAAAAGTGCAGTCTAAAAATAATATATGCACTACTGTTCAAAAGTTTGGGGTCAGTACAATTTTAGTTTTACAGTAAATATGAAATGGACAGTTAAAATTCAATTTCAAATAAATGCTGTTCTTTTGAATTTTCCTGATAAAATGTAAAAAGAATCCTGAAAATGCATCACATTTTCCACAAAAAAATATTGAATAGTGCAACTGTTTTCAGCTGTGATGATAATAATGTTACCTGAGCATCACATCAGCATATTACACTCTAAAAAATGCTGGGTTAAAACCCAAGTTGGGTTCACAATAAACAAACCCATCGATTCATTTGTTTTAACCCAGTGATTGGGTTGTTTTGACCCAGCAGTTGGGTTAAATGTTTGCCCAACGTGCTGGATAGTTTTATTTAACCCAACTATTGTTTATAAATGACTATATGTCTGGCTTAAAATGAACCCAAAATGAAATCAAAAGGTGATCATTTGGTAATAAGCAATTTAATAAATGTTTATTGTTTAGTTATTATTCATTAAACTTTATTACTACATTAATAAATGCTAATTTCCAACATATTTTGGGTTCATTTTAAGCAAGCAATACAGTAATTTTTAAACAATAGTTGAGTTAAATAAAACTACCCAGCAGGTTGGGCAAACATTTAACCCGATCACTGGGTTTGTCCATTTTCAACCCAACTTGGGTTGTTTTTAACCCAGTATTTTTGTCAGAGTGTAATATTGTGAAATTTTATTACAATTTAAATCAACTGTTAAATGGGGAGAACAGACCACTAATGTGCAGATTATATTTTCATTTTATTACAGCGGAATGTAAAGGGGAAAAATAAAATAATCACGAGGAAAAGAATGCAGCGACTGAAAAGAGCTCTTGCCATAGATGTGCTTGTTATGTCACGTTAAAATACGAAGTGTTACGTTATTCTCATGATGTCTGAAAATATAACAATTGACAGCTCATTCAGTCAAACTGACGGATAAGCTTTATTTTTAGGGCCCCATTGTGATTTGAAATTATTCGTTTCAGTCTTTTTGAATGGAAGTTCCCAAGCCGGAAGTGCCACCCATAATTCAAAAAGCAGTAGGCTCGTCAACAGTGTTGCCAAGTCCACAGTTTTCCTGCAGAATTGGGCTTCTTTAACACTGTCGCCGTGGGTTGTTTTTCATGTCTGCCGGTTGAAGCGACCCAAATAACATGATATTTAGCACCTGGAATGCGAATTTCACCAAAAACCCCGCAAAAAAAAAAAAAAAAAAAAAAGGATTTTACCCCCAAAACATGATTGGGCAAGTTTTGGGCTAGATTTGAGAAGCAATTGGGATGGTTTTGTTGTGAAAACCTGGCAACACTGCTCATCTGGAATAAGGTGGATATGATAGACAGACGGATGGATAGATAGATCTGCTTTTGAGTGTGTAAAGAAATATAAAATAGACTGCTATATAGAAAAAAAATCAATAAATAAATAAAAATTCACTGAGATGTGTTAATCATGCATTCTGATTGTGCTATTTTCTTTTTTCTTCTTCAGATGATTCTTGTCTTGTCACTGTATAAATGGCACACAGGATCCTTGATTAAAAGAAGACTTTTGTCGTATTCCCAGACCCTGTATTATTCCTCAGGAAGTGTGAACATCTCGGCGGCGCTCTGTCAACATGCAGTCGGGTTGGTGAAAGACTTATTTGTTAGGCGGTGACAGTATCAGTGGGCTCATATCATGTTTGCATATTTGTCTCTGTTTGACAGCAGCCCACAAAAGGGGGAGGCCTGGGGTTAAATCCTGATGTATTGAGCTTCCCGAACAAGAGGAGTGTGGAGTGACGTGTTTCAGACCCCCATACATCACTCTTTTTCTGTCATACATTCTCTCTCTCTTTCTCCTGATTTCTTTATCTCAGTGTTTATGTCTCTCCTTTTCTCAATTCAAAAGCTGTTTTGATCGACACATTTCTTTGTTTTTCTCAGTTTTCTCATTTTAGTTCTCTTTTGCTTCCCTTTCTTTCTCATTTTCTGTCTCCTTCACACATCTTTTATTTATTTTTAGGGGTTCAAGCATGTAGTGCTGAAACTTTATTGTAATTGTAAGGATTTTTATTATTTTTCTTCTGCTGTAAAACTGATCGTACAGACCAAACCGTAAGGCCTTGAGACTTGAAACTTGGCCATATGATAGGTCTCAATTTGGGAAGAGGTTGACAAGGTATGACCCCGATTGGCCAATAGGTGGTGCTACAGCAATCAAAAACGCGAAACTGCTCATAATTCCTATACCGTTTGCCGTATACTTAAAGTGCCTTATATCATTGGAAACGTATACATAAACGATTTTATTTGCACCTGGAAAAAAATCCAGTAGCCCCTCACTGCAGAATACGTGAGATCCAGGGGGCGGAGACGGGTAGGTTTAGGGATACGTAAAGTGGGAGGAGTTGGATCTCATCTCAAAAAATCCGCCATTTTGAATTTTTTTCCAAAACCTATTTTTGCAAACTACTCCTAGGTTTTTCGCCCGATCGGAACCAAACAAGAGCAGAAAGGTTTTCTGGATTCTGAATATCAATAATTATCAAAAAAAAAAAGTTTACATTTCCATTCATGGTTGCTAAGGGGCGCCAAAACGTTCAAAGTGGGCGGAGCCACTTTTACTAAAATGGCTATAACTCAAGAATGAAATGAGATATTTTCACCAAACTTGGTACACATGTGAATGGGCTCAATCATTGGTCACAGTAAAAAAAATTGCGGCGATTGGCCACTAGGTGAGGCTATAACACAAAAAAAAAACATAAAAAAATGCTATAACTACGCAACCATTAGTCTGATTGACTTGACAATTGGCATGCAGTGTCTTGGTCCAAGGTGTCAGGATTGTTTATGAGGACATTTGCGTATCTCAAAAACCATGGTCACCATCGGCCAATGAAGTTTGAGCACCTATTAGACAAGGTTAATGAAGGCCAATCAGAATGAAACTCAATCAAGACGCATGGCCCTAGAGGTCTGTAAGAATTTTAAAAGAAATCGGCCACTGGGTGGCGCTAATGAGTTTTACGCCTCTGTAATAATGTGGTGTTTCACGCATCAACACAATATGCATATCATTTGATAGATCTCCTCATACTGAACAACTTTGCTCTGCTGTCAATCCAATTGTTCATCAAATATTTTCTCAATTATGTAAAAAAACTACTTTTGCGAACTAGTCCTAGATTTTTCGCCCGATTGGAACCAAACCAGTGCAGTACAATTCTCTGGAGGTCAATAATCATCAAAAAACAGTTGAACTTTACCCTTTGGATAGCTATAACAGGGTCATATAAAAAATGGGCATGGCCAAGTCCATGCAAAAGCCTATAACTCCTAAACGAAGACATCATGAAAATTAGTGAGCACATGCGACATATGATTCTAAACAAGCATGAAAACTTTTTTGGAGATCTGACTTTAGGTGGTGCTATAACTGTTAAAAAGCTTTAAAACCCATATATTTCCAATGGTAAATTGCTTGTTTTGGCTGTAAATGATCTTTTCCTTCTATGATTTAAGTGGTTATATGCTTGCTAAATAAAACAATATGTTTTCGTGAAGTGTTTAAAGGCCTTAAAGTGCCTGAACCCCGATAATTGCTGCTCGCAGCTATATTCTCTAATTATTTTCTCTCAGCCTATCTGTCAGCTGGTGTCATGTTTATTAGCCATCAATAACTGTATATATTCTGTCTCTCTTTTACACTCACACACAAAATAACACTGCAGCAGGTGATGAGAGCACTTCTCTCTTCTTTCTTGCTTTACGGCCATCTGTGGCCTCCTGAAAAGACTCCACTGAATAAACAAGTCTCATTGCCTTCTCCTCAAAGGCTCCATTTGCTCTTATATTACAGGCCATCTATAAAATGCCCTGTAGGGTGTATAGGCCGTTCTGTCTATTTAACCAGTTTCCCATAGTAACAGATCCACACATCTGACCGCAGAGTGAAATATGATAATTGTATAGAGAAGTAACTATATAGAGTGTCTGGGTCTCAATTCAGACCTTTTCAATGTGACTCTATTCTAGGATTGTTGACATTCTTGCTGATACATTCATATCTTCAGACACTCTTCAAATATGCTGCTTTCCGACAGATACGACAAAAGAGAGTCAAAAGATTTTTTTTTAGGTATTCAAAAGGTCTTATGCTCACCAAGTCTGTATTTATTTGATTAAAACAATAATTTTGCAAAATTTTAAAGAACTGTTTTCTGTTTGAATATATTTTAAAATGTAATTTATTCTCTTATTATTATCAATGTTGAAAACCATTTTTGCTGCTTAATATTTTTATGGAAATCATGATACTGCACCATTCAAAACTTTAAGTAACAAGAATATCTATGGCAAGCCCTTACAAAAAAGAAGTTTACTTCAAGTTCATTTTATGAAACATACTTAATGTTCAAGTATATTTTTAAGTATACTTTATGTAGTAAGTATACTAATATCAATGTGTACTAATAGTAAACTTGTAAGTTTACTATTTCAATACTACTTGGGACTAAATTGCACTTTTAGTATATAAAAGTATACGTTTAAGTGTAACAGTAGTAAACTTTAAGTGCATAACTAGTTCACAACTACGTTTCTCATTTGTACTGCATCTGTACTACAAGTAAACTTGTAAGTATACTAGTAGTTTACTATTTAAAGTACACTTTGAAGTGTAATCTCAGTAAACTACTAGTTTAGTAGTTTTATACTGCAAGTATACTTGTAAGTTTTCTTTAAGTGAACATAACATCATACTTATAGTTTACTATTTATGTATTATTTTTGCACTTTCAGTATACTACTACCAATTAGGTATTCATTTTTTATACATTTTTCATTTTTTGTACTTTAACTAATTTTAAAAACATTTTATTATAGCTTCCTTTTTTATCAACGCTTGAATGTGGATAAGTTTCATAAAGAAAGGCAAAAACAGGAATAAAATACATTTAAATATATATATATATATATATATATATATATATATATATATATATATATTACTATATATATTACTCTATATATATTACTCTATATATATATATATATATATATATATATATATATATAGTAATAATGCTTCACAATATTGCTGTTTTTACTGTATTATTGGTCAAATAAATGCAGCCTTGGTGAGTATAAGAGACTTCTTTCAAAAACATTAACAAATCTGAATTATTCCAAACATTTTACCGGTATACACATACTCTCATTTAAACTCAGCCTGAACTTTGCAACTTTGCAACAGATGAGTGCAAAACTCCTCAGCCATAATAAACTTGTTCGGTAATAATAGTGATGAAGGTGATGTCAGGATTGTGAATTCCTTTTAAAACTCTTCCCTATCCATCACAGAGAGAGCCTCATTTCCACTCCCACTGCACTCCTCTCTACCCTGATAGATGTGTTCCTGCCAGCGCACAGCCGAGCTGCCTGATGAAACTGAGTATAAAAGAGAAGGACCAACCCCTCACTCCTCATGCACCCATTCATTACACTAGTGCACAACAGTGTCTTAATATGCTTTTGCATTTAAAAACCCAAATGGAGTTCTAAATGAAAGTTTGGGAGGAGCTTCATCTAGTCCTGTCAAACACAAGCACCTATAAGCTGCTGATAAGCTCACTTCAATCCCTCCACCACCCCCAACACCTTCACTAGTATATTAACTTTAAGATGTCTGGGCAAGGCGGGGAAGTTGAGTTAAGCCTGATGCTCAAAACCCTCCTTTACATACAGCAAGCTAAATGTATCTTATCAATCTAATTTTCATTTTCACCCTCAAGGATTAGATGGACATGTGAACCAGGGTTACGATAAAAACATTAAATTAAGATTTTATTTGCAATTTAGTTAAATATCTGTTAGTTTAGGAATGTTTTTTTATATAGTGTTTTAAAGAGTTTACATTAATTTACTTTTAGTTAATGGGTTAACTTAAAAAATAGCAGCATTAAGTTTAAGGGCAGTCTAGTGTAATCTACTGACATTTTCATGAAGGTGGGTAATAAAATTTGAAACAGTTACAATGTGTTATGTATAAAAAAATAACAATAATCAATGATTGATAATCAGTGATTTTTATTTACTATTATTATTTTTATTTATTTATTGAGTTTATTTAGTTTTAGCGTCACTTTAGTTTCACTTTTTTTTTTTTTTACAATTATATTAGTTTGTATTTTTATTTCCATTAACAAATGTGTTTTAATTAGTTTTCTTTTTATTCTTTTTAGTTTTCGTTAACAAATACACTGATGTGAACTCCTGCAATACTAAACTAACTAAAACTAAAAATCTTTAAATATTTTCGGTAATTGAAATAAAGCTGAAAAAATAAAAATAAAATAAAATAAAATAAAATAAAATAAAATAAAATAAAATAAAATAAAATAAAATAAAATAAAAAATGAAACCTAAAAAAATGAAAACAAAAAATAATACAATACTGGGTTAAAAACAACACAAGTTGGGTTAAAAATGGACAAACCCAGTGATTGGGTTGTTTTTACCCAGCGGTTGGGTTAAATGTTTGCCCAACCTGCTGAGAAGTTTTATTCAACTCATCTACTGTATTTCTTGCTTAAAATGAACCCAAAATATGTTGGAAATTAACATTTATTAATATGTTTAATAAATGAACAAGTTTAATGAATAATAATTAAACAATAAACATTTATTAAATTATTAAATAAATGTTCACCTTTTGATTACTATTGTTGCCTCTAATAATTATGTGTCTGATTTTAATTTCCAACATATTTTGGGTTCATTTTAAGCCAGACATACAGTCATTTTTAAACAATAGTTGAGTTAAATAAAATTACCCAGCACATTGGGCAAACATTTAACCCAACCAGGTTAAAACAACCCAATCGCTGCAGGTTTGTCCATTTTCAACCCAACTTGGATTGTTTTTAACCCAGCTTTTGTTAGAGTGTAATATATAAATAATACTAAAATAACACTGATGCAACACAATGTATGTGTCAAGGAGGCAATAAGAACACAAAACAAAAAATGCATGTAGATTATCATCCGTATTATAACATACATCACTGATCACATGATTATTTGCAGTCTTGTTTAATGGTAGTAAAAAGACTGGGAACTTGACTGACAAATGGAAACTCATGGAATGTGCTTTGACATGGCTATTTATTTGCACTTCATTGAGCAAATAAAACAGACAGCAAAAAGAAATACTGTGTCTTCTCCCTCAGTTTCTTTTTCTGCCCTGCTCCGTGTCTCAAAGTGTGTGTGCATGAGTGCACGTGTATGTGTTCTCACCCCACCGTCTCGGAGTCGTTTAGTCTGGGTCTCGGGGTGTAGGATGGAGGATGGGGCCGTTTGTGTGCTGTGGAGCATGTCTTAAAGCTGACCCTCAGCGTCTCTTGAGAAGGAATGTGTGGGCTCCTGCCCCACTAATCCAACACCTGCATTTAGTAAACCCAGCCTGGGCCTGACCACAGACCTCCCAGGTTATCCACCCCTCTCTCAACACTCAGGTGAGGTCTGTACAGCACTGAAGCTCTTGAAAGAACACACTTTGTATTTAAGTTCACTTTTGTTGAAAGTGAGGGATAAGTTTTCCTGTAGATGGAGTTTTCAGGAACACATCAATCATGTAAAACATCATTATTCTGAATGTGTCAGGCAATACTGTAAAAGCAACTGTAAAGCAAAACATATATCACATGGCATGTGTTTTTGCTCTGGTTTTTAGTTCTTTTAATAACATATTTCTATTTCAATTGCTTCGAATGAGCTTAGCTGACTTACACTCAAGCAATATTAGCCTTTCAAGATTGTGCCAGCCGGTAAGAGCTGTTTGAATTACCCCAGAATGCAGTTTAACCAAATGTTATTCTACTGAATTCATATGGGAATGCATTTTATGCAAGCACACTTTTCACTTACCTTTACGCCACTGGTGTGATTAACTGTTTTCTTCTAAATCCCAGTGTGTTTCTTCTCCATTACACTCGCAGAGAGCACATTCAAGACCACAGTTAATCTTTATAACATAATGATTATTATAGTTTTGAATGAAGAGATTTTTTGTTCTTTCAGTTTAGTTTAGTGTTTTATAGAGAACACCTTTTTCAGTGTTTTATACATTTTAATTACAGAGTTTTTTATTTTAGATTTCATCTTAGTTTTTGTTAACAATAACACTGAACTTGTGCTACACAGTGATGTTATCATTAACTAAAGGTAAAACTAAAAACATTACAAATCAATGTCAGTAACTGAAGGTAAAATAAAATATAAATATTTGATGAAAAATTAAACCTAAAAAAACTTGAACATGTAAATTAGAAACTGGAATAAAGTTGGTTAAAGTACTAAAATTACTAAAACTGAAATAAAAAAAAATATGTTAAATAGAAATATATATATATATATATATATATATATATATATATATATATATATATATATATATATAAACTAATAAAATGGCAAAACCACAACAAAATTAATAGAACTTATTAAACATATTAATAAATGTTAATTTCCAGTCATTTTTCAGTCATTTTACAGTCATTTTTAAACAATAGTTGAGTTAAATAAAACTGCCCAGCACGTTGGTCAAACGTTTAACCCAACCACTGGGTTAAAACAACCCAATCACTGGGTTTGTCCATTTTCAACCCAACTTGGGTTGTTTTTAACTCAGCATTTTTTAGAGTGTAAAATTAAAATGGATACTGAAAACATAATAAAGGCTAATTCAAAATATTTAAAAATATATATAACTATACTAGTATATAAATAATATTAAAATAACACTGGCGCAACACAGTTTGCAGGCTGAGGAGACAATAGGAACACAAAATATTAAATGCATGTAGATTATTCATATTACAGCACTGATCATATTTGCTCTAAGAAATCACCCCTGATGTACCCATGAAATGCAGAGTTAACACAAGAAGCTTTATGTCACATAGTGGGATCTCAAAGGTCAACGATTGTCTTCTAAAGTGAAACCAGGCTTCAGGACGTCATGGATGGGATATTGCTGCTTTTCATAGCTGTAGGCAGATCTTAAATATGAGAAGAACAGGAAGAAAAACAGAAACCAAGATGGAGAGTGGAGGAAAGATGTCCAGGTGCTGGGTTCTGGTGTTGAATGTCCACATATTGCTTGGGGCAGCAGATTTCTTACACCTGATCTGAGGTGTAGTGTCCTTATCATCAGTCTGCAGGTTCTGTCTCTAGTACAAGGTCACTCTTTACCAGGTTCAACAGTCCAGCAGTACATGCTTTCATTAGCATATGTTGTGGTAAGCTAGCAGGTTAAACAAATAATTTATTTAAACATTTTAATACACTAACTGTTCATAAAGGCCTACTGATCATTAAACCCTGATATACTTCAAGTGAAATTGTTGAATGAACTGGTGTGACGTTATTAAGAACAAAATCGGGCCAAGACTAACTTTGTTTGGAGTTCGTTTTGGGAGTTCGAAACAGCTTTCCATAACAAACTTTCCAGAAATATCTGGTAATCACCTTTAAACCAAGGCCGTAACCATGTCTTGAACCAATCTTGGACCAATTTTTTTTATAAAGCTTAAAGAAACAGAACAGTGAAGGAAATTCTAGGTCTAGTTCTAGTTGGGAAATAATCATTTGAACTATTTGCAGACATGTAGGCTAATTTTTGCATGCCTAATATATGTCGAAAACATAAAATGTTTCTTGTATGGTCACACACAGATAGGAATTGCTTGAAAGACATAAATGCATATTTTTAATTAAAAAACCCAGAGTAGTTTGCATCACTGGATGTAACTGTTGGTCGTTTAACATTTCTATCACAAAGCAGCTGACATGTATTAAATGTTTCACTATTTGACTCTCTTTTAACGTTAAACTGACACTTTGCACTGGAATTCACGCTCATCTTCTGTAAACATTAAACCCCGCCTACTTTGATTTGATTGGCCATCTCAATCATTTTGACATTGACGAGCACTGTTAGACCAGACGCCAGACTAAAAATAAAACTTTTAAACCTTTTTTCCATCCTGACAACATACAGAGTGCTGCATAATGGACTGCAGCAGAGCAGTGCAAGAATTTCAAATACTGAGGGGACAATTTTGCCATATGTAATTATTGTGGAGGACTTGACTCCCTCAATGTCTATGGTGGTTACGGCCCTGCTTTGAACTACCATTGGTCCTTGGTGTTTATGTAATAGGTAGGTACTAACAGCTTGTGCCAGCGCAAACCCTCTTTTGGTGTTCAAAAACTACTGTCAGGATTTACTAAAGACACGCAGCGCAAAATTAGCACTGAAAAGGCGTGGACTGAGATGTTTTTGACCTTATTGCATATGCATTTGTAGGAGTTTCCCTTTCAGACACAAGATTTTTGGGATTAGAGTATTTAAATGAATCACGCAAAGCGATTTACTAATGTTTGAGCTAGTCAATTTACTGATATTTGCGCCATTATGTAACGCCCAAAAAAGCATGTCTTAACCCATTTTGCGACATGGCTGCAATTGTTGCTGCTAGAAAGAGACAACGCAGAGAACAGAGAGCGTGCGGTAGAAGGGAGAAAATATTTTCCACTCATATTAATTTCTTTGGAATGCCAATGGAAGACGTTATCCGTATATTACATGTAACAAGTTGCGCCTGTGTCGACCCGCACCTGATGAGCTGATTGAGTCGGATAACTTTTTTTATGCGATACGAAAACATGCACATAATCTATGATGGAAACACTTTTTTCTGAATAAATTCCTTGATGCGCATCAAAAAAAGACATGTGACTTCGTGATGTCACGGCATATCTGGACCAACCAACAGACTGATCTCGTTGCACAGCATCTGAAATGCTGTTTTGGTCATTCTGTAATGCCTGAGCAAAGTCTGTTGTTAAAGTGGTTTGGTATAATTCCTTCCCAGAAGTGCCTCACATGATTGTGCTCACAAACACCAGCATCTGAATGCAAGATAACATGACAGTGTTTATTGAGTTTCATCTGCACACTGTGAGGCACAAGTAATTTATTATATACAAAAATTATTATATACAGTGGCTTCTGCTGCAGCAACTTTCATTTTTCTTAGTGATATTTAGTACCAGTAGTGCTTTATTCGCCAATGTTTTATGAGATATTCCAAATTTGCGCACAAGTTGATTCGCAACTTTTGGTGGAAACATAGTCATCACAATAACACAGGTCAAGGTCAAAACCCTGTTCTTCATTCACAGCCCATGCTGTTTTGAATTGAATGCGCCCACACTTTTCACACTGTATCTTTCTTTCCTCTTATCATGCCTCCTCTCACTGTGCCAGCGAGTTAGCCAAGCATTATAAAGCGATTCTCAATGGCTTTGCATACAATCCTGCACACTTGGCAGAGGCTGGACAGCCACAGCGGCCTCACAATTGCCCACTGCTCTAAACACAAGTCTCACCATAGACAAATGCTGATAAGCCAGCCTGAGCTGCAGCTAGACCTGATGGGAGACAAACAGTCCCCGATAATGAAGTGGTATCCAGACAAAAGCCACCATCCCCCATCTTACAATGAGGGCTAGAATAGTAAGAGAATATTTTAAGAAAAGTGGCGTGCCAACGAAGAACCGTTGAACCTGAATAAGCCAGTTTAACTGGCCTTAAAGGAGATTTGGCGGTGTAATGTTTCCTTAATGCTGTGTGACACTGAACAAGAGAGAGCGTTGTAAGAGGATATGTAAGAAACGAAATGTGTTACATGCGTCATTAAGTATGAAACTTTCCCTCTTTCTCTTTCTGTCTTGAAACAGTTTGTCCTTTAGGATGCTGAGTGTTAAGTTAGTGACACAGTAGTGTAAATATATCATATGAACGTTAAACCTGTCTCCTTAAATTAATGTGATGCTTGTGAAAGCAGAAGTCTGAGGGTTTGACGGTCGGCCAGAGTGTTATTTACGGATGAGGATGTGTGTAAAGTTTAGGCGATGAGTGGTTCCAAGTTAATACGTGAGCTTTTCAGCATCTACCAGTGAATCCTCTCTCTGACGTAATGTATCAAGAAGAATGCAAAGAGAAAGGAAAAGGCGTGTGGGATCTTGAGGAGTTCAAATATGATATTCTTCAGAAAGAGCATCTCAAAAAAGGTAGCCCTTTATACAATAATGTTAAATATGCTTTTACATGAATAAGGAATTAACAATGAACAACAACCTACGTTAATGATGAGCTACACTCTAAAAATGCTGGATTAAACACAACCCAAGTTGGGCTGAAAATGGACAAACCCAGAAATTGGGTTGTTTTAACCCAGCGGTTGGGTTAAATGTTTGCTCAACGTGCTGGACAGTTTTATTTAACTCAACTATTGTTTAAAAATGACTATATAGCTGGCTTAAAATGAACCCAAAATAGGTTGGAAATTAAAAATCAGACACATAATTACTAGAGGCAACAATAATAATCAAAAGGTAAACATTTATTGATAAGCAGTTTAATAAATTTAAGTTTATTGTTTAATTATTATTAATAAATATTAATTTCTAACATACTTTGGGTTCATTTTAAGCAAACAATACAGTCATTTTTAAACAATAGTTGAGTGTCCAGCACGTTGAGTAAACATTTAACCCAACCACTGGGTCAAAACAACCCATGGGTTAAAACAACACAATCGCTGGGTTTGTCCATTTTCAACCCAACTTGTTAAAAGTGTATAAATATACTATTGCTCATTAATGTTCATTTATAATACATGAACTCATGTTCATTTATAACACTTAAAATCTTAAAACATGTATGTAGATAATAACAAACACAAAAATAAATGATGTGAAAGTATGGTTCATTATTATATCATGTTAACTATGCATTAACTAATGTTAACGTATAGAAGCTTATTGCAAAGTGTTACCGAAAATATAATACCAACTGATCTCATGTTACATACAGTGGCCCCCAGTACACTTTTGGACATTTAAGTCTGAATTTCATTGCATTAGACACAAAATATCAAAATAGGTGGTGTCTGCAAACAAATAATAAGAGGTTTTCTCTGAGCCACTTTTTCAATTATTTTTAACCAAATGGAAAAATGAACACAGTTCACATTTATGTTTTTAATCGTCCATATCCTATATGTGTGTGTGAGTGGCTATCTGGGTGTGTGACGGTGGATTCACTGACCATTGTACCACACATTATAAGATCATTTCAATATGAATGAAATCCATGGCTGCATTTAAACCATGCAGGGAGACAGAAAAAGCTCTGACTGCGTCTTGAGCTTTCAGAACACAAATGCACCGTGTCTTGGAGACCAGAGCAAGTCCTTTTCCTCATGCTGAAATTCAGCCATGTTTTTTTTTTTTTTTCTGCCAAAGGCTCAAGCCACAGGCTATGGGTCTCCTGTGAACTCTTTTTCTCCACACAAAAACAGCAGTGCCCCTGCCCTTCACTCAAACTCAGGCTCCGCCCACACGTCTGTCAGCGACATGAGCGGCCCCTCGCTTTCCTTTTAAACATCTAGGCACATACTCAGAGCAGCTCAAAGCCTGCTGCTTATATTCATTGGCATTGTGAATGCTGAGTAATTCACAGGAAATAGTTAAGTGCAGAATTGTGACATAAATGAATGTCTGATCATGCTCAATGTTGCTGTTCAGCTGCTTGGACAAATTTCTATTCTGTTTTCAAAATGAGATCATCCATGCATATTAGACAGTATGACAGAATCATAGCCAAGCGTGTTGGTGCAAATCGTTCAAAGTATGAGGAATTCTAATGTCAACATCCAGGAGATTTCTACATTTCTTAAAGGGTTAGTTCACCCAAAAATTAAAATTCTGTCATTAATTACTCCTCATGTCGTTCCACACCCGTAAGACCTTCGTTCATCTTCAGAACACAAATTAAGATATTTTTGATAAAATCCGATTGCTCAGTGAGGCCTGCATTGACAGCAAGACAATTAACACTTTCAATGCCCAGAAAGCTACTAAACACGTATTTAAAACAGTTCATGTGACTACAGTGGTTCAACCTTAATGTTATGAAGCGATGAGAATACTTTTTGTGTGCCAAAAAAACAAAATAACTTTATTCCACAATATCTAGTGATGGGCGATTTCAAAACACTGCTTCATGAATCTTTCCGAATCTTTTGTTTCAAATCAGTGGTTCGGAGTGTGTATCAAACTGCCAAAGTCACATGAACTATTGAAATTTCGAAAAACTTTTGACATAACGAAGCCTCGTTTACTGAAATCACATGACTTTGGCAGTTCCGAACCACTGATTCGAAACAAAAGATTCGTAAAGCTTCATGAAGCAGTGTTTTGAAATCGCCCATCACTAGATATTGTTGAATAAAGTCGTTTGTTTTTTTGGCACACAAAAAACCACTGTAGTCACATGAACTGTTTTAAATATGTCTTTAGTAGCTTTCTGGGCATTGAAAGTGTTAATTATCTTGCTGTCAATGGAGGCCTCACTGAGCCATCGGATTTTATCACAAATATCTATTTGAAACGACATAAGGGTGAATAATTAATGACAGAATTTTCATTTTTGGGTGAACTCTTTAGTGTGTAATGTTGCTGTTTGAACATTAAAAAAGTCCTGCAAAGTTACAAAGAATAAAGTCCACTCCAGCGGGAGTTATTCTCCCTGAAAAACGGTTGTGAAGGGATACAGCTACGTCCAGAAGTGAGGCAAACTCTCAGGATAAATAACAGTAAATTAAATTTGCTACTTATCAAATTGTGTTTTATTAACATCTACCCCTACCCCAACCCTAAACCTACCCTTACAATAAAGCAAATACAGTTATTAAATTAAATAAATAAATATTAAATGACGCAATACTGATGTGCGCATGTCCACTGGCCGTAGCTGTATCCCTTCTAGTCTTTACCCTGACAAACCTTGATTGTAGTCTTGAGTTTTCTTCCCGGGAATATAACTGTCACAATATTTCTCATTTAAATAATTCCCACCCAAGGCATACGCACTGGTTGAATTGCGTTAGTAGTGTGTCAAAACTCGGTTATGGTGAGGAGCATGATATTGATATATAAGGAGCAAAAGACGCTCAAAATGGTTTGACCAATCACAACACACTGATCCAGCCAACCAATCAGAGCACACTGTGCTTTTCAGAAGGAGGGGCTTAGAGACCAGAACTAAGAGGTGCTACAGTAATGTAAAATATGTGAAAAGTGAGTTTTTTCAACATTCAAGCATAAAATCCTACACTCAAACAAATGCTGGGTTAAAAACAACCCAAGTTGGGTTGAAAATGGACAAACCCAGCAGTTGGGTTAAATGTTTGCCCAACTTGTTTTATTTTAACTCAAATATTGTTTGAAAATTACTGTATTGCTTGCTTTGAATGAACTCAAAATATGTAAGAAGTTAACTTTTATTAATATGTTTAATAAATGAATATTTATTAATAAGTTTAATGAATAATAATTAAACAATAAACATTCATTAATGTTCACAATGCATCACCTTTTGATTATTATTGTTTCCTCTAGTAATTATGTGTCTGATTTTTAATTTCCAACATATTTTAGGTTCATTTTAAGCCAGACATATAGTCATTTTTAAACAATAGTTGAGTTAAATAAAACTACCCAGCACGTTGAGCAAACATTTAACCCAACCGCTGGGTTTGTCCATTTTCAACCCAACTTGGGTTGTTTTTAACCCAGTATTTTTAGAGTGTACTCTAGTAGACCCCAAAAAACAAAATCAAGACTTTGAAAATAGGTCTCCTTTAAGGTGTGGTCTCAAATTTCATTTAAATTTCACAGGGAAAAGAAGGTTCATTGTCTATTGTCAATAGCGTAGTGACGTATGAAACACAGCTCACACCGAAGTCACTTTCAAACGAAGTCACTTTCTGTTGGTCAGCGTGGTGAATTCATGTGACCATCTTGAAAATGAGGGAAATCTGCATGGGGAACTTTTTCGCCCTCACACAAAACTCCAGATCGCACGGATTCCTATTGGAATTGACTGTATTTTGCTTTGCTGAACAATGTGAATGTGACCGCACCTTTACTGTAATGTTCATTTTCAAGACATCAACATTTTTCTGCTGGTGAAATCCATCAATGTAGTGAAGAGTTATTATTGTATCAAAGGTTAAAACTGTTAGGGAAAAGAAAAATGACTCTCATTTGTTTCCACATCCACTGCTTAAAAACCCTAGAGGGGAATAGTGACTCGCTCTTTGTTCATGTCTCTTATTCCATTTCACTTTATTCCATTTCTTTTTACTTATTCTCTGAAGTTCATTCTTCCTTGTTCCTCATTTAAAATGCCTAAACAGAGTGAAACTACATAGTAACTGACACTGTGGTTGCATGCAAATTTTGTACAAATAACCAAGGAAAGGAACTTGTGTGTCATCTCTTTTTTTGTATGTTGCTATAAGTGTATAAGAGAAAAATAATTCACTGTAATAAATCTCTTCCCTTCATTGTTCTTCTGCCAAAACAACCCTTCTCTTTTCAGCAAGGACAATTCTGTGGTCCTCCATATCCGTTTTTGCCCCCATCCTTCCAGATTAATCTGTCCTCTTCATCTCCTTGTCTCTAAACTTTGATCGGTCTCAGCCCAATCAGCAAGAACTCGCCCGCACACAAACCATGTGAAGTTGAACTTGTGGTCTCATTACCAAACAATAGGTTTGAAACGAGAGTTAGTGCAGCGTTACAGGCCAAACACAGTGTAGTGGTTGAATGGCCCATTAGCTTCTCTTACAGGGTGGTTCCCAGCAGGGTTTATTAATGACCTTAGAGTGCTAATGACCTTTCAGTCTTCACTTTCTCTCTACCTGTAAACTGATCCACCGAAAGCGACTCTATTGTCTGATTCTCAGGGCTCTCTGTATCACTCTCTCTCTGTCTCACTTGTGCCATTCTCTTTGGCACAGAGTTACCATTGCCACCTTTCAGGGAAGCTTAGGGAATATCCCATGTAATAAATAACCGTACTGACACAAAAACATACACATTCGCAATTAGTCTGACCTTTGGAGAGGTTTTCTCCTGTATCGCTCAGCAGAAACTGAACTCCATACACAGCACAGCTGAGTCTGACTGTACAAAGTCTGAGAACAGAATCCTTAAACAACCCAAGTTGGGTTGAAAATGGACAAACCCAGCGACTGGGTTGTTTTAACCCAGTGGTTGGGTTAAATGTTTGCCCAACATGCTGGGTAGTTTTATTTAACTCAACTATTGTTTAAAATTAGCTGTATTTTTTGTTTAAAATGAACCCAATGTATGTTGGAAATTACCATTTATTAGTATGTTTAATAAATGAACATTTATTAATAAGTTTAAAGGGTTAGTTCACCCAAAAATTTAAATTCTGTCATTAATTACTCACCCTCATGTCGTTCCACACCCGTCAAGACCTTCGTTCATCTTCAGAACGCAAATTAAGATATTTTTGATAAAATCTGATGGCTCAGTGAGGCCTGCATTGACAGCAAGATAATTAACACTTTCAGATGCCCAGAAAGATACTAAAGACATATTTAAGACATATATATAAGACAACAGTTCATGTGACTACAGTGCTTCAACCTTAATGTTATGAAGCGACGAGAATACTTTTTGTGCACCAAAAAAACAAAATAATAACTTTATTTAACAATATCTAGTGATGGGTGATTTCAAAACACTGCTTCATGAAGCTTCGAAGCTTTACAAATCTTTTGTTTCGAATCAGTGGTTCAGAGCGTGTATCAAACTACCAAAGTCACGTGATTTCAGTAAACAACGTTTCGTTACGTCCTAAGTGTTTCAAAATTTCAATGGTTCACCACTTGGGGGCGTGACTTTGGCAGTTTGATACACGCTCCAAACCACTGATTCAAAACAAAAGATTCGTAAAGCTTCATGAAGCAGTGTTTTGAAATCGCCCATCACTAGATATTGTTGAATAAACGCGTTATTTAGTTTTTTTGGCGCACAAAAAGTATTCTCGTCGCTTCATATCATTAAGGTTGAACCACTGTAGTCACATGAACTGTTTTAAATATGTCTTTAGTAGCTTTCTGGGCATTGAAAGTGTTAATTATCTTGCTGTCAATGCAGGCCTCACTGAGCCTTCGGATTTTATCAAAAATACCTTAATTTGTGTTCTGAAGATGAACGAAGGTTAAAGGTTAAAGGTTAAAATTTTGGGTGAACTGACCCTTCAATGAATAATAATTATACAATAAACGTATTAAATTGCTTATTAATAAATGTTTACCTTTTGATTATTATTGTTCCCTCTAGTAATTATGTGTCTGATTTTTAATTTCCAACATATTTTGGGTTCATTTTAAGCCAAGCATTTAGTAATTTTTAAACAAAAGTTGAGTTAAATAAAACTACCCAGCAGGTTGGGTCAAACATTTAACCCAACTGCTGGGTTAAAACAACCCAATCACTGGGTTTGTCCATTTTCAACCCAACTTGGGTTGTTTTTAACCCAGCATTTTTTAGGGTGTATAGTCCAGATAGCCTGAAGTTGTAGTTTGACATTAAAATAATAATATTAAAAAGATTTCATATTGAATTCATACTGTAGTTTTATGAGATTGTCATAATAATTTATTATGCCATTAAAACGTCTTTGTAGGACAGCCAACGCAACTGCTTGTCCTTAAAGCAAATATCTATTTCCTCAAAGTCCAGCAAAAATGAAGACGCCATGAAAGATTGTTCATTTCATTGTAGACTGTCACACACCAGTACCTTCATCTTCAGTCTCATGATCCATCATTACAGATGCTGACACCACGATTGGGGTTAAATACAGCTGTCTTTCAGCAGGATAGGAAAGAAAACTTACTGGAATTCTATTAGATAATTATGTGCTAGCAGTTTATATAATCCTCCAAGTGAGGTATGTGGGATTCTGGAAAAAGTCTGGACCAGAAAAATGTGTTTGCACCAAGAACCTTCTGACTTTTCATTACATTTAATAAGCAGTACTGCTTGAATCAGAGCCTTGAGTGCATAGCAGACAGGTCAGGTTATGATTCTGTATTTCTTTTGATGCAGGGGATTCCCAAGTCAAATTACTCTTCTTCTAAAATATTAAAGTGTGAAAATCATATCATTTGTTTTACAGGAGAGAATAAGCCTTGTTATTTTCTGAGGAGTTTCCAAGAGAACAGTAATAATGCCTTCTCTAATTTGCACTGTCTAGAAACCCAGTCACAATTTGAAACAAACACCTGGAACTTCTTCAGAACTACAAAGGAAGAAACGAGAAAACGAGGCTCCTGGAACAGTTGGTATGGATTAAACAAACTTCCCTTCTCTCTGAGCTGAACTCACTGAAGATACAGAATGAGCCGGACCCCCCCGGAGATTTAAGTACACACACATATGAATGTATACACAACCGTACCCATATGAACCATGCCCACAGGCTCAATGAGTAATGTCCGCTCATCATGGCAATATAAGCCATATGGTCAGTTTTCCACAGAAAATGAGTTGTAAATACTCAACATCTTTACTTTGATCATGTGCCGGTTTGAATGTAGGTCTAAATTAAATAAAAATGATAAATGCATAATGGTTTACTTTAGAAATTAATGCAACTACACAAAATATGATTTGATAAGACTTTCTAGTAAGGTTTAATTCATTAAAATTAATTAATGCGTTATGTATTATGAAATAATCCATATTCCTAATATTGGTTAATGATATTTTCTGTTAATTTGACGTTTGTTCGTAATGTTAATTTAAACAAAATGTTAAATATTAGTAATAAATGTATTACTAATGCATTTGTAACTTATTAACATTAGGTAATGTATAATAAACAAACATCAAGTTAACATTAACCTAAATTAACAAATGCTGTAAAAAAAAGTTTATTGTTAGTTCCTAAAATCTAATGTATTGAATAATGTAAATAAACCCTATTGTAAAATGTTAATGATCATCTTGCATATAATAATGCATATTCTGACAACATGATTATAATACTTAAGCTAATGCTTAAAAGTGAGTGCTTATGGGTTAATTTGTAATAATACAAAACAAACACCTTCAAGAGAATTCCAAAAGATTGATACAAATTTTATTTCAATGGCACATTTTTATGTCAGACAATATTTCTAAACACTGAACATACAAAATGAGTATATAAATATAATTTTATTTACAAAACATTTACAAATGCAGCAAGCATTGTTCTAGAAATGTACAACTTAGCTAAAAAGTGTATCATTTCCCACAAGCATAACAAACAGCATGACATCAATATACATTATCACTTGATTTGGACTTGCTTATCTCCACTCTATTGTTTGGGTTTTCAACATTCCCCTCCATTTTACCAGACATAACACGTTGTGTATGAAAACATGATCTTGGAGTCCTTCCGGCAGATGTAGGAAAGCCACAGATAAGTGGAGAACGGATTATACGAGTCTTTCTGTGGCTCCAGGACAGGAAGGGACCTTTTCCACCAATTTCACTGACACAAAAGCCTAGCTAGACTTACAAATCAAATCAATACAAGTGCTTTCTCAATACATCTATAACTGTCATAATAATGTACAAAAAGCATAAACATTCATCTGTTTATAAAGATACACTCTAAACCCAGACAGCAACATAGTGTGGCCCACATCTGGTACATGTGGATTACGCACGGACCAGATGTGGGCCGGATCTGGGCCGACACAATGTTGCTGTCAGGGAAAAATGCTGGGTTAAAAACAACCCAAGTTAGGTTGAAAATGGACAAACCCAGTGATTGGGTTGTTTGCCCATTTTCAACCCAACTTGGGTTGTTTTTACCCAGCATTTTTTAGAGTGTAAGCAAACTGTACATGTACAAAGCTGTTCCACTATTTGACAAAGCATCGAATTTGGCCATGCCTCAAAAGCAAAACATCCAGAGAGATTTCCATGACTGTTTTCTCTCTCTATCTCTGAGCTTTGCAGGGCTGGTGTTGATGGTCAACACCATCATAACATGTTCATAACGGTCCCTGGTTCTCCACAGCAGAGTATTCTGTCTCAGAAACATGTGAGGCATCGATAAGCCTAGCGAGGCCAGTTTTGGTAGAGTACTTGAAGATGAAGGCCTTCATGAGGTCGTAGCGGTAGTTCTTGTTGATGAAGTTGTAGATGATGGGGTTCACGCAGCAGTGAAGGAGGGAGAACCACTGAGTGAGATGCAGCGCTGCATAGAGAACGTTCTCCAGAGTGCAGTTGAAGGGGAGCACGTTGAGAAAGGCTAGTGTGTCAAGCAGTAGAGCTCCATGGTAGGGCAGCCAACACACTAGAAAGACCACAATGTAGGTGAAGATGAGGCGACGGCTGACGCGACGCTCCTGGTCAGCTGAGGGTTGGATGGTACCGGCCAGGAGGATGTAGAACACGGCAATGATAGGGAAGGGAATGGCAAAGCCGAGCATGAAGAAACTCAATTGGATGCCAACTGTCCACTCCTTAGTGCTGTCCACGGGGTACACAGACTTACATACGATGCTGTCTGAATGGCTGGACTTCTCAGCCTGAAGGAAGTATGTTTCAGGGAGGGCGGCAAAGAGTGCCAGCAGCCAAATGCCCACACAGATTAGCTGCCTGGTCCTTCTCTTCTTCTGACTGGGACCTTCTCCAAAAAGTTTCACGGACAGGTAGCGGTCCACACTCATGCACGTAAGGAAGAAGATACTGCTGAAGAGGTTGACACTGAAGATCAGGTGTGTAATTTTGCACATGGCATCACCAAATGGCCAGTGGCCGAGTTGAAGCAGAGAACTAACGTAGACCGGAAGAGTGGCCACCACGCAGAGGTCAGCGATGGCTAGGTTGAGGATGTACAGGTGAGTCTCGTAACGTTTCCCCTCAGCTCGCACATTCACCCACACCACCACAGCATTGGCGGCGAGGCCGATGATGAAGAGGAAGATGTAGAGCACGGAGAGAGCGTAGAGCAAAGCCCTCTGGCTAAAGGCGCTGTGACACACTTCCACATGGGAGACATTATCGTCAAGAGTTGAGAAGTTCAGTTCACCCAGTGCATCCAAAATGTCATTGAAGTCATTCACGTTCAAGCTCATCTTGCCACGTTTTTGTTATTACCGCTTTTGGGACACAGCGACAGTGACCTGAAACAAAAAGAGAGACACTGTTATGACACGTAGACAGGGAAAAAAAACATGAACAGGGACCAATTAAACTCAGAGGGACAGAAAAATGTATAACAAAGAAAGTTTATTTATTAAACACACATAATCTGAAACATCTCGAACACGCCAGGATCCTTTCTCAGAGGGCAGGACCTTGTACTGTTTAAGAGGATTTTTCAGTGCATGGGTTTATTTCCCAGGGTTACTGGGCTGGGCTTAATTTAAGAATAAATTTAAACTGTCACAAAATCAAAGAAGGAAAGGATCAATGGGTCAAATAAGAGTGTCCACAATAAATAAAAGGAAAATATCTTCCAAATTCTTAGAAATGTACTCTTTGTATTCATGAAAACTCTAAAAATGTCATGTGCTGTAACCATCAAGCAAAAAGTAATAACATATTACTACATCTTAATCATTATTTTCAAAATCTTTTTTAAATACACTAGGGATGCACATATATGAAAATTTTGGCCAATACCGATAACCGATAATTCTTTATATTTGAAAGCCGATAACCAAGATAATTCTAAATCCACATTTTTATATAATTTTTGAGAACCTGATTATAAAAACAAAAGTCTCACCATTAAAAGCCATGTCCCAATCACACAATTATAGTGTTCTCATTATAATATTATGTAGCCTATATGACAGACTGTATTTTCCTCTCTGAAGTGATTTCAATCATATTTCAAGCAATTCATAACCATCATGGCGAACAGTGCGCATCTGAAGCGTCTCAGCTGAAGGACATAATCCATTATTTATCGGCTTTAATATATCGACCAAATTTTCTTATCAGGCCGATAAGATATGTCTGTAATATTATCAGACTAGACTAACAAAAAAGCAACAGTGATTCAGTGCTCAAAAGCTGTACTACTTTGCTGAACATAAGGACTAAATGCCTGGCAGCAATACTCAGCAAAAAAAAAAAAAAAAAAAGCTTACTGGCAGACCTCAGTTGTCATGCAGTGACCTAGTGAAAAGCTAAGCAGATATCCATGGCGAACGGGAGGCATTTTGGCTATACAAAAAGTTCAGCACAACTACGAGTGAGTATAATGATAGAGAGCAGAGTGTAATGCTTCAGGAGTCATCAGAGAGAGACTAATGCCCGTTAGAAGTGAGATAAGTCATAGACAGAGGGGGAGGATGGGCGGCTGCTGCTCCCTCTGTGACAGAGGGGTGAAAGGTTCTTTTCTCAAAATGATATGCTCAGCTTGAGGACTGGATGCCAGGCTTTGAACTGACAAAAGCTAAAGAGAACAGAGAACCGCAACATTGGCGCTGTGTCAGAGTTTTCATTTGCACACAGATGTACACACATCTCTAATCACACAGTTTTGATCTTCAGCCCCCGGGGTTTGCATTATAATAAAAACACTGGCACACTTAAGCATCCAACTTTGTGCAGTGAAGCAGAAATGATAAACACATTTATGCTCTTTCACAATTTGTAAGTAAACATGGAGAATATTAAACAAAACATCTGTTTACAATTTGCCTGGCGTAAAAAGAAAAAAAAAAACGAAATGATACAGCTACAAACTTGTCGTGCTTTGCTGAAGAACCATCAAGTAATAGAATTTGTTTAGGCTTGTTTATTTTCATTCCAAATCAACCCACTGTTTTGACCCTGGAACACGGTTAGCGCCTGACCTTAATATCATTAAAAGAAATATGAGAAGAGTCACAGCTGCTCTTAATGCATCCTGTGATGTACCGTAAGAAAACAAAGACTTATTTTACAGCTTTCCACTCTGACATCACTAGATTAGGGAGACAGAGAGGGCAGCATAAACCTCTGACCTGACTGACCAGGTGCAATTGAAAAAATCAGGTGCCATAAAATGTGACGGTCCATTACAGACGGCCCCAAGCACCACCATCACGTCCCCCAGCCTTGTTGTAAAACTGTTGCGTTTACACTGCTCAAACACAGCGGCCCCTCACCTGATCTCACGGCCCCAGGCATCAAGCACACTTGCCTGCACAAAGACTTAGCTGTGCGGACACAGCGACTCCCTCTCTCCCTGTCTCTCTCACTTCAAGTCTCTAAGTTCCATTGAAACTCAGTATTGTTTCACTCCAAGCATGAAATAAGGAAATTATCAGTCATGGTTAAAGCATGAAATCTTCACTGTAACTGAATGTGAGGGGGGAAATGTAACAACAATACAAGGAGTAAAACAAATCATGCTGATCGTGAAACTGGAAGGAAACTAGATATCAAGGAAATTTACATAAATAGATAGAAACTACTGCAAACAAAATAATGCAAAATGAAAAATAATGCAAGAAGCCTTAGTCAACATTTACAGAAGAAGCTCATCATTAAAACCACCTTTGGTCGAAAAAAAATAAATAAATCTCAACCCTCAGTCAACAAACTACCTCATTATTTACATGAATGGATATGGATTCACAGGAACTGATCCTTACTCCAGAAAACAAACAAAAAAAGACCGAAAGAAACAAAAAAGAGTTCCTCTACCTGATCGTGTAGACACAAGAATGCATATTCTTCTCTTAAAATGTGCATTTAAAGTTATTTATTCTAAAACAACATTGGAAACTGCTAATCCACACCACTAACTGAGAGTTTCTGGCTCAGTAAATTTGTTAAAATAGAGCTTTTTAAGTACCTTAACTTTCAAAGTGTAGAATTAGAGCAAGTTGCGTTTTAAGATCGCATTTAAAACTGCTATCTTCTAACAGCTTATATCACTAGTTGTAAGTGTATCATTCGGTCCGATACGAGTGCATTTAAAAACTAAAATCTCTCACACAAGCAGATGCACGCACAAACAAGACGTAAAAATGAACTTACAATCCTTGTGGTGTGTTTTGGTGCTGCTAGACTTTTAAATGTAGCCTTTGGTAACGAGACTCCGATGCCTGGAGAAAATGTCAAAGTCTGAAGTTATCCGTACGAGAGGATGGCGTGATTGTCCCTCTGCGCTCCGACTGCACTTGCTGATATAGTGCTGCGAGTAACGCCTCCTGAGGGCGATCGGAAAACTGAATCACTCAAGTTTCTGTCCAACAACAATGTGAATGGCGGACGTGCGACACATCGGATTTCCACCCCCCTTTTTAAACAACGATATACACAAAAAAAAGTCTGTTCGAATATAAAAATAAGCTTTTGTGTTTTGTTTTCGCACGAGAGTTGTTTAGAGAAATCAAAGATTATCCATGCGAAAGTTTCATTGAGGACTTCCACAGTTTCACGTGCTTCCTGTAATATTCTCAGGATGTTTATATCAGTAAAACATTCTATGCATTATTCAGTTAGGCAACACTTAATGCTGCAACAAGAAATATTTCATATTGCTAACATATATTTCCTATCATATCATTCCATAATATAGAAATGTAGGCTATATGTATCAAATGAAATGTTAAGCATTAGCTATGACTAATTATATAATAAAATGATTATATCATATTACCTGTAATATGACTACAGTACCCTATTAGTCATATAAAATTGATGCAATGCTCTTTTTAGTTCATGCTTCATCTGTAAAGTCTTTTATCAAATGCTGTAAATAGTAGTAGCAGGTGAATGTTGTTTGTTGTTTTTCCTGTCCCATGACTGTTTCATTCTTTTTGCATCCTCTTGGCAATCCCTCAAAGACTTCCAAGCAGTTTGCTAAATTTAGGCACGAGGAAGCTCACCTGTTCTGAATCTTCAGCTGGCCTCTGTTTAGCTTTATATTTTCTGGCTAACGGCCAGTGGCTATTGTATGTGGCTTGGAAAAGTGGAAACTGAAATGAAACATACTTAACAATATCAATGGAGTCTTGATGAGATAAATTGTTCAGAGGTAGTGATGCATTTGATTGTAGAAGCGTAAACACTAATGGTGCATTGATCCAATGGCAAAACATAATTTGGCAATGTGAGGGTACTGATGGAAAAGAGATAAGCCAGATGAATGCAACTGTAACCACAACACGGAAAGTGTAATATCTTTGCCAGCATTATTTTTTAAAAGTGTGTGAATAATTTGGACAGAGATGGATCAATGTGCTTATGTATGTAAACATATGAAATTAGATGGAACACCTGCCTGAACAATACACATCATTTGTGGAGCCACCCCTGAAATGGGGAAATACACATTTAACGTCCATATACGTGCAAGCATAACAGTTCACACCAGACTCAACAACAATTGATTGGTCAATGGTCTCTGTTTGAAGAGTCTGACCATGGGTGGAAACCATCAGGTCTTTTTGTGAGAAGTATGCATAGAAATCCAGCAGTTAAAAGACATTTGGTTTTAGTTAGGGGCGTAGTCTGGTAAACTGAGACATGTTCCAAATTAAAGACTGTTAAAATGGTCTTTCCATCTTATTAAGTTTTCACTGGAGTCTGTTTTGTGTGTGTGTGTGTGTGTGTGTGGAACGGGAAGGATTTCACAAAATAACATTGTTTTGGATTAAAAATACTTATGGGGTGTCTATAAAACAGAAATATAACAAGCTTTCTTGACAAGCTCATTGTTGACAGTTTTATTAACAAATTGCTATCAACAGCAAGTAGCTGTTCACTTCCCATCATAGAGTGAATCCTGTAAGGGATCATCCCTAAGGGAACATTCTCAGATCTTGAGCTAACTTTCTAACATGGTTCTCTCAAAGCTATGAACAAACAACGCTATTTTACGACCAATTTGTAACTATTTTACGAGGTGGCTAATTTGTCTAAACCCCAGTGACGGGTAGGTTTAGGGGTGGGGTTAGGGGTACAAATTCATACGAATTTGGCAACTCATAAAATACGCACGATTTAGCCAAAAACGTATGAATTCATACAAATTAGCCACCTTGTAAAATACGTATGAATTGCCGTGAGATCGGGTTGGAACAAATGTTCTTCCAGTAACATTAAAAGAACTTTATTCAAATGATCTGGTCTTTAATAATGTTCTCAAAACTTTATTTATACATTGTTAATGGAGCGTTTAGATGGACATTCGTCTAACATATTTAAAGGGATAGTTCACTCAAAAATGAAAATTATCCCATGATTTACTCACCCTCAAGCCATCCTAGGTGTTTATGACTATCTTTTTTCAGACGGACAAAATTGGAGATATATTTAAAAAATTAAGTCCTCTAAGGTTTATAATGGTTGTGAACGACCATACGCAGAATGTGCAAGTCGACTAGCGCCAAATGAGTAATCCTCTGACGCGATGTATGACGTAGAATGTAGTAGTATTGTAAGCTTAGACGCCTCTCGCGTGCAACAAACTCAAGCTCCTCTTCTCTTATATCGAAATCCTCTGACATTTCTCTTTAAAAATTATTGTTTTAGACTTATAATCTGTGACTGGTGATTTGTTTTGCTCCATTTTCTGCGCTTCCGCGTTCGTCATTATGTTGTGCGTCAGTTCAAAGGATACTCTTCCGCCACAAGTCGACTTGCGCATTCTGCGTACAGTCGTCCGCCGGAAGCTACTTATTTGGATATTTTTCTTATGAAAACCCATTCCTTTCGCTTCAGAATGCCTTTATTAACCCCCTGGATTCGTATGGATTACTTTTTTATGGATGGATGCATTATTTTTGGCTTCAAATCACGGGTCCCGATTCACAACCATTATAAACCTTGGAGGACTAATGATATTTTTAAATATATCTCTGATTGTGTTCGTCTGAAAGAAGATAGTCATATACACCTAGGATGGCTTGAGGGTGAGTAAATCATTGGATAATTTTCATTTTTGGGAGAACTATCCCTTTAAACCTTACTAACTACTTGTTTCAGAATGTTCAAAGTATTCAAATGTAACGTTCCAAAAATGTTTGCTAAATGATAAACTTGAACATTCCCTTAATGTTTTCTGTAAGCAAGTACAGATGACATTTTGAACGTTGAGAGAACATTTAGAAGTAACATTTTCATAACTTAAAGGGATAGTTCATCCAAAAATGAAAATTCTGTCATCATTTATAGGTAGCCAAACAGTTTATGGCCCCAATTGACTTCCATAGTATGGGAAAAAATTACTATGGAAGTCCATCAACTGTCTGGTTACCAACATTCTTCAAAATGTCTTCTTTTGTGTTCAGCAGAAGAAAGAAATTCAAACAGGATTTGAACAACTTGAGGGTGAGTAACAGAATTTTCATTTTTGGTTGAACTATCCCTATAATGGGGAAACGTTCTAGCTATTTTTGTTAGCTGGGATATAACACTCTTTTAAAAACTATTAGCCTATTCATGGTAGGACCACCAAGAAAGTAGGAGACAAGGATAAATGATGCATCCATTGAAAAATAAATTTCACACTGCACTTCCACATACCTACCTGCCCACATGGTCCTTTTGACTAATGAATTCAAACAATATGTCATAGACCAGACGGAATATAGCGCACTTCCAAAGTGGCAAATATTTCAAAACATGCTGCGTCAGAAAGACTCTGCCAAATTGCTTTGTTAACAAATGGTCGAATGGCATTCATACATTGAATGAGCTCAGCAACGCAAGCGTGGCGTGGCGTTGTGTTGTGTTGCACAGCGGGATGCCAAACAAGAGCTTGTTGGTAACAGAGACTTGACATGCTCGCGGCTTATCGGATAAGATAAGAAAACGATGAAAATGACCGGCTAGAGTGTTAGAATCGCATTATGTGTTATAGTTAAGTTGATAGCGTATTGTATTCCGATTTTAATTGGATGCATAGATACCCCCTGTCCCAGAAGCAGTGAAGAGGCTTTGATCTCGTTGCCATGGCGGCTGTCAGAAGCGCAGAGCAAACCGCAGCCTGTCTGGCGCGAGACTTGTCCAACTCTATTTAAAAATGGTTAACTAATGAAACTTGGATGCGTTACTTCGCTTCGTTTAACCATTTTAGTTTCGAAAGCGGCGGCATGCAGTTATGTTTTCCCTCTGATATTCAAATAGGCTACAGCACTTTCTAAACTAAACTCTGTAGCGCGTGGAATCATTAAGGATGTCGCAGAGGTGAGTATAACTGCCCTTTTACCTTGTGCACTGTACTGCGAAACGAGAATGTTCATGTGATGCCAAAAACCACCATAGTGTTTATAATTAACGAAAAGCGTGTGTGAGAATATATTGGAACATGTGTTATGTAGCCTACGCAGTGAACAGCTACAAGCCTCCATCTGTAACGTGCAGAATATTTTGCTTACATTATAGGAGAATAGGCTATGCAAGACTTCTGAGAATAAGGAAGGCGCTAAAGAAAGTGCAAATTTGAGAAAAACGCCTACTAGGAGAAAGTCCACATTGTATTGCAGTTCCTATGACAACATAGAGCAAAACTACTGAGAACCAGTATTTTTGTCCCCATTCAGATCAGCTTTGGTGTAGGTGGAGGCGTGCTTTTTTTAGTAGTCACCCTACACAATTGGTTTTCTGAAGCAGAGCACTTATTTTAGACCCACACAAGTTGAAATTTACACCAAGGAATTTTCCTCATCAAGCAAGTGCTACTTACAGGGGACATTCGTGCAGATTTCGAATGAATTGCAGTACTTCTGCCTTTGTTGTCTGCCATATTTAAGTTATCTCTAAAAAGCGGCTCTCTATTTTATTGTAAATGTTCTTTTACAACCTTCCTTCTATCCTCCTCCCACAACTCCTCCCCTACCCCCCTCCCACTCTAACCATCCCGTCCCCTCCTTTGATTTTGCCATCCCTACAATTTGAGTAGCTCTTGGCGGTGCTAATGCCCTGAGGGGAACAATACTGTATGGGCCCATCAGAATAAGAAAAGAAGGTGGTTTCACCCTCGCCATGAACTCTTTCAACAATCACAAAAGAAGCACCCACACGCAAGGGAGTCAAAGAGGTCAGAGGACATCTGTGGAATTCATGTGTATTCAACTTTAGAAAACGACGAATGGAGAAATAATGTTTGTCAGGGGATTTCTTCCATTATGTGGCTTAATATGCTGACTTCTGTGTGAAATCAGTGTGCATTCTGTGGTTCCTCCACATTCAGTTTGCACAGTCAGACATTGGTGGTGCTAATTTCGGCCCGAGGGTCTAAAAACTGAGGGTCGGGAAAACTTTCCCAGAGGGCAGGTGCTCTCAACAGGTGCAATTAGGCCTGTTAACAAGTACTATCGCAGATTTACGTGTCTCTGTTGATTGCATTTCAAAGACAGGTTGCCATGGAAATGTTTAAATGTAGAATAACTCAGCATATATAAAAACAAATTAAATAATAAAATGAACTGCATAAATACTTTTATTTTTGAATGCATAAATACAAAGCTGTGCACCGTTAATAACTACACAATAAAATATAATCATTGTTTTATCCACATTATCTGCATACTTTTAAATAAAATATAAAGTTCTGTCATGAAACTCTAGATGGCACAGGCTGATAGGTCCTGATAGGGCACAGCTTATTGGTTCCTGCTGTATCAGTAGCCAATGAGCTCGCTGCTCAACCTTCAAATACTTGGTTAGCTTTGTTTGCCTACTTGGTTAGCCGGTGTAGTGCACTTTCAGAAACCCTCCACCTTCCCCAGCTCCACCCTGTATAGATCTGTTATGGGTAATTCATGTACGCTATATAGTAGAGCAGCAGCATGTCTTACTTGCTTACAGCAGCATGTTGTGTATATATTGGCAGTAGTAAGTCCTGTAGTTGCTCTGCAGCAGCAGCGTAGCAAATCTATTCCGCTAAGACCAAATATATCAACATTAGCTACGTTTACATTGACACCTTTTGTTTCAATCGGAATGAATTCATGATGAATCCAAACGTAATGTTTACATGAAAGCTAAATCGGGTTGATGTGCGCGTTTATACGCAAGCTTCAAATCAGAATAGATTTTTTGACATGCGGACACTGCACAAATATACATAGTTTCTCACTGTTTGCACACACTATTCTCCTAAATCTATTTCAGGTCCTAATAAGGAGACTACAAGCACATAAACCGTTGTGCCATGATGATTATATTTATCAAGCAGTAAAAACGCCCATTCCTGCGCCCAAAACAAGGCGTCTGTGGATAAAAGCAGTGTTGCCAAGTTCTTGATTTTCCCATGGAATTGGGCTACTTTTAAGTTGCTGCCGCGGGTAAAAAATGTTTTCCGCAGGTTGATTTCCACCCCTGTATGTACGATTTCGGCACTCCAGCACCCCCAAAACACCCCCCAGACGTACAAATTCAATGGAGAATTCGACTGCCCGATGGAGAAAATCGCATTGGGCTACTTTTGACTTGCCATTGGGCTACATTTGTTGCACATACCTGGCAACCCTGGGTAAAAGTCCAAAATGAGGTCTAGTGGGACGTAGAAACATTTTAGATTGACACAACAGTCATTTATGACACTTCATTCAACAACAACAACTACTTGTTCCTTGCTTCATACATCATTACGCCAATTCTACGTCATTGCACACATGCAGTACTTTCCAGTTTCGGTTTTCAATCCGATCAAGTGTTCATATGTCCTTTCGATCACATTAGAAAACGTTTAAACCACCACTTACAATCCAAATGAAATTTTTGGCCAATTTATTTCAATTGATGTGGTTACATGTGACTTCCAACTGTGCTAGTAGTCCGATTACAATCAGATTATTAGGGTCCATGTAAACGCGGCTATTATTTAGCTATTATTATTACCTAAATGTAACCCCTTTCCTTTACCCAGTTCATATGGCCGAATGTGGGATGCTGCTCAGGGAGCTTTGGAGTACCTTTTGGAGGATGAATATCCCACAATGCAACTCCATCCTCAAAAGGACCGCCTGCAGGTCTTTCAGACATTGGCCACTTTCTACCTGCGCTACCTGAAGATATTCCGTGCCCTGGAGGAGGTTTATGATCAGCTGGTTCACCCCCAGAAGAGACGGGTTGTGCACCAGGTCCTTGAGGGGGTGATGGGACGACTTGTAGAGCTGAAGAATGAGATGGTGGAGCTGGAGTACTCAGAGTTTCACTACTTTGATGACATATTGCAGGACTTCAAAATGACACCTGTGAGTGAGATATTCAGATACACTGTTACATGTACAGAATGCTGGGAATGTTTTGGTCTGTACATTCAGAAGAGTGGGCCTAGGGGGGATTTTGAAGATTTGGGCTTGGGAAAGATTTAAGTGCTCAATGTCAAAGTGGATTTTCGCAGGCTAAGCCTCTTGTTTTTCTCTGAATTTAGTGGATGCTAATTGGGGTCACTAGTGCATCACCACTTTTACATATGACCTGCTCTATTCAGTGCTGAAAATAGTTTGAATCTTGTTTTTAGGAGGATCTCGAGGTGCCTATTCCACGCTATTTTGTGAGGGAGAAGATGAGGGCATTGAAAGAGAGGGAGAAGATGTTGGCCCATATTTTGGCTAAAGGAGGACATCAGGAACAAAAAACTGTGAGATCTTAATGTAAAACACATTAGTGAAATACATATACTCTCAATACAAAAACATGCAATGCAAGAAGTTCTGGCTTCTCATTCAACAGGGGCTAGTTCAGTCCATGTCTATGGAGCGGGCTGTTTGGCTGCTGCAGGTCAGTGAGCGAGCTCGGCAGGGAAGACTGAGAGCTCACTTCATGAAGACGATTCGGCAGGAGGAACAAAGAAGACTTCAGGGTTCAAGCTCTAGCATGCTGGACCCTGACCGGGCAGCCACCTGCATTCAGAAGGTATCAGGAAATCACTTGATTTTCAACAGTGAGTTTGCATTCCAGTGAAATCACTGAAGCATTGCATGGATGGGTTTGAAATTGACAAAACAAAGCAATGATGAGCAAAACTTTCGTGCAGTGAAATTATAAATATTACTGCTTCATTTATATTACAATGACTGCACAAACTTAAAGGAATAGTGACAATTCTGTTGTTCCAAAATTGTATGGCTTTCTTTCTTCTTCTGGAACACAAGAGGAAATATTTTGAAGATGTTTTAACAATTTTTGTCCATATTATGAAAGTCAAAACTTTCACACTCTAAAAACAACATAAACATAGAGTGCAATTAATCCTTGTCTTGACTACATCGAAAACGGTATCACAAACCAGAAAATTTGGAGTATAGCAGTTGAGTTGGATTCATTTTATGCTTTATGTCCATTTTCGAGTTTGAAAGTTTTGGAACCAATTGGCTTTGAGAACATGGAAAAAAAATATCTGAAACATTCTTTGAAATATCTTTTGTGTTCTGCAAAAAAAAACAACACTGTGAAAAAGAAACTACACTAAAAATGATGGGTTAAAAATACAAAAGTCAGGTTAAAAATGGACAAACCTAGCATTTGGGTTGTTTTAACCCAGCGGTTGGGTTAAAAGTTTGACCCAACCTGCTGGGTAGTTTTATTTAACTCAACTATTGTTCATAAATGACTGTATTTCTTGCTTAAAATGAACCCAAAATATGTTGGAAATTAACATTTATTAATATGTTTAATAAATAAACATTTATTAGTAAGTTTAATGAATAATAATTAAACAAACTTTTATTAAATTGCTTATTAATAAATGTTCACCTTTTGAATATTATTGTTTCCTCTAGTAAATATGCGTCTGATTTTTAATTTCCAGCCTGTTTTGGGTTCATTTTAAGCCAGACATATAGTCATTTTTAAACAATAGTTGAGTTAAATAAAACTACCCAGCAGGTTGATCAAACATTTAACCAAACTGCTGGGTTAAAGCAACCCATTTGCTGGGTTTGTCCATTTTCAACCCAACTTGGGTTGTTTTTAACCCAGCATTGCACATATTTTATTGTTTATGGGACCACATGGGAAATGTGAGTTACTTTCCCATATTTAATCAATAGAATTCGCCCAAATGTTTTCCCAACTAGTCACACACAGTACTCTGAATAAATCATGTCATATTGAGCAATGTTGTCTCAGCATACACTGCAGCATGAATAAATTATGCGGTTATTGCTATAGGATTACTGTTTTGAGTAAATTTATGATTACACAAGCTACTCATTTGATGTCATCAGAGTAAGCCAATTGGCTAGCGAAGAAATAAAATAAATTATATTATGGCCCCCAAGATGATACATACATCATATCATTTCATCAGTAAATATATCATTATGTAAATTGATTGTTGAGGTTCCAGCATCATACACAAGGGAGGTAATGTCTGCTGCCCTACCTGTGTATGAACTCAAATGTTGAGTTCAGGCCATCTCCTTTCACAGTTATCAGTTGTCACATTTGACATGTAGTCCGCTCACAAAGGACTATGAATGACATGCGATCCCAGCCAAGCATAAAAGATATCTTTGATGTCCACCTCATCTGTGGGAATAATGTGCTTGTAGGCCCTTTGACAGGAGGGGGGAGATTAGCATTGGAGTGCTGAGAGATAGGAAAAGGAAAGAATTCCTGGATTTTAGGTGTTATTTTTCAGTGCTATCCTAATCATGAAATCTGAGCTCATGTATCCTGACGTCTTTTTGAGTGAGTGTTCGCTACGGATGGTGAACCCAGACATAGATGTAGCCTGAAAGAGATAGCAGATATGAATTTGGAGATCTGAAATTTTTTACAGTGCAGGTGTAAAACTGACATTGCTGAGTGAAAATTTACAGAAGGTCCCTGTTGTCAGGATTATGGTCTGTTTATTAGGGGCCAAGCACCGAAGATACCTATTGTATCCGCTGGCATTTTATGAAATTTGGCACAATGATAGAGAACAGTCTCAACATTAACCACAGCTAATTTGGAAACTCTAGCTCAATCTCTCCAGCGCCACCACCTGTCCAAATTTTCACTCATGTTTATGCTAATAACTTATGAACTGCATGGCTGATTTTCCTTTGATTCCTGAGCTCATGGCGATTCGATTGCACCCTATGACGTAATTTTCCGTCATGAAAATATTCCCGCCATTTTGAATTTTGCTAACAAAAACTACTTTTTCAAACTCCTCCTAGGCCGTTGCTTTTATTTTCAAGAAAATTGAACCAGAAGTGCAATTCAAGTTGATTTGTCAAACCTTTTTCGAAAAGCATGCAAATGAATTTTACGTAGCGCTTGTGAAAATAGACGTAAGGCTCTATCTCCTCAATGCTTTATTGTATTCAGACCAAGCTTGGTCCTTTGTCATCACAAGCATGGCCTTATATTACATGCTGCATTTCGGCGCAGCGCCACCTACTGGTCCTGAGATACATCTGAACGGTTTGTCCAAAAATCATAAAAGTGGTCTTGTTAGATTTGGGGCACCATGTCTAGTCGAATGATATCTGATTTTCCCATATCGGCCATTCTGGGCGTCAGCCATTTTGAATTTTGTAGTAAAATGCTGTATTTTACGAACGCATGGACATATCATTACGAAACTTGGTATAGGTCATCGGCACGATGCCCTGAAGGAGCCTAAGAAGTTTCGGACCAGCGCCACCTAGTGGTAAAAAAAAATAATAATAAATTTACATGCTTATAACTTTGGGTGTAGTTGACTTATTTTCACGGGAGTCATATCCTTGGATTCCTGAATCCTTGCCGAGTCCCACAATACCAGACATGCTAGGTTTTGCCTTATAGTTAGTGCAACGTTGTGATTTAGCATTTAAACAAAATTCATGAATATCTTAGAAACATCTTTAGTCTAATCAAGATGAAACCACCATAGGAAAATCAAAAACATTGGTCATTGACTATATGCTAATGGCCAAATTTCAAAATTTTGATTGTAAGTGGCAAAAAAATGCAATCAAAGTCAGGTGTGGGTAATTTTTTATGTGTTCATATATATAAATGTCTATAACTCCTAAACGAAATGAGATATTTTCACCAAATTTGACACGCTTATGTATGGGGGCACTCTGAGGACACACACAAAAAGCGAACTGACTGTGCCACTTGGTGGTGCTATAATTGAACAAAACATGAAATTGGCTCTAAGTACAGTGTACTGTTGGTCTGGTTCAAAATTGACATGCAATGTCTCATTTGCTATCATAGTCCATTATGACATTGTTGGTCTGCTGCTAGCTTCCTTGTTTGCTTCTGTTGTGCTTGGCCCCTTAATTGCTGCTTGCAGCTATATTAGTGTTTGGTTCTGTCATTCTGTCAATTTTCATGTCTGTGCCTGTTTTATTCAGTTCACCTGTTGTTGATTAATTAACTCATTAGTTCCCTCGTTTAAGTCTGGAATATACTCCCTGTTCTGTTCAGTTCTTTGTCCTGTCTTGTCGATGTAACGTGGTTGTGTTTGCTTTATTCTCCTGTGGATTTAATAAAGACAGTTTGTGTTTAGATATTCTTCTTCGCTGTGTGTTTGTACTCAGCCACCCGTGACACCTAGAGTCTTAACATTGTAGCTAATGGGTAATTCATTTTCAGATAGCTCATACAAAAAGTACTGTACTGTGTTTGAATGCCATTGAATGTGATTACAAGAGGTGATAAACAGAGATTTTGGGCTCTCACACTGCAGGGCTGTTTTCACAAGGTCTAATCCTCCCTTCTTTCTCATTCTGTAGCTCACAGCAAAGCTGTGATGTGAAACCCTGGAAACTAATCCTCTCTCTTCAGTTGGTTATTGTTGTTTCAGCATCATTGTCGTTCAAACTAAAAAAGACGATTCATTAAAAGTAATATAGGAAATAATTGAAAACCCTTGCCTGCATTTATGGACTATAAGCTCTGCCTTGAGTTTGGTTTGCCTTAATGTTGATGTGATCTAAATATCCTCACATTCTCACTGACAAACTGAATGAGGAAATTCTTTTGTCAGATTAGAATTTCAGTTGCTGTTGTACATTCCTCTCATCTAAAAGTCCACAGTAAATTCAAGAAGACAGTAGATTGTTTTCACCAGATAACACAAGAGCAGATGAATGTTCTTGATCTCAAATTGACTATGATAGTATCATTTCTGGTATGTGTCTTCAGCCTTAGTTTTTCATATTTCCTGCTATTATAATGTGTTTTTTTTTGCTCCATCTTGTAGGTTTGGCGGGGGTATCGAGACAGGAGAAGGGTCAACAAGGAGTGTCTAGAGGAGATGATATTTTTGGGAATGGTAAATACCAGGTTGCTCTGCCAATCCAGATAACAGGGAATGTTCTCAGAACTTTGGCAAACATGTTGATAGAAAATTAATTTATTAATGTTTTTTCTGGAACGCTTTAGTTGGACGTTCGTGTAACAGTTTTGATAACACTTTATAAACAAACACGCCCCTACCCAAAAGGATCACGCCCCTATCTTCATAACTCCCAAATTAACTAAGATGCTATGCAACACAGGCACCTCCCCCCTAATGAATGTATACGCCCCTTACTGCTGATTGGCTACAAGTGTGTTTTGGTGCTGCTCGGTCCGATCCACTTTCAACAGCGTTTCTCAGAAGTTGCCTACTGCACCTTTAATAAGTAATTTTAAGCACTTCACACAAACTATTCATGTTAAGTTATTATTAATTAACTTATCATAACCATATTTTGTCTTCGTTTGTGGTGTGCATGCAGACTTCTGCTAATCACACATTTTTACACATCACTTATTAATTAATTGTTCATGTTTTTTGCAGTACCCAATTTAAAGTTGAAACTATTCATCATTTGTAAATGTTTATAAATATTTACTATTAATCATTAAGTACCTTTATTAGCATTGGACTTTTAGCTACTGGAACAATGCTTGTGTAAAGTTAGGTAAGTTTAGCTAAATTGTTAAAGATATAACAACACTTAATTGTAATTTGGGTGCAAAACGTGTTTTTATTGCCTTAACACTTACTATAGTATACTATATTCTTAAACAGAGGATATTCCTTGAATCATACATTAACAGAAGAAATCAATTATTAGGATTATTAGTGCATTAGGTTATATATGAACTAAAGTTTAATGACATTTGTAGATTTTTTAAAAAGTGCATGATCATATGAATTGAAAGTTTAATGACATTTATAAGCATTTTAATTTACATTAAATAATGATCTATTATTCATTATGTAGTGTTTAATAAGTTCATTAGTAAACATTAAAAAGCATATTATATTTCTAGCTAATTGAATATTAACTAATGATCCATTAAGTGTTTTATAATGTTTGTTAATGATTTATTAATGAAAGTTATTATAAAGTGTTACCACATTTTTTAAAAGAAATAATGTTTTCATACCTTAAAGGGAATGTTAGCAAAACTTTCTTAGAATATATTTCTGTTAGCTGGGAATGTACTGTTCATGAAAAGCAAGTCTCTTCATGCATTTGTTGTTTTGTACATATCTTCTGCTATTTTTGGTCAAACCACATTCTTTTTTCCCTTCATTGACAGTTTTTTCATCTCCTGTCTCCTCATGCCGTTTCCAGATACCAGCCCAGCAACCGACACCCGGCCCTGCCCGACTGCATGCCCAGCAGGTGGAAAGCAGGAGGCATGGCATGCAGGAGGAGCATGAGGCTGAGTACCAGAGGGCACTTGTCAACATCAAAGAGTCAGTGCGATCTGTGGATGGCCCAGATATTAAAGAAAGCCTGCAAGAACAAATACGGCAGTGGTTTATTGACTGTCGGTAAGCCATACACAAAAATCACAGTTTTTAAATTGGATTACATTTTAGCTAAAAAATACATAAAAGATGATAGATGGGTCAAACATGATTCTAATATTTTGTCCTATCTATTAATTTATTCAGAAATAAATTATGCAGTAATAATGCATACATATATACAATTCATCTATGATGATAATGTATTCAATTTCTGCAAAAAAAAAAAAAGGTAACACTTTATTTTAGGGTCTTTTACCTGGTTGCTTATTAGCATGCATATTACTAGGATATTGGCTATTTATTAGTATTTATTAAGCACATATTAATGCCTTATTCTGCATGACCTTATTCTACATTCTTAATCCTACCCAATACCTAAACTTAACAACTACCTTACTAACTATTAATAAGCAGTAAATTAGGAGTTTATTGAGGCAAAAGTCATAGTTTATATGTGTACCCTATACTAAAGTGTTACCAAAAAAAACTTTGTTGATATAAAATAATAAAAGTTTTGAAAAGAAACTCTTGTTAAGTAGTTCATCATAATCTTTTATTATTATTTCGTAGGGATAATATATATATATATAATATTCAAAAAAACAACTACACATTAATATTTAAAAAAAAAAAAAAAAAACTTTTGACTACAAAATCAAAGTCATTTGGAGCAAACAATGAAGACATGTGGTCAAACCAACATGCAGAATAAAAAAACATAAAATAGGAAATGATATCATAGTGAAAATACTATGTAAAGGTCAATAAGTCTCTTAAAAATTCTGATAATTTAACATTATGTGGTGTGACTCCCCAAAAAAAGTAATAAAATTAATCATTGACGATGGTGAAAAATACTTTTCTATCTTGAAAAATATTTATACACGTATTCAGTAAGGAAAATATGTTATTACTTTTTACGTGATGGTTACACCACATGACAATTTTTATAGTCATTAAATTGAAACTTTTTTTGTGAAAATGATATTAAAGTTTTTCAAAACCATACGAAGCCAATATGGATAAAAAGAGTACATTTATAGGAACTTGGCACATAAACTAGATATTTAAAAGATATCACGGAGAGGTATAAGTAACTGCAGCAAAAAATTCAATAATATTTTCCCACTTATGAAATAAAGACTTTTTGTTCCTCAGCATTCCCTCAGTTACCTTTTCTGGAACTAATCACCTCTATGTAAGCTTCTACCACTCAGACTTCCCCTTAGCCAACGTCTCCTTTAGATAATCTGTTAATTTGCTTCCACACTCACAAGAGCTTTTCCTTGCTTTTCTCCATCCACTCAACCCATTATTCCACTCTAATTGCAAAGAACATTCCTGGTCCTTCGTCTCTTCCTTTTGTGCGGAGGCTGGAATGTAAGCAGTCATAGAGATGGTCACTTTTACCCAGGGCTGTTTATGCTTACCTAATGCATGTGCTATTTTCAAGTGTGTACGGTGTAGAGTGAGACTGGGCTGATTAGTGCATTCCAGCCTGATTTACGGCCTGCCAATGCATGCTGCTGCCCATTAATGCCGAGACAACAGTCATAAGTCATCTCAGTTGGACAACACAATGTGGTGGGGGGGTGTTCAGTAGCTTTGTCTCCGTTTAGCAGCCCCTTTCTCTGGCCCCTTCCAGTGACCTTGCTGGGTCCCTGCTGGTTGTATAAGGGATGTATGGGATCCCGGGTCAGGACCCGCAAGGTGAAGTATGTTGGCGTGGTTTCCATGTGCTGAAGAGGTGAAGGCGGAGTATTTGAGCAGCCAGTCAGACATATGCTGTAAAACATATACACGTCTCGCCATTATTACATTTTCAGTCCAGCAGTCGGGTTCCAGAATTAAAACTTAATTCATTTTCCTCATAGATAAATTGATTTTTAATGATAACGTTTCACCGTCTGCTGCTATGTTATGTTTTTTACTTCATCAGAATGGTACGAAACTTGGTAAAGGTTTTGGCACTGGCTGTGTGGGGAAAAAAAAAAAAAAATCATGGACATGATTCGAAAAGGTGGTCCTGAAAAAAATAGTCGTGCTTGTATTGTTCGCATTGGAAATAAATGGGAGACGAATTTCATCTAGTGGAAGCGTTTGGTACTGCACACAAACAAATTCTTACTGAAAGCTCATTTTTTGAGATATCAGCCTCAAATTTGGAACACAACTTGTTTAGATTTATGGCTTTGAGGAAAATATGTTTTGGAAATTATATATTTCATATAAAAATTGAAAATGGTATTTTTGTGCATTCTTCATAACAATAAATTGAAAATTTTATAACTTTTTCAAGTTCACTTTTTAAAACTTTTTTCACTTCAGCAATAATCTGCCAAGTGTCATCTTTAAAAATAGACAAAACTTATGTTTGTGCTCCAAAGCATTATAACTACTGCATGAATATAATTTAGTACCATAATCCCCTAAAAATACAAAATAGTAAATAAAAAATATTATCAAACTAAAATATAGTACAATCATTTCATTGAAATAAAAAAAAAGGGGTCATTTTTGACCGACACGCGAACAGTACCAGAATACAGAATTAATCGGATATGATTTTGTTAAAGCCATCCGTTCGCATTATTTCATCTTATTTTGAAAATGATTGTTTTTTACAGTTGAATTTGTGGTGAAAAACTACATTACCCATGATTCTGTACAAAAAAAAATCCACCAATTAGAGTGTCGCGGCGAGGTAATCACGTAATTGAGTCTCGCTATGCTGTCAAAATACTTAAATATGTGCATTTATATGCATATTTTTGTAATACACTTAAAAAACATTTCTATAGATGTAATCAACAACTTTAAATGAATACTTTTAAATTTAGCCGTCATTTTAATTCGATTATGTCATTTGCAATGCTTCATGGGATTGTAGTTCTTTCTCTTACTATAGCCGTTAAAGGGTTAGTTCACCCAAAAATGAAAATAGTGTCATTAATTACTCACCCTCATGTCGTTCCACACCCATACGACCTTCGTTAATCTTCGGAACACAAATTAAGATATTTTTGTTGAAATCCGATGGCTCAGTGAGGCTATCAATGACATTTCCTCTCTCAAGATCCATTAATGTACTAAAAACATATTTAAATCAGTTCATGTGAGTACAGTGGTTCAATATTAATATTATAAAGCGACAAGAATATTTTTGGTGCGCCAAAAAAAAACAAAATAACGACTTATATAGTGATGGCCGATTTCAAAACACTGCTTCATGAAGCTTCAAAGCGTTATAAATCAGCGTGTCGAATCCGCAGTTCGGAGCGCCAAAGTCACGTGATTTCAGCTGTTTGGCGGTTTGACACGCGATCCGAATCATGATTCGACACACTGATTCATAACGCTCCGAAGCTTCCTGAAGCAGTGTTTTGAAATCGGCCATCACTATATAAGTCGTTATTTTGTTTTTTTGGCGCACCAAAAATATCTGAAGGTGTTACAGGTGTGGAACGACATGAGGGTGAGTAATAAATGACATTATTTTCATTTTTGGGTGAACTAACCCTTTAAGTACACAGTCTTGTGCCTTTGTCTTTTTTCTGATTTTCAAATACTTTTTTGCTTCAAATAAAAGTTTGTAATGCTATGATTCACCTCTTAGCTGGTTGGCTGGGTTCATGGCTTATAATGCTTTAATATAGACTTTTTTTGAAATCCAAATGGAAAACTGAATGGAACTGACAAAGTGGACAGGCACTAATGCACTCTACACTGAGGTATATCCGAGAAACTAATGAACAGTTTAACTGTACAGTCCTTTCATTGAAGTATTTGAATAAATATGTTCAGTTTATAAAAAGTTAAAATGAAGTGAATCTATTTTAGTTAAGCAGATTTAGATGAAATCCAATACCTCTGCATTACAGTAGTAGAGCTTTCAGCATGTGCTACCACACTGGAAGTGAGTTTGAGTTGTGTGCTACTGATTGAGTTAGCTAGAGCAGAGAGCTCAGGCTGGGCCCTGACTGACACATTTACCCTGTTATTCTAAACCTGCCCCGCTCCCCTGAGAGTCAGCGCTGGACCTGGCTAATGTATCCTCCCCATGTGTGAAGTTCACAGTTCAAATGTGATTGATTTGCCTTTGTTCACGCGATCTGCTTTGTTTATCTATATGTTCACACAGACATGAAGTCTGCCTTACCTCATCTTTAAAAAATCTTAAGAAAATTGTTTTTCTCACACAGAGTTCTTCCCATATATTTTCAGTTTTGGGAGGGAAATCTGAAAAAAAAAGGGAGAGAAATTTGAAATTTCAACTGTTTTCAACTGTTATCTTTTTTTAGTTAAATATATATATATATATATATATATATAGCTACTGTTTTGTGTTTCAGAGATGCTACCGGGAAGTTCCCTGACTTCCCAAGCCCTGAAGATGGAGGATCTGCATCCATATTTGCTCAGAAGACACCAGAGCAGGTTATTAATCCAATCACTCCATTAAATCCATTCAGAATTACAATTACAGACCCAATACTGTACTTTTACTAAGAAATATTATTTCATTTCAGATGTGTACTGCTTCTTGATACTGTTCTTTTCAGATGCAGAATAAAATTTTGTTTCAATAATGTTTACGTAATGTTTTGAAGGTCGCTGCTGAATTTGCTGCTAAAGAAGAAGAGAGGGAGAAGAAGAAAAAATCAAAAGAAGATAAGGCCAAAAAAGGGAAAAAGAAAGAGAAAAAAGGGAAGATGAAAGGAAAAAAAGGGAAAGGAGATACAGAGGTAAGGTTGGGTCTTCATAACACCGTATCACAGTTGCACAGAAATCAATAAAGGCTTTTTAAAGTGTCTGTATCTGCAGAATTAAATCAGCTGATGTTGCACATATTTGAGTGTCTAGTGACTCCGATGAACTCTGTGGTCAGGCCCACACACAATGAACGACACTTCATTGGTTGAGCTGACTTTAGGTGGATAATTTGATTACAGAGCGGGTTTTAAAGAAAAATCACTTGGCTTAGTGTTTCCTTGGCCTTGTAACAAGACTAGGATGCAATAAGACATCTAACCTATAGGCTTTTTTGCATGAAAGCAGGTTTGCAGGCATTCATATCAACATCTGTGTTAGGGAGTTTACAGATTTCCCTTAGGTGAGAAGGCCTGAAGTTTTACTATTAAGTTAAAAGAGTCATAGATGAGAGAATTATGACATTTCACTCCAGCACTCGCAATGTTCCATCTTAGAAAAGACATTTAACGTACTCCATACACTCATATTCTCATGCATAATTACACATTGTGAATATTCCTGCATGTGTTATGTTCAGGGTAGATTAAGTTGAGGAATTGTGAGTTTGTTAAACTCATCCATGGTCTCAGGAAATATCTGTGATTTCATCAAGGCATTCCTTCTGTGTTCCATCAACTATCCTTGATAACCTCTTGCTCTCCCTATTCTCAACTCTTCCTCTTGTTTAGCATAGATAGAGGTTCTGTTTTCTCTACTATGACGTCCAGATTTCCTGTGTTCCGACATTTTACTTTAACAAAGATTTTAAGATAAACTGGACTGATGATTTATTAAAGCTTAGGCGTGGCAGACAGCAGTCTTTCATAGATGCATGGACTTCACTGGGGTTCAACGGGTTGAAGGTCCAAATGTCAGTTTCAGCGCAGCTTCAAAGAGCTCTACATGATCCCAGACGAGGAATAAGAGTCTTATCTAGAGAAACCATCGGTCATTTTCTAAAAAAATAAAAATGTATATACTTTTTAACCACAAATGCTCATTTTGCACTGCCACGCATGACATAATCACGTTGGAAAGGTCACGCGTGACGTAGGCAGAAGTACTGTGGTAAATATCTTATTTTCTCCTCCAACTTCAAATTCGTCTTAGATCGTTGTTTTACCTTATTTGTAGAGGCCGTTTGACTTAGTCTTTGCACGTTCGCTTTGTAAACACTTGCTCGGTACTTCCGCCTACATCACGCGTGACCTTTCCAACGTGATGATCGCATCGCAGAGCAGTGCAAGAAGAGCTTTTGTGGTTAAAAATATATATAATTGTTTATTTTTTAGAAAATGACCGATGGTTTCTCTAGATAAGACTCTTATTCCTCGTCTGGGATCGTGTAGAGCTCTTTGAAGCTGCACTGAAACTGACATTTGGACCTTCAACCCACTGTTGAAGTCCACTATATGGAGAAAAATCCTGGAATGTTTTCCTCCTTAATTTCTTTTTGACTGAAGAAAGAAATACATGAACATCTTGGATGACATGGGGGTGAGTAAATTATCAGGAAATTTTAATTCTGAAGTGAACTAATCCTTTAAGTCGATTTAGGTTCACGTGAGGTTTTAAGTTCTCTGATCTGACCTCTGAACATCATATGCTGACCAGTGGTTACTGTGAGGCAGTCAAGCGATAAAAATGCCCGCTCACACTGATTGGCTGCGTTCCGGAGATCTAGAATGGAGCCTTTGTTCAGGCTTTCCTTCATCATAAGAGCACCTGTAATCCTCATTGGAGAGCCAAACCGCTGATATCTGCTCACAATGAGGCCGAAAGACCAATCTGACCTTTTTCAAATGCTCACATCCTGTCTGAAAGCTGAACCTTTCAATAGTTAATTAAGGAATTTTTGTCAGAGCTCTTATGTTGGCCTAGTTTAAATTTCCAAGTGCCACTCAAAGGCTCCTTGTTAAAGAAATAAAAAAGAAGGCAGTACCAAATATACATAGTTTACAAATAGAAGAATGTTTATAAATTTGTGATTAGTAAATATTTAATATATTCCACCAATGCTTACCATATGGTGAAATATATTTGAAATATATGCTGGAAACAGTGTGACTTAAGGAAATATATTTCAGGAAATATAATCAAATTTAATACATATTTTGTTAAAAGGCCAAAATATATATATAAAAAAATGTACTTTAAGATGCTAACGTTAGTTAATGCATGAAATAACATTAACGAACAATGGCCTTAACATTTGTTATCATATTTTTTCATCTTTTTCAACATTAGTTAATAAAAGTATAAAAATACAACTGTTCATTGTTAGTTAATATTAGCTTGGGCCTATGAAATAATATTAACAGGTGCAGCGTTTGGTTTTTATAATTTATTAGTAAATGTTGAAATTAAATGGTTAGTTCACCCAAAAATGAAACATCTGTCATTAATTACTCACCCTCATGCTGTTCCACACCTGTAAGACCTTCGTTCATCTTCAGAACACAAATTAAGATATTTTTCATAAAATCCGATGGCTCAGTGAGGCCTCCATTGACAGCAAGATAATTAACACTTTCAATGCCCAGAAAGCTACTAAAGACGTATTTAAAACAGTTCATGTGACTACAGTGGTTCAACCTTAATGTTATGAAGCGACGAGAATACTTTTTGTGCGCCAAAAAAACAAAATAATGACTTTATTCAACAATATCTAGTGATGGGCGATTTCAAAACACTGCTTCATGAAGCTTCGAAGCTTTACGAATCTTTTGTTTTGAATCAGTGGTTCAGAGCGTGTATCAAACTGCCAAAGTCACGCCCCCCAGTGGTGAACCATTGAAATTTCGAAACACTTATGACATAACAAAGCCTCATTTACTAAAATCAATCGTGACTTTGGTGCTCTGAATCACTGATTTGAAACAAAAGATTCATAAAGCTTCATGAAGCAGTGTTTTGAGATCGCCCATCACTAGATATTGTTGAATAAAGTCATTATTTTGTTTTTTTTGGCGCACAAAAAGTATTCTCGTTGCTTCATAACATTAAGGTTGAACCACTGTAGTCACATGAACTGTTTTAAATATGTCTTTAGTAGCTTTCTGGGCATTGAAACTGTTTATTATCTTGCTGTCAATGGAGGCCTCACTGAGCCATCAGATTTTATCAAAAATATCTTAATTTGCGTTCTGAAGGTGAACAAAGGTCTTACGGGTGTGGAACGACATGAGGGGGAGTAATTAATGACAGAATTTTCATTTTTGGGTGAACTAACCCTTTAACATTAACTAAGATTAATAAATGATTATAAGTACTTTTCAATGTTAGTTCATGTTACATAATCCAGTTAACTAATCTTAACAAATGGAAACTTACTGTAAAGTGTTACAAGAAAATATCTTATCTTAAAATACAAAAGCTAAATTTATTTTTTAAATACATTTTGGATGATACAGATTGAAAATATATATTAAATATGACTAAAAATATAAGTAACTAAAACATATCAAAATACATTTGTAAGTACATTTAAAAGCTGTATTAGCAATATATTTTTTGAAATATATTTAAAAATTATATATTTTTTTGCCATATAGGCTGTTGCATATTACCTGACAAATTCAATTGGAGCTAAATTATATTAAACCTGGCACATGAATTCATTTTACTCCTAAACCCTGGACACAGGGTTCTTTGATATAAGCTGCTAGATCCATTTGGAAGTTCTGTCTAATGCCAAATGAATAATCATAAATCACTGCTCCCAGGCACTTAAGGGCCTTTCATATTTTCCGATGGATTTCTGTCTCTTTTGGGGGTCATTAGTTGCTAATGGAGAAATGTGTTTAAAGGAAGACAGCCCATAAAATATACAGCCTCCATTTGGCTTATTCCTTCTGAAAAGCTCTGCTCCTGAGCAGACACATTCTGCGATCTGAGTGTGTGCTTGTGACACGCAAGGCAAACATTCGCGTGAGTATGTGAGGACGTTGATTTACTTTTAATGTGCGACCCCTGGTTGAGAGAAAGCAAAACAGGAGGCGCCGTAAATCATACTCGCAGCATCGCGTTCAGCCCCCGCTGTGTATTCACATCATTAAAATGCCAGTGCTGAGGGTGACCCCGCTCCAGAGCAGCATGCAAGCACCTCGCCCTGGGAAGAGCTTTGATCACACATGTGGAATCTCAGTCTCAGCTTAAATTATTTCAGAGAACTTTCCTTGTTCACCATGTAAAGTTCATTTACAGGAAAACGGTAATGCTGTGCTTATGAAGGACACACCTTGATACTAACTGTCTGTTTTGCAGGAGGAAGAGATGGGATGGAAGATGACTCCCAGTAATTTCCTTCCTACGGTAGTCGAGGGAGCCAAACTGTACAAAGGTAAGTGGGAAATGACGGTGAAGGGGTGCAGTCTGTCATCGATAATTTATGCAGCATTTCCCTGACCAAATGACTAATGCTCAACAATGTCAACAGTGTTTGTGTGAGGTCAATGAGCGAGTGAGCTTTCATCACAGTTGTGACATGAGATGTGTCTGGAATACGTCTAAGTAACCAATAATGATAGGGCCATGTCAGTTCTCAGGTCAAGACCGGTCCAGATGGTTCCCCACCCCACATGGAGCCTCTTTCCTTTCCTCTCTCTCTCTCTACGTCTTTCTCCTTCCCCCTTCTTTTGTGACTACAGATACGTTTTCTAGCCCTCTCATTAAAACCGAGTCTCTTGACGCCACATTGAAGTCCAGCTCCTCCTCGTTCTATAATCAACAGCAGTCGTCTGTCAACTCCCCAGTTGCCTTGGTTTCATGGCAAGGACAGTTTTCACAGGCCGTATATCTAACTACATTTGTTTGTGAAGTGAGAGCTGTTCATCCAGTTCTCTCCAAACAAGTGTGCACTCTAAAAAAATACTGTACAGTAAATAACTGGCAGCTGTTTTTGCCAGACATTCACTGTAAAAAGTGTTTCATGCATTACTGGAGGCATTTAGATGCTTGTATTTTACAATTCATAACTGTTTAAACCATTAACTGACATAGTGTTAATACCTCTGAGACAGAGTAAACTAACATACTTCAAAGGTTTAGTTCACCCAAAAATGAAAATTCTGTCATCATTTACTCACCTTCATGTTGTTCCAAAGACTTTCGTTCATCTTTGGAAAACACAAATGAAGATATTTTTAATGAAATCTGAGATTTCTGTCCCTCCATTGACAGTACATGCAACTACCACTTTGACGCTTTAAAAAGTTCATAAAAACATCGATCTAATCCATATGAATTGAGTGGTTGAGTCCAAATTATCTGAAGAGACACAATCGCTTTATATGATGAACAGATTGAATTTAGGCTTTTATTTACATATAAACATTGATCAGCGAACATGAATGGAAGCTCAACCGAACCTGCTTGATGCGCGAGACAAACCTTATTGGTTCTTGCTGAAGCTCAAACATGTTGCGTAACACGAGAATGAACCTCATTGGTTCTTGCTGAAGCTCAAATGGGCTGCGTAACATGAGAATGAACCTCATTGGTTCTCACACATCAAGCAAACACGCTTGAGCTTCTGTTTGCCATAACTAATGTGTGAGTTGATGAATGCTTATATGTGAATGAAAGGCTAAATTAAATTAAAATTTTTGGGTGAACTAACCCTTTAAGTACTAAAATATTCTTTGTACCTAAATATATATAACCACCATAACAAACAAAACAACACACGATGAATCAAAGTTCATCATAAGTGACCTTTTCATAAATCCACTACTCGGCCAGTATTAATGTAGATGGTGTACAATATCATAAACCCAAAGACAAAATAAAATAAGGGTAGCACACATGACACTAAGGGCCAGATTTACCTTGCACCAGCGCAAACCCTATTTTGGCGTTAAAAAACTACTGTCAGGATTTACTAAAGACACGCAGTGCAAAATTAGCGCTGAAAAGGCGCGGACTGAGTTGTTTTTGTGGCTGACCTTATTGCATATGCATTTGTAGGAGTTTCCCTTTCAGACACAAAATTTATGGGAGGAGAGTATTTAAATGAATCACGCAAGATGATTTACTAAGGTTTGCGCTAGTCAATTTACTGGTATTTGCACCATTATTTACCTCATGAAAAAAGGATGTCTTAAATCACGTGCAGAACTTTCCATTCACATCTGCCCTTTTTTTAAATCATGCTCTTAACTCTTCTGGTATTTTTGCATCAGTATTTCATTCTTTGTAACTCTTGGGATATATATGTATCTATGTATGTATGTATGTGCTTGTTTTTGTCTCAGTGTCATAACTGTGGATGAGCTCACCAAGAAAAATTCCAGACAACCAGGTTGTTATGGCAATAAATAATAAATAAATTGTGCTCTCACGCTAATTTGCCCTGTTTAGTAAATCTAGCCCTAAGGCTATAAACGTCAACTAAACCAAAAATGTAGCCAGCAGACAATAATGATGAACTGTATGAGATGGCAAAATCATATAATGTAGTACGACTTTGGATTGTACAAAAAACATACAACTTTTCTAGTTTTTTTTTTTTTTTCCTATTACAATCATGTTTAGGTTTGGGGTTTGGGTCTTGTTCTGCAGTGTGTGAGGACAGTGTGTTTAGGAGCCATAACTCAACCTGTAGAGCAGCAAATCAATCAAGTCACCCCTGAAACCTCTTGACAAGACAAGCATGTTAATGACTGAGACACTACTTCCTGTTTGTGTAGGGGTTTAAGGTCTCTCAACAGGAAATGAGAAGACTGGACTGCACTTCTGTGTTTCAGTGATCCATGAAGACAGGGTAGAGAGCTAGATCTTAGATCTTCCGAAACTATTTGAATGATTTTGTGCATGTCTGTTTGTGCCAGTAGGGAGCAGGTGAACCAGAGGTCTGCAAAAACCTATTCTAAACATGTCATTCTAGCATTTCCAGGATAGATTGCTATGACAACATCCTGCTCTGTTGCCTGTGTTCAGTGATTAGAGAACTTCCATCAACAAACTGCACTGTTCATTACACACCAGTGGGGAATTACCATGAGCAACTCCTTTTTAGCTCTGGTCCGGTCCATTACAAACCATCTATAGGGTCAGCCACAGATTGTTAAGTTTCTTTTCTTCCAGTCCAGCTATAACAGACTCATTTAGTTCCTGTTACCCGAGGGAGGTCTGAGGTGTCTTTTAAAGTCAAGATCTGATAGGGAAAACGTCACTGAATCTCACATTTATCTCACAGCTGTGTGTTTGGCTTGTAACTCTGAATGAATCTATCATTCTTTATAGAACATAGAGGTTCACTAAAGCGCATCACCCACATCACATCTGCTAAAGTTCTCTCTGTTCTCAGCACATGTATTCATCACAAGACATGAGTTGACGTCAAGTCACGTCAGTTGCAGGTCTTTATCGCTCCCTTATAGAAATTAACTGTAGTAAAACTTGTGATTGTACTACACTCCTAAATGGGCCAAGCCCAAAATGACTAAACGCTAAGCGTTTAGTTGTCTTAACCACAAATTATTGGTCGGGAAATGAGCAAAATGTAAGCAAATGCACTCCTCGAAAAGCATTAAAAACAGAAGACAGAATGAAGTTTTATGGGAAATTGTATGTGGAGTGATGAATCGAGTTGCATGGTGATGCTCCAGATTGGTGTCTTCAAAAATCTGCTGAGAAATATAATAATAAATGCATCTCTAGCACTGTGAAGCATGTAGGAAGAGGTGTCATTGTGTGGGGAGGCTTTTCAGCTGCTGCTATTGGTGAGCTACTTCACCGTGAAAAGTCATTTAATGCTTTGGAGTACAGGAGAATTTTGCAGAATGGCTTGATTCCCACAAATGAAAAGTCGTTATCTAAAGAGGAATGATCAGATGTTATTTTTCAACAAGACAATGCTCCTGCCCACACTGCAAAGACAACAAAGAAGTGGCTTGAGAACAAGTCTATCAGGCTCATGTTTTGGCCTGTGCAATACAAGTAAACCTTTCAATAGTACTTCAGATCAGTAGAACAACTGGTTTGACTGACAGCTGCACTGCAACTTGAACTGCAGCTACTGGGAAACAGCTGCGGTGCATTGGCATGTATACTGTTGCAGGCTTTATACTACACTGTATGCAGCTGTGAAGCTTTTCATAGAGGTAGCCTACTATATACTGAGGTTAAAGTACTGTTGTTTTGTATTATTATTCATTTTGTTGCTGCTATTGTAGCTGGACAGTCTTATTTTGCTATTTTAGCACCTATTATTTAGGTACATTTTTAAAAATGTATTTATTTTTTTACAGTGAGCAGATAAAACACTATGTGCATAGAACATTTCAAATATACTATATAATTTTATATAATATAATATTTAATTTATTAGGGGTGTAACGGTACACAAACATGACGGTTCAGTAAAATTGCTTCTTTTTTCTTCTTTTTTTTTTTTTATTAAACTGGTTTGTTCAACAAATTGTGACTCTCTCAGTTATAATAATATTTAACATTTTCTTATCCTATCTCAGCTAATGCTGTAAACTATACACAGGAAACCCCTTCTTGCACATTACTATGATATTAAAGGTTAGAATTAACAACAGAGCCCAAATTATTAAATTCAGTTGCTATTTATTTTTTGATATAATAATCAACACTAAAAAACGTCTCGGTTACGTATGTAACCCTCGTTCCCTGAAGGAGGGAACGGAGACGTACGTCAGTAGTGACCGACGAATTGGGATATCGCTAGAGAGCCCTATCAGCTTCGAGTGAACTACAACAGGCCAATGAAGTTGGCGTGCGATATTTGCATAATGCGCACCGCCCCCGCCAGGTGGTATAAATAGGGGAGCAGATGCAATCGCACTCTGTTTTTCGCTGAGGAGACAACCTAGTCTGCACTACAGCGAGGGTACAGCAACTGTGGCGACGGGACGTACGTCTCCGTTCCCTCCTTCAGGGAACGAGGGTTACATACGTAACCGAGACGTTCCCTTTCAGTCGGTCACGTTCGACGTACGTCAGTAGTGACCGACGAATTGGGATCCCAAATAAAGCGCCACAGTATGAACCCCTTCCAGTGCCCAGCGCAAGCTCTAGCCACCCGGCGCACCAGTGGGACGGGGAAGGGGGCGAGCTTACGCCGAGAGAGTCTACTGCTGTTCCGATATACCCACTAAGTAAACTAGACTACACTGGGGAAGCGAACCCGTAGGGGACGCTGCGGAGACCACTACCCACCTGTAGGGGAGGAATTTACGTGGAGAGTACACATATGGACTGGCCGTGGGCAGTACGCATATGGAGTCCCTGGGATGGCTCCACCTGGGTAGGGGGGAGACTCATCTGACAGGTGACAGCAGAGCTGGCTCTGCTAGGGAAAGACACGGGCTCGCCGTAGGGAGTTGACCGTGGACAAATACACACATGGGACCGCTCACGTGGAGGGGTCACGACAGCCAAACGTCAACGTCGGTGACGGAGGTTTGGCCTGGCATCAGACACTCCGCAATGTCCGAGCCGAAGGGGGAGGCGGAGGAACTCGACAGGGTTCGCCAAGCGGGGAACTCGATTGGAGTAAAAAGGATGCACGTATCCGGCCCAGGGGGCGGGAGTGGCATTGCAAGCCGACACTAGAACGGGCTCTTCGCGTCTACCGGCTGGTGGAAGCGAGTACACGGGAAGATACCGGTTCTACACGAAGGCTATAGAATCTAGCGAACGTGTTAGGTGTCGCCCAGCCCGCAGCTCTACAGATATCTGTCAGCGAGGAGCCGTGCGCCAGCGCCCAGGAAGAGGCCACTCCTCTGGTGTAGTGGGCTCTCAACCTGAGCGGGCAAGGCACGCCCTGGGACTCATACGCCAGGGCGATGGCGTCCACTATCCAGTGGGCCATCCTCTGCTTGGAGACAGCCTTTCCCTTCTGCTGGCCTCCGTAACAGACAAAGAGCTGATCTGAGGTCCTAAAGCTTCGCGTTCTGTCCACGTACAGGCGCAGAGCGTGGACGGGAGAGAGCAAAGCTAGGGCTGGGTCTGCCTCCTCCGAAGGCAGCGCTTGCAGGTTCACTACCTGATCTCGAAAGGGAGTGGTAGGAACCTTGGGCACATATCCAGGCCGGGGTCTCAGGATAACGTGAGAGTCACCGGGCCCGAATTCCAGGCACGATTCGTCAACCGAAAATGCGTGCAGGTCCCCTACCCTCTTGAGCGAGGCCAATGCAACCAGGAGGACGGTCTTTAGGACAGTACTTTTAACTCGACTGATTGCAAAGGCTCGAAGGGACGACCCCGGAGAGATGTAAGAACCAGGGTCAGATCCCAAGAGGGTACAGAGGGGGGCCAGGGAGGATTAGTCTCCTCGCCCCCCTCAAGAACCTGACGATCAGATCGTGCTTCCCTAGCGATTTACCATCAACTGCATAGTGATGTGCGGCGACAGCGGCAACATACACCTTGAGGGTGGAGGGAGACAGCCTTCGCTCCAGGCCCTCTTGCAGAAAGGAAAGCACGGTTCTGACCGAACATGATCGGGGGTCCTCTCGCTCTGGTTGAGAGGAACACCATTCGACGAATAGGTTCCACTTCAGCGCATAGAGGTTCCTCGTAGAAGGAGCTCTAGCGGAAGTGATGGTGTCTGCGACCGCTTGCGGGAGATCACTCAGAACCTCCGCGTCCCGTCCAGGGACCACACATGGAGTTTCCACAGGTGGGGACGCGGGTGCCAGAGGGTGCCCCGTCTCTGAGTCAGGAGGTCCTTCCTCAGAGGAATGGGCCAGGGAGGTGCTGTCACGAGGAGCGTAAGGTCCGAGAACCAGGTCCGAGTGGGCCAGTATGGAGCCACTAACAAGACCTGCTCCTCGTCCTCCCTGACTTTGCACAGGAGCTGTGCGAGAAGGCTCACTGGGGGAAACGCATATTTGCGTAGGCCCCGGGGCCAGCTGATTGCCAGGGCATCCATGCCGAGCGTGCCGCCGGTCAGGGAATAGAACTGGCAGTGGGCAGTCTCCGGGAGGCGAACAGATCTATCTGTGCCTCGCCAAAGCGCTGCCAGATCAGCTGGACCACCTGGGGACGGAGTCACCATTCGCCCGGAAGCGGAGGCTGCCGTGAGAGCTCGTCGGCTGCACGGTTGAGCACGCCTGGGGCGTGAATGGCACGAAGCGACCTCAGATGCTTCTGACTCCATAGCAAGAGATGGCGGGCGAGTTGCGACATACGGCGGGAGCGTAGACCACCCTGATGGTTGATGTACGCAACGGCCGCAGTGTTGTCCGAGCGGACCAGTACGTGCTTGTCTGTCAACAGCTCCTGGAAGCGGCCCAGTGCAAGACGTACTGCTAGCAACTCGAGGCAATTGATATGCCAATGCAGTTGGGGCCCCGTCCACAGACCCGATGCTGCATGCCCGTTGTACGTGGCCCCCCACACCGTGGCAGAGGCATCTGTGTGGACCACAGCATGCCTGGACACTTGTTCGAGGGGAACTCCAGCCCGCAGGAACGAAGAGTCTGACCACTTGGTGAGGGTGCGACGGCAGTTCGGTGTCACGGGGACACGGAACGTACCGCGCTGCCACGCCCATCTCGGGATCCGGCCGCGGAGCCAGTGTTGAAGCGGCCTCATATGAAGCAATCCGAGCGGCGTGACTGCGGCTGCGGATGCCATATGCCCCAGGAGCCTCTGAAAGAGTTTCAGTGGGGCCGCTGTCCTGCGCTTGAGCGTACTCAGGCAGGTCAACACTGACTGGACGCGCTCCTCGGAGAGGCGCGCGGTCCAGGCGACCGAATCCAGTTCCCTACTGAGATAAGAGATCCTCTGCCCGGGGGAGAGTTTGCTCTTGTCCCAGTTGACCCGAAGACCCAACCGACTGAGGTGAGCTAACACCATGTCCCTGTGTTCGCACAACTGCTCCCACGAGCTGGCCAGGATGAGCCAGTCGTCGAGGTAGTTGAGATGCGAACGCCCTGTTCCTTGAGCGGAACAATGGCCGCCTCCGCAACCTTCGTAAAGACGCGGGGCGACAGGGCCAGCCCGAAGGGTAGGACTTTGTACTGACATGCCCGACCCTCGAACGCAAACCGTAGGAGTCTGTGACGAGGCAGAATCGAGACATGAAAGTACGCGTCCTTCAGGTCGATCGCTGCAAACCAATCCTGGGGACGGATGCATTTGAAAATGCACTTCTGCATAAGCATCTTGAACGGCAGCCTGAGAAGGGACCGATTCAGGACACGCAGATCCAGGATTGGCCGTAGCCCACCGCCCTTCTTGGGTACAATGAAGTAGGGGCTGGAGAACCCTGACTTCAAATCGGCTGGAGGGACCGGCTCGACTGCATCCTTCGCCAGGAGGACAGCAATCTCCGCCCAGAGAACAGGTGCATTGTCCAGGGACACGCGAGTGTAATGGACACCCCTGAACACCGGGGGACGCCGGGCGAACTGAATCGCATAGCCGAGTCTGATGGTACAAATGAGCCAGCGGGACGGGCTGGAAAGCGCTAGCCAGGCTTCCAGACACCGAACCAGCGGGACCAAATGGACCACAGACGTACCGGGCGTGGGGCAGCGAGGTAGAGTGCTGGACCCGACTCGGACGGCATAGCGGCCCGTAGTGTGGTCAGACTCTGCAAGGTGGCAGTGTGAATGGGAGACGGCACATGGGAGGCGGCCTCAACCAACACACTGGGACCTGCTGGCGAAGTGAGAGGGGGCTGAGAGTGGCGAGGTGGGGCCTCGCGCACTGCCAGCCGCGCCCTCTTGGGACCTGGAGGGTCAGAAAACAGTTCTACTCCGTGGGCACCGCTGGTCTCCGGAGAGCCAGCGGCGGAACAAACCAAAATTCTCCACCCGGCCCTCCTCCGGGGAGGGAGCGATGCGGGCATCGTCTCCCGAAGAACTGTTTACCTCAGCTCCAGGTCACCAGTTTCTCCAGGACCGCTTCTCGCTAGCCAAGTGGCTTGGCTGCGGGCTGAGCGGGCTGGATTTTAGGCCAGCTTGTGAGATGAGAGCATCGAGAAAGCGTACTTAGACGATGACACACCTCTGCAAGGCTAGCCAGGGGTGTTTCCGGACCACCATGGTAGACATTGTCTGGCCAGGGGCCTGCGCTATGACTTGCATCATGCGTAGCTCAACCCCGACTCAGAACTACCCATATGCAATGAGTGCTTTGGCCTTCCACAGACTTGCCGGGGGCCAAGACCCATGCAGGGCAGAGGTGGTGTGCCCGTAGCACTGCCACCCCACCACAGAGGGTAGTGAGAGAGAAAAAACTTAATGCAGATATGACCCTTTTGGTGTTCCATATTTGGCACCAAGAAAGGCTTCTAAACTGCCAAGTTTTTCATGCACGTCCAGGCTAAGACAGGGGGCGGGGCAAGGCGAGTACGCGTCACACCACGCCCCCAGGGGCCCGGGAAAGCATGGTCGTTAACTCTGAATCTGATTCAGCATGAGCACATCACAACCGTGGGACGCTCAGCCTCATCTTCATGTCCAGAGCCCAACAACCCTCTCTCCAATGTAGCAGTCGACATCTGATCCTCTGCTGGAGCCCTGACTAAGATGCTAGGTCCCCCATGAGAAGGACCAGCAATCCACCCAGAAGCTACCAGCCATGTGAGAGAGTGAACGTGGTCGTCTAACTGAACGACACACGGCGCTGAGCGCCGACGTGGCCATGTTTTTACCAAACATAAACCACCCACGAACACAGTCACAGCATGTTTGCGATGCGCTAGAGGAGTGGGGGGCCCACGGAGATTGGCTCGGCAGGTAATGCCCCACTGTGATCCTCTGGTCACCCTGGCTTATTCACCAAAAGTAGTACTTTTCTGATTCAGAAAGAGAAACTAGATCGGGGAATAGGTGAGGGGACTCCACCTCGTTTGAGGCACTCGAGTCTCGACCACGCATCTAGAGCGCCGAACAACGCGCTAGGTTGCCATGGCAACGCGCGCTGTCAGCCGGCAGCTCGACGGCACACGGCGCGCTGAGCGCTCAAGCCCTTACGAGAAAGGCAAGACGAACAACGCGCCGACGTGGGCATGCTCTCTTTTTTTACAAGAGAATATGAACCACCCACAAACACAGTCTCAGCACGCTAAGCAGACATGAGAGAAAGTGATTGTGGCCGTCAGTGAGGATAGGAAACGACCGCCTCCAGAAACGCACAGACAGAATGACGTCTTGAAAAAGACGCAGTGTGTCTGTGAAGCTCTTTTAGAAGCTCTTGTTCTTTGTGCCGAAGCACACAGGGAACAGCCGCGATGTGACTGCAGGTACACTTTTCACTCCCTGAGTCACACACACAGAGGAACCGGCCCAAATCGCAAACCAACGGGGCAAATAATGCTGTGAAAACAGCAGTTGAGAGCTGTATAACAGCTCGAGAAGCTCACTCTGGGAAGCTCGCGGCCTCGCTGTAAGGTGCCATAAAGCCAGCACTGTAGAACAAAAGCTCTTCAAAGGCTTGCGAAGTCACTCTCAGACTAATAGCAGGAACACACAGGTTGGCTCCGAAGCAAAAGACAGAGTGCGATTGCATCTGCTCCCCTATTTATACCACCTGGCGGGGGCGGTGCGCATTATGCAAATATCGCACGCCAACTTCATTGGCCTGTTGTAGTTCACTCGAAGCTGATAGGGCTCTCTAGCGATATCCCAATTCGTCGGTCACTACTGACGTACGTCGAACGTGACCGACTGAAAGGGAACATGTAAATTGCACATAAAGCAGGTTTTGCATTAACTTCTAAATCTAATTATTCAATTATTACTCCAATTAATTTTTAAATATATTTTGAAACACAGTTACTGTCATAATTTTTTTCATGACAAATTTATTTAAACATATTAAATAATTAGAGATGCACCAGTATATTGGCCAGTAAAAGCAAATTTTCACACTTTTGGCTATCGGCCGATAGTTTAAAACCAGCCAATAGTCAGGTCAGATATATCCTGTCAATCAAAAGAGGGCAGGAAAATGCACTGCATTTGTGCTTAGTGTAAAGAAAATGCAAAGAAACCAGTTTGATGTTCAATATTAATAGTAGTTATATGAATTAATAACATTCATGAAGTTAAGAAATATTAATTTCATCTTCAGAAATTAGTAATGTGCTTATAACTGATACCAGTTACTCTGAAACAAGTTGCTGAAATGGAGAGAATAGTTTTTATTTGCATGTCTTTCAAAATATAATAATTAAAATAAAAAAATTATTAATTATAATTATCATTAATTTAAAAGAAGGTATAAAAGGCAAAAAAAAAAAAACTATTGGTATCGGCAGACATCACTCTGTATAATCGGCTATCGGTATCGTTGAATAAATTTAGTATTGGTGCATTTCTATAAATAATTAAGACATTACTAACAGGTAAAGTAAATATAATGAATATATAAGCTAATATAGTGCATATATTTAGGTAAATACTCCTCTTTAGAGTTCATTTTTCTAGTGAACTAACATGCTGTGGACACTAAATGACTTGCCTGAGGTAAATGTAATGCTACGTGAGATATTATTCTCAGGCTGTTTTATTGATGTTTTTCTGCGGTTGAAACACCGGTTGAGAGATTACACGCATTTCTAGATTGTCTGTTTTTATTCTTCTGCGCTTTTTCCTGTTGTGGCGGTTAGCAAACAGCATTGCATTACCGTGCATGCCCCCTTCTGGATTGGAGTGTGAATCGCCTGTGACTGACTGTATTCATCGTCTAACTGCATGAACAGAATTGTGACGTCCGTACCGTACGGTTCATGATGAATACATGTACCCTTATACCCCTAGAATAAGTGCTATTTTCAGTGCTGCTGTTGTACTGTGCCCAATTGTACAAACCATATATTTTACTAAAGTTACAAATATTGCAGTTAACGATTTATACTGGCTATCTAAATACTTAAATATGTTGCAAGTGAGAGTATGACATGCTAAAGTGTGATGTACGTGTGTGTGTGTGTGTGTGTGTGTGTGTGTGTGTGTGTGTGTGCATGTGGAAATGCCTTTTTGACTGAAAAATTTTCAGCCAACTAGCAGCTGTAACCTCGCAGGAAGCAATTATATGCCCAGTCAAAGCTGCCTAATTCTTTTCATTAAGATTTTCCTCCAAATGTCACATTGCTCAGTCTGTGGAGCAAAGGGTTGCATTCCTGAGGAATGAAGCTTATAGGTGTAATGAAAAGCAGAGATCAGAGCTTACCTCCCAAATATTTGACATGGGTGAATGAATAGCGATGTCTCTCTCACATGTGTTGGTTATATCTGTTATATTCATCAAGCAAACTGCTGTTGACAGAACACAGTACCTTTAAATAATGACATTTTAAGTGAAATGTTTTTATTGAAATGTCTTTTATTAATTGTAATGCAACTAATTGTATTAGATGTGCACTTGTAGTATACTTCAAATTTTAATAATATATTTTTTTAAAAACTGCACTTGCAGATAATGTTAATAAAATAAAAGGCTACTTAAGTGTACTTAAAGAGAATACACAGTTACAAAAATGAAATTTCTGTCATTAATTACTCATCCTCATAAGACCTTCTTCAGAACACAAATTAAGATATTTTTGATAAAATCCGATGGCTCCGTGAGGCCTCCATTGACAGCAAGATAATTAACACTTTCAATGCCCAGAAAGCTACTAAAGACATATTTAAGACATATATATATATAAGACAACAGTTCATGTGACTACAGTGCTTCAACCTTAATGTTATGAAGTGACGAGAATACTTTTTGTGCACCAAAAAAAAACAAAATAACAACTTTAATTTTTCTTAATTTGTGTTCCGAAGATGAACGGGTCTTACGGGTGTGGAACGATATGAGGGTGAGTAATTAATGACAGAATTTTCATTTTTGGGTGAACTAACCCTTTAAGTGTCTGAAAACATTACATTCAGTTTTCTTTCAAATTACATTTCCATAATAAGTTTCCATAATAACGCATGCTTACTTCTTTTTCACAACGTTCTACTCTCTCCCGGCTTGAAAAACAGTCACATAAACAATGTGATCAGCAATTCTGAACTCTTGTATGATGTGTTCAGCAGACCAACATGTCCTACATCCGGCCTGTGAGACAGCTAATTAGAGCCGAGGGTCTTTGCTGTGCGAGTTAATCGGCAGCACACTGTTTTATCAGCTGTCTGTAATTGGGATATGATCATGTGGTGGGTTTATTTAGTTGTAATGAGGCGGAAAGGTGAGCACCATATTTACCCAGAATCAGACGATAGCCAGCATGATCCCCAGAGGGACAGGCTCTGTTGGGAAAGTCCTTCGCACCGCAGTTGAGAATGGCTTATGGAGAGGCCAAGGAAGTCATTTGTAGTACTCAGGGTAAGATTGAGATTGCCTATTTGTTCTTGTCTGGCGCTTGCTTTCCATTTCCCTCCTCCTTCCCTTCCTGCATCCCAACGTCATGGCGCACTTGCTGGATGTGACCGATGGATTTCATTTCAGTCTCTTGGCAGAAGAGAGCCGTGTTAAGGAAGTGTTTGTTTCTCACTGTTAGCTGAATGACCGGGACAAACAGGCAAAACAGGTTTTCAGAATGAGTGCGGCTCCATCGTCGCTGACTGACCAGCATACAAATCTTCACAAATGGTACAAAAGACCATGCCGTGAAGATAACAGGCCGCTACGGATCCCTGAAGTGTTTTTTTACTCAATCCCCATATGGTGGGTGGCAAATGTGCTGTATTTACACCATGTTCAGTCAGAGCAGATGTGTGTGGCCGCCCCCTTCCCACAAAACTGGCCACCGTGTCGCGAGAAATGTTGCTGCTTTTCTGTTCATCCACGGTAGTGTCTGTTGTTCTTGCACTGTGTGGGGCTGGATCATTCTCAGAGGTCTTCCGTCCCAATAAAGCAGGTTTAAAATGCTGACCCCCAACAGTCATGTGTTTTCAGGAGAGTTAGGTAGTTGTTGTCTTTAAACAAACAGGCCAGGCTATGTGAATGCATCCCTCTGATGGAGCGAGGCAATTATATAGATCGTATTGCCCCGGGATGTTTTGAAAATGTGACTTTGAAAAGCAGGCTTTGTGGACGACAGTTTGACCTCTGACCTCAGCAAGGGATCTCATTTCAAAGTTGCTGAACTGATGCTTATTTTTAGGTTCCACCAGAGTGAGCTTTAACATCAGTGCCCTTTGACCCCTATGTGAACTTGACAGCACTGCTTGCTTATTAGCATTGTTTGAAATTCAGAATTTATTATGCTTTTTTATTTCACCTTTCCGTTAGTGTGTAACATAGCTGTTTGTGCAAATGGAGTTAATTTCTCCAACAGGAAACACTTGCCTGAAATGGCTCATCTGTACACTCTCTAAAAAAAAATGCTGGGTTAAAAACAACCCAAGTTGGGTTGGAAATGGACAAACCCAGCGATTGGGTTGTTTTAACACAGTGTTAAATGCCTTTTAGCTGACTACTTCAAATTAAATGCAACAACACTATTTATTTGAATTTGAATTTCAGGTTTAGTTCTTACTTGCTACCTCAATTCAAATTAAGGAACTGAATTTGAATTTAAAATGCATTCAAATGTATTACATTTTAAAAGGTGCACAGCCCTGCTGTTTATTAAAGGGTTAGTTCACCCAAAAATGAAATTTCTGTCATTAAATTCTCACCATCATGTCGTTTCAAACCTGTAAGACCTTCTTTCGGAACACAAATTAAGATATTTTTGATGAAATCTGAGAGGTTTTTTTATCCCCCATAGAAAGCAACATAATGAGAAGGTCCAGAGAAGTAGTAAAGTCATCGTACGTTTGGACGTAAACACGGAAGCTCTGAGCTGTGTTCACTGCATCAACTGCATAGAAGACTGACAGGGAAGAGAAAATAATTAAGTTTTTATTAATAAAGTTGTTGTTTTTTTTGTTTTTTGTTTTTTTGTGCACAATAAGTATTCTCATCACTTCATAACATTAAGGTTGAACCACTGTAGTCACATGGACTATTTTAACGATGTCTTTACTACCTTTCTGGACCTTAAATGAAGGTAATTACGTTGCTTTCTATGGGGGATTAAAAAAAAACTCTTGGATTTCATCAACAATATCATAAAGGGGTGGTATAATGCCACTTTTACAAGATGTAAAATAAGTCTCTGAAGTCCCCAGAGTGTTTATGTGAAGATAATTTTTTATAGCATGTTAAATTTGATCACTTTTTGAGGGTGAGCAAAAACGTTTTGTGTGTGTCCCTTTAAATGCAAATGAGCTGCTGCTCTCAAAAGGGGGCGGAGTTTCAGGAGCTTGTGTTAGCACTTAGCAGCGCCTCAGGTTACCTCAGGCAGACTCACTGAAAATGTCAGAAACTGTTCAGCCTTTTATGTTAAAAACAGAGTCGGACAATGATGGAGAGACTCAAAAAGAAGTGACAACATTTTGAATGCAACAGGACACTTCTGAATGGTTAGTTGATGAATTTATGTAGCTGATGTGTGGTTAACTATCTTAAAGTCATTGATTAGCATATTCTGTCATGATAATCTATAAATCGCTCGTGTGGGAACTGTTGTAAGATGCTTACAGAGCCAGAGAATATATGCTGCATGAAGATAGAACAGGTATAGTTTAGTTTAATTACGGTTATAACTTGTCATTTTGCTTTTATGACATGCTATTGCATTTGTGTTATGTACTGTATTGCAGTAACATGGCCTCACCGCTTTGTTGCATGTTCTTGGGGGCTGGGGTTTATGTAAATTCTAGGGTTAGTGATGTCGCCAACCTGGGAAGAGGCTCGTTGTAGTCCCTACCAGCTGTTTGTTGTAGTGCCTTAAACAGAGAATTCTTTAAAAGACAATATCTCCGTTTGCACTGAACTTTGAGCGTCGTAACTTTGCAGATACTGTTTATGCTCAAGCAGCAACATTACACACTAACTAAAGTTAAAACAGTGAAATCGCAGTGAACCACCCCTTTAATTTGTGTTCTGAAGATGAACAAAGGTCTTACGGGTGTGGAACGACATGAGGGTGAGTCATTTTTAGGTGAACTAACCCTTTAAAGAACTGTAGCTCAAGCACCAAGGTCATGGATTTGATTCTCAGGTAATGAACTGATAAAAATATGAAGAGTCCAGATGCAAAAGCCGCTAAACGCCACCTCCGTCAAAATGAGATAATGATATTGAAAGAAATGCTCTCCGCACATTGTATACGTTCATCAAATATTTGCAAATCCGCTAAATTCAAGCGTCAGCCCATTCAGAAATACCGGTTCGTTGACAGAAACCACTAAACGCCACTTCATATTGTCAGTAAAAGCCTCTAAGTCCACAGAAGAACCAGTTGGAAGACTGCCAAATGTAATATATTTTAATGCAATTTCATAAATGTTTGTCCTGGACAGTTTAGATTAAGTTGTTTTATTTTCTTTCTGTGCATCTCTATGATATGCAAATGAACAAAACAGTGAAAAACAACTTCAGACTCATTGTGAGGTCAGGCCCTGCCAGTCCTTTTCCAGTTTCCAAATCAACCTGGCGTTCTGCCTTTAGCCCGGACAGGAAGTGGGTGGAAATGGGCTTCCCGTCAGGATGTGGCGCGTGAGAGCGCAGCTCGGAGTACAATCAAACTCTGAGTTCTCACCCAGACTACAGCACCTGTGCTTCCTCTACACTCCACACGCAGGAGGTCCGACTGAAGCCCACCAGACCTCTCTCAGAATTGTTTCCTCCTTTATACACAGTGCTGACTGATGTTCTCCTGACTATACTTTGATGCTTTGTGTCCAACTTGAATTTGTTTTCACATGTCAGAGAATGTCTGTATGTTCTGCTGTTTTAGATATATGTTACGTTAAGGACCATGGTGGATTCCTTATCATATTATCACTTTTGTTGCAATTTAGTTTTATATAAATCACCATCCTCTGTGGATTTGTTGTGCATTGCAGAGATTTGGCATAACCGAGATGAAAAACAGAACTTCCTTCAAAGTTACGACGCTCAGTTGGTGCGAGAGGAGAAGAGATTGGAAGTTGAAGAGGAGCTCAGAGTTCAGGTGGGAGCAGAGCTGTCATCAGGGGCCTGTGATGAATAAACACATCTTAAACCTGCCAGTAGTATGAAAAGTGGGGCCCTCAGCTTCATAATTTTGTCTCGGACCCTCGTGAATTCAAACTCTGGTTGGGAGTAAAGAAATCAACACTCTTTCTGCACTACATTTTATGAAAGTCATAACACTCTATGAAAACAAAACACCTCAGCTCTTTCACTTCCATTGTGGCTCAATTCATTCCATCACATTTTTTTCCCTCCTTCTCCATCTTTGTTTTTATCTTTGTTTCAGGTGGACGAGCTGATGAGGCAGGAACTGAAGAACCTTAAGCTGGTGGTGGACAGAGACAAGGGAAAGAAAAAGAAAAAAGTCAAGAAAAGTAGTAAAAAGGTGAATGGCAGGCATGCATGTGTCTTCCTTTGAGATAAGACCTTGTGCGTATTTTAAATTCTCTGCACGAGTGACAGTGTACAGATGCTCAGATGTTGCTCAGATTATAGACGGTGACTGGTCTGTAAAACCCTGTAATGTGTCTTTTAGTCTTGATGGATCTAGATCTTAAGATATACTCTCTGCCCTGTGTTTATGCACCTTGTGCGAGGCCCTGGGGTCATACAGTGATCTGCCCTCATGACCAGGAATGTGGTCTGGACAGAGAATTAGTAAAGGTGTCCTGCCCTCGTCGGCTTGTGTTTTGATTGGGCTCCTGTTCCCCACCTTCTCTACCACACACACACACACACACACACACACACACACACACACACACACACACACATGTTGGGTTTCCATGTTTTATGGGAACATTCCATAGACATAATAATTTTTTTGTACAAACTGTATATTATATCCCCTAACCTTAATCCTACCCCTAAACCTACACTTAAAAAAAATGCTGGGTTGTTTCAACCCAAATATGTCAAATATGGACAAACCCAACAGTTGGGTTAAAAATTTAAAATAAAAATTTAACCCAACTGTTTGGTTTGTCCATTTTTGACCCAAATTTGGGTTGAAACAACCCAGCATTTTTTTTAGTGTACCCATCACAGAAAACTTTTGCATTTTTACATTTTCAAAAAACATCACTTAGTGCCAGATTTTCACCAGCACAAACCCTGTTTTAGTAATAAAAAACTACTGTCGGGATTTACTAAAGACACGCAGTGCAAAATTAGCACTGAAAAGGCGTGGACTGAGTTGTTTTTGCGGCTGACCTTATTGCATATGCTTTTGTAGGAGTTTCCCTTTCAGACACAAAATTTATGGGATTAGAGTATTTAAATGAATCACGCAACGCGATTTACTAATGTTTTAGCTAGTCAATTTACTGGTATTTGCGCCATTATTTAACGCCCAAAAAAAGCATGTCTTAACCCATTTTGGCTGCAGTTGTTGCTGCTAGGAGGAGACACCGCAGAGAACAGAGAGCGTGCGGTAGAAGGGAGAAAATATTTTCCAAAATATTTTGGTCATTATGTAAATGATTTGACTGCATCTGTGTTCTTTAATTTACGCGTCAGCAGTAGATCATGCGCAAAACTTGCCATTCCCATCGCCACATTTGTGGAATTGCGCTCTCACGCTAATTTGCCCCGTTTAGTAAATCTGGACCTTAGTTTGATTTATAAGCTGTTTTCCTCATCTGGACCAAAATATGTCCCCACAAGGACAAGGATTTCTGATATTGCCATCTCTGTAGGGACATTTTGTCCCCATAACATAGGGTGTGTTACCAGGACCACACACACACACACAATAAATATGGATATATATGACTAGAGGACCAAGACATATAGTAAAGTCCACAATGTACGTAGAGTCATAGACACAAATTCACACCCACACCCACAGAAGACAGGTTGAAAAAGGCTAATTGACATATTTAAATGTATATATTTTCATCTCAACACACATTCTAGAAGAAAGCCTGTTTCTGCCACAGAGTAAAAAAAAAAAAAAGATAATTGTGACTTTAGATCTAGCAATGGAACTATTTGTTCTGCAATTGCTGCCATGTTTTTAATAATTGCAACTTTATCTCCTACTTTACTTCTCATAACTGACTTTATATCTCACAATAGGGCTTTTCACACTTGAAATAGTGAACCCTGGGTCATTCTAAACCCCGGGTAAACGGAATCCTGGGTTATCTTGCTTCACGTTTCACTCATAATTTACCTGGGGTTAACAATAGTGTGAAAAGCCCTAATGTGACTTTAAATTTTGCAATTGTAACTTTGTTTCTCATGATTGTGACTTCATATCTCACAATGTGACTTTATATTCAACTTTATCTTGCTTTTATTTTACTCTGAAACAAAAATAGCTGACCTGGAAGCAGTATTATAGGAATGTTGATACATCACGACTTACTACATCATGGCAGCCAATACTAGAGGAAAGACAAGCATTGCTATGCCAGACAGAATAATATAAAGGGATAGATCTGTTTGTGTATGTATGCGAATATGTGTGTGGCTCTGTTTAACTGTGACCTATAAATGTATGTGAATATATACATATAGCAGACCAATCCATCTCTATATTTCCTGCAATCAGTCAGTATTGTGTCTTCTCCAAAACAAGAAGCACAGAAAAAGGCCTCATTGCATGCCTGCACAAGAGCTAGAATTCATCAACAACATATTTGGCACCCTGCTTGTGTTGCTTTATGCTGAGAGGTTTTGACAGCTAAATCGGTCACAGACGCTGTCTGTCTGACGCGTGTAATTTATACACAAAGATGCTTTATCATTAATCATTCTGCAAATGCAGGCACACAAACTCCATTCAGCTGCGTTCGTGTAAGACAAAATTCCAGCTGTTAATTCATCTCACTAGGTCTGCACATTGAACTTTGTAGGAATTTTGAAACACATTCAGGGAATTTAGGAAGCCATGCAATTTGGGTACACCTAATTGAACATTATACAACAGGGAGGGTTTGTTTGTTAAATGAACATGCAACGCCTAAGCTGAGCTAATGCTAGCAGGAGTTCACCCTGTGTGTTATAAAGTTGCAGGGAGAAAGTTTTCTGATCTTAATATCGCTGACTAACTAACTCAGACCTGCCAAGAAATGATCCAATATTCTCCATAAAAATATTCTGGGGAACAACAATATGTTCAGTCCAGTGGTTTCTGAGAAAATGAAGCAATTGGCCATTTCCAGTTCCTCACCAAACAAATATTTAGAACGTTTGGTAACATATAATTCGTGGAAATACCTGGCTGCCAGTCCTGCTCGTCTGGTTCAGTTGTAGCTTGGAAAAGCCCTGAATTAAAGCATGTTATTTCAGTTTGTCTCTAGTAGCATAAAAACGGCTGTACTGAGAGTTCGTTCTAGATAATGAGGGAAACACACAGGTACAGACCATCCCTTGATGACACACAGTGTGTGATTATGTCAAATCGCCAGATGATTTTCAGGATTTTTACATTTTGGATGCAAGCACATATGCCACACAAAAATGTTATTAAAATGTTACATTGTAGGGTCAGAAGATTTAATATACTGAAACAAACATGTAGACTTACACTCTAAAAAATGCTGGGATAAAAACAACCCAAGTTGGGTTGAAAATGGACAAACACAGCATTTTGGGTTGTTTTAACCCAGCGGTTGGGTTAAATGTTTGACCAACCTGCTGGGTAGTTTTATTTAACTCAACTATTGTTTAAAAATTACTGTATTGCTTGCTTAAAATGAACCCAAAGTATGTTTAATGAACGAACATTTATTAATGAGTTCAATGAATATTAATAAAACAATAGACATTAAATTGCTTATTAATAAATGTTCACATTTGATTATTATTGTTTCCTCTAGTAATTATGTGTCTGATTTTTAATTTCCATCCAATTTTGCGTTCATTTTAAGCCAGACATATAGTCATTTTTAAACAAAAGTTGGGTTAAATAAAACTACTCAGCAGGTTAGGCAAACATTTAACCCAACCACTGAGTTAAAACAACCCAACCACTGGGTTTGTCCATTTTCAACCCAACTTGGGTTGTTTTTAACCCAGCATTTTTAGTGTACCTTGGTGTTAAAAGGAAAATAAACTTTCTTTACAGTCTGACACTAATCTAATCACACTTTGATTCATGTTATTTCAAATATAATATCGGTACACTCCAAAAAATGCTGGGTTAAAAACAACCTAAGTTGGGTTGAAAATGGACAAACCCAGCGATTGAGTCATTTTAACCCAGTGGTTGGGTTAAATGTTCGCCCAACTTGCTGGGTAGTTTTATTTAACCCAACTATTGTTTAAAAATGACTATATGTCTGGCTTAAAATGAACCCAAAATTAAAAATCAGACACATAATTATTAGAGGCAACAATAATAATCAAAAGGTGAACATTTATTAATAAGCAAATTAATAAATGTTTATTGTTTAATTATTATTCATCATAAATGTTCATTTATTAAACATATTATTAAATATTAATTTCCAACCTATTTAGTGTTCATTTTAAGCAAGCAATACAGTAATTTTTAAACAATAGTTGAGTTAAATAAAACTACCCAGCAGGTTGGGTCAAACATTTAACCTAATCGCTGGGTTTGTCCATTTTCAACCCAACTTGGGTTGTTTTTAACCCAACATTTTTACACAATATTATATTTGAAATAACATGAATCAAAGTGTGATTAGATTAGTGTCAGACTGTAAAGAAAGTTTATTTTCCTTTTAACACCAAGGTACACTAAAAATGCTGCATTAAAAACAACCCAAGTTGGGTTGAAAATGGACAAACCCAGCGACTGGGTTGTTTTAACCCAGCTTTGTTTAGAGTGTACTATCATATGGCACATACTTTACTTCCCTTGTCATTCTTGATTCATAATTATTTTCATATACTGTTGTCCATAACTAAAAACACATTTTCTTTGCTTTAGAAAAAAAAGAAAGGGCGGAAGGCTGGAAAGAAGAAGAAGAAAGAGAAGGACCTCACAGCTGACAGGTTTGAATAAATAAACTGGTTCAAAATGCAAAGTCTGTTTTTCAAGAATATTATAATGTAGTTTAATCTTTGCTAAAAGAGCATATTCGACCCCTGCCACTGTTTTCGACTTGGAGATGTCGGTCATCATGTTAAACAGCCGTAAACTGTGAGAGTTCTCAAACATAGGGATTGTGCTTCTGGAAAGTGCTCGAGTGTTGTAAATGTCAGGGTTTGGAGCTCAGGGGGTGACTGGCGAGTGTCCATGTGGAGCACAAGAATTCACGGCTGGCTCTGAATGCTGTGATGTAATAGAAGGTTGCGTCAGATACGCAGCATGACTGATCAGTTTGCAATGCTCTTTCTGTTTATCTCGCTTTCAAACTTTCACTCTACCTCTCTGTTTGTCTTCCCTCTAGGACCATAGAATCTCTATATGAGGAGCTTGTTCTGGAAGGCTTCATAATCAGGCCAATGAATGTCAAGTTGTCAGATTACATAGGTAAAAAACAAACACCACTGAGATACATTTCACATCTTTTTAGTTTTTAACATTCTGTAACTACTTGAACCCATAACTTGTTTCACTTGCTTAAAGGGATAGTTCACCCAAAAATTAAAATCATCCCATGATTTACTCACCCTCAAGCCTTCCTAGGTGATCCATATATGACTATCTTCTTTCAGACGAACACAATCAGAGATATGTTTAAAAAATATCCTAGCTCTTCCAAGCTTTATAATGGTAGTGAATGGGGGGACCGATTTTGAAGCCAAAAATAAATGCATCCATCCATCATAAAAATAATCGGTAACACTTTAGTATAGGGCACACATATAAACTATTAATTACGACTTTTCCCTTAATAAATACCTAATTTACTGCTTATTAATAGTTAGTAAGGTAGTTGTTAAGTTCAGGTATTGGGTAGGATGAAGAATGTAGAATAAGGTCATGCAGAATAAGGCATTAATATGTGCTTAATAAGTACTAATAAACAGCCAATATTCTAGTAATATGCATGCTAATAAGCAACTAGTTAAAAGACCCTAAAATAAAGTGTTACCACATAATCCATACGGCTCCAGGGGGTTAATAAAGGCCTTCTGAAGTGAAGCGATGGGTTTTTGTAAGAAAAATATCCATATTTAAAACTTTATTAACTAAAATAAATTTGTTTTGCTCGCCATTGCATCATGTGCTCAATGTGTACGACCGTCTGCCAGAAGCTAGTTATTATTTGTCATAGTTGTATGACAAATTCAATTTATCTTTAAATGGTGTAAATTTTTTAGGTAACACTTTATTTCGCTAGTCCACTTTAGACATTCTACTAACTATAAGTAACTTTGCAACTACATGTCAACTAGTCATTAGAGTATTAGTAGACTGTCTGTTTAATATCTGCTAACACTTTATTTTGAGATATTCTAAGTAACTTTGCAACTACATGTCAACTTATTCTACTAACCCGAACCTAACGGTGCATTCACATGGGGCATTGGTGTTAATGCTTCTCATTTACTTTGAATGAGTGATGCGTTCGTTATGCGTTGCTGAACTGAATTCCTTGCGGCAGAAGTTTCAATCGCCAATGTAAGCATCAGCCAATCAGATCGCCTTATTCAAATACCCTAGCACAGACGCTAGCCAATTGCTTTCATGCAACACCGGAAAGTAATGCAATTGGCTGTTGACACTATGACAGTCGCGTCAGCACCAAGCTTCAGACACGCCCCACGTCAAGCATCAACACCGTGTGAATGCAGCGTAACAGTCTACTAATACTCTAATGAGAGTTAGTTGACATGAAGTTGCAAAGTTACTTATAGATAGTAAAATGCATAAAGTGGACTATTAAAATAAAGTGTTGCCATATTTTAAATTCTGAATAAATGTGAAGTTATCAAATAAAATTAATTAAAGTTTGAACTTTTAAAAAACAAACGTTTTTACTAGAAATATAAAGAACTATATTTGGGTCAATGAGGTGACAGGACTTTTTCTTTTTTTTTTTCTTTTTTTTGTCCAAAGGCCTTAATAATAATAAAAAACAAAGATATGACATTCAAAGTATGTAAGGTAGTACAACTAGATCTCTTTTATTGAATCAAAAAGGTTTTAATTATATTTTGCTACATATAAAGGTATTTTAAAGATTTTGAAGTGTCAAAAGGTCATTCGGTTTAACCGTCCAAAGGCCAGTACAGACATTTAATTTGTGATTAAAATATCTTAAAATATAATAAATGTATTTTTTTTTTATTCTGGCATCATATATCAACATAGTGCAAAATGGTATTAAAATTATGTGTAGAAGTTGTTGCTTTATGAGAAAGAATGTCCAGAAAAAAAGAATTTCATTTATGTCATTCGGAGTAACCAATATAAAGGAATCATTTTGGATCAAGTCATGTGGTCAATATCATGTGACAGGATGTGACATCATTCAGACACCTGCAACGGACCACATGGTCGTGAAGCAAAGTAACTAACTCTCTTTAACTATTTGAAAAATTCATGTTTTCACTTGCTCATACGCATGTCCCGAAACATCAGGTCATTCGGTACAACCGCTATAAAACATGGAAAATGTTGTAATATTTTAAAAACTACTAAATATAAAAGTTTTGATTGTCCTTTTGCTAGCTAGCTAGATATCAGTCTGTTAGCATTGTTTGAAAATATTGTCATTCGGTATAACCAAAAGTGTCATTTGGTAAAACTGAAATTTTGGTTAAACCAAATGACTTTTTTGGTGACAAATTTTGTCCATCTTGTAAAAAATAACAAAAGCAGTGTTAATTGATTATAAAAACCACATAATATCATTGTTAACACTTAATAAAACTTCAAAATTAATTATATAATTAATTATATCTCCATTATGTTTCTTTTTACACTTTTAAAAACCCTATTCATCAATGACCAGTTATACTTTAAAAACGTTAAGCATATTTAATTTATTCTAACATTTGTTTAAATATTAATTTTGGGGCAAATGTATGATTTATTTAAATGTATAAATTTAAATGTATTTTTTTTTTATTTGTTTCACTGTCACTTTTATTATTCTTATTATTATTATTGGTCAGACCTTATAGTTCATAGCTGCCAGTGATACCAGGAAAGAGTAGATCTTAGTTTGAACACAAGCAGTTCACGGCCTCTTACGGATCATTCTGTCCTCTCTGTTTCCTGGCACAGTGTAACGCCACATGAAAACAGAGACTTTTGTGCCAGTTCAATGGCTGTGGTCACACTTATCAGGGCTTCAAACTGCCTCTGAAGTCATTTGTTTGCTAAACATTTCAGTATTCATGCTGATAATTATTGGAATTAATTAGTACAGCTCAATCACATAAAGTGCATAAAGTCCAGTCTCTGCTTTTCAAGTGTTGCCATTTGTTACATCTTACAAGCACATTGAAATCAGACAGTTACATCAGTGAATCAAGTTTTCCAAGTTTGAATCAGGTGAAACTTATGATAAATGCATCGCCCAAGGGTTCAGACTGGGTTTTACTGCTAAAGCGACTCGATCACAGACACGTGTACAGTGCTGAATCACACCCCTGTGAACGTGTGCGTGTGTGTGTATCACAGTGGATTTTATGACTCATCAGCTGTTCAACTGCGCAACATAGCAACCTAATGTTGCTGTAAAATGGCACAAAATGTGAAGTCTTAAAATTTTAGTTTCTGTTTAGGATTCTCGGGAAGAGGGTGAGGCGTTTAAAGTATAGAAACCACATTGACTGCTATGTGTTGGAACAACTTTGTCATTCTGACATTGTTTTTTTACGTTCCATGGAAACCGTGTAACATGCAGTGCTGGCAAGCAGCCATTGATGTCTGATGTTTGATTGCATATTTAAACCAGTATGGCATGTATCTTTCCTTGACTCTCTAGGCGAATACAGTTATTTGGGCACAACACTGCGGCAAGCAGATATTGAGCCCATGCCGTCTCTCTCTGACGTCAGACAGCTCATCGCTCTTTATGGCATCCTCCCTCTGGGTGAGTCGGACCTAGTCAACTCTGCTTCTCTCTTTAGTCATCACACAGATGTTCAAAAACACCTGAAAATGTCTGGTATTACTCTGGTGATATCACTATAATGAAGTATGTTGTGCTAAAATGAGAGTTAAATATTAGGGCTGGGACAATAAATCGTTGAATCGCGAATCGAGAAATGATTCTGAATTGATTCTGAGATTTTCCGAATGCATCGCGATTCTCTTTCGAATCGATTCTGACAGCGGATGGCACTGCGTGCTTCAGAAACAGCCATACTTGAACTCGATACACACACCACTTGAACCTTCTGTAAAATAATCATTCATAAAGTTTGAAAAGGTTGAAGTGAATTACAAGTGTGTTTGAAGTGGACTGTTTACATTAATCTCACATCATAAAAGCATTCTTCTCCCAGCCCTATTAAATATTTATCCCTCATAATGTAATAAAAATGTTTACGATTTTAAATGTTATCATGTTATTACTACATTTATCCCTTTTTATTAATTAAAAACCTGAGCAATTCTTTCACATTTCAAATTTACATGAACTACAGAAAAAAAATCAATTATCATGATAAATTTAACTTCATTGCATGAAATTTATAAAAACATACAATCTGATAAATACCAGTTTTAACTTTAAATCAAAAACAGTGAATCCTACATTTTAATTTTCTAACAAAACATCAATATATATATAATAACAAAACAGAATGTTTTCAAACTTTTACTTTCCAATGAAAAAGAAGGTCATTTTTTTTCATGCTGCAGTTGTTCATCAATAAGTGTGCATATTCATGTTAATCAACAAAATTTGGTCCCAATACTGTTTTTTTCGATATAAGAAAATAGGCTAAATATATATTTTTAAAGTATTTTGAGACATAAACAGTCTCAGTTTATACCCAGGTCAAAAAGTGCTTATATCTCATGTAAACTCTTTTTTTAAAATGGATGGATGGATGGATGGATGGATGGATGGATGGATGGATTGATCCATCCATCCATCCTCCAATCAATCGATCGGTGAATGAATGAATGAATGAAATTATTTAAGTATTTATTAATTTATTTATTTTGATAGTCTGCAAAGTTTGGTTCCCGTACTAAAAACTATGCATTTTTTTTTAGTGGTTCAACGGATCACAAAACTCACGATTCGGATCATATCACGGTTATTAAGTCACGGATCGGATCATTTTTCGCTGGAATGGTTTTATATCTATTTCATGTGTAAACTAGCAAGACAAAACACAAGCAAATGATAACCTTTCACTCTATTGCGGTTAAACTTGCAATTGATCTGCGAATCACATGCGTCCCGTACCGTGGGGCTTGGTCCATACGGATCACGGATCAACAACGATCCGTTTAACCACTAATTTTTTTAGAACTTTTTATGTATCTCTTCTGGGTCAAAACGGACCCAAATGCATAATAAAGCACCAAACAGCTTGAAGCTACAGTATGAACAAGCTTTTGCGGGTAAAAACGCCACCATTGCACTCAAGAGCCTCTAGTGAACTTTATAGTGGCTCACATCAATTTTTTAGTAGCAGCACTATTAGATCCATGTGCACATGTTTGTGTGTGTGTGTGTGTGTGTGTGTGTGTGTGTGTGTGTGTGTGTGTGTGTGTGTGTGTGTGTGTGGAGGTAATAGAACACACCCTATCTGCCCTTCTGAACTGTACTTGACCCTACTAAGCAGCTCATGCTCTTTTGTAACTTTGGAGTGAATGCTTCATTGCCATAGCAAGGCCCGGTGTCCCGTGTCACAGTATCAACACCAGCATTCACTCTATACACTCACTTCTCATCTAATAACATGGGCTCAATGGGATCAGCACAGGGATCAGGCCAGATCAGACACACTCTGCCCTGGTGGGCTGTTACCTTAACAACACTTTGCAGGGAGAGTTAGATTGTCCCTCAGTGATTCCTGGCCCTAGGCAGAAGAGGGTTACCACAGTGCTAAAACAAAGACACCTCAGTCAGCAGCAGCAAAACAATCACACAAAGAGTCAGAACGTCTATATCCCTGAAGATCTCTGTGGTGTGAGAGAGTGTGATGTCTCTCCAGAGGTCTGTCATCACTGCACTCCCAGAGGAGAGTGACAAAGTGCCGTCATCGCAAGCGCAAAACTAGATTGCTCTCAATAGAGCAAAAGCATAAGGAAATAAATCAACTTTCAAAGTCAATATGAAAAGAAAATTCACCCTTTTCTAAATGCATATAATAAATCTTATTGTAAACAATGAATCCACGCATGTTTCAAAAGGAGGAGAAAACCGTTTGATATCTTTTGTTGTTGACATCAAAGACTGTGCCAAAAAACAAAAAACAAATTCACCTGTTACTCTGTAATATGACTACTCACCATGATTAGCACAACCACCTTGTAAGTGGCAAGTTTCTCACAGTGCTCCTCATTGTCCTTATCTGTAAACCATTTATACTTGATAAACATTGCAGATATTCTGAGGTCAAATGAACTTCCTTCATAACACAATGGCCCTTTTAACAGAGCTGTTGGGAGAGATTAGGAAGTGTAATTCAATTTTGGATAATCATGTTTAAACCATGGGGCTAGGGAAGTGTACACGCAAATACATACACATAGGCTGTGCTCCAATCTGCTAACTTACAATGCGCAGTAAATGTATGCACTTCGCTGGTGACGTACATACTTTAGATTGTGTAGGACTAGGTGGGAAATGTAAATAACCTTTGAAACCTTTTCTTTGTGTAACCCCTCACCCAGATCCTACTCGCCCCGCTCTGCGCGGGCCTCGAACCTGGGTCTCCGGCATGGGAGTCGGACGCTCTAACAAGGAGGCTAAAAGCTGCAACCTTCAGTGTCAGTCGCTAGAGCATCTCTTGAGATCAGAGAAGTGAGGTTTACTCGCACAGCGACTACTAGCTGGCCTCCGTTACACTCACCCCCCTAAACCTCACTCCCATCCGGGTCACGGCACCAATGTAACCCCTCTAGCCCAGATCCTACTGGCCCCGCTCTGCATGGGCCTCGAACCTGGGTCTCCGGCATGGGAGACGGATGCTCTAAAAAGGAGGCTAAAGGCTGCGACCTTTAGTGTCAGTTGCTAGAGCATCTCTTGAGATCAGAGAAGTGAGGTTTACTCACACAGCGACTACTAGCTGGCCTCCGTTACACTCACCCCCCCTAAACCTCACTCCCATCCGGGTCACGGCACCAATGTAACCCCTCTAACCCAGATCCTACTCGCCCCGCTCTGCGTGGGCCTCGAACCTGGGTCTCTGGCATGGGAGACGGACGCTCTAAAAAGGAGGCTAAAGGCTGCGACCTCCGTTACACTCACCCCCCTAAACCTCACTCCCATCCGGGTCACGGCACCAATTTGAACCAATGGGATCACGTGGGGTCCTAACGCAGACCTGGGGCACGTTCAAGCTCAAACCAGTGTGCAACGTTTTGCTACGGTTTCCGGATTGAACAACATGTTTCCTGGAAACGGTGTGCAATGTGGTTTGGTGGGTGTGTCAAAAATGTCAGCCCAATCAGCAGCAACATGTATATAAACCACGCAGTATTAAAGAGACAGCTCGCACAATGGGTCCAAGTAAAGTCGTTTACAAATGTGTCCGCTGCATCTCAGTATACGCAACAATTGAAGATATTAGAAGACATGTTTGTCGTAAGAGTTTTATAGTAAAAATATAACATATCATTTCTTCAAAAAGAACACAAAGAATGGCCTTCTCAGCTGCCATAGCTGCGACTCTTGCGTCATCAGAACAGGGTGTTCAACGCACCACCGTTTCCGTTTAAAAAACGTTTTGCAACGTTTTGTCGGGGCTGAACGCAGCCCTGATTTCGGGGAGGGACCCAATTTGTCACTACACCGGCACCCAGTTTGCGCTTGTCCAAATGAATTGCATATTTTTACAAAATGAGCCTACTTTATAGGAAAAATAAGCCATTTTAATGAAAATAAAGGTCTATGTTTAATAAGAATGTTGATGAAATTAATTATAAACAAGGCTTTACGCTGTGTCCTACCCTACTATATAGTATGTGAAAAACAGTACGCCAACAGAGTAGTATGTCCGAATACATAGTGCTCAAAAAACAGCTGGCGAAAAGTAGCCGGATGTCCTACTACTTCTGTCGAGATTCTGAAGTGTGTATTCAATAGATTTGTGAATGGAGGTGAAGTGACGCAACTGATGCTGGTAGGTCACGTGACAGTAACGACATGGCGGATATAGTACATATAGTACACGGATATAGTACTGAATTTCATTTATTCTACCCATATTCATATTATATAGAACATACTTTTTAACGTTCGCAAAGTTCAAATTCAAATGTAGTACCTACTCACACGGTATGGGATTTCATACCGTTTATTAATTAACAGTTAATCAAGTGTAAGAAATGCTCAATTGGTTATAATATGCACTAAATTGTTTTCTTACGCATTATATAGTAAGCTATATGCGTATTTTAAATTAATATCATTCGTATACACTTAGGATAATCATTAACTGACAGTTTGGGGAGACCTGATTTCAAGCGGGGACTTGATTTTTCATGACAACGGTAAGATGGCGGTACAGGCGTACCTGCTCGGCCAGAATCGGTTCAAAGTCTTGCATCTTCGGAAGTGGAGCCACGGCCAAAGTTACAAAAAATGCTGTGCATACTGCAATGCGAAATGGCCGCCCACACTGCGATGATGTCGGTTTTGCCGCGCACATCTTCGCGCTCGTGTGGACGCGGCGAGTATAAACCAACCTTAAGACTTTCAAGCTTACAAAAAGGATACTTAAGCACTACAAAATTAAGAATAACCCATACAACTTGTGTTCGCTATATTAAAAGCATTTATAATATTCATTTTAGTTACTCTAATTTTTACAATAATTTTTTATGATGAACATAGAGAAATTTAAGCTATTATTCATTTTCCCTCCAATGAGTATTTTTTTTATCATTTAGTCAGTGATTTGAACTTGAAAACTGATTCATTATGATTTGTGGATTAATCATTTACAGCAGTTTTGTGAACTGAATCAACTTATTCACTGAAAATCCAACTCAAAATAATGAATCAGACATGAACTCTCATGAACGCAGTGAGGAGAGACGGGTGGATGCCAAGATTTTCAGTGAATAATGACTGCAGTAATGAAAGATATCAAATATGGACCACCAGTATACTTTTGGAACTCAGTGAGAACAGAGACGTGATATTGCGCAGCACCTGTTATATGCAAGCCTCCCTTCTGAGCGGACATGTTTTTGTTTGTGTGAATGTGTGTGTGGCCGGATGTTTGTGTGCGCACTGGTAGTCATATATTTGTGTTTGCTTCTGTTTGTGTTTCTGTGTGGTCTTGCCTTCATGCCAACTCACTGCATCCTGAGCTCTGTCCAGTTGGAGTCTTTTTACTATGGCATACATGAGAGGAATCTCACCCCACCTGTGTCTTAGCTCCAGAGAGCCATTAAGCTATTGTTCTTCTATTACTGAGCACCGGCAGCCAGAGCAATCAACCTTCGCTGACATCCGACTTCCTAATCAAATGAATATAAAGTTTGCAGGGAGTTCCTCCCTGTCTTTAGATATAGATGAATGATCGGGTGCGGTGCATTAGATTTTAAACAGCTGGAGTCAAAGGGGATTTTCCTTCTTGGTTAGAACTATATTATATTATAACAGATTACCTGGCAATACTCTTGAGATAACTCTGAAACAGTTATACTGCAGTATAAACTCAGGAAAATTATTGAGGATAAGTGAAGATGACAAAAGTGTAGGAGGTCAAGATCGATAATGAGAACATAGGGATATAGAACACAGAAGATTCAAGATATTAAAGAATTAGTTTACTTCAGAGTTAAAATTTCCTGATAATTTACTCACCCCCATGTCATCCAAGATGTTTTTGTCTTTCTTTCTTCAGTCAAAAAGAAATGAAGGTTTTTGAGGAAAACGTTCCAGGATTTTTCTCCATATAGTGGACTTCACTGGGGTTCAACGGGTTGAAGGTCCAAATATCAGTTTTAGTGCCACTTCAAACGTTCCCAGACAAGGAATAAGGATTGGTCATTTTCTAAAAAAAATAAAAATTTATATACTTTTTAACCACAAATGCTCGTCACGCATTACATAATCACGTTGGAAAGGTCACGCGTGACGTAGGCAGAAGTACCGATCCAGTGTCTACAAAGCAAACGTGCAAAGACTAAGTCAAATGGCCTTTACAAAAACAGGTAAAACAACAATGTCGGACGATTTTGAAGTTGGAGAAGGTACTTCTGCCTACGTCACGCGTGACCTTTCCAACGTGATTACGTAATGCGTGACGAGCATTTGTGGTTAAAAAGTATATAAGTTTTAATTTTTTTGTAGAATATGACCGATCGTTTCTCTAGATAAGACCCTTATTCCTCATCTGGGATTGTGTAGAGCTCTTTGAAGCTGCACTGAAACTGACATTTGGACCTTCAACCCGTTGAACCCCAGTGAAGTCCACTATATGGAGAAAAATCCTGGAATATTTTCCTCAAAAACCTTCATTTCTTTTCGACTGAAGAAAGAACGACAAACATCTTGGATGACATGGGGGTGAGTAAATTATCAGGAAATTTTAATTCTGAAGTGAACTAATCCTTTAAAGGCCACTGAAGTGTTGATCAATGTGTTTATTATTCAATGTGTTGACGTAATTTCCACTGAAAAAGGGAGACAGGGTGGGACATATCGAACAGCTCCTCCCCCTTTTTAAAAATACCCAATAGCTAGTTTAGTTTATATCACAGCTGTTAGGCTCAGTAAAACCACAGTTTCCTCCTAATCTCCTCCATATTGCTTTCAAATACAGCATTCTGTGCAGAATTCAAATGGGTCTGATATGTTTTGTGGTCTGCGCCGACTCACGGATATGATCGCTCTGTGATATCGTGTCTCTATGTGTACGCTGCAGCGGTTCACATGACACTAACGTGAATCCAAACTTCATTCGCCTCAGTGGAAAGCATATTGAATCATTCCCTATCCCCTATATAGTGCACTATGTGCCATTCACCATGTAGAAAATAGTGAACAAGTGACCGATTTCAGCCACAGCTTCAGCGCCTGTTTATAATGTATGGGGCGGGACGCTTTAGATTCTAGAGAGCATTTGATTGGACAGAAAATCTGATGAGAAGCTGAAGTGCAGCGTGATGTCATCAAAATCATTTATCCATCTTGGCGGAAGTGAGAGACTGTAAGTTTTGAATGCTTGTATCTTCTAAATGCGAATTTTGTCATTGTTTTGGAGCACACTAACTTATAGATAACAGTAAGGCTAACATTCATACTAAAAGCAAAAATACTTCAATTTTGATTTCAGGGTGACTTTAAAACCCCGATATACTCACAGCAGTCACTCTTCACTATTAGTTCTTTTCATCTTTTACACTATAGATTGCTTTAAAGCAAGCAGCTTCACAGTATTAAACATGAAAAACAGTGTCAGTGTCACTTTCAATAAGAATTATAACTTCAGTTTCTATTATAAAGCAGCTCTCCAGTGTGTGGCAAGCTGTTTTGAAATCCTGAAACAAACTTTGCTTTGGCCTGATTTTGTTCAAATGACATAACACCAGTTCTTTCTTTAATTTCACTTGAAGTATATCACATTTAAAATGAACTCTCACTGCTCCCTCTTCTGGTCTCTACAGGCTCTCAGTGCGTCCATGAGAGAGGACCCCTGATCCGGGCTCTGCTGCTTACGGGACCGGCAGGTGTTGGGAAGAAGATGTTGGTCCATGCCCTGTGCAATGAGACCGGTGCGAACTTATTCGACCTCTCCCCTGCAAAACTAGCTGGCAAATATCCAGGCAAAAGCGGACTGCAATACCTCCTCCACATGGTCTTCAAGGTGAGGGAAAACCAGTCCTCTCTGAAAATACCTTCTGGGAATATAGAAAGCCAAGATTCTAAGAAAGTGAAATGTTGAAATTCCATGAGCTTCTTTTAGCACTGCATATCATAAAAACTGATAGGATCCACATACGTGATTGATTGCTATGCATACTGTAGCTTGTGTCAGGAGTTATCGTCAGGATCATTAATTCATCTTCTGTAATGGAGTAAAATGTCAGGCTTTGCGTTTATGAGAAATATTCCGGCATGACCAAACATAAACACTAATGCAAATGGAAAAACATTCCACCCTGCGTCAATGTGGCAACAAAATACTTCTAGAAAGAGGTTGTTTACTTGCTGTTTAACATTTCAAGAAGTGTTTAGTACCGTACATAAATAAACTCGCGTGTTTAACCTGGGAGGCCAGATTGTATCCCTGTATCACCTCTTTCCTTTATTAATAAAGCTTTAGTATGAGCATGGACAGATCGTATCAATATAGGGCTGTTGCCCACCAGGATAGTTTAATGTGACCATATTTGTTCCTGTAAGAGAGGGAAATACCAGGCTTGGAAGTTTTACTTGAAGAGCCGTTCCTGAGAGCATCTGGCGCAGTAGATAAACAAGGCAGGATGAGGCAGGGTGATTCTGGGATTCTGCGCTCAGCATTGTGTTGGATGGTGGTCTTTCATCACCTCTCCTAATGCATGTTGGGAATAAAAACAGGTGCCAGCATGATTTCCTGTTTTGAGATGAATTACTTCTCCAATTTCCTGTCCACTGCAAAGCTCTCTCTTACAAACATTGGAGAAAGGTTTTATTTACATATATTTAGGGAAGTTAGTTTGAGGGTACTGTTCCCTCTAATCTGTGTGCAACCACATACTTCTGATGTTGCTCCCGTGGAGGCCTAAACAAATCCGACTAAAACAAATCCGCAAGCTCAAATACGTGTGGGAAAAAGAGCTAGTGTTTTCTCGAATTACAGCAAAATGAATGAGCAGCGTTTCAACAAAATCCACATATCCACTGACTTTCATTATGGAACAAAATCTGAGAAATCTTGTGTGGAAATATGCAGTGCTGATTCATTTGATCACTGCATCATAAAACACAAGCTGACAGAGATTTCAGGTTAATAAAGGGAGTTCAAGGGGTCATGAACTGCATTTTTATTATTTTATGTCTCCTGAGGTGCACTTATAATGTTAGTATGATTTTTACATAAAATAATTGTCATAATCTAGAAATAAATGGTCATTTTCTACCCTGATTTTAGCCCTCTGATTTGAACATTCTGTTTGAAGGGGCGTGTCTGATGTGAGACTGCTGTGATTGGCTGACACCTTTGCATATGAAATAAGTATTACAAGTGGAATCCTCTCGAATACTTTTACTAAATTTTTACTATTACAGCTGTCAAGATTAACGAATCATGAAAAGTGTTGATTATTGCATTATAGTCATAACATTATGAGCACTGACAGGTGAAGTGAATAACACTGATCATCTCTTCATCACGGCACCTGTTAGTGGGTGGGATATATTAGGCAGCAAGTGAACATTTTAGGGAAGCGGTCTGCAGTGGTCAGTATCTATCAAAAGTGCTCCAAGGAAGGAACGGTGGTGAACCGGCGACACGGTCATGGGCAGCCAAGGCTCAATGATGCACGTGGGGAGTGAAGGCTGGCCCGTGTTGGTTCTGATAGAAAGGTGTCAGAATACACAGTGCATCACAGTTTGTTGCGTATGGGGCTGCATAGCTGCAGACCAGTCAGGGTGCCCATGCTGACCCCTGTCCACCACTGAAAGTGCCAACAGTGGGCACGTGAGCATCAGAACTGGACCAGAACAGAACTGTCAGGGCTGTTTTGGCAGCAAAAGGGGGACCAACACAATATTAGGAAGGTGGTCATAATGTTATGCCTGATCGGTGTATGTAGATCGATTCCTATCACATGAAAGGTTGCATCGATGAGCAAATATATATATAATATATATAGGATATATATAAATATATATATATATATATATATATATATATATGTCAAAAGATCAAGGGAGTTTTGATTTCTCAGTTCATCACCCACTAAAATATACTGTTTCCAAACTTACAGACTTAGGGTGCGTTCACACTTGTCATGTTTGGTTCGATTAAAACGAACCCTGGTGCGATTGCTCTGTTAGTGCAGTTCATTTGAACATGTGTGAACGCTGCCATCCGAACCCTGGTGCGCACCAAACAAGCGGACCGAGACTGCTGAAAAGATGGGTCTCAGTCTGTTTCCAAACGAACTCTGGTGCGGTTCTAATGATATATGAATACAACACGGACCAAAGACAGGTAAACTAACCAAAAACAGGAAGATGACTCCCTAAAAAGGACAGAATCCTCACACATATCGGTTTTTCTTGTCATAGTTGCGAGTTTGCTCATCACAGGCATCAGACGCGCGTCTCCACGCAGCAGATCATTTGTGTGTGTGACGGATGGATTCCCGCCGCTGTTTTGACTCCTTTACACATTTTATAAGCTCTTCACGAGTTCCCAGCTGGCCAAAATACCATCATATGCAGGCTACGCACACACAACGAGCACATTCACCTCAGTACACAGCAGTGTTTTGGATGTTCAGTAGGTTCCGTCTCAAAATAGGCAATACGTCATAAAATCCGACCAATCAGGTTGTGAACGTATCCCTGTGCCTTTAGGTTCGGTATCTTTTGGTTTAGTGATAAAATTGCCAATCTGAACGCTAATCAGACCAGGACTAAATTTTTTTTTTTTTCTTTTTGTCCGGACCAAATGAACTAAACAAACCGAACCTAAAGTGTGAACCCTTACAAACTTTCTCTTTTGATCACTGCATCATAAAACAGAATCTGACAGAGATTTCAGGTTAATAAAGGGAGTTAAAGGGGTCATGAACTGCATTTTTTAATATTTTATAAACTTTCTCTCAGGAAAACAAAATGAAGCAAAAGCATTCTACTATACTATCTTACTACAGTGTATATATACGTATACTATGCATAGTATGCAGTTTTTATGCATGCAACAGAATGACCTTTTAGGCCAGTGGTTCTCTACCGTTTTGATGCCAAAGACCCTCAGATATGATGATCCTCTTGTGAGGGATTTTCCCTCCTAAAATATGAAGGCAGCTAGATATTTTATGTATAAATATATACCATAGTCCTACATACTGGGTGAAATAAAATAAAATATATAAAATTATCTCAAATATTATCTATAAAACATTGACTTAGAAGTGCATCTTCTTTTAGGTGTATAAACCAGAAAAGAAACATTTAACTTTCAATTCAATTTATTTCATTTCATTTAGTTTTATAGCATTTTTCAAAGTATATATCTTTCCAGACCAGTTTTAATGTAACAGCAACAGTCCTAAAAAATGAGAATACATAATAATGAATTGTTTTTGTTACTGTGTAAAATGTAGCACCATCAAAGCACCTACCAAACATTTTATAAATAATGTATATTTTTAAAATGTATTAGTATTAGTAAAAGTAGTCTTTTATATAACAATATTGTAGTGCTAAGACGGCCAAATGATCTGCATGTTAGAAATTAGTTTTTGCTCAGAAACAACAAACATTCAAGGGAACATAGTTTGTGGGAGTCTGTGCGGTACAGACATTTCTGTTAAACATTAGTGAACTTTAGCCATTGTTTTCAGTCAAATAATATTAAAGCATGCACTCACTTCACTGATGTGCTACCGTGTGTTTTAAGGGCAGTGTTGATTACAGTCAGTGTTGTTTCTGCTCTGGCTGATAAGTGATTGTTTGTGAGTGATCCGATCATTGTTTGTGTTGTTGTACCGTTTGGCCTGTGTTGGAGGAACGTTGTTGTGTTTTGGCAGGTGGCTCGCCAGCTGCAGCCCTCAGTCATTTGGATAGGCGATGCTGAGAAAACTTTCTACAAGAAAGTTCCAAAGCTGGAGAAAGAGGTTTGTCTACCTAACATGTCAGTTTACACTCACAGTCATTACAACACTTACTGAATAAACACAACTTTGAAACCTACATACAAGTCTAATACCAGACCATCAACATCTTTTTAGCCCTTTATTCACAAAATCCAATGAATGTATGAAGTAAACCCATTTTTTAAAGGCATTGTCATTGTGAGGTGGTGGACTCTGCTGTCCTCTTGTGGTTAAAGATGTAGCTACACTGTGCTAATATTAATAGAGTGATGACTTATTTTTATAGACCAACCCAGAAATTAGCATCAGCCTGATTCCCTCAACAAAAACCCAGTAGGCTTTTTTATTATTTAAAAAGAACTTTACAAGGCTGTGAAAGTGTGAGTAGATGAGATTATCTGTTCGAATGATGACGTTTAATGTCCCGACAACCTCTGTAGTCATATTTAGCAACTTGTTAGCAACTAAATGCTTTTCTTACTTGGTATTTTTGTCTTGTTACCAGTCAAAATATCTAAAAATTCTTAAATCAAGATGTAGTTTATATACAAGAAAAATAACCTAAGATATTTAGTCTTGTTTCCTGGGTGAAATAAATCTAAATTAAGTGCATTTTGCTTGAAGGGTTAGTTCACCCAAAAATGAAAATAATGTCATTTATTACTCACCCTCATGTGGTTCCACACCCGTAAGACCTTCGTTAATCTTCAGAACACAAATTAAGATATTTTTGATGAAATCTGATGGCTCGGTGAGGCCTGCATCGCCAGCAATGGTACTTCCTCTCTCAAGATCCATAAAGGTACTAAAAACATATTTAAATCAGTTCATGTGAGTACAGTGGTTCAATATTAATATTATAAAGCGACGAGAATGTTTTTTGTGCGCCAAATAAACAAAATAACGATTTTTTAACAATATCTAGTGATGGCCGATTTCAAAACACTGCTTCATGAAGCTTCAAAGCTTTACGGATCGAATCAGCGGTTCAGAGTGCCACAGTCACATGATTTCAGCAGTTTGGCGGTTTGACACGCGATCCGAATCACTGATTCAACACAAAAGATTTGTTTTGAAATGGGCCATCACTAGATATTGTTAAAAAGTCGTTATTTCATTTTTTTGGTGCACAAAAAAGATTATCGTTGCTTTATAATATTAAGATTGAACCACTGTACTCACATGAACTGATTTAAATATGTTTTTAGTACCTTTATGGATCTTGAGAGTGGAAGTACCATTGCTGTCAATGCAGGCCTCACGGAGCCATCGGATTTCATCAAAAATATCTTAATTTGTGTTCTGAAGATGAACAAAGGTCTTACTGGTGTGGAACGACATGAGGGTGAGTAATTAATGGCAGAATTTTCATTTTTGGGTGAACTAACCCTTTAACACAAGTAAAATGATCTGCCAATGGGGTAAGAAACAGGTTTCCCGTTTGCATTAAGATTATTTTTCTTACCCCATTGGCAGATATTTTACTAGTTTTAAGCAAAATGCACATAATTGTGATTTATTTCCCTCCCAGTAAACAAGACTAAATATCTTAGGTCATTTTCTTGTATAGAAAATGTATCTTGATTTAAGAATTTTTAGATATTTGTACTTGGAATAAGACAAAAATCTCATTTTTACAGTGCATAGAATAAAACATGAAAATATCTTAAGCTCGTGCTACCCACAGACCATATTTCAGGCATTTAACTAAAACCCCAATAACAAATAAATGATAATAAATAAATAAATAAATATTGACAAGAATCAGGACGATGGAACCAGAAGTACTAAAATGGCATACAAAAATATGTTTTCTTCATTTCAGCTTTTTCTTAATCTGTTCATTTCCAGATGGAACCCAAAAGACTAAAGAAAAACCTGCCGAAGGTCCTGAAATCTATTAAACCAGAGGACCGTGTGTTAGTGGTGGGAACGACACGCAGACCTTTTGATGCAGACATCAAACCCTTCTGTAAAGTTTACAAGAAGATCATTTTGATCCCTAGACCAGATTATGCTTCAAGATTTAGTAAGTATTTGTCTATGTTTGTTTAATATAAGCTTCATACTGAGACTGCTTTCACATGTTAAAGGGTTAGTTCACCCAAAAATAAATTTCTGTCATTAATTACTCACCAAAACAAAAATAACAATTTCTTCTCTTCCCTGTCAGTCTTATATGCTGTTGACGTTGTAAACACAGTGCAGCACTTCCGGGTTCTACGCCAGAACGCCGGCTCATTATTGGGTGTGAATAATCTTTTATGAATTTATCTTTTATGTTTAGCTCTGTGGAAGGAGCTGCTCCAAGCCAGTGGTGCTCAGTTGGGCCCTAAGCTGGACCTGAGCTCTCTAGCTAAAGTTACAGATGGTTATACTCAGGGTCACATTCTTCAGGCCATCCAAACTGTCCTAAACTCTCACCGCCTCGACCAGCAGACCAAGAGACCCCTCACTGCTGTGGAGTTCATCCCCCCTCTTGCAAGGCAAGACCCTGTCTACAAAGAAGAGGAGGAGGCCTTTAAGGTCAGTGTTTTTAGGATGCTGTCTGGAGGAACGCATGTGTTGAACTAAGCTTTACGGATTGTAGATTATGTTTGTATTTTCTGCATTGATAGGTGTGGTACAGCCGGACACCTCTGGGCAAAAAAAGGGCACGAGCGGCCAGGGCCAGTGAGGAGGCGGCAGATCTCAAGAAAGGGAAAACTAAAGGAGGAAAATTACAAAAGAAAGGGAAGGAGGGGAAGAATAAAAAGAGAAAGAAAATGAAGTGAAAATGGACACTCTTACTGGCAAAACATCCAATCAGAGCCTAAATAAAAATACAGTCGCAGTTCATCTTCTGGCCAGCAGAGAGCATTAGCACATCTCCTTAAAGAAAAGTCTACTTCAGTGTTTCATCCTTTCCATTGTTTCTCAACTAGTACATTTTGAATGGTGTTTTTTGTTTGTTTTGTTTTGTTTTGGAAATGCAAAAACTCTTTTCTACTCATTTTACAACCAGTTTGGATTATGCTGGTTCTCATCTTTGTGCTTTGTTAGCATCATGTGTCCTCTTCAGTTGCATTGTTGGCTAATTATGATATGTCTTACTTGAATTAAGTATCTGGTGGACTGTGCATTGGTACTACTGTAGTTTAAAGTTTGACCATTGGGGAAAAAATAGTTTTATCACTGTGTAGAGTGTAAGTACAAAGCTGGGTGTATTTCTTTAACTCATATTTATTTTTGCATTATTTTATAATTTGATCTGTAGAAATGTGGTTGGTGAACCTGACCTAAAGCCAGACAGCCATTAAAGGACAAACCTGAACCTGAAATCTTCTCTCTTGTTGATGTCCTGAAATGATGCACATTCAGACTCTGATACTGTAGCCCATGAACATGTTTGCACACTTAAATCACACTTAAAAATGTAATGTATAAATGCACACTTTTCATGCAAAAACATTCAAGATCATAGCAATAGCAAACCATCCACAACCATCCGAATTAAAAAATCAACAAAATCAAGTCCCGCCCTATACTTTTTTCTTGTTCGAAAAGCCGTTTCTCTCGAATATACGTCACAATAGGGAAGAAAAGACTATTGCAACTTCCGTTTCATGCCGACTTTAAAGGGTTAGTTCACCCAAAAATGACAACTCTGTCAACATTTACAACGTAGTTACCCTCATGTTGTTCCAAACCTGTATGCATTTCTTCTGCTGAACACAAAAGAAGATATTTTGAAGAATGCTGATATTTCCCATTGACTTCCATTGTATTTTTTTGTCCATACAATGGAAATCAATGGGAACCAAAACTGTTCCGCTACCAACATTCTTCAAAATATCTTCTTTTGTCTTCCACAAAAAGCAAACGCCTCAATCAGTCCCTCAAACGCAAGCAAGAGCACCCTCAGTTGATACTGTAATAATATATTGGCGAAACAGATTTGGAAAACGCTCAAGTGCATATTTGTGTTTGTGCTCTGGAGAACGTCAAATGTATCTATTTACAACATGTTTTTGCTGCGGTGAGCAATGTAGCCAATCACAGACATAGCTGTTGAACTCTTGAACGCAATGGCCAATCAGAGGTGTTTAATTTAGTCAGAATCCACTCACCGCTCAAAACACCAGATTTTTTATTTGGTGTCGAGTTATGCAGGCTTGCAAAACCTCTCATTAACAAAGAAAGTGTAGACACGATGTAAGTAAGAGATTTATTTTGCATTGATTGTTGGCAGCTTCATTGATTATAATGGAACTTTGTGAGATTGCAATGAACTGACAAAGCGACAGTGTTTTAGTGATTGTAAAGGGAGCGGTTTTGGCTCTGTTCGAGGCTACAGCCTATATTATCCATTGAATAAAACTATTGTTTTTCATGCTGCTAAATCATGTAACACTTTACGTTACATGATTTATCATGTAACACTTTACGTTACATGATTTACGTTTTTTTTTGCTGTTAATACGTAAATATATTAAGGTTTTAGTGCTATAAATATGTCAAATGTTGTACGTTTTTGTGTGTATGAAAACGTAAGTAAATGTACGTGTAGTATAACCACAATTTACGTAAAAATACACGTTTGAGATCACGTTGAATACTTACTTTATAATCAGATTATAGTCACTTAAATAGTCAGGCCTAACGTTATTTTAGTTATTCAAATCTAAGACAACAAAAAAAAGACACGTTCCTCGGTGTTCCTCCTCAGCAAAGTTCAATTCAACCATCAGTTCTCACACTTCCGTTTGAAAAAAGCATCAACACACTGTAAATTAAAGATTTATTGTGCACTTTAGTTAGATTCATTGAATAAAATGTGAGTTTTCACAAGTGTGCTGAAATCATTGATCTTGCGCTGCTCTGACAGATCACTTTCTGTCATTCATTCACAAGAAAAGTTATTGTTTTTCATGAGATTTTGTGAGTACTTCATACTTCACCTTGACAAAATGTATTTTTAAACCTGGTGATTTTATAATGTTTAATATTTATTCAAACGCAAAACTAAGTGAAAAAATATTGAGCCAATAAATGGTCCTCTGCCGCCATCTGCTGGTTATAGTGGTAATTAACGTCTTTTTTATTTTTAAATAAAAGTGTTTTCTATCAAATGTTGGATTTCCTACACCTTCAGTTTTACAAAAGGGGACAATCTCAGAAGGATGAACAAATAATGTTTTCGGTCATCACATTAAAAATAACATTTGAAGTGCTGGAAAAATGTTGTGTTCAATTACAGACGCCGTGTTTCTGATTCAAACGTTCGCAGTAGCTTCAAGTCTTTATAGCAATCAATAAAACTGTTTTTTAGCAATAAAATATAAATACAGCATTAAAAAGTCAATCATTGATGGTTTTGTGTCGATGTACAGCGAGTACAGAATGACAGCTAACAGTTCACCAGAAATGCCCAAGCTGGCTTAACGAAAACCAGGAAGTAACCGAGCATATGGTCGTTTTGAAAGTGACATCTACATATAAATGCTGGATTTACTCTGCATGGGACAGAAATATGACATGTTAAAATAGTAAAGCAATGTAAAGGCAGACTAATAGATTAATAAAAATATATATATTTATAGCAAAATGTTTTTGAAATTCTATTCCAGTTATTATTGGTAAAAATTAGGACTTCTTTTCTTGCTAATCTGCTATGGTGGAGCTGATGCTTAGCCTACATCTGCACTTTACTAGAGCACCCTCAGTCATTTCAGAAGTATTTGATTCTGTAACCGGGACTACTGTGTCTGCAGTGCGACATCTCTGCCCAGGTCGCTTATGAGACAGCTCTGCTCTGCCAAGCAGCTGACCCACTTCCCTTCCTCCGTTAGACTCCTCTTCCCCTGGGAGCAGATGCCTAGTTTAAATTCCTTCATTCTCTGTAATGTCTCCTACCCCTTGTTTGCAACATCACAGACTCCCTCACTGCTAATCCCAGGTCGTTCTTGGTATATCCCCCTCTCCTCTGTGTGTGTGTGTCTTGTTCTATCTTTATCCCACTCTTCGACTCTGATCTTACCGGATCCCCTCCTCCTCACCAGGTTTATAGGGCATGACAAACACAGTCACCTCAATGTGCTCTTTGTAGCTTCAGCTCACATCTAATTGAATTAATCAGGTGTGTGTGTGTGTGTGTGTGTGTGTGTGTGTGTGTGTGTGTGTGTGTGTGTGTGTGTGTGTGTGTGTGTGTGTGTGTGTGTGTGTGTGTGTGTGTGTGTGTGTGTGTGTGTGTGTGTGTGTGTGTGTGTGTGTGTGTGTTTTTTCATCTATCCCAAAGAACAAAAAGAGCCCTAAAGCTGGGTGACATGTTAAGTGTTTTTTTATTCTTGACTTGCTAATTTAAATGCGAGATGTTGATATGCACGTGCCCAAGTGCACTGGCTTATATTTGCACACCTAATTACCGAAAATAAAAAGATGATTTGAAGTAATCTTTTCCCGCAGTGCTCTTCATGCTGTTTTTAATTAAATGCCTCGTTTGACTGTACATTATTCTCATAGGTCATTCCCCCTACACATTTCTCCCCTTCAGGAGTGCTAATAATTAAACATTATTCAGATTGGATTAGTCAGATGCATCTTTTTGTCTCACTGAGACCTGAGCGCAGTCCTTTCTCGCCCTGTGGCCGTTGCTGTAAAATAAAGTACAGCAACTCCTTCATTTCAAGGAGCCTTTTAACCATTGTTTTGCAATTACTATTTATTTCCCTGTCCTGTTGCTCCAGGGTCCAGGGCTTTCTCATGCAGCTCTGCCTTTCCTGCAGCAAGCGGTGACCTCTGAGGTAATGTTTATAGTGATGCAGCCTGTCCGTGCCTTTACAACTTTACTAACCCTAGGTTTGGCCTAGGGGCTGAAGGATGTGAGACAGAGCCATTAAGAAGTTGTCCCTGATTTAATGGAGATTTTTAAAGCGAGCCTTCAGAATAGGCCAGATGACAGGAGATATCTGGGAAACTGACCCACAGGATAGCCTCTCTTAAGCTGTCACATTTGACTACATCCCTGAGTGCACTGTTTGCTCATTGGGAATATATATGAGATAGAGAACTGTTTTGTAATGGCTTGAGATTTAATAAAATGAACAATTGGTGGCTTACGGTGTTGCTCTAGAGAAGATAACGCAGGAGATCATCAAGAGAGGATAATAATAATAATAATATATTTTAAATAAATGCTGTTCTTTTGAACTTTCTATTCATCAAAGAATCATGAAAATATGTATCACAGTTCCCACAAAAAGAGTAATCAGTGCAACTGTTTTATAAGGTTTCTTGAGCACCAAATCAGGAAGACTGAAGAAATGTCTGCTGAAAATTCAGGTTTTGCCATTACATATTAAATGTTAAATAGAAAACAGCTATTTTAAATTGTAATAATATTTCACAATATTAGAGTTTTTATTGTGTTTTTTTTTAGATAATAAAATGCAAATGAATGCAGTCTTGTTGAACATAAAGTAAGTGACTCTCAAAAACACTGACTCTTACACACTAAAAAAATGCTGGGTTAAAAACAACCCAAGTTGGGTTGAAAATGGACAAACCCAAGGATTGGGTTGTTTTAACCCAGTGGTTGGGTTAAATGTTTGCCCAAAGTGCTGGGTAGTTTTATTTAACTCAGCTGTTGTTTAAAAATTACTGTATGGCTTACTTAAAATGAACCCAAAGTATGTTGGAAATTAAAAATCAGACACATAATTACTAGAGGCAACAATAATAATCAAAAGGTGAACATAATAAGCAATTTAATAAATGTTTATTATTTATTAAACATTAATATAAATGTAAATTTCCAACCTATTTTGGTTTCATTTTAAGCAAGCAAATTAGTAATTTTTAAACAATAGTTGAGTTAAAACAGCCCAATCGCTGGGTTAAAACAGCCCAATCGCTGGGTTAAAACAGCCCAATCGCTGGGTTAAAACAGCCCATTCGCTGGGTTAAATCAGCCCAATCCCTGGGTTAAAATAGCCCATTCGCTGTGTCAAAACTGCCCAATCGCTGGGTTAAAACAGCCTAATTGCTGGGTTAAATCAGCCCAATCGCTGGGTTAAATCAGCCCAATCGCTGGGTTAAAATAGCCCATTCACTGTGTCAAAACAGCCTAATCGCTGGGTCAAAACAGCCCAATCGCTGGGTTAAAACAGCCCAATCGCTGGGTTAAATCAGCCCAATCGCTGGGTTAAAATAGCCCATTCACTGTGTCAAAACAGCCCAATCGCTGGGTTAAAACAACCCAATCGCTGGGTTAAAACAGCCCAATCGCTGGGTTAAAACAGCCCAATCGCTGGGTTAAAACAGCCCATTCGCTGGGTTAAATCAGCCCAATCCCTGGGTTAAAATAGCCCATTCGCTGTGTCAAAACTGCCCAATTGCTGGGTTAAAACAGCCTAATCGCTGGGTTAAATCAGCCCAATCGCTGGGTTAAAATAGCCCATTCACTGTGTCAAAACAGCCTAATCGCTGGGTCAAAACAGCCCAATCGCTGGGTTAAAACAGCCCAATCGCTGGGTTAAATCAGCCCAATCGCTGGGTTAAAACAGCCCATTCACTGTGTCAAAACAGCCCAATCGCTGGGTCAAAACAGCCCATTCGCTGGGTTAAAACAGCCCATTCGCTGGGTTAAAACAGCCCATTCGTTGGGTCAAAACAGCCCAAATCGCTGGGTTAAAATAACCCAGTCACTGGGTTTGTCCATTTTCAACCCAACTTGGGTTGTTTTTAAACCAGCATTTTTTAGAGTGTAGGTAATGTGATAATCTAGAAATCACATTATTTTCCGCATAGAGCCACAGATTTGCATAATCTAAGCTAACAAAATATGTTCTAAGAATGTTTTGCTAACATTCCCAAAACGTTAATTCTGTAGTTATTCAAGTACTAACTTTCAAAAACCATTAGACAAACATCCAACTAAAACATTTCATAAAAAAATAAAAACATTCTACAATAACATTTTTGTGCTGACATTTTGAGAACATTATTAAACACCAGACTGAACTCTGAATGAACATTACTGGAAGAACACTTGTTCATAACTTTAAGAAAACCATGCCAGAATGTTATGTGAGAATGTTTCCTGTTAACTGGGAAAGTATTATACCAGCTGTTACATTTAAGCTCATGGGTGTCGCTTCATCTTTTTCACCATTTTGCAGGATCAGCATTATAATATCTATCAATCTTGCTCTAGTGGTAGCATTTCACTTTGAATACTTTGAATACATCCTCGTATAAATACTTCATATAAAGGCTTCAGGACCCGTCAGTGGAGAGGAGAGAAAACCCCAGTCACCTCCTTCCTGGAATAATTATGGAGAAGAGAGAGAAAGAACAATTAGCCAGCTGGGTATTATAAAACAAAGCAATTAATGCTATGCTAATTAGCCCAACATCATGTAATTCTTTATCATTTGCTAATCATTTGTTAATTAGTCTGACTTTTTAATGCAGCAAATCAAGAGTGATTAATTTGAACATATTCTAGTATTTAAAAAACTCCATCGCAGAGCTGCACAGCATGGGTTTAATTCAGCTTCAGCCTGTTGTACATAATGCAGGAACACAATGTGAGTCCCCTGAACGGTTCACATTGTCCGGCTTGTTGCTTTTTACTTGCAGTTTGTCAAACAGTCAAACTGAACTCAGCAAAACTGTGTCTATAGTAATCAGGCCAGTTGTGTGGATGAGAGAGGCATTTCAGATAATCAGTACTCATACAAGGAGTTACCTGGGGAGGAGAGCAGACCGGTTACACCTTTATAACTGCTTTCAAAGGTCAACTAATGTCTATATGTCAGAGCTGTTTATGCTGCTGCTCAGTCCCACAGTGAGAGTGACGGGGTAGGCCGTGCTCCTGACACAGAACCAGGTGAGTGAGCAATTAAAGTCCAGGTGTGCTTCATCTCAATTACACGACTGTCCTACCACATAATGACCAACCAGCCTGCCCCAGTCAGAAGCTCCAGCAGGGGAATCTGGGAAATCACAGGCCACTGCTGCCGCCTTTTTGGACAGGGGTGGGGAAACCCTAACTTGACTCTTTTACGCCCTTGAGAAACAGAAGTACAAGTGATTATCCACATAACTCATAATTCAATTGTAAGTTTTCTTCTTTGCCAGAACAGAGACTGAGACTGAATACTGGCCCACGTCAATAGGGCTGCAAACTAAAAGCACAGACAAGAGTGGCACATTATTATAGATAGGGAAGATTGCATAAAAAAAAAATTGTTTTTGCAAGTGTGTGCGTATATATATAAGGTGTTGGGGGTAACGCATTACTTTGTTTTCCCATTTATTGACTGACAGCTCTCCTGTCCCAATGTTGAAAAAAATCATAAGTGCAGAGGCGTTGTGTGTGAACATGATGGTTATTGTAGTTCATTTATAAAATGTTGCGCAGAAACCGTCCTGAATTTGATCTTATGATCATTTCTCAGATGTGCGTACGTGTGATTCATAGAATGAGCGTACACCTCTCTTTCAGATGTGAAATCTATAAATCACAAATGATCTTGAACTTGCGCGCAGCTGAATGGTTTCAGTTCTCTGTGTAGTAAACGACACCTAATTAATGTCATTTACATATAAGATCACCAGTCTTCGTCCAAATCCTTTAATTTAGAATGGCAAGCTGCAATATTAGTTTAGATTTCCAAAAACCTGCAGTAATCTGACAAGGAAAAGTGCGTATGTCTGCTCAGACCCTGACATGGCGTTAAGCACTTTTCCACGTCAAAAAACGTTTTTATAAATATGAGCGTTGGCGTGGATTTAAATCTGTGCGTACGCACGCTTTATAAATGAGGCCCCCGGACTAAATGTGAGCGTGCATTTACTAACTGAAAAAAAGATTCAGTGTTCCTCAAAGTCTCAGAATACTATGCACACCTTCAATAATTAAATATGTTAATTTTTTATGCATTTAATCTCACTTTATTGAACAATGTACTTGCTGCTGACCTTTGATGATTCAGCTAAATAAGCAAAAATGACTTTTTTGTTTTTCTTGATGAAGTGTTAATCTTTTTTCTCCTGCGTTCTATTCTTCCGTTATCCAGGATGGCAGCACAACTGTAAGGTTTGTTTGAGCTGCGCCCTCTACTGTACACACGTGAATGTGCATTTCCTTCAGCCTGAGGCTTATTATTTCAATTCTGGTATGAAAGCGCCTTTACATTTGCCCAAAAATAGAACTTTTTTGTTATTAAAATAAAAAAAACAAGCCCAACCCAAGTGAAAAAGTAGCGCAAAAGTAACGTAATGCATTACTTTTCTTAACTAAGTAACGTAATTATCAACTTTTTAAGGGAGTAACGCAATATTGTAATGCAAAGTCGAATGGAATGCAAAAACTTTGAAGCTCAATATCTTAAAACCGCTCAGAATGCAGATAAAACCTTATAATTTCAAGGTGGCGATATCGAATGGAATTATAAGGTTCTATCTGCATTCTGAGCGGTTTTGAGATATTGCATTCCATTCGACTTTGCATTACAATATTGTGTTTCTCCCTTAAAAAGTAACTAATATACTGACACCTTGGAATTATAAGGTTTTATTTTAGGGAATTATGGGGTTATAATTATATATTCTGAGTGGTTGTGAGCTTCAAAGTTTTTGCATTCCATTCAACCGATAGAACCTTTGTGTTTTCTAAATAAAATGTACACAACGTTAAATAAGAATATGTGAATAACTCAATTTTGAAAAAAATGATAGAACTTTAATTCCAAGGTGCACTATATATATATATATATATACATATTATAGTTCAAAATTAGGGTGATATTGAGTGATGTTGAGGTTAAAAACTTTGGGGGTCTAATTTTTTTTTAATTATTATTATTATTCAGCAAGAATATAACAACAGTGATAAAAATCAGAAATCTTACTTGAGCAGCAAATAAGCATTCTACAATGATTTCTGAAATGATTTCTAATGGCTGCTGAAAATTTGCTACTGCCACTACATAAAAAACACACTGCTGTGAGCAAGTAAGACATGCTGCTGCTGTACAATATAGTGTACATGAATTACCCATAGCAGATCTATACAGGTGGAGCTGGGGAAGGTGGGGGGCTTCTGAAAGCGCACTGCTACAGCAAATCTAACCAAGTATTTGAAGGTTGAGTAGTGAGCTGATTGGCTACTGATACAGCAGGAACCAGTCAGCTGTGCCCTATAGAGAATGATGTGATTGCAAGCAGATTGAGTTAAGGACCCATTAGCCTGTGCCATCTAGAGTTTCATGACAGAACTTTGTTCCAGTTCATATTTCAACAAGTTCATATTTCCATGGCCCTATTTTATCTGTGCCTTTGTATAATTTTAGTTAGGTCACATCCTGAATCTGGGGTAGATAACAACTGCCACATCTTACCACACTGCCCACTACAGTTCTCATGCACCTTAAACTTGACTTGTTTCTGTATTTTTAAATAGACCCATGCATTTCACAACAAGATTCATGTTTATGCCATTTAATGTTAAAAACAGTTTTTCCATGTTACCAGCTCTATCCTGAGGGTCCAGAAGGTTCCATACGTGAAGGTCCCACCTTTCAAGAACATATATTTTTTGGGAGCAGAACGCTCAAGGACAACGGTTAACATACGGAGTGTAGATGGTTGCATAATTCTGATTTGAGTGGCATATTGGACCTCTGAATGTATTCCACCCCTGCGCTCCCTCATGATCAAGATCAACGCTCTGTAACCTTGAGGATTTGTTATTATGATCATGGAAACATTATAGAACCCAATCTGACACAGTGACCTTGCAAACCACAGCCATTCAGAATCCACACCCCCTTGTCAGCAGAGCTACATTAGAAAAGCCCATAACACTCCCCCTTCTGCTCTCTCACACACACGTCTACACACGTTCTCATATGTTTCCAAGCAAATGTTCATACACAAACACATATAACTCATCCATATCCTGCTGGAAGTAAGAGGTGATAAAGGGACGATACATGTCGGCAGAAAGAAGATACAGCATTTAGATGGTCTTTAGGATGAGATCATTATTATAGAAGAACATGAGGGCAAGAGGGAAGATTCATCCATTATGTTGCAAGTGCAGACATGCTGAAGAAGCCAGCATATGATGACCAACCCCACACTGAATCTGTGGCCATAGAAAGCTCTGCAGATTTCCACAGAATTGCTCATCATTCACAAACTTCTACTATACATCCTGCTCGTTTATTAGTGAATTTAGCTTATTTGATTATAATTTCAGTGTAATACATTCTGCTCCATTTAACACGTTTACCATATTTAAATTCTTAGATTTCCCCTCAAAAGTCAGAATAGAAAACAGGAAAAAAGCACGCTGTAAATCTAAAGCTCGGCCTGCAGTGATTGATTTGTCTTTGACAAGGGCCCTTTCCCAAAGGAGAGTGTTAATGTCAAATACAAGTGTCCACACCAAATAAAAAGAAAAAATGTAGTTTAACCCTTGTGTGTCAATTTAAAAAAGTTACACATACGTCCATAGAGGACAAAAATGTCCATGTCCAAAAATGTAAAGTTTGGGAGCACAGACTTAAGTTTGGTCTCAATTTAAAGAAGACCCTTGGCAGATTATTGTTGAAGTAAAGTTTAAAAAGTGAAATAAGAAAAAGGTTATAGAGGTTTAAGTTTATGAAAATTATTTATGAACATTATTTTATATAAAATATATATTTTATAAAACATGTTGAACTCTAAAACTGCTAGAAAATCAAAACCATAAATCTAAATAAGTTGCGCTCCAAATTTGAGGTTGATATCTCAAAAAATGAGCTTTCAGTAAGATTTTGTTTGGACGCAGTACCAAATTGTCACCATTAGATGCCAGCAAATCTCACATGATGGCACCATTTGGTAAAAAATATTAAAAATGTTCATTCTGAAGCCTTGCCAACAGAATGAAAGCATATTAACAAAAATTGCATCATTTTATAGTTAAATGGCCCTGGGATTAAAATTTGTCCTTAAGGTCCTGAGAGGAACTATTTTGTGTTACTAGTGTAAAATAGATTTATTAAAGGAAATGAAGGTGAAATAGTAAAATTCCAACAAAAATACACACTTGTGCCAAAATTTATGCAGTTGGCATTAACACGGACAAAATTATCAAAAAAAAAAAAAAAAAAACCTGAAAATGTCCATAAGGGTTAAAACACATGTGCCCTATTTTTAGAAATGTACTCTTTGTATTCATGTTCGTTTTGAAAACCTTTTATACTGATTTCAAGAAAACTTTAAATGTCATGTGGTATATAGCCATTAAGGTTTAATCCATGTGTAAACATCAAAAACAAATTTGCTCACCTTCATTTCATTTCAAACCTGATTGATGGTTCCATGAAGAACCTTTAAACATCAATGAAACCTTTCCATTCCACAGAAGGTTCTTTACATTGGGAAAAGCTTCTTTAGATTTTTGAAATGTTCTACACACTAAGAAAAAATGGTTCTTTTAAGAACTGTTCATTGAAAGTTTCTTTGGGGAACCAAAAAATGGTTCTTCTATTGCATCGCTACATTGTAAAAATTATTTTCATGATTTGTTATCACAATTTTTTTTCTTTTGTCAAATCAATTAATGTGGTTCAGATAACATAATATTTTGAGTTTCTGTTGATTAAACCAATTGCCTTCATTGTATTAACTCAAATTTTTAATTTCAATGAATTCACTTTTTTAAGTTAAACCAACAGTTCTTTTTTTACAGAGTATGTCAATTTTCTTTCTTCCACAGAACACAAAAGAAGATATTTTGAAGAACACTAGTAATCAAACAGTTTTGGTTACCATTACCTTCCATTATATTGCCAAAAAATGTCTAAATATATATTTTTGTTTATGTTCCACAGAAAAAAGAAAGATATGCAAGTTTAGAACGGCATGAAGGTTACTAAAATTGTTAAGAGACTTAAAGACCTTGACACACAGGCTGCGATCCAGTTCGTTTTTTGTTTTGTTTTTCCCTTCCGTCACTAACTTCCCTCAGCCTCGTTGACTCGATTTACGTCATTGCTTACGTTGCACGAGTGCCCACTACTGGCAGAACTCGTGCAATAGGTTGAATTGGAACGTCCTAAACGCTTAATCACTTGGATTCTGCTATGGAGTTGATTTATTATTTACATTTTTTTTTCCTTACGAAACTGTTTAATGCAGCATTCTATAGGTAGGTGTGTTTGGGTTGTTTAAGATATTTAAAAAGTTGTTTGTGGTGGGGTAAATTAAACACGATATGCTGTGACGTCACGATTGTGTTGCACTGTGGTATATGGAGCTGCCTGAAGTGTACATATGAAGTAGACTGTCCAAATAAACTTCCCTCGTCCACTTCATGAAGTGGAACGCACTTCAAAATGGCAGGGGAAGTGCTTAGGGAAGTTCATGAGTGCATGTCTAAAAGTGGAGTGGAACGCAGCCATGGTCAAGAGTCTGCAGGGTTCCTCTCTGTGATGTCATTTCCCTTTTTATCCTTTTTATTTCTTTATACACTCTAAAAAATGCTGGTTTAAAAACAACCCAAGTTGGGTTGAAAATGGACAAACCCAGTGGATGGGTTAAATGTTTGCCCAACCTCCTGCGCCAGTTTTATTTAACTCAACTATTGTTTAAAAATGACTATATGTCTGGCTTAAAATGAACCCAAAATATGTTGGAAATTAAAAATCAGACACAGAATTACTAGAGGAAACAATAATAATCAAAAGGTGAACATTTATTAGTAAGCAATTTAATAAATGCTTATTGTTTAATTATTATTAATTAAATTAAACTATAATAAATGTTCATTTATTAAACATATTAATAAATATTAATTTCCATTTTTCATTTTAATCAAGCTATAAATAAAACTACCCAGCAGGTTGGGTAAACATTTAACCCAACCGCTGGGTTAAAACAACCCATTTGTTGGGTTTGCCCATTTTTTAACCCAACTTGGGTTGTTTTTAACCCAGCATATATGTTGCTGGCTTGCTGCACCACATGACTTTGACTTTTTGGACAAAACATTTTCGAATATTAATGAGATGTGAAGCACTTCTGTTAACTTAATATAGAAATGAAAACCATGCTAATCAAGTTGAATTGCATTTTTAGTGCATTTTTGAATAAACACCGCTTACCCTTGTAAACATACAAGAAGCAGAGTGCTCTGTGAATCTCTGTTCTGCAGGCTTTAGCAGTGAAAGGTCTGAGTGCTGTAGTTGAGCTGGTACAGGACTAATTAGCAAAGAAAGACTCATTAAAGCTCTGGAGGTCTAAGCAAACTGTGGCCCTTTCCTCATAATGATGTTGCATCCACCATCCTTGAAGACACTTTAGACTTTATCAAACGGATACAGGGTTAACTCCACAGTCGACTCTCTCTCTCTGTCACAGTCTGAAACTTGCTGTCTATTTCATTTCGGAGAAAAATCTATTTCCTCTAACGCATAAAGGTGAATATGGAGTTTTTTTATTCTTCCTTACCTCCACTGATGAGGCTGAACTAAATGGTGGCAGTAAGGTTGCTCTTAAATCCATCAAAGCTCTTTCTCAGAGCTGTCAAAAACAGCCCCATGAAGCTACCATCATTCACACACTGTAACAAGACAAGAAATCAATGTTAACCATGTTTTTAAAGATTATGTTTACTTTCACACTGACTTTTTAAAGTTTATATTTCACACAGAAGTGGAAGATCGTGGAAGTAAGTTATAAATGAGATCATGTTGTAATGTAGTTGTTTTCACGTGTTAAAAAGCACATGAACACTTCATGTCTCGTCTAGCCAAGCAATAACAAGACAAGCCCCGGGTTCTAATGTCAATCAAACTGACTGCTGTGTAACTGAGAGAGAACATTCATTCATTGGGTCTATTCCAACCCAATAGTAGCATCAGAAACGGCTTTAATTAAGTGTTAATTCACTTATTTTGACTCTTATATATAGGTGTAGCTTAATGTGTTTTGGGACGTGTCTGAGAACCGTTTGAGGTGAACTTTAAGGAAACTTAATTTCGACACGTTAATGGGAGCAGAGCTTTGGGAATGTTGACCGTCTGGACAGCTGATCCCGTGAACGTCTTCAACCAGATCGGCTTCAATTCAGCTTGTTAGCGGCGAGAATTTGATGTCTAGTCGTGGAGCATGCTGTCTGTAGAGAGTGAAGGCTGCTGATGCTTTGGAAATGACTATAATTAGGGCACATCTGGATTTCCCTTTCATGGGCGTTTAGAAGTTGCTTGTGATTGACATGTCTGGTAGTTTTGCGTGGAGTTGATGGTAGGGGCAAGACAATTAGGGATATTTAATTTGTGGTTTCAAGGTTGTCGTTTCTGTTCGTAATCTAATTCCTCATAGCTCTTTAAAATGTTCAAATTGTGTTCATGTGATATACTGTAGATGTTCTGGATGTACCGTGAATCTTGTTTATATTAAACATATTTTCTGTAAAATAATAATTCATTACTCAAAGAGCGATACACTTTGACACGCTGAACATGGATTACTGTCTGAAAGAAGTTGTAGTTTTAATTATGTCCTGCAGGCGGCGCTGTCGATTAATGTGACTGATTGGAACAGTAAGTCTTCAGTGTACTGTACAATAGGGGAGAAGGCCAGTGCTGTAACACAGGAATTTGATAATTTCTCTTTGATTATTTAATATTCTCATACATATCTGCTTAAAACAGTGTATTCATCCACAAAGTACTCTCTGTGTAAACATGTGTAAAAAGTAGCCTACAAATACATTACTAGAGTGAGTTTCAAAAAACAGTTTCAAAAAACTCTTTTTGCGCATGAATTTATTGTGGAATTATTGTGGACAAATTTACAGTAATTGTTATGCAGTCTTCCATCAATATTCCCACTTTTTCATTTAATTTTAAGCTTTTTAATTCAAAAAGAATTAAAATGGGAAACAGAAAAAAAGGACACTAAATTTAAAACAAACACATAAAACATATTCTAAACTATGACTCTAAAAACATAACAGTGGTGTGTTTTAATAGCCTAACTATGGCACAAAAAAAAACTGTTACAACCCTCCATGTCTGGTCAGCCATATTTCTTTTCTTTCTGTCAATTAACATTGATTAACAGAGCTGGGTAGATTACTTATGAATTGTAATCAGTTACTGATTACAAATTACATGAGTAATATAATCTCTTAGATTACACATTTTTGGTAACGTAATCTGACTACTTTTGGATTACATTTAGATTACTTTTGTGCTAACCCTTATTTGATGTCACATATATTGTAGGATAATCTTGTACTATTTTGACAGATACAAAGAAAAAATATATTCTATTCGCCAACAAGAGCCTCAACAGATTCTTTTTAAAGGGCAAAGTAAGGACAGTTAATACTTCAATATACTAACACTAATGTCCCTGTTAGTGTTTGCTGATAGTAACTCTGAATAAAACAAAATCACATCTTATGATTTTAAAACATATTTACTTAAAATTTAGTCAATTTAGAAAACAACAACATTACAAAAACAAATATTAAAAAACATGAAATTCACAGCAATATCACTGCTACATCAAATATTTCATATATTATTATTATTTCATATATATTTCACCTATATTTCCCCCTCACCGCCGAAAAAACTCGAAGAATCACGAACGCATTTAAGAGGCAGGTTTATTATGAAGAAAATATAAACATTAAAAAAATTAAAAATCAATGAATTGTGAACAAACTGCCATTGTGTAAATAATATGTAATCATGTAATCCATAAAAAAGTAACTGTAGTCTGATTACGAGTATTTTAAAAAGTAGTTTACTCTAATTACAAGTACTTGATTTTTGGAATCTGATTACGTAATCCAGATTACATGTAACCCGTTACTACCCAGCTCTGTTGATTAACATTAAATTCATTTTCCTTGTCCTGTAAATGTGAAATCAATTTATGACATCATAGCCTTGTGGTCAGCACGCCAACATTTTGCGCTGTTGCACTTCGTTCGGGCGACCGGAGTTCAAGTCCCGTCTCGGGGACCATTTCTGTAAAGGCAAAAAAGCCAAAAATAAATCTTAAAAGGAAGTCAATCAATGGAAATATAATAACATAATTTGCTGAAAATATATTTATGGACAAAATAACTACTAAGCATATAAAAAAGCAGCATACTGTTAGAGTCCTGAATGAGCTGGCATGTTTATGGTGGTCTTTTATAGATGCACTTAGAAGCAGTATTGATTTCCGTGAGCACTGCATGTGCGAGGTGCTTTCGGCAGACTGATGGTGACAGTTTCAGAATGTTGCTTTTGAGGATTTGTAAAGCCATTCTCTGCTGCTTTGTGCGTTTGAACAGAGCTCCAGTGTGTGTGGGGTGCTAATCCTGTGCTATCATTGTGCTTGCCCCTGTTGTTCATCTGTCTTGAACGTGCCCTGGGGGTGCAAAGCACTGATGCCTCACCTCATTTCCTCGCTTTAATAAAGCAAGATGAATTGGACCATGGCACACACTTGTGTCGTGGTGTGATCCCTTTAATGTGGGGCATATTAAAAATGGAATGATGGTTTGAATTATGAGTAATGTGTTGAGCTCTGCGCCTGTTTACCAAGTATAGCTGGCAATGAAAATGTGTCCTGAGATACAAATATAGCCAAATGACATAATCAAGTGGGAGTATGAACAGGCGTAAAGACCTACACTCCATTCAGTCTGCATTTGTGTTTGTGTTATTGCTTCTTGTCAGCTATATTCTGATTGATGTAAAGCAACGTAATAACCAGTATTCAGAAGGAGCAAGGATTCAATGGAGCTAAAGGCCCCAAAACACTATCAACAAAAACAACCACAGCAATTTCCTCCTGGGTGTTTATATGTGAATAAAAGGCTAAATTCAATCTGTTCATCATATAATGCGATTGAGTCTCTTCAGAAATTTTGGACTAAAGCGCTTAATTCATATGGATTAGTTTTACAATCTCTTTATGAACTTTTTGAAGCGACAGTGGAGGAAGAAAAATATCTTCATTTGTGTTTTCTAACATGAACCAAAGTCTTATGGGTTTAGAACGATATGAGAGTAATTGATGACTTCTAACGAACTCTTTAAGTGTAATTAAAGAGAGTTTACATGTTCATGAGACTGTTGCTTAACACACAAATACACATACAAGTTTCAATAGAAATGACATTAAAGTATATTTTAGTTTACCATAAATGCTTGTCAGTACATTCAACAGTACACTTTAACCATATTTCAAAGACAACAGCAGTAATTATGAAATTACAAATAAAAATGTACTTAAGTCCTACTCAAGTAGGTCAAAAAGCATTAAGTTAACTTAAAATTAATCTAAACTATAATACAATTTCATGTTTTAATATTTAATCTAATAAGCAATTAAGTGTTCGAAAAAATTACATCCAATTCACACTTAAGGATATTATTTTATAGTATATTATTTTTGTAATAAGTACTCTTTTTAAAAGTATGCTACTTCTTTTTCACAAGTGTAAACACTTGTTTGTCTTCAAGAGTTTCCTGATCCTCGATGTCATTGTGAACAATCACAAGGGTCAAAGATATTTTGAGAAAAGTGTTACAATGATGTTACAATGATTTTAATTTTTGTTTAAGTGAAATCCATTTTTCATTAACTTTTGAATAGGTGGAAGGATAGAATTTGGTGTAAAAAGCTCAGTTGAAGGACCTCACTGACGCCAAAACAAATCACCAAAATTGCGTTTTGGCTTTAGGCAGTTTGAGGCAAAAGAGGCAGATGCAAAATACCTGTAGTGCAACTAATTGTTTTGTGTAATTGGGAAGGAATAGATTTGTTGTGAAGGATGTTCAGAGTGTGCTCACGCTGCACAATGGAGAGTCATTAGGGAAATAACAACAATGCAGTTCTGTTGCACTGTACTGTGCTGAAGTTTCTAGAGATGCCACAAATGATTAAATGAACAGAAAACAGTTGGACTAGGTGCTAAAGTGGTTATTATAAGAATGTACTAAGTGCACTCTAAAAAATGATGGATTGAAAACAACCCAAGTTGTGTTGAAAATCAAGAAACCCAGCGATTGGGTTGTTTTAACCCAGTGAATGGGTTGTTTAAGGCGAGACACTGCAGGTGAATAGGGGGGAAAAAATTAACTAATAGATATCACCATACTTCCCAGTGGATTGATTACAATAAGAATTGCAAACATTTTTTTGTTTGTTTGTTTTACATGTTTTCTAAAATGTTTAAATATGCAAATGAGGCATTATTTATTTATTTAAAAATGCACTAATTTGCATAAATTTATAGTACAAAAATCTGAACATTGGATGAAATCAGGTTCAGAATTCCTTTTTTTTTTTTTTTTTTTTTTGACATATTAGAGTCAAAGGTTTTTACAGAGGGGATTCTGGGTATCTCTTTTTATCACTCAATAATTCCGAAAATACTGTGAACAGTCAGAAAAAAATGCATTTTTACAATTGTGACCCTGGACCACAAAACCAGTCATAAGGGTCAATTTATTGAAATTGAGATTTATACATCTGGAATCTGAGGGTGCAAAAAAAATCAAAATATTGCCTTTAAAGTTGTCCAAATGAAGTTCTTAGCAACACATATTCACTCTCAAAAATACATTTTTGATTTTTTTACGGTAGGAAATTTACAAAATATCTTCATGGAACATGATCTTTACTTAATATCACAATGATTTTTGGCATAAAAGAAAAATCAACAATTTTGACCCATGCAATGTATTGTTGGCTATTGCTACAAATATACCCGTGTGACTTATGACTGGTTTTTGTGGTCCAGGATCACAATTTTTCTTTGAAATAAAATGTTGTACATAATCTGGCAAATTATATATGAAAAAATCCCTCTGTAAAAACCTTCAGAATATAGATAGGAATAAAACTAAAGTTTGGTGTATGTAAGTTCTTCCTAAGTGGAGATATATGGCTCAGTGTAGGAGAAAAAAAACTCATTTTGAGAAAACAGCCTTTAAAGATATGTATTGTAATTGAAATCTATAGACACAAATAGATAAAGTGCCAAAAAATAAATGCTTAAAGGTGGATTTTGGATTACGACTAGTCTGAAAAAACACTTTATTAAAGCCCAAAATCTCAAAATTGAAGAAAAAAAAAAACAAACAAACAGTGTTTTAGTCTGTAATAGTGTCTCGCCTTAACCCAGCAGTTGGGTTAAATGTTTGCTCAACCTGCTGGGTAGTTTTATTTAACTCAACTATTGTTTATTGTTTACTATATTGTTTGCTTTAAATGAACCCAAAGTATGTTGGAAATTAACGTTTATTAAATGTTTAATAAATTAACATTTATATTATTAAGTTTAATGAATAATAATTAAACAATAAAAATGTATTATATTGCTTATTAATAAATGTTCACCTTTTGTGTCTGATTTTTTAATTTCCAACCTATTTTGGGTTCATTTTAAGTCAGACATATAGTCATTTTTAACAATAGTTGAGTTAAATAAAACTACCCAGCATGTTAGGCAAACATTTAACCCAACCGCTGGGTTAAAACAACAACGCAGTCGCTGGTTTTGTCCATTTTCAACCCAACTTGGCATTTTTTAGAGTGTACATTAGTATAATAATTATGTAATTAAGTATGCATTTAAATGTTCCTCAAAAATATTGTGAAATTTTCTTATTCCACAAATTTTGTTTCTCCATAAATATTAAATAACATATTATCATGTACTTTCTCGAGTTCTTTAAAGGGGCTTTTAGCCCTACCAGTGCATATTACACAGTAATACATGTCTAGACTCTCTTTTTGCAGTGGGTGTAAGGACACAGAGCAGCCTTAAACTCAGTGCTTATTGACTAGCACCGTGTGGAGCCCTGAGGACCGGTTGACTAAGATAGATCAATCTTTGTGTTTAGCCCTGAGCCTCAGGGAGAACCAGCACTCCCCAGCAGTCACGCATGGCCAGACCTTGAATGGCTCTGATCTGCTATCATCAGGGGATCATTTAAAGGTTAATCAATTGATTTCAAATAGATCTCATAATTTGAAATCGAAGGTCAGGCTTTTAATAGCCGTTTGTCTACGACCAAAACACTTTGAGAGCAAATTAAACACATATATACGAAAGCGAGCCTCTGCCCTTTCCTAATGTGACTGCATCAGAGAGAGGGAAACAGCGACTCGTGTTTTCATTGGGAGAAGCCAACTGTGCAGAATAAATTATGGCTGACATTTGGATCCTGATGAAAAGGTTGAGCCTGAGACACAGTAACTAAATAATGTTGAATGGTCAAATGCTGCAGGCAACATTTCAAAATCCATTTCCCCTGCAAAACTGCATCGAGTAGCAATAAGAGGTCTTTAATTGGTTTGCCCACTGAGTAAACCTTTCTTAGATGCGGGGCATTTTCTCCAGCATGCTACACAATTAAAAGCATGTATTGGGTCTCCTGTTTAAAGCACAGAACTTATCACAGTCGCAGTTATCGTCCCGTTCAGAAGGTCTTTGGGCCTTTCTTAATTTAGCCCACGGTAACGCTCCCCTTCGCTTCTACATAATGGATGATTCTGCACTCCACCATGCAGGAAAGGTTTAATTAAATCATATTCCAATCATAATCCATGTTGTTAATTAAACTGGATAATTTATAAGTACAAAAGAGGGTATTTATTAGCTGCTCTGCAGTGCAGCGTATTAGAAAGCACCCCCATCCCCCATCCTACTATTGATGCCTTCACATGATTGATAATGGAACGGTGACTGCTGTACTATTTGTCTAATGGTGGTGCAATTAAATCCCCTTGTAAATGACCCATGCCTCATTTCATCCTAATCTATGGAATTTTGATTGAATTTGTCAGCGTTAATTGAAAAATACTGCTATTTAATGTCTGCATTGCAGTTGCGGCCTGTCTTTAATGAGACTGTGTCCTTGTGACCCTGGGGAGGGGGTGAGGGGTTGCCCTTGATTTGGCATGGAGGCAGAGGTGGGGGTCAAGGTTTTTAGGGTGCACCAAGGGAAGGAAGGTCCCCAAAGATTAGGACTAATCACCAGCGTGAAGAGAGAAAACGGGTGCATTCCTTTTAATTATGTGGACCAAACGATGCCCAAAAGATTTTACAAACATTTATTGATCAGCAATTCCACTGAATAATTCATTATTTAATCCCCCTCCCCATAAAACATTGACAATTTCATTATTGTTTTTTTCCCTTTATTCAGGGTTTTAGAATTGTGCCTGCCTACTGATGCACGATTTAATAATAATAATAATAAAAAACAGTGTAATATCAAAGAATTCTAGGTTTTCTTTTTTTTTTCACTGTGTATTTCTGCAGAGCAGATTGTTTACGGATGTGAGGAACACAGAATATGAGTGAATGAGGGCTATTAAAGGGTTAGTTCACCCAGAAATGGCATTTCTGTTACTCACCCTCATGATGTTTCAAACCCGTAAGACCTTCGTTCATCTTCAGAACACAAATTAAAATATTTTTGATAAAATCCGAGAGGTTTTTTTTTTTTATCCTCAAGAGAAAGCATTGAAATTACCATATTCAGTATCCAGAAAAGTGGTTAAAATAGTCCATGTGACTGCAGCAGTTCAACCTTAATGTTATGAAGCGATGAGAATACATTTTGTGCACAAAAACAAAACAAAAATAACCACTTTATTCAACAAATTCGTCTCTCCCCTGTCATTCTGCTATGCTAATTACATTGTAGCACCTCCATGTTTACGTCCAAACACTGGCTCAGTATTGGCCGATGCTGGTCACGTGATCAGCACGACGCATGCATGTGATGCTGACGCAGGAGCCAATAATGAGCTGGCGTTCGGACGTAAACATGGAAACGCAGCACTGCACCAACAGCGTAACAGACTGACAAGAAAAAACAAAAATTGTCGAATAAAGTGTTTTTTTTGTTTGTTTTGTTTTTGCACACATAAAGTATTCTCGTCGCTTCATAACATTAAGTTTGAACCATTGCAGTCACATGGACTATTTTAATGATGTTTTTACTAATTTTCTGGGCATTGAATGTGGTAATTTTGTTCCATTGAGGATTAAAAAAAAAACTCTTGGATTTCATCAAAAATATCTTAATTTGTGTTCTGAAGATAAACGAAGGTCTTACGGGTTTGGAACGACATGAGGGTGAATAATTTTATTTTGGGGTAAACTAACCCTTTAAGTGCTGATTTCCACAATGACATGACTGACTGCTATAAAAGGCAGAGTCTTGTGTCATTATGTACAGGTCAATGTCAGTGTCATCTGCAGGGCCGTCGATTCTAGGGGCCCCTGGAATAGTAAAATATTTATTTTACATTTACAAAATTGCATCTCAGTATATGCATGCACTGTGGCCAAAAGGATGGTTTTCATTACCTGCACTTAAAAAAAAAAAAAAAAAAAACATGAAATGCAACAGCAATTGCAGTGCTAAAATGCACATCAGATCACATCTCACATAATCCTTGTTTTGACTGTTTTGGAATGTGAGACTGTGTTAGTGACGTTCTAATTTAAGAGACAGCAGCAGCGCTCGCGGCTCCTGCGCGTCAGGACAGTTCCACAGAAAACTGGACCAATAGCAAGCGCGGAGTCGCGGTGGGCGTGGTCAGAGCGCATGGTGGAGACGCTTAAACCGAAGGAGCGTAATTCAAACTCACACTTCAGTAGATGATCACAGCTGATACTGCGAGGAGCGATTTATCGTGACTTCCATCAGGTCGGAATGAAACGCGGCCGAGCGGAAGGGACAAGGACGGAGAGATAACTCAAGGGAGGACGATAAAGCTCATCTGAGATGCTCGATCTTTTTCTCGTCCAGACATTTCTCAGCACGGGATTTGCTTGTGTTTTAATGCACTCTGTTCTTATAACGAAACAAATCAGTTTGGCACCGAACTAAGTCGAAACAGATGCAACGCTTCATTCGCAGGATTACCAGAAGCTCAGAGAGTGTCAGTGTATGATTCTCATCTGAGAAGCACAGGGGAGACAGCTGCTCCCACACACTTCAGGACTTCATAAACTGGCCATACAAGATCATATGAGTGCAGCTTTCAGTTCACCGTTCATGATGATGCAGCGTCCGGTGGGAAGCACCACTGCATTCAGCATTGACTCGCTCATCGGAGGTCCACCGCAGCCCAGTCCGGGACATTTCGTGTACACGGGCTATCCCATGTTTATGCCCTACCGGTCAGTGGTGCTGCCTCCGCCGCCGCCGCCACCTCCTCCGACTCTTCCCCAGAGCGCGCTCCCCGCGACCCATCCGCACCACCCGATCCCGGGCTTACCCAGCGGGTTCTGCTCCAGTCTGGCGCAGGGCATGGCGCTCACATCCACGCTAATGGCCACGTTACCCGGCGGTTTCTCCACCTCGCCGTCGCAGCAGCAGCACCAGGACGCGGCGAGGAAGCTCGGCTCTCAGTCTCTCCACGCCATGTTTGATAAATCTCAGGATATTCGTTTGGATGGAGAGGATGGGAAAACGTTTCCAGCGAAAGATTCAGCGACCCTTCCGTCATTTCACGACTCGCAGTCCGTGCACACCTCCACAGGTGAGATTTGTTTTCAGAGGGTGCATTATAGTCTTTAAAAATAATATTTGATTTCAAAACTGATCATGCATTGTTGACTAAAAGTAAAACAGTGTTCTCAAATTTTAAAATGTAAATATATATATATATATATATATATATATATATATATATATATATATATATATATATATATTATTCAGATGCCATACGTTTTATTCTAGCAAATTGTGTACACTTAACCCGTCTGAAATTAATTTTGTCACTTAAATTCAATTTACCGAAAATGTGGGACGAGAATAATTAAAATCTCCCGGAAATAAAATGTCACGATTGAGGCTTAAAGAATTTCAGCGCCATATCAAGTTTTCCAGGGAATAGTGCCCGAGGCCGAGCTGCCATCAGAGACTAAATGAGCTCATTTTAATTGAGGGATCGGAGGGCCAGCGGTGTTTAAATGTCCATAAAACTGTAAGCAAAATTCACTGTCGCCTGGATCATTTATATGTACGCAGAGTAAAATAAATGTAGTCCCACGTTATTATAGCAGACCATGTCTGCAACGTCCAGAAAAAGGACATTAGCAGTTTGATATTGAAAAAAGTTCAATAGTGCATGTTCAAAAAAATATAAATGATGATGAAAACTTGCAGAAGTCTCGTTTTGACGCGTGCAAACTACTTTCCCAAGATATCCATCACCGTGCGTAATTGCGCGTAAAAGTGGCAGCGATAAACAGGAAGAATGCGTTGCGACCACACTATTCAAAAATAAAAACACACACTTTATTGTTTAGATGTTTCAACTTCAATCAGCTCTCAAAGTAGCTAATCCTGCTTTTTATTCTATTCCCATAGCGCGAGGTCACAGCAAAGACGACGCGAAGGAGGATGAGTGTCACAGGAAGGATGAGAGCTTCTCTATGGACAGTGATTTAGATTACAGCTCCGACGAGAACGGGCCCGGGAACGCGATGTGTCAGAAGGAGGACGGAGACGCCAGCGGAGGACTGGACGGTGGGAACGGGGTCGGGAACACCACATCCACCGGGAAAAACCGGAGGAGGAGGACGGCTTTTACGAGCGAGCAGCTCTTAGAACTGGAAAAGGAGTTTCACTGTAAGAAATATCTATCCCTCACAGAACGCTCACAGATCGCACATGCCTTAAAGCTCAGCGAGGTGCAGGTCAAGATCTGGTTTCAGAACCGGAGAGCCAAGTGGAAACGAGTCAAAGCGGGCAACGTGAACTCCAAAACCGGAGAGCCCTCCAGAAACCCCAAAATCGTGGTGCCCATTCCGGTGCATGTTAGTCGGTTTGCAATACGCAGCCAACACCAACAGTTAGAACAGGCCAGACCTTGACCATTCCAGAGAGAGGACACGAAATATCACCAAACTGTTCAAACGCGGAGAAAAAGAAGCAACAGACTCCTGGGAGAAACTGCAGTTTTATTTCCAACTTTGGACCAAATCACGAACAAATTTGAGTTCTATGTATTTAAAAACATAATGAGTTTAGTTTTGTGTGACTGTCTAGTTCGTGTGTTTTTGGCAGAGATGAATATTATCCTAAAAGGAGCACTTCTGGTCTCTGCTGAAGAACACAATATAATAGTAAAATTAACAACATTCCCTCGAATTTATAAAGCGACCTGGTAAATATGTGCTTTTTATTTTTTATGGTAAATAGCCTATATTTAATTTTTTTTTTTCTTGCATTCGTTTCCCTTTTTCTGTAACCTTTTTTCAGACGTCACGGGCACGTTGCTAATTTATTTAATATTGTGAGAAAAAAAAAACTTGCTAACGTTTCATGAGTTTTACTGACTTCAGAATATTGTGTGGATTAAAGCTGGACCATAAACAACTGTAAAGAAATTTGTCCTTTTTATATATATATATAAAAAAAAAATAATGCAACACGTGATTCAAACTCCATCAGCGCTCATATGATACTTTGAGTGGGCTAGACTTTTTTTTCTTTACATAATTTGTGTAACTTTTGTCTTTATTATTATTTTTTTTTTCTTTATAAACATACAATAATAATAATTATTGCTAATAATATTATTTTACGAGCTTGTGAGCGCGCATCTGTTCCGCGCAGTTTCCGTTCCTGCTGATCTGAGATCATCTCCTGCTGTTGTGACAGGAGGGTGTGGTTCATGATTTCAGGGTCAGGGTGAGACTCTCACAGCCGCCTGTCAGCCTTGATCTCCGGCGTCACTCTGCCTTATTTTATCGGATGAGAAGTAACGAGCCGGTTCGGGGCATGTCGGGAAAGCGTGAGACGCAAATGTAAATCAAATATAATTTCGCAAACAGCCTCTGCTGTATATGCATTTGATTACAATACAATCATTTACACTTCGCAGCTCTTGACATTTCTATATTGTGTTCCTATTTTTTCTCTATAATTAGTATAACCTCATTTTAAAAAAAATAATTTTAATACTTTATTAATCATTATAATCATGTAATATTAGCTATATGTTTTTTGCATTTGTATCCGCTTGTCCAAATATACTGTTTCATAAAAATTTAGAGATTAAAACGATTTTTTTCTCAAGTCAATTAAGACTTATTAAGACTATTTATTACAGCCATTCAAGAACATAATTTATTGCAATATAATTATAATAATATAAGTAGAATTTCTATTTTTTAATTAATTTAGAAAACATATTTATTTACTCTATTATTCATATGATTTTTTCAAAAATATATATTTTTAAATCAGGTAGAAATTGATAAAAATTTGGTAAATGAGAAAATAGAAGAATCTAGGGTTGCACTTTATTTTAGTGTTATTGTTACATGCAGTTACTATTGCAATAACTATATATTATGCATAATTACATGCAACTAACCCTAAACCAAACCAAACCATAATCCTATAGTAAGTACATGTAGTTAATTAATATTAATCAGTACTTAAATGTATAATTACAGTGTAACAAAGACACCTTAAAATAAAGTGTAACTGAATCTAGTAACATTCTTACAAGCGAATATATAATTATAATTAATTACTTTAATAATAACAAAAGCATGTGTAATTACACAAAATAATTACACATTAATATACATGTTGTTTTTTGTAGTAATAATCAGCATTTAGCCAATATCTTTGTATATGGAGAGTAATATGAGAAATATACAGTAACGTGAATCAAAAAGTTCATATGACTGCAGTGAAGTTTCATTATTTAACTGGAATCCTAATTTTTCTTCCCAGAGGAACTGAATTATTGTTGGTAGATTTACTGTTGTGTTCAAGTGCAAGTCCTGCAATAGATCAGACATCATCAGTGCCTCATCATCATCATCATCATCACACACACACACACACACACACACACACACACACACACACACACACACACACACACACACATTAGACAATTGAAATGTGCTGGTCTGAATGATGTTTGGAAATAGACGCTGCATTCATGTAGATTATAGTGACATGAAAACTGTGAAAGACATTTGAAAAGGAACTGATAGTAGAGAGAAAGAGAGATCTGACAATTTCCTAAACTCTGATGATTTTTTTTGCAAATTGTAATCAAGGCTGGCCGTAGTGTGTGACAGATAAACGGCCCCGCGGGGACTGACTCGGGCCTCAGCTTTCACTCCAGCTCGTCCCTCCTGCACTAAATTAACAGAGTCAAATTAACCTCCATGATTAATCCTGACGAGGTACTGAAACACAGTCAGATCTGGACTGAACAACAGAGATCATGAGAGAATCACAAAAACACATTTGATTTTTGTTTTTGTAACATGAAACATTTCTCAGAGTTTCTCAAACAGATTTTTATTAAATAAAACATTTTTAAATTACAACTAACATGACTGTAATCATGATTAGAGATTATTTAAGATTAATTAAAGATTCATTTATAGATCTGTATTTTGACAAAAGCACCAACATGCAAAAAATACCTAATTTATTAAATTTTATTCAATCTTTTACCAGTATTAAGCACAAAATAAGTCAGTGCTTTATGTGAGATTTATAAATGCTGATTTTTCCTTTTAGTTTAGATTTTTCTCAGATATGATTAGAAAATAATCCAGGAAAATTGTTATTAATAATTAATGAGCATCAAGCAGTCAGGTTGTGTGTGTAATGGAGAGCGGTGAGATATAATACCATCAGTTCAACCAATTAGAAATGAGCTACAGCGATGAAATCACAAATCATACACACATATGTATGATATTTACAGATTCTGTGTGAAATATAAAGGATTACAAGACGAAACAGAATCTTGAGGTAATTACAACCTCATTTCTGGTTATAATTTGAGTTGAGATTATATTAATTCATGTTAAATGACAGAACAGGTATCATCTGATTCTTCTTTAATTTGATATATAAAAAAAAATATATATTTAATATACAGTCAAACCAATTTTTATTCAGACACCTTGAACATTTCATTCATTAATACAGTTTATTCACTATAGTTAAAAAATGGTAATTGAATATGACAAGATCTCAGAGTTAAACTGTGTCAGAAAAAAATTATATTAATTATGTCAGATAACTTAAGCAAAACATGGTCAGGTCAAAGTGTCTGAATCATTTTTGGTTCAAAATTTTTATCAGTTTTACTGGTAGTCCACTGTATGAAGAATTTTTGGGTATAATATGTCACAGTTTATTTTGCTATCCTCACTTACAGAAATGAACTATAGTGTCCTGAACACACTAGTAAAAATATAGCAAAAATATCAAAAATGTCTGAATCATTTTTGGTTTGACTGTATATTAAATACATTTTTAAAAAGTTCCGTGGCCGGAAAAACAAAACACACACACACTCACACACACTCTCACACACACACACACACACTCTCACACACACACACACACACACACACACACACACACACACACACACACACACACACTTCCATTTATGGGGACTTTACCATAAATGATTTTTATACTGTACTTTAAACTGTATATATTTTTACATTTTCAAAAAACATCATAGTATGATTTATAAGCTGATTTCCTATATTTTGGCCATTTTGAATGAAAATATTTACAATAAAATGAAGATAGGGATGACATTTTGAACAAGTTTATGCAATATAAAAGGTCCTCTTTGTTTTTGACATTAATTCACACACTTTAGGCATAAGTAGATTTATTAACTACTTTCATTTGCAGCAGAGAATTATTGGAGACTTGAGTTACAGCAGTTAAAACAAAACGCAGTCCAGCACACCCGTCTGTACGGCAGGATTAGAGCATGTGATTTCCAGCTCTTTCTCTCTGAACATTTGGATTATCATCACAACATGATGGTGCAGCTCACGCCTCATTTCAGGGCTTCTCTAGCATTTCTAATGCCATTATTGTGTGTGTGTGTGTGTGTGAGAGGGACACACACACACACACATATCATGATAGATGAACAGCTCTGTTAATGCACTGAACCAGTGCTTTGCCTCATTGGATTTCTAAGTGGAACTGATTTATGATGAGAGATGATCAGACTAGATCTGGACAAGATGCTTCAGGGTTTTGTGCTTCTGGACCACCACTGACATTTTAAGGATTCATTTCCCACGGCTCCTCTAGCCTGTCAACCTTCGACAGCTTACGAGCTGCAAATGTTTGTGAAAGGAATTATAAGAAAACAAACACACTTCCTGTCAGTCACTCATAATCACGCTCCCCTCTCAACCACGAAACATTTCCTCTTTCTATAGATTGCTCTTTTCTCTCTCTCTCTGCCTTCTGCCTTGTCTAATCTCTTTAATTACATCTGTTTTCCTGGGCTGCTGAGGCCTCTTTTGTCCTCCCGGTCAGGGGGCTTTTGTGGGGGCAGAATCAAGCCCCGCATCCCCTCCTTGGATGCTTTGTGGAGCTGCGGCTCTCTTCCTGCGAGGGAGAGGATGAGAAGGGGATTAGAGGATCTTTATCTCATTAGAGACACAGTGAGTCGGCAGGGCCCGGCTTTAACGCCTTCATCTGCACCGCGGAGGCCAGAGAGCGGACCGCACCCGCTGACAAACCCAAACTAGGCGTTCGGGCAGAGGACATGTGAGAAGCACAAAACATACATGTGTGTTTCGACTAGATTAACTTGCCTTAACATCTTCTGAAACACAGTTGATTTGTATCCAATATATAAAAGTATAAGTTATGATTTTAAATACAACCCCAAATCAAGAAAAGTTGGGACATTTTGTAAACAATAAAATCAAGAATTTGTGATTTTTAATTCTCTTGAACCTTTATTTAACTGATTAAAGTACAAAGAAAAGATTTTCAATGTTTTCACTGACCAGCTTAAGTGTATTTTGTAAATGCAAACTAATTTAGATTTTGATGGCTGCAACACACTCCAACAAAGTTGGAACAGAGGCAAAATAAAAGTCAAAAGATTACAGAATATCCTAGTTAAACTGTTTTGAAACATTCAACAATTAACTGGTGATAGGTGAGGGGATCGTGTTTGGGTATATACCTAACATCCTCCAAAGACACGGTCTTTGCAAGTAAAGATGGGTCATGGCTCACCACTTTGTGCCCAATTTTAATGAAACAATCGTCAAACAATTCGAAAATCACATTTCTCAATGCAAAATTGCAAAGTATTTACATCTTTCGCCATCTACCATACATAATATTGTGAAAAGATTCAGGGAATCTAGAGAAATCTCAGTCTGTGTAGGGCCAGACAGGAGACCGCCGTTGAATGTGCGTGACCTTTGACCCCTCAGATGGCACTGCATGAGGAACCATCATGCTACACTAAAAAATGCTGGGTTAAAAACAACCCAAGTTGGGTTGAAAATGGACAAACCCAGTGGTTGGGTTAAATGTTTGCTCAACCTGCTGGGTAGTTTTATTTAACTCAACTATTGTTTAAAAATGACTATATGTCTGGCTTAAAATGAACCCAAAATAGGTTGGATGTTGTAATAAATGATCATTTATTAACAAGTTTAATAAATAATAATTAAACAATGAACATTAATTAAATTTCTTATTAATAAATGTTCACCTTTTGATTATTATTGTTGCCTCTAGTAATTATGTGTCTGATTTTTAACTTCCAACATACTTTGGGTTCATTTTAAGCCAGACATACAGTCATTTTTAAACAATAGTTGGGTTAAATAAAACTACCCAGCACGTTGGACAAACATTTAACCCAACCGCTGGGTTAAAACAACCTAATTGCTGGGTTTGTCCATTTTCAACCCAACTTGGGTTGTTTTTGACCCAGTATTTTTTTTAGTGTAATGTGTTAAATACAGCCACATGGGCTCGGGAGTACTTTGGAAAACCGTTGTTACTGAACAGTTTGCCGCTGCTTCAAGAAATGCAACTTGAATGTCTGTTACACAAGGAGAAAGCTATACATCTGTTCAGTGCAGAGATGTCGAGTTCTCTGGGCCTGAGCTCATCTCAGATGGTCTAAAACACAGTGGAAATGTGTGCTGTGGTCAGACGAGTCCACCATTCAGCATGTTTTTGGAAAAAACTGACGTTGAGTTCTCAGTCCCAAAGATGAAAGGGACCATCCAGACTTTCATCAGTGACCGGTGCAAAACATCTTTCATGGTATGGAGGTGCATCAGTGCAAACAGCATGATGTGGAGACGTGTATTGGGATTGTACAGAGACAAATACTGCCATCAAGATGATATCTTTCTTGAGAAGCAAGACAATACCAGGCCTCATTCTGCACATGCTAAAACAGAATGGTTTCTGGACACTCTGTACCGTAGAAGGAATGTGCTTAACTGCCTGTCTGCAGTCCAGATCGATCTCTTATTGAAAATGTATGGCCCATCATGAAAAGGAGAATCAGACGACTACCACGGACAGTTGAGCAGATGTCTTGTATCAGATGAGATTGTGCAAAAAATTTCACGTTCAAAGCTATCCTCAATTCCCAACCATTCAAAAAGTGCAATTTAAAGGAAAGGTGATGTGACATAGTGGTAAACATGCCACTGGCCCTGTCCCAAATGGCATACTTCTATGCACTTTCGGTCTTGTGGACTTACAATGGCTGCCGCGTGTCCGTTAAGTCCACGAGACCGTAGGGTGTCCCATTTGTCAATTTTAGGCTTCAGAAAGGTGCTCGCGAGCACCCCCTTTGCGGCCGATATGCACCCTCGATGCGCACTTCAGCTGAGCCCGCACTGGTGCGAGCTCCGCGGCAGACTTCTTCCCAAAAGTCAAAGCGACGTTACGTCACGAAACTGCGGACTCGTAGGAAGGCCGTGAGTGTTTAGGGTGCCATTTGGGACAGGGCCTCTGTCTCAACTTTTCTGGAGTGTGTTGCAGCCATCAAAATCATCATTTGTTTATATTGACAAAACACACTCAAGATGGTCAGTGAAAACTTTGAAAATCTTTTCTTTGTACTTTTGTCAGTTAAATAAAAGTTCAAGAGAATCAACAAATCACAGACTTTTGATTGCATTGCATTTTACAAAACATCCCAACTTTTCTTGATTTTGGATATATATATATATACATACACACACACACAGATCAGGCATAACATTATGACCACCTTCCTAATATTGTGTTGGTCCCCCTTTTGCTGCCAAAACAGTCCTGACCCGTCGAGGCATGGACTCCTCTAGACCCCTGAAGGTGTGCTGTGGTGAGATCCGAAGTAACATCTACACGGATGGCAGGACCCAAGGTTTCCCAGCAGAACATTGCCCAAAGCATCACACTGCCTCCACCGGCTTGCCTTCTTCCCATAGTGCATCCTGGTGCCATGTGTTCCCCAGGTAAGCGACGCACACGCACCCGGCCATCCACGTGATGTAAAAGAAAACGTGATTCATCAGACCAGGCCACCTTCGTCCATTGCTCTGTGGTCCAGTTCTGATGCTCACGTGTCCACTGTTGGCTCTTTCGGCGGTGGACAGGGGTCAGCATGGGCACCCTGACTGGTCCATATGCAACAAACTGTGATGCACTGTGTATTCTGACACCTTTCTATCAGAACCAGCATTAACTTCTTGAGCAATTTGAGCTACAGTAGCTCGTCTGTTGGATATATATATATATACACACACACACACACACACACACACACACACAAACACAAAATAAAATACAATTAAAATGGTACAAAATCAAGGAGAGAACATTATATTAAGAAGCTTTTTATTGAAAAGAGACATTACAGTATAAGACTCTGCATCAGGTATAATTTTTCAACACAGTACTGTACAGCTGACACAAACTCAATATAATAACAACAATAATTAGAAACACAACACCGATAATTCGAATCAGAATGATAGTTGTGATGCCAATGGACTGAATAAAGGAACAAATGCAAAACCCAAGTAGTGTGAGAGCTCCTCCCCTTTCAGATTAGCATATTCATAAATAATTAAACGGGTCTCTTGGGTTCGAACGTAACACGGAGACTGTTGATGAAATGAGGTAACGAACACAAACAAAAACAAAGTAAACAAACTACGCGTTTCTCCATTTTTACATCTATTTACACAAAGCGATGACTGGTGAATAAAAACAAGGATATGTTCAAGCAACTCGGAACGTACTGATAAAAACCCCAAACTGTCTGCATTATTTGCTCACAAGGGGCAGCGTGATCCTTTGGTTGCCGTCACGGTATTGGTTGGATTTTTGTCACTTTTGCTCATTCATGCTTTCTTTATTCAGTTCCAGATCAAAAAAAGAGGTTTTGCTCAAAGTGATGGATTACAGATGGGAGGACTGACAAAATAAGAAATGTTCACAAGTTGATCATAAGGGTTTTTTCATATTAAAATGGCAGACTCTTAAGCGTCACCTGTCAAGGTACAGTCAATTTATGAAGACAAAGACATTTACACAAGGAAGAGAACATTTACATCCGTTCATGCAAAAAGATCAAAAACAAAAACGACTGTTTTTCCACAGAAAGGATTCGAAGTGGACATTATATTGTGGGTTTTTCACAATAAGTGATCTGTGTTCTGTAGTGCATTTAGTCATAAATAATGGTTATTGTGGTAAAGCCTCTAAAGGCCTGCTACGTTATATACAAGGCGAAAAGCTGAAAATCAACATACCTCAATGTTTCTATATCCTCATGTCCTTCACTAAAGCTTTTCAACTCTCGCTGTTTTCCTTAGAAGGCTCGGAAAACTATTTAAGTTTCTCTACATGTTCCCAAAATGTCTATCAACTATAGTCTGAAGACTTTCCAGATTGTTTGTATTGTGGAATATCAATTCTACAACACAGATCCTCTCACATCTCCAACCCCAAGCCAAGTACCTTCACATTTCTACTACCTAAAATCAATGGAAGCTGAGATTAAATGATCAAAGCCCATATTATGGAGTAAGTCAATATCAAACCCTGCATGGGATCTTCTGTAATGATATATACGCCCTGAGACAGAGTCTTACATCGGCTTTACATCTCTCAATAACACGGCAGCTCAGACCGCTGGGGTGATGTCCAAGAACACGGTGAGAAATTATTACTTGTGTGTCACACCTGGCTGAATTTTGGCTTCGTATTGCTTTAATACTCCTTGACACACAATAAAAAGGAAGAATATAAAGGCGAGGAGGAAAACTAAGCTATGAAGAGTGAACTCGACTCAAACAGGCACACTTTCAGACACCTAAACCTGCACTGAAACAGGTAAAAATATCAGAATAATAAAGGCTCATGTCAGGGGGAGTGTTTTCTTCAAATACTTTCTATATAGTACACTACTTAGAGAAAAAATAGAATGAGAGAGAGATAGAGAAGGAAGAAGTATGTACAGATTGGGATTGAAGACCCAGAGAGATCGAGATACATGAGGTTTAGGACTCTGCGGTGTAAAGTGTGTGAAGAGCAACAGACAGAGATGACCTGAGAGCAGATTTCAGTCGTTTGCATTACAAAAAAAGTCCTGCATTTGTGTGATATTCTGTGCTGAGAGTCGAAGCAACCAACCTACCCGTGATATTACTTTCATAAAAACGAGGAAAAGCATAGCGGTGGATTTTTTTGATGATGAGCTTCAGCCCTGCACTTCTGAATCAGTAATCTGTGTCTGCACACTTCACTGTAAGCTGACGAACGGGCAACATACAAGGATAGTTTGTCGTGTTTAAAGACTAAAAATTTGCTAAATAAAAGCTGGTGAAAGTAAAAAATGCAATTCCCTTTTGCTTCTGAGAAAGTTAAATCTTAAAACACTTCTTTTTAAGAATCTTCCGTTGGTCCAGTAATGCGCACTAAAACAAATGCTACTCAATAATGTTAAAACGAAAAAGGTTAAAAAAAAGACCATGTCAGTTTCAAACTTCAAATGTATGACTCAATATTTGGGTGTTTTCCATAAATGTCATTATTCACATTCCTTTGAAATGAAGGAGAAAAGACATAATGGACATACTGGCTGAAAAAGAGTCGGAATAGATGCAAAGAAAAAGTCTGAGCGAGAACAGACAGAAAAACCAGTGTCAAAGTGGTGAGATTAAAGTCCAGACACGCATGGTGACCAAATGAAGTTCTCTGGGACTTCTGGGTCATTTTGAAGATATCCCATCATTTCCTGTCTTGCATTGTCATCTATTAGACTCCATACACACACACACACACCCTATTCTCCCATCATGCACTTGGTAGCTTAAACTGGCGCAGTCAGAAAAGCAGAATCCAGGGTCGTTTTAATTTTTGTTCCACGATGCAGTGAGACACTGGACATGGGGCAGTCTCCCAAAAAAATAGATGACCTATGACTGGCCATGACAATGTTTTCAACCAGAGGGATTGTAAAGTCAAGGTGCTGACCATTTCACAAGAGGCAAGGGGAGGCTGTGAGTGCAAACACAGTAGCTCTTCATCATCATCAGTGTTGGGGTCATTCCCTTGAGTCTGGTGTAGTTTCATGATTCTGATGCAGTGGTGGAGCGGGACATATGAAGGTGTGTATGTTCATGTGACTGTGAGTGTTTCATTTCTCATATAACTGCACTGTTCATGCTGCTGCAGCTGTTATTGCGATTATTGTTCCTGCGTGACAGGTTGGGCGTGGCCATGAGCGGGTAACGCTCGTCGGGACAGCCGTACTGAAGGAGGATGTCCATACACTCCTGACTGTTAGCTTGCCGCGCGTACGCCAGTGCCGTATTGCCGTGAGCATCCCGTGCCATGATGTCCACGCCGTACTAGAGAGAAACAGGAGAAGAGAGTCAGCAAGAGAACATGTTTTTATTCCAGAAAATTAACTCTTGAATAAGGTCCCTGTATTAACACTTTGAGGAAAGAAACCATTATTGAAGAATGGGGTAGTTAAAAACTATATTTGATCATTCCGATAAGAGAAAGGCAGTAAAACTATATATACATATACACTGCCCAGCCCCAAAAAAGTCGCTGTTTGGATTTTAATAGGCAAATACTTAAGAGTCTATGAATGGATCATTATTACAGTGATTATTATGTTTCTAGCATGTTTTATGTTTGGCAACAATTCTTTTAACCCTAAAAGATGGAGTGTGTAGCTTTTCATTTCTAAAACAACCATGTATTGATGGAAATAACATCACAACATTAATTTCCATCGAGAGGTGCATCAATTTTTGGTCAAGATCTTGTATTGACAATGCAAGAGGTGAGCACTCTGTAAAGTCTCCTCCAGCACATCCCAAAGACTACCAATGAATTTAAGGTCTGGACTCAGAGGTGCCAATTCATGTGTGAAAATGATTCTTCATGCTCTCTGAACCATTCTTTCACAATTTTAACCCTGGTGAATCTTGACATTGTCATCCTGGAATATGACCATGATGTGTCTTCCTACATGGTTGTTATAGAAATGAAAAGCTGCACACTCCATCTGTTAGGGTTAAATTCTTTTAACCTTAAGAATTGAACAGCGACTTTTTTTTTTTTGCCAGGCAGTGTGTGTATATATATATATATATATAAAAACTTTATAGTCAACATGAAACGGAAGTGAAGTGAAGTTTTCTTCTCTATTGTGATGTATATACGAGTGAAACGGCTTCTCACAAAAGAAAAAAAATGAGGGCGGGATTTGATTTTGTCCATCAAGAATCATTGTGGTTTGCTATCGCTGTGATCTCATGTGACTGACAAGTTTTCCCGCCCTCACACAGAGAAAAACACACAGAGAAGAGACGCAGTGCAAGTGGGAGGGGGAAATTATTTAGATTAAAGATTACGAGGGCACATGATTAATATTTTGTCATTTATATTAAATACTGCAATATTCTATAAAATCAAGAATTGACCATTTTGATTTTGTGGTGACTCCATAGGTCATAGAGAAGGTAGAAAATGGATTTTTACTGCAAAAAAAATGCCTTATATTTTAAGTAGGGATGCACTGATAGGATTTTTTTGGGTCGATACTGATTTTAACAAACAATTATTGGCTGATTCTGATACCGATATTTGTCACTTGCTCTCTTATTTGAAGTTTTGTCATTAAAATAGCAGTGTTTTGATCATGTTTTAAATTAGCAAAGTTCAAAAACGCATGCATTAAGTTATACTAGCTAGTTTATTGCTGCATCATCAAATTATTTCTAATGAACATGGATTGGATCCATTTAACATTCAGCAGGCCAACATAAATACAACAGAACAAAAACACATGAAATAAACAGTGCTTTTTAGGTTGGTCTAACAGTAGTTTTCAGGTACAGAAATAAAGTAAACCGCCTTCCGTATTCAACTTACAAAGAAAGTGTGACGGACGTGACGGAATACGGAAGGTGGTCTGGCGGAAGCTAGATATTTTACTTCATAACTTGTTAAATATGGATATTTTTTTACACAAACGCATCGCTTCACTTCAGAAGGCCTTTATTAACCCCCCGGAGCCGTGTGGAGTACGTTTATGATGGATGGATGTGGATGGGAAGCACTTTCTTACCGTTCACTGCCATTATAAAGCTCGGATGCGTCAGGATATTTTTAAATATATCTCCGATTGTGTTCATCAGAAAGAAGTTTCACATTTCGTGTGAAAAGGTGTTTACTCAAATACACATCCTGGTCATGGCTGTGATAAAACGAGTGTGTGCTGTAGCTCTTACCCAGATGAGCAGTTGCGTAATCACAACATTCCCCTTGCGGCAGGCCAGGTGCAGGGCTGTCCGGCCGTCACCTTCCCCGCAGGTTTCGTTGACCTCATCTCTGGAGCCGTGCGCCAGCAGTAAGACCACCAAGCGCAGGTCTTCCTCCGCTGTGGCCCGCAGTAGCTGCTGTCCCAGAGACAGCTCTGTGCACATCAGCGATGCCAAAAACAACTTCTGCTCATATTTGGCCCTGATCCAGCGCTCACGTTCCTCTCTGAAAAAGCACACACACACAGAATCTAGATTTAGGCTCAAGATTGAATTAACACAGGGCCGTCAACACGCGGTTCGCACCGGTGGCATGTTTTGATCTGGCTCTCATTCCAAATGACATTTAAAATTTGATGGGATTCGTGTACTGCTTTTCGATTTCATTTCTAGTACAGCGCCGAACATTTACTAGCACTCACATCTCCATTACACACAGCAGCATCTAGACTTTAGTACACTAGAAAAATATTATACTGAGCAGTACAGGAACAGTACCACCACATTTTTAATGGTCGCTGTCTTGTGTGTGTGTAAATGTATGTGTGTCACTCCAGAGAGACTGTAAGAGTGCACAGGTTCAATCAAAAACAAACTGAGAGAAAGCCAGCAATGCACTGAAGAGGCTGAATGAAGTGGAATAAAAGACTAAAGGCCCCAAAATAGAATGAAGCGCAGTTTACTGGTTACTTGCCCTGCCAAAATTTTCACTGGCCCTGCCACAAAAATAAATAAATAAATAGTATTGTAATAAAAAATGTTAAATAAAGACACTTGTGAACAAATTACAAGCAATAGCACAAATAAATACAACAGAACAAAGATACAAATGACGCATGTACCGAATTGAGTTTCTTTCGTGTCTTCTTGCACGTTTGAATGTTTAAAGACCGCGGTCACATTCTAATACTGCTTTCTAGTTTCTAAATAACAAGCAGAATATACCAAGTGGCCAAAACCATGATCTCCCTCAAAATCTAGGGAGCTGAACTGAAAAGCGCACCAATTTTGCAATTGGTCGCTATTTGGCGTGGGGCCAGGGTGGGCGAAGCTCCTGATTGTGAGAGCCGGTCGTGTGAACAGGTGTGATGTCCTACCAAATCGAAGTTAGTTTAGAGTTTGAAACAGCTTTCCAAAGCAAACTTTCCAGAAACATTCACTCTGACTGGTAAACACCTCTGAACTATCATTGGTCAGTGGGGATTACGTAATGAGCTCTGAGGCTCCGCCTTCTTTGATATGGAAATTTTCTCTGGTTCATTTCTTCTGTTTAGACCATCAATGTCATAAGCAAGTAAAACATGAACACACTGAAGAGCTGTTTTAGAGTAGAAACTGAAGTTGTACTTACGATCGAAAGCAACACTGAAACTGTTTTTACTTCATTTTTAACACTGTAAAGCTGACATACATATAAACTAGGGCTGGGAAAATAAATCAATGCATTGTGAATCGATAATTGATTCTGGATCGATTCTGAGATTTTCCGAATGTATCGCGATTCTCTCTGGAATCGATTCTGAGCTTAGTTTTTAACAGCAGATGGCACTGCGTGCTTTAGAGACAGCCAAAAGCTTCCAATTCCTTACACACGCCACTTGAACCTTCTATAAAATAATCATTCATGAAGTTCGAAAAGGTTAAAGTGAATTACAAGGGTGTTTGCAGTGGGCTGTTTACATTAATCTCACGTCATAAAAGCATTCTGAGGTGCAAGTACATTCTCAGACTCTTCAGCGCTCTTCTTCATGAGCATTTGAGTGTGAGGTTAAAAACTAACCAAGAGCGCCATCTGCTGTTAAAAACTAAGCTCAGGATCGATTCCAGAGAAAATCGCGACGCATTCGGAAAATCTCAGAATTGATCCATGAATCGAGAAGCATCGATTTATTGATGCAGCCCTATTATAAAGTGATATATAAATAAAAGAGATGCGACTTGACTGGAGTGCCGAGTTCGTGCAAATATATCCATGTTGATATGATCAGTTGCTTTATTTACTTTTTGTTGTGTTTATTTGTTTATTTAGAGAAAAAGCTAGCACATATTAACATATTCATCAAAATACTGCTTCCGGCGTCGGGATGTTCGCTAACAGTATACCACTGCAAAGGTATTTCAAACTTCTTTGTCGTGAGTATATCAGGGCCTTAAGAATGCGAGTGTATGTTTGACAAGTTAACCAAGCAAACGTGAACAGAAGAGGGCCATCAGAAATGGTTGGATCGTTTACAGCACCCCTCCTCAAACTGTGCTATGATAGCACTTAATCTCTGTTAATCCCCACAGAGTAAACAGCCTTTCTCAGACAACTCGGGATTAGTTCAGCTTCAGCTCCTATCTGAGGGGCAGTGGGAGTTCTGATACCCCCGGGGAGGGGAAGTGAGTTGGGCAGAGGATATTAAGCTGTTCTCTTAAACACAGCTGCCCCTCAGGGAGCCCATACCCATGAGACCAAAGAACAGACATCCTACCGTCACAATTCCTCCTCAACAGGAGCATCTGGACAGGAACAAAGTGGACACACGATGATCAGAGATGTCAGGACTAAACACACCAATGGAGTCACTTCCATTTTTAGGTTGACAAATCAGAATCTTATATTATTTGATTAAGGTTTGATGGAGAACTATAGTGTAGGATTTGTGGGAACATGATTGACATTCAGCAAAACATTGTGGGGAAAATCTCATCAAATAAATGCTTTTCTCAAATACACATTGGGAACAATTAATGACACTCTTTTATTCAATACTTTTTGAAACCTTCCTTTGCCAAGATAACAGCTCTGAGTCTTCACCTATAATGCCTGGTGAGTTTGGAGAACACCTGACAAGAGATTTCTCCATACAGAATCTCTCCAGATCCTTCAAATCCCCAGGTCCATGTTGATACACTCTCCTCTTCATTTTTCTATACAGTTCAGGTCAGGGGACCGGGATGGCCATGGCATAACCTTAATGGGGTACTTTTTATCCATGTTTGCACCAAAGCCATCTGGTGGGTTTGCTGCCAAAAAGCCCTTTTTTAGTTTGTCTGACCACCGAAGGCGGTCCAGTTTGAAGTTCCAGTCTTGTCTGACAACTGAATATACTGGAGATTGTTTTTGGATAAGGGCAGAAGATTTTTCTTGAAACCCTCTCAAACGGCGTGTGGTGAGGTAGGTGCTGTTTGATATATATATTTTTAGGGTTTCTGACTTCTCTTCCAGGCAGATTCGTAACATTTCCTGTTGATTGGAACTTCTTAATTATTGTCCTGATGGTGGAAATGGGGATTTTCAATGCTTTAGCTATTTTCTTACAGCCACTTTCTATTTTGTGAAGCTCAACAATCTTTTGCTACACATCAGAACTATATTCTTTGGTTTTACTCATTGTGATGAATGATTACGGGAATTTGGCCTTTGTGTTTTCTCATGTTTATACTCCTGTGGAACAGGAAGTCATGGCTGGACAATTTCATGTTCCTAGTCACCCTATGTGCTAAATTTTAAATATGAATGGGAATATACTTCAGATATATTTCACTCATAAGAACCAATAACTGTGGCCAACGTGTATTAGAGAAAACATTTATTTCATAATGTGATTTCCCCCCACATTCATTAGTTTTACCCTAAATGAAAGGTTAGATTTTTGTGATTTTTTAATGAAAAGGATAAACAATTCAGATTTATTTTCACAGCCTAGACAAATATTTCAAGTTAATGTTAACTGTCAGATATGTATTTTAATAATAACCTATATTGAGTAAATATTCTGAAAATAAATTGTGTACACATCTATTTACATTTAATTTTGTGTATGTTAAAAATTATGGATGTCCTTCAAATAGTCTTGGACATAGGAGGCCTTAAGAGTCAAAAATGTTATAAACCATTGCACTAGTGTGTAAATCTGATCTATCACTGTAAGTGTATTAGAAACCACAGATTATTTTAAACAAACATACATTTAAATATTAAAATACATTTTAAATATTACGCTTAAAGTGATAAATATTCCACAATTTATATAGTTCCAAGTTGATGGTCTATCCACTGCTCGTAATAAAGGACGCCACAGCCACGACGGGCTTTGAAAGATGAACTCAAGTGAGTCTCAAAGGGTTAAACTCGGACATCCCGATTACAAATTAGCCTTGTATGGATGTCAGGGGCTAGAGTGTAGAGGAGATAACATTTTATCAGAGAGGCAGATGGATGAAAATAGGTAATCAATAGCCCAGGGGATCGATGGTTTAGTGACATCCTTCTTAATCAAAGCAGCAAAGCCATGCTGACGGACCTGAACCCCCCACAGAACACTCAAAGATTTTCTGTCTAAGGTCACAGCTAGCATCATGGCTCACAGTCACAAATGTGCGCACACACAAACAGAAAGAGACAAGTAACAATCACCTGTTGATAAATATATATATATATATTATATATAGTAGTGCAGTCAAAATTAACGCGTTAACGCATGTGATTCTTTTTTCAGCATTTTTCCTGTCATAATTTGCCTAGTGTTACATTCTAGGATCGCGCTCTTATTCACACAAATGATTTTAAACCATTCAAGCGCCACAAGACAAACGAGAACGCGCTGTCTGTGAATGTCATGTCATGTGACACACGTGACACGTGCACAGAAAGACGCGCGCCAGTATCGAGTTCTCTTTCACTCTTGAACAAACAATAACACACAGAATTATGACAAAATGCCCGTTTTGTGGAGTATCCTCATAAGAGCAGTCTAAAATGAGTTAAATAACGTCTTAAATGAACTTAAAGAGTTGTGAGAAAATGAGATCCACGTCATGTTCGGCAGCGGCAGCTCTTAAAGTGACAGCAGCCTAATAAACCAGTTGCTGTGATATCTGTAATGTTCAACAAAGAACAAAGGGAACAGAGAAAACTGTAGATTTAATAAGGATTAATCTATATTTCATTTATAATTTATGCAGTGAAGACTGTAAAGTGTTTGATAACTATTCAATTTCTGTATATTTCCTACAGGTAAATATGACATTTATTATAATGGGTTTGTGTGAAGATTGTTTTAAGTTCACTTAAATTAAAAGTTGTTATTTTTTTAAAGCCTAATGAATGTTGAAATTGATAGCTTTTAATTGTACTGTAATGATGAATGTCTATAATTAAAAAAAAAACAAAAAACAATTTAATTCATAAAAAGATGCCATTAAACAAATATTTAAAATATACTGTAGTTAAGTTGTTTCTACATTAATTTGGAGAGTAACTGAAATTATTACAATATAAAAATATTAAAAACTATTAATTTATATCGATTGACAGCACTATATATACACACACATACATATATATAATATATATATATATATATATATATATATATATATATATATATATATATATATATAAAATCCCAAATGTTACTAACCGCTATCACCAGCTATGGTAGATGCAAATAATATCAATAAACTTAGAATGTCCTTACAGAATTTCCAGCATTGATCATTTGATTCACAGTAGGATAAGTAAAGAAAAAACACAGACGGGATGAAAGAGCAGGAAGGAGAGAGAGGGAAGAGAGGAGACAGGAGGAGGAGAGAAAAGCAGCAGCATCTGTGGGAAAGTTGAAGAGTTTTATTAACTGTGTGTGTTTTGAGAGGGGGGTCTAGCAGCACGGAATGTTCCGGGTGCTGATGGTCAGCCCAGGGTGAGTGAGAGGGCTGGCACGGGGGCCACGGACCACAGCCCCCGCACAAAGCATCCTGGGAGCCATGGAGGAGGGACATAGAGGAGGGGAAAAGAGAGAGGAAGAGGCTCGGCAGGATCTCCCCACTGCCCCTCTGCCTCTCTGTGTCTAGAGGAAATGTGGAGCACTTCACTGCCCTCCGAAACGCATGCCTTCCCCAGTTAGCAGCGTTGCTAAGGGCCAAGCCCGGCTGGCTAACGGAAAAAAAGTCTAAACTTTTTGCAGTTAACCTCTTAAAGGGTCATTTTACTACAACAGTGTGTTCAAAAAACAATATGAAAACAAATGTAGCTGGTAGCTTTTGTTGGGCTATTTTGGGTTAACAAATAAGTTGTGATTTTAATTAATGCTTAATCTATAAATCTTGAGGAAGACAATAGCATTTATCGCTGGACTTTAGGTCTCTCTAAACATGTACAAACACACTTACACACACATAAATGGGTGTGACATGGTTGCAAAGACAACAAAACCAGGGTTCAGGAGTCATGGTGACAAGTGTAAGGGGAGAGGATGGGCGTCGTGCTTGAACACACACACACACACACACACACACACACACACACACACACACACACGGAAATAGGTCACCTGCTGCCTCACACACACACACTCATAAGTACAAAAAAAAATACCTTGTCTTTGCTTGTCATGAAATCACATTTGAAGTCATGCAGCAATATGATGACAAGATAATCATGTACAAATGTGAAAATAAAAGAGCAAATGATGCCCAGGGGTCAGACTGGGGAGCTTCTTGCCACCTGGTGTCAGCAGGAAAGGGTAATCAGGGCATGGACACACACACAAACACACACACACATGCACACAATCATTATTACCTCATTTGAATCTTGGGGAATTTGGCCTTACACGGGAAGACGTCTAACTGAATTAATTAGCAATTCTGTGACCGTGTATCGTGTGTGTGTGTGTGTGTGTGTGTGTGTGTGTGCGTGCGTGTGCGTGCGCGTGCGTGTGTGTGTGTGTGTGCGTGCGTGTGTGTGCGCGTGCGTGTGCGTGTGTGTGCGCGTGCGTGTGTGTGTTTAGACCTACAGGGAAGGAAATGCAGACTGCAGGTTTCAGCAGGACTTTAATTAAAAATTACTGGCCATTCAAGTTAGATCCAAAATGGCTGCCTTCAATGAGTCAACATGTCTGAACATAATGTACAGTTCCCTCAATCAGGCTCTTTGAGAACACGTGTGCAAAAACTGACCATGAAAACTATAGTTTCTAGGTCAGTGACAAATAAGATTATCTAAGATAAAGAAAGTTTATTAAAAAAAATCTAGTTTAAAGTGAATGTAAAAAGTTCTTTTAAATGAACCCTTTGTATTCATATTGGTTTCATATGGTTTTGAAAAACTAAATTCGAACAAAATTTCAATTAAATGACTCTAAATATGTCATGTGGTATAACCATTAAAGCAAAAGTAATAACTTATTTTCCTTACATCTTGAAAACCTTCAGTGTAAGTGTACATTTTTTAATATTTATTAAGTTTTTAAAAAATATATGTTTAATAAAAAAGTATTTTTTATTTATTTATTTATTTTTTACAAATAACAAGAATTATTAATTCATAAGTATCTTTAGGTTTTCTGGTGGTAGTTATGGAAGCTCGTTTCCGCCATAAACTCGCAATTGTGAGAAAAAAGTCAGAATTGCGAGATATACTCACAAACGCGAGAAATAAAGTCAGAATTGCGAGATATACTCACAAACGCGAGAAATAAAGTCAGAATTGCCATTATAAACTCACAATTTTGACTTTTTTCTCTCAGAATTGTGAGTTTATATCTCATAGTTTTGACTTTATAACTCATAATTCTGACTTTATAACTCACAATTGTGTGTTATAAAGTCAGAATCGTGAGATATAAACTCAATTCTGAGAAGAAAGTCAATTGTGAGATAAAAAGTCGCAGTTATACCTTTTTTATTTTTTATTCAGTGGTGGAAACAAGCTTCCACAGGTAGTACCATATGACATTTTACAAAAAACTAACACTGACTAACATCTGATATTTCACTATACTTACTGAGTATGAATCATGAGGGGGCGCTTCTGTAACAATTTCCTGTTTTTTTTCCTGCTATTGGTCACGTCACATGACCTTGATTGGGACTTTATTCCCCCAAAATATCGAAATGAATTTTAATATGGAAATTAAAACATGTTAATCATAGATGTACTCAAGTCATTATGTATGAACATTTTTGGAATAAATTAATGCATTCATTGACTATGATACTGTAAAATCATAAATTAATATGGGATCTCCTTCAAAACATGTAAGAATCTTTGTTATTTTAATTGTTTTTTATAAGTGGTTTAATAACAGTAAAAACGCCTGCAGTAACTGTTATTTTGGAACCTATAGATACTGTGTTCATGGCAAACATATGTTTGCATGACAGCTTCATTATTGTGTTGCATTGCTGTTTTGGAAGGTTCACCTGAGGGGAAGGTGTGAAGTGAAACAGTAGACCCTCATTGGAATGCAACAGGCCGGGTCATGGGGGAATTATCCGGAGTGTACATCAATCCCTTGTCAGGATGGTTTCCTGTTTGTGAGTGTGTATGTGCTTTGTGTTCTCCCTGGACGATCACTTTGTGGGCTTGTGTTTACCCACTTGCCAGCACTTCCTGTCCAGCTCAAAGCCAGCGGCTGTTTACCCAACACTGACAGGCGTCCGCTAATGCAGCCGCCCGTGACAGGACAGCCCTCCAGCTGCCACAGCCCCCAGAGATCCCCTACCCTAAACACACATCTCTGAACTTCTGCGAGAGTTCAGAGAGACCGCATATCAGATGCTAACTACCTCGTGTAAGTGAGATCACCGATTTCAGGTTGGGCCGAGTAAAAGAAAAGAGAGAGAAATTCATAGAGAAGAGATCGACGCTGATGCTCTTTTCTTTCAGGCTAATTATACCACTAATTCAGCTCATTAGTGTCCTACTGACTCACAGGTAATGAACTCTGACAGCCTAAATCTGTCAAACAGACAGCAGTGCACATTTACCTGCGCATGTGCAGAAGCAGACGCACACAAGCTCATTCATCAGTGCTTTAACCCTTACCTACAGAGGCGCACACATATCTCAAGCACATTTACATGTCTCAAATAAGCCTTCAGTGACCAATCGCCAATCAGTTATCACATAAGGCCGCCTCACAAACAGTTCGCGAGTACCAATTTGCGCTTAAATTGTCAAACACACACAAATATATATACAAAATTACAAAATTTTGTAAATACAGTCGGTTTTGTCATAAAGGAACATAAACAGTTGTGTAACTATGTGTAGCAGTATATTGTATCCGTGCATTCGGTCTTAAAGTGACAGCAGCCTAATAATTCATTTTTTTCTTTGTCTTCTGATTAACATTCATGACACTCACTGCTCTTGAATGACTAACTTTTGTAACCTTAATTGTAAGGATTAATCTGTATTTAATTTATTCAGGGAAGACTATCCAGTAATATTTTGCATTTGATTCCTCATTAAAGAGTTGAATGAAAATAAAATTTCTGTCATTAATTACTCACCTTCATGTCGTTCCACACCCGGAACACAAATTAAGATATTTTTAATGAAATCTGAGAGGTTTTTTTTTTATCCTCCATTGACTGCAGTGGTTCAACCTTAATGTTATGAAGCAACAAGAATACTTTTTGTGTGCAAAAACACAACAAAAATAACGACTTTATTCAACAAATTCATCTCTCCTTTGTCATTCTGCTACGCTATTTCTGTTGCAGTGCTTCCAGGTTCTATGTCCGAACGGCGGCTCAGTATTGGCCAATGCTGATCATGTGATCAGCACGACGCATGCGTGTGATGCTGACGCAGGAGACGGCCAATAATGAGCCACGTTCAGATGTAGAACCTGGAATCGCTGCACTGCGCCATCTGCGTAACAGAATGACAGGGAAGAGGAAAACTGCTGAAAAAAGTCATTATTTTTGTTTTGTTTTGGCGAACAAAAAGTTCTCTCGTCACTTCATAACATGAAGGCTGAACCACTGTAGTCACACTGACTGTTTTTACTACTTCTCAGGACCTTGAATGATGGTAATTTCATTGCTTTCAATGGAGGATAAAAAAAAAAACCTCTTGGATTTCATCAAAAATATCTTAATTTGTGTTCTGAAGATGAATGAAGGTCTTACAGGTGTGGAAAGACATGAGGGTGAGTAATTTTCATTTTTGGGTGAACTAACCCCTTAAATTTCTTGAGTATTTCTTACCTTAATACTACTGTTAGACCTACCTGAAAAAAAAAAAAAAAAAAGAAAAAAAAAAAAAACTTCAAACTTATTCCCCCCATCCATTTTCAAAAATGAAATTCAGGCCCTGAATGAATGTCTGTAAAAATCCTGATTGGAGAATCCCTATAAATAATTCTACATGATAAAAAGAAAGCTTCAAATAGATCAGTATCGGTGATCGTATCGGCAGATACTGCTTCCTGTGATCGACGATCGGCTCCAAAAATACTGATCGGAGCACCCTTAAAACATACATGTGTCATTGTGTTACTGCATGGTGATGCCCAACATGATGAAAATGTTCTAAAACATCAATGACAAAGCATTCATGATGTGAATAAGGCCACAAAGGGACAATTTTATTCTGAGATCTCCTCTGTCCCCCACCCACCCCCTTTTCTAACAAGGAAAAAACAAGGGCCTGAAATCAATTATCCTCTCTAGCCTAGTCGTTAGCTGCCCTTGGATAGACACAGATAATTAAGCTCAGCGCTTCTTTTAATATTACGGGCACTTAGCGATTCTGATTCTGACTGAGCTCTGGACTGCGCCACACTCAAATCAGTCCCACTGGAGGCAATGGGCCACACTCATATGAGGTTCCATTAACTGGATCAGAACGCTTCAGTGGCAGCATGCAAATGGGGGCCAAAGGGCAAAGAGAGACAAAAAGAAAAAAAGAAGAAAAAAAAAAAAAAAAAAAGTGTGTGTATGTGTGAGAGAGGGAGACGGAAAAGAAATGTGTTAGAATCCGTAAAACCGCACAGGGCTTGATATTTGAGTATCTGTACTCGCTATGCTCCCATATGTGATGGGAAACAGGATGTGACGCAGGCTGGATTCGAACCCACATTCTATCCTGCACAAGAACAAAGGCTTCGACAAGCTGACATTCATGTTAAGCTGTCACATTAACAGATTTAACAGTTCAAAAAGAGGTATTTAAACAAGAAATAATGAAACGTGACATTTATACATAGTAGTGCTGTCAAAATGAGCGCATTAACACATGCGATTAATTTTATTATATTTAACACAGCATCCATTTTCCATCATAATTTGGCTAGCGTTACATTCTAGGATCGCGCTCTTATTCACGCAAATACTTTTAAACCATTCCAACCAAACCAATGTGACGCACACGATTCGTGTGCACAGAAAGACACGCGCCAGTATTGAGTTCTCTTTCGCGCTTGAACAAACATTAACACAGAATTATGCCAAAATTCGTGGAGTATCCTCATAAGAGCAGTCTTAAATTAGTTAAATAATGTCTTAAATTAACTTAAAGAGTTGTGAGAAAATGAGATGAGCGTCAGATCCGCGTCATGTTCGGCAGCGGCAGCTCTTAAAGTGACAGCAGCCTAATAAACCAGTTGCTGTGATGTCTGCCATTAATGTTCATCAAAGAACAAAGATAACAGAGAAAATTGTAGCTTTAATAAGGATTAATCTATATTTCATTTATAATTTATGCAGTGATTGATACCTTTATTCAATTTCTGTATATTTCCTACCTGTTAGACAGGCCACAGGTAAATATGACATTTATTATAATGGGTTTATATTAAGATTGTTTTACGTTCACTTAAATTAAAAGTAACTGTGTTGAAATTGATGCTTTCAGTTATACTGTAATGTTGAATGTCTATAATTAATGTTTTAAAAAAAAATCAATTTCATAGAGACATTATTAGCAGTGTTAGTATCAGTGTTCATTCATAAAAAGATGCCATTAAACAAATATATTTAAAATATACTGTCTTTAAGTTGTTTCTACATTAATTTGGAGAGTAACTGTGAAATTATTACAATATAAAAATATTAAAAACACCAAAATTTTTAATCACGATTAATTACAGAAAAAGAGTGTGATTAATTAGTAAATTTTCTTAATTGATTGACAGCACTAATATATAGATTTTACTGACCGGAATATAAAAAAAAAATACCCATGAAAACTCAGAAAGTCACTGACAGCGGAAAAAAACACAAATACACATTATTTATTCTGTATTAAATTGAACAAAAAGGTAGACAATGTGATGATTCAGGCATTAAATGCCCTCTTGCTTCATATTATCAGTCCTCCTCATAATACGCCATGCTCTGATTGGCTCTTGTCAGCCAGTTTAATGTCAATAGTAAATTGGAAGGCTTGTTAACCTAGTTGGGACATGATTATGGGCAATGGTAGTCAGTCATGTAAAAAATAATGTCTATTAGCCTAATCTAATCAAGAAGTCCCTTTACAGATGAATTAGAACGGGGAAGCCAATTATTTGAAACATTTGCGCAGCGCTTTCTGTCAGTGAAAGAGAAAAAGAGAGGAGAAAGACAGCGACACAAGAGCTGTTTAACATGCAGGCCATGAGTTGGGCTCATATCACCGGTCTTCACACAGAGAAGAGGTCAGAGGCTGACCAACGCAAGATCAGCTAGTTAATGCCGAAGAAATGGACCTCCTTGAATGCCTGACGGCACTGACAGGAGTACGCTGGGAGAACAGAGAAAAAGTACACGACAAATACAAGGTGTATGGCACATGCTGAAATTTAAAATGTGATTCTTCTTTCCTTATCCACAAAGAAAAAGTTTAACGAGTAACATTATGTGACTAACTCATGGGGCATTAATAGTACGACGCTCTCCGTCTACGTCTCGATCGGAGGAAGAATGAAGCCCAGCAGGTCTCCCCAAATCACCCCCCTCATCCGTCCCCAGGGCCCAATCTGATTTCAGCTTTGGGGACGCACACCTGCACCCCAGCCCAGATTAAGAGCCAGGTCTAATTTGAAATCTGTTAGCGCTGCCCTTTCAGAGACCGATATCTGGCCATAAAGAGGCTCTTTTTTAGCCACTTACTGCTGAATTATTATAGGCCAGACATTGCTCATGATGACGCATGTGGCTACGGGAGGCAGGCGGTTTGTGGAGTTCAATATCTCAGCTGTCTGATGAAAGTAAGACCCTCTAGAATAGACTACACTCACAGAGAATGCAAAGTCTTCACTCGGAGTACACGCTAAAAAATGCTGGGTTAAAAACAACCCGAGCTGGGTTGAAAATTGACAAACCCAGCAATTGGGTCATTTTAACCCAGTGGTTGGGTTAAATGTTTGCCCAACCTGCTGGGTAGTTTTATTTAACTCAACTATTGTTTAAAAATTACGGTATTGCTAGATCAAATTTATTGTTAAACGGTATGTGAACCAATCATCTCTTTGTACTAGTAATAAACGTGAATTAACATTAGAAGGTATGTTGTTTCAACCTCAGAAAGACATCAATACGCACTATTTTTTAAGTTCAAGTTCACCGAAGTTAATTTATTAACTCCCCTGTCTGGTTCATTTGTTGGATAAAATGGCAGATCCAGCATCATGATTGGTCAGATCACCTGTCAATCAAACTCCCAGCGAAGGGTGAATTGCACCTTAACATTGGTTAACACAAGTTTTAAAATGTAAAAAAGACGACGATGTTGGAGCGTGTAACTAAAACTGTCATCGGAGAAGACGAAAGCGAGAAACTCGACCCACACCTGAGAAAAGTTTGCTCGCCAGAGTGGGTTTTTTTGGGGATTTCGTAAAACAGATCTACAAATCAACACCCACCTCTATTATCCTGCAGATTTCGCCATGGTAGAGAGAGTTAGCTAGTTAGCGAGTCCTGAAATTGGAAATGTTACATTAAGGTCTTAGTTGTGTTGTTAAAGCTCAGTTATCATGGCGTTGGACTTTATCTTTGCGTTTTTTTTATTTTCCACCCTGGTCCCTCAACAAAACCACAGGATTTTCCCATTGGCTTTTGGATTATTGCAGAAAAAAAGCACTGTGACCAACAAAAGTTCTTACACCTTTTGTTCATTATGATAATCTTCACAAATGAACAACTTTCATGAATTTTGATGCCTAATTACACTCGGCAGAAGTAAAAAGCTAAACATAGTCTATAAACGAACTACACAATAGTCAAATGACTTCAACATCACCACCATTAAGCTTTAGAGTTTCTGTCACAGAATAAAATGTGAACAAAATACCTTGAGCTTGTGTTAACCACAGACCTTATTTCAGGCATTTAATCAAAAACCCACTGGGTTCAGGACAATGGAACCAGAAGAGCTAAAATAATCATTTTGGCCTGCAAAAATATGTCATCCTTGTAGCATTCCACTATTATTTTGGATGCAATAATCATGATATTTGTGTTTTCTGCCATTGATTACACTCAGATAACATGGGAAAACAAGTATATCACTAACATGCACTTGGAACAAAGGGGTGTGTGAAACGCACACAATGCATGTATTTCAGACTTTAAGATATTCACGCTTGGTGACAGGCTGCGAAACGTTAGAGTGTTGCTGAGGGTTGGCAGTGTGAGATGCCAGCGAGCGCCACCCTCCCAATAAGTCACCACGAGGCGCAATTAGCAGAGCTGTCACTCCTACCCTGCCTGGGCCGCTAATACAGACCGGCACCGAGTGTGTGCGGCAGGGGAGAGGGGGCTCTGGTGTCCATGGCAGCACCACACTAATTAAAAAAATGAGACTGCAACATGGCCTAGCTGCCACCAAAGAGCACTCATGCCAAAACCTATCGCCCATGAGAGTGTGTGTGAATGTGTGTGTGTGTGTGGTCAAACAGTCCCAAAAATAAGCCCATAGCGGTGTCTTTGAGCGACCTCATAGAGTTTTAAAGGCAGTGAAGGTGTGAATTTATCCCAGGCAGTAAAAGGTTAATGGGTATATTTAGAGGTTCTCTCGGGCTCTATCATACATAATGGCCAAGCAGCCCATGAGGCAACAGGAAGAAACTTTCCCTTTGCTTAAAAGCAAACAGTTCAATACAGAGAATGTATTTTAAGGCTCAATTATCATTCTGATGTTTATTTTTTATTTTTTTTATTTTTTATTTTTTTTTTATTGAAGAACAAGTTATGTCGGTACTGATATGTCTAGTTCTGAAAAGCAATTTTTTTGGAATGGCAGAAAATAGCCCTATTAACTGACAGTTATCACTGATTTAAGTGTCCTGAAATATCAGACATGTCTCTGTGACAGTCCTAGGATCAAAACACTGCAAAAAGGGATTTTTTTAAACATTTTTTTTTTACTCTAAAGCCAATAACCGATAAATGGACAACATTAAACTTCTACACTGTTTTGTGTAAATGAATTAAAACTAAAAGACTAAAAAGTAAAATCAATTGTTGTGAATACTACAAATAATTTTAGGCATGAGGGTCAATCTATCTCAAGTGGTCCAATGGAGGTTGCCTGATAATTTTTATTTTATTTTCCTATACTCTTAAAAATTTTGGGTTAAAAACAACACAAGTTGGGTTGAAAATGGACAAACCCAGGATTAGGTTGTTTTAACCCAGTGGTTGGGTTAAATGTTTGCCCAACATGCTGGGTAGTTTTATTTAACTCAACTATTGTTTAAAAATTACTGTTAAATTAATGAAAAAATTACTGTTCATTAATAAATGAACATTTATTAATAAGTTTAATGATTAATAATTAAACAATAAACATTTATTAAATCGCTTATTAATAAATGTTCACCTTTTGATTACTATTGTTTCCTCTAGTAATTATGTGTCTGATTTTTAATTTCCAACCTATTTTGGGTTCATTTTAAGCCAGACATATAGTCATTTTTAAACTATAGTTGGGTTAAATAAAACTACCCAGCACGTTGGGCAAACATTTAACCCAAATGCTGGGTTAAAACAACCCAATCGCTGGGTTTGTCCATTTTCAACCCAACTTGGGTTGTTTTTAACGCAGCATTTTTTTAGAGTGTAATTTCCTCAAGACAGCCGCTTTGGTTAAACAGCGCTTAAAATACAACTGTATCCTTGTAGGGCGGGGTTTTGGAAAGAGGGGGCATGTCCAAATCAGTAAGTGTAGTTTTAGAACAACTAACATACAGCACCTTTAATTCAACTCTTGACATTCTCTTAAAAGACGATTAACAGTGAGAGCTGGAAGAAGAGGCAGAGGCTAAATGCTAAACAAAACCATATAGACACAGCTGGGTCAAGAAGAAAAAGGGCAAAAGAGAGATGCTGAAAGCGGCATACTACTTCTCTTGTCGGATCCAGGTGGGCTGTCTGGGAGTGATCACTCCAAAACATAATTCCAGCCTGCAGAACGAGGAATGATCCATGTGGAGAAAGAGGTGTGGAAGACAACGTGTCTCTCCCCCCTTACCTCCAGCTCACACCCCCCAAACAGGCCCCTAATTGAAAGACGAGAGTAGCCCAGACCTTGACAGGCGGGAGGTCAGTCTAATTGCTGCTGGCCATATTTAACATTAAGATAATCAGCCCATTAATTACCCTTTGGATCATTAAATCAGTCGCTTGCAAAATGAAATTTCGAGCTCTATTACTCACTTGAGAGACCACGAGGGAGGGTTTTCATTTATCAGCCACCAATCCTGGATGCAGAGCGCACACACCAATGCCCGAGCCGTTCACCAGGACACACGCTTGCTGAGTATCAGCTTTTAGTGACAACAAGACAGCGCTTCAAACAGACCCATGGCTGAGACATGCTAATCGAGAAAGCCATGAAATTCACACACATCAAATGCAAATTACGTCAACAAAACGGCATTTTCCAAGTAAAGACAGTATACATTAGATTACATTCTGTTTTCAGATTTGACACTCACGACAGTCAAATGTGCTTTATCCAATCAGATTGAAGTCATTTGGATGGTTACAAGCTAAATCAATTTCAAACGCCCAGTGAAGGATGGGAAGGCAGCAAATTACACGCAACAGAGCACTGACAAAATCACATGCGCACACAATAACGGGGTGACTAAGTAGTCTTTAAAACGTGAGTCGAATTCTACACGATTCTCAGTGATTTTACATTTATTTATGGGGTTTTTATGACTTTTATCGGGTTTCTCAACTAGGCTTCATGAACCCCTAGAGTTCCATGAGGGAACTGCAGGAAGTTTGTTAGATTCTGATAGAAATGCAACTCTGAATTCAATTAAAAGGGATAATAAATTATATACTTTCTTTTAAATATATTTTTATATTTTAATTATATATTCTTTATATATATATATATATATATATAAAAAATGAAAAAAAAATAATCAAATAATAATATACTTTTCATAATAATAATACTATTTATTATTTTTTTTAATCAAAAAAGGAAAATAATTGTTTTCTAATACATTTTAAAATGTAATTTATTCCTGTGATCAAAGCTGAATTTTCAGCAGCCATTACTTCAGTCTTTTGTATCACATGATCCTTCAGAAATTATTATAATATGCTGATTTGGTGCTCAAGATACATTTCTTATTATTATCAATGTAATTTTAAAAGAATTTTCTAGAGAAAATGTTTTGTTACAATGTACTTATTGTGTTCACGTTGTATTGCAAAACACTTGTGCTGCTATTGAGGTGGATACGGGTAAGGTAGGAGACTGGTTTAGTGGTATGGGTAGGGTCAACAGTGTAATTATAGCTGTAATTACATGCAGGTAATTATAATAACATAAGTACAATGTAAAAACATGTATGTACATAAGTGCATTGTATCAAACGATTAATTTAAATGTTAGTACATGGTAAAGACACTTAATATAAAGTGGGACATCACGATTAATTGCACACTTATTGTGAAATTAAGCATACAGCATTTATCTTGTTTAACACTTTCATTTTGTCATCATTTACTTTATCCAGCAAAGTAAACCATCAGATTGAAGGGTGGTTCTCACAAAACTATTTTCTGCAAGCAAATTTAGGTGTCTTTCCAAAAAAGGACACTTGGAGACTCCAAAAGGACACCAAATGATAAAAGGAGGAGTCCATATAATTGAGAAATTTATGCACACCAAAAGCAGCCAAGACAAAAATAAAATAAATAATAATTCACAGTGTACAGTATGTGTACAGTGCAACAGCAAAGAGCTTGTTTACATTTTAGAGAAGTCAAGTTGCGATACTGAACAGGACCACATGGAGATGCCAAAAACCACCTTGACCTGACTGCATATACTACAGTACACGGATCCATTCTGAATTACTGAACAGCAACAAACACGACAAATCAAAACATTATTCTGAATGTGTGTGGAAACAACATGAATGTACTGAAATATCTGTGCATAAATACAAAGTGCGATCAGTGCGTCAAGAGCGCACATACACTACATCAATATAATCAATATAAATCACGCGTGCTTACTGTACGACTCCTGTACCTCACCGCAATCGTCTTTACCTTGATTGCAATCCTCATCTATCCAAACTTTACTAGTGAGACGCTGGTTTGCTTTATCATCTGGTCATACATCTGGGATGTTTTGATGTTCCGTTCAGTCTGTATTTCACACAGCGAGATGCTTAAGTGCTCACGCTCTTCAGAAACAATCACAGAATATGACAGAGCACGTGTTTTAAAGCGAAACACACTGGAATGAATAATTCACTGAATTTCCGCCTACCAGGGTTAAAGGTGTTTGTAGATGCTCAGTGTGATAAAATCACGATTTATAAGCTCATCTAACGGTGTGATGTAAATAATGGTAATGATGCAATTTCATGTGCTTCAGTAATTTATTTGCGTTATTTGCAAATTAATTAAAAAAGGATTTATATATAAGTGATTTTGAAGTGATTTCTCAACTTTAGGGGACTTTTTCAAGTAATAATTGGAATACTGTAGGAATACTGAATATTCCTAATATTGTTGATGTACATAAAATGCATGTATTTACTTCAGATGTATCTTGTCTGCTTAGCCTACAAATGTATTACACATCAACTATCGATGTCACTAAGCAAAAGCCAGGTCTAGTCAAAAACATGAGGGAATCGTACTGAATTATACTCCGTCTATTTCAGCAGGAGTATTGAGGGTAAGTAGAGAGATGACTGTGTCCAGTGACTGAGGTTAACTGAGATAATATTGACCCTCTCTGTAATCTCCTCTTCCCACTCAGGGGGCCACATGCCTTCAACATACATAAATAAACAGCTACATGAGGAACTATAATCGCATTAGCACATCGACAACGGACGGCAGAAAATGGCGGATCCATATCGAAAGATTTTCAGAGAGGAGGGGAGTAATTAAAAGGTGCTTCAGGTGACTAATGAGGCCGGCGTGGAATGGGAAGTCGATATTTTGGCGGCCAGCAGTCAGCACTAATTTGTTATGATGGCTGGCGGGACTAAAGCCTCTCTGCCGATAATTACGCTGCTAAAGATGGAAGAGTAAGGAAAAGGAAAAATCTGATTTTAGGCTTTTCCACAGAACTCCACACACATATGCTATAAGGGAGATTGAGATGGATGACAAATATCAGCTAAGAACATGATGCGTATGTAAGCTCAAACAGATATTTGTTTTGAAAGGGGAAATAACGTAATTATGTACCTGCTGGCATCAGGAGCAGGCTTTAGGCGTCCTTGAGCATTGGCCTCCCACACACTATTAGCCAGCTCATTGCCGATGGCAGACATGACCTTGATAAGCTCCAGAGGCCACTCGTCCAGGTCCAAAGAGCGAACACGGGACAGGTGAGTACCCAGGTTCCGATGAATGCCTGAACATTCGATACAGATCAAAGCCCCCAGGTTCAGACTGGCCCAATCAGGGTCTGAAAAAGCCACATAAAAAGAGACAGAAAAACATGAAACAGTCCATACGTTTATATATACAGCATAACCATGTATATATGTGGCATATGTAACCCTATTTTGTCCATATAGAAGGACCGTTCTGTGTGTGTTGCATCATTTAGTCAGACAAATATATAATGATCAGTACATAATACGAAATGTACACACAGATCTCAAATTATAACAAATTTCTGCAGGTCAAAACTCACTCTGAGCTTCACAATCCACACAGCGTGTGTTTCCTCTCATGTTCCTGACCGACTGCAGTGCAATGGCTTCTGATTGGCTGCTCAGACGAGACTGTGGGCACATAAGTAAGTTAAAGTTTGTTTTCAAGGTAATGACTCTCATGAAGCATATTATAAAGCATCATTAGACAATTCTGACTACACAGCAACATTGTAAACACCAAAATGAGATTCCAAAGCAGGGAAAGGAGGGGAGGTGAATAAAAAGAATAGAGGCACTCTGTAGAAGGTCCAGGGAAATGCAATTTGCCCTGGCCTGAGGCATAAACACAGAGTGGGTTGAGAGTTAAAATGTAGCTCTGAAACAGGCATGTAATACTGCAGGAGGGTAATTTTAGAATGAAAGTAATTACACTTTCAAAATGTGTGCATGAATATATGCATGATATATATACTGTATAGCATTATCTATATATTCAGCCACATAACAAGAAGGTGGGGCATTTAATTATCTTATGCACTCGAAAAAAACACCAGCTCTTTGATAAAAAGAGATGTCAGCCAATAACATTGACTACAATCATTTAAATCAGGGGTTTTCAAACTGGGGTCCAAGATGGTTTTGGAGGGGGAAAAACATTTTTTTAATAATACAATACTTTGCATGGTGGTTGGATCACATTATTTTGTGTTGGAAAACAGGTGTTTTTCATTTATTAAGCAGTGAAGCATTTTTTTCCTATATATATATACACCGATCAGGCATAACATTATGACCACCTTCCTAATATTGTGTTGGTTCCCCTTTTGCTGCCAAAACAGCCCTGACCCGTCGAGGCATGGACTCCTCTAGACCCCTGAAGGTGTGCTGTGGTATCTGACACCAAGATGTTAGCAGCAGATCCTTTAAGTCCTGTAAGTTGTGAGGTGGAGCCTCCATGGATCTGACTTGTTTGTTCAGCACATCCCACAGATGCTCGATTGGATTGAGATCTGGGGAATTTGGAGGCCAAGTCAACACCTCAAACTTCTTGTTGTGCTCCTCAAACTATTCCTGAACAATTATCCTGCTGAAAGAGGCCACAGCCACCAGGGAATACCGTTTCCATGAAAGGGTGTACATGGTCTGCAACAATGCTTAGGTAGGTGGTACGTGTTAAAGTAACATCCACATGGATGGCAGGACCCAAGGTTTCCCAGCAGAACATTGCCCAAAACACCACACTGCCTCCGTCGGCTTGCCTTCTTCCCATAGTGCATCCTGGTGCCATGTGTTCCCCAGGTAAGGGGACGCACACAGACCCGGCCATCCACGTGATGAAAAAGAAAACGTGATTCCTCAAACCAGGCCACCTTCTTCCATTGCTCCGTGGTCCAGTTCTGATGCTCACGTGTCCACTGTTGGCTCTTTCAGGGGCACCCTGACTGGTCTGCGACTATGCAGCCCCATACGCAATAAACTGATGCACTGTGTATTCTGACACCTTTCTATCAGAACCAGCATTAACTTCTTGAGCAATTTGAGCTACAGTAGCTCGTCTGTTGGGTCGGACCACACGGGCCAGCCTTCCAGCTCTCCAAGTGCATCAATGAGCCTTGGCCACCCATTATTCACTTCACCTGTCAGTGGTCAAAATGTTATGCCTGATCGGTGTACTATATCACAAGTGGAACATGATTTTTGCGTGACCTTGGCATGAAAAAGTCTGAAAACCCCTGGTCTAAATAACAGCAATATGTGATACACAATGTTTTAGTTCTTTGAATCTGTTTTTCTACCTTCTGTTTGCTGCTCTCGCAGGACTGCAAGCTCGCCAGGATCTGGCTCTCAATAGCCTGAACCCATGCGTCCCGCTCCTCATAGGACGTGGCCTCAAAATTCCAGGTCTGTCCCGTCAGAGAAACAATGATGAACTCAAAGTTGTCCTCTTGTTCTAGAACAGATGAGAGAAAACAGGATGATTACTAATCAACAGCAGAGAAACAGTATGTTCACATTAAGTGATGCATGTCATTTGTGAATATTTTCGTCATTTTTTTGTATGTTTCAAAGCAACTACTGCAACTACGAACATTTTATACAAACACTTTGGTTATACTGTTATGGGATAAAAGTCACCAGGAAGGATTCTCGCCCCTGTGGAGCACCTGTTAGCTGCGGGACACACTCTACAACCCCTGACCTGGAGGGCTTGCCCCACGACCCTGGTCAGGATATGCCACTAATTACAGACCAGACCAGACCAGCATCCCGATCTTTCCAACCATGCTGCTGGCCCTGTCCACAACACTCCCTAGGCAAAGTGACATATGGATCTGCTATCCAGGGCCCTGGTTAGGTTAATGGGCCAATCACGAGACAATTAGGAAAATGTGTGTGTAAGTGAGTGAGTGAGAGAGAGAGAGATAGAGTGAGAGCCCCCTTTCAGGAGTTTATCTCAGTAGTTTGAGTCCAGAGAAATGGAGGGAGGTTATTTAGCGGCACTGAGGGTCAACATTTGGAAAGTGTTAGGAACAAAAGGCCATTGACTGGGTGATCAGAGGGGACAGCAATGGAAGGGGCACACAGATGGCTTGAACAGAGAACCTGCATTGATGAGATGTGCTGGTGTGTCACAATCAAAGGGATCCCCCCCCGAAACACGATCTGAGCCAGTAAGAGATCACACACTTTACACATTCTGTTTATAATTTACTCTAGAGGGGGCAATTACATAATGAAGAAGTAATCAGGGAAGTAATACCCCACCACACACACACACACACACACGCACACTAAAGAGGCATCCCTAAGGCCAAAATGCCATATGAAGTGGAAAGACCCATGCTACCTATAGCATCTGCAGGCCAATGAGAACGGGAACAGGAAACAACCTGAAAACTCTGTATTTTAGAATACATCCAACAATCTAATCCCCCGCGGACAGCTGGTATCCCTAACTAATTTCAGCCTCAGATGGCATGCTCATGATGCTTTTTATACAAAAATGCCTAGAACTTTCTAAAAACAATATGATTGGCTCTCCTACGCTGTTGACGTTGTAAACACAGTGCAGCACTTCCGGGTTCTACATCAGAACGGCATCAACAGCATAGGAGACTGACATGGAAAAGAAAAGTAGTAATTGTTGAATAAAGTTGTTTTGTTTGTTTGTTTGTTTTTTGCGCACAAAAAGTACCACTGTAGTCACATGGACTATTTTAACAATGTCTTTACCTTTCTAGGCCTTGAAATTGGTTATGACATTGCAGTCTATCGGAGGCCAGGAAGCTCTTGGATTTCATCAAAAATATCTTAATTTGTGTTCTGAAGGTCTTACGGGCTTGGAATGTCATGAGGGTGAATAATTAATGACAGAATTTTCATCTTTGGGTGAACTAACCCTTTAAGTGAGCAATTCTTGCCAGAATAAGCTTTAAGGCCCCAATATACTTCAAATCACTGATGTTCGAACAAAATCATGCCAAAACGAAGTTCGTTTGGAGTTCATTTTGGAAGTTTGAAACAGCTTGCCAAAGTGAACTTTCTGGAAAAGTTCACTTCGGCTGATAAACACCTTCGTACTACCATTGGTCCGTGGCCATTACGTAAAGTAGGTGTGCGCGGAGGCTCTGCCTTCTTTCACTCGGAAAATCTTTTCCAGTTCATTTCTCCTCTGGAGTCTGTAGAAGTTAGACGCCCGTGAGTGAAAACATGAACAGTGGAGTGCTGTTTATAGTAGAAAACGAAGTTGTACTTCTGATGAAATGAGAGACTGAAACTGTTTCGTGTTTAATACAGTAAAGCTGCTTGATTTGAAGCAATCTATTTTATAAAGTTTTATAATATAAACACAACGTGACTTTACTGGAGTGCCGAATTACAGAGCTCGCATATCCACGTTGCCATGATCAGAAGCTTTTCTTACGCTTTATAAAAAAAAAATCCTTGCTAGTTTCTCAATTTGGTTGTGTTTATTTTGTTACTGAGAGGAAACCACGCAACATTTTTACATATTCATCTAACCGTCACTCTCAGCAGTGTGGGCGGCGTCAGATGTTCGATTACAGTATATCACTGCTCACGTATTTCAAACTACGTTTTACCCCTAAACGAAGAACGACAGAGAACTTCGCTTGAAGTTTAATCGGGGCCTTTAATGTGGACCGGACTTTATGCTGATAGTCTGGCTCTGTGAATCAGTCATTTTGCCGAATGCAAGATTAAAACACATTTATCAATTGTATTCACAGCTTATTTGTTCTCCTTCCCCTAAATAAGCCTTCAAACCAATCTGTCTATGAGGCTTCTCTTCCGGCTACACTATGTTCTGAGACAGCTTTTTGAATCATCTCCCTGTGAGGCCATTTCACAAGTTTAATCAGCAGGAAATCTGTGCAGCCACACCATTTCCTCTCCTTGAGTCAATCACAGGCCTAATTGAACTCCTATCATACAAGTCATATTAAAGGTCCCGCAGGGCCATGAGCCACCCTCACTGCTGTAAAAGAGCCTTGTGTTTAAATCCCAAAATTCCTCCCTTACAGAAAGACATGCTTGGGAGACGGAATGCTTAAACCTCTCCATCCTCCAGCCTCAGAAAAGGGAAATGTACACTAAAAATGCTGGGTTAAAATCAACCCAAGTTGGGTTGAAAATGGACAAACCCAACAATTGGGTTGTTTTAACCCAGCGGTTGGGTTAAATGTTTGCCCAACCTGCTGGGTAGTTTTATTTAACACAACTATTGTTTAAAAATGACTATATGGCTGACTTAAAATGAACCCAAAATATGTTGGAAATTAAAAATCAGACACATAATTACTAGAGGCAACAATAATAATGAAAAGGTGATCATTTATTAATAAGAAATTTAATGTTTATTGTTTAATTATTATTCATTAAGCATTAATAAATGTTAATTTCCAGCATATTTTGGGTTAATTTTGAGCAAGAAATACAGTAATTTTTAAACAATAGTTGGGTTAAATAAAACTACCCAGCACATTGGGCAAACATTTAACCCAACCGCTGGGTTAAAACAACCCAATTCCTGTGTTTTTTCCATTTTCAACCCAACTTGGGTTGTTTTTAACCCAGCATTTTTTAGAGTGCAGGAAAGAGATCTTTCCTGTTCTGGATCAAAGGAACAAGCAGACATTAGATAATTTGCTGATTTACAGCAAAAGTCAAACTCAAAACATCAACAAAAAAGTGTCTGGGGAGTCTGGGCCTATTATTTATTCATTTTAAGTTTTTTTTTTTATTAAAATTTGCAAGGTTTGGGGGTTGGTGGGATCACTGGAGCATCCCAGCCTAGATTGGACCCACCCTTCAAAGGCACCGGGCCCTCTGGGGTCAGCAGCAATGTTCTCACCCTAATTAAACTGCAGTGCTGTTGGGGAGAGGGCGGTATTTGACAATTATGAAAAGCAACAATGCAGAAAGACGATATTCAGAGGCAAATATGAAGATTGGCTCCGCCTCCTCCCCTTAGCACACAATTAATAAGAAAACAATTGTGTAACACAAAAACTGTGATGACAGGGCATCAGGCAGCCACCCCTCCCCTCTATTTCGCCCTTAAACTTCAAAATGGGGCAGCTATCATTCATCTGGTGCCTGGTACTGATCTCCATATTCCACAAGCTACTAATATGCCAATAATTACATTTTGTGCAATTTAGACCGAAAGCATCCAATCATTTCTGTGCTTTTCTATTCATGTGGTTTGATGTTCAGGCATATTGCGGAGGCAAGGAAATCTGTGAACTCTGACACAGGCAACCTTTACCGACAAATGGCACACAATCAACTCTGAAAGCAAAGATGCAGCATGAACAGAAATGAGGCGGGCCAGGGTGGGGGTGTTACCTCAACGCGGCCCGGACGGCAGTGCTTGGGGGTACAGTGGAAGAGTTGAATGGTTGGAAACACAAATTAACCGAGCGAAATGTCAAAGCACACAGTATTGCTTTGTGACACAGGTCATTAATTCCCATATTATCCCCTCCCCTTTCAAGCATCAAGCATTAATAACCTGGCAAATATTACAGGAGTTATTCACATCCAGGGAAAAATGTGAACAAATAAATAAGGCAGAGGAGGGGTGGAGTCGTGGGAAAGGGGGCGTGTAAAGAGGAGGAGCCAACGCTTACATGTGACCTCCCACAATCAGTCCAAAATCATCCAATTTACCATCACTAAATCATCAAAACTCAAGCACGACACTTTCATACATACAAAACACGATCATGGAAGCAAAGCATGACTTTACAATCGTTCCATGCTCTAAAAAAACGTAAGTAGCATGCAGGGAGTGTTCCGGGGATGAACGGTACATCAGGGAGGAATGAAGGATAAAGCATAATCACAGGGTCTCACCGTATGTGTGAGGGGCTTGTCTAAAAAAAGAGAGGGGTACACTGACTTCCCCTCGCTCTGTTTTCTGGAGCTAGTTACCTTCAGCGTTGGATGCACTGCTGTAAATGTTGCGCAGACTACCGACGCGATTTAGTTTCCACACCCTACGTTTGGCTGCATCCGACGGCAGGCACAGGAATAGGTGGAGAGAAAGAAAAAAAAAAGATGGAAAACAAAGCAAATGATAGGAGTGGAGAAAGAAGAACAGCCCAAAAGAAAAATATACGGGAAATGGACGAAGTGTCACAGCAATGAAATACAAATCACAGAGAAAGCCAGGATTAAAAACAAAGGGTGAACTGCAGTCAGCAGTCAAAAGTGCAAATGAGAATTATACAGGAATTTTTAATTAGCTAATGAAGTCATTGGGTATGAAGCAGGGGTGAAAACACATCGCATTAGTTTAAAAAGGCATAATGCACCGCTTGAGTGGAAAACTGCAAGACAAAACAGGTTATCATGCAAAGTGTCTAAATGAAAAATAAAGATAAATTATGCATTTCATGAAATGAATTAAAAGATGAGATTAAAAGAGAATAACAGCGGTGTTTTTTTTCAACTATGGCACTTCTGGCCCTGTGGACACTAGTTTAATTTCTCCACCAACAACAATGTCCAACAGTATACAAATACATCCTATGATTCTTTCAGTTTTTTTCTTAATGTACCACCACTGTGCAATTCCACCACACCAAATTATGCTTTGTGTTTAAAGGATTAGTTCACTTTTCAAATTAGCCCAAGCTTTACTCACCCTCAAGCCATCTTAGGTGTATATGACTTTCTTCTTTCTGATGAACACAATTGGAGTTAAATTAATAAATATCCTGACGCATCCAAGCTTTATAACGGCAGTGAATGGGGGCAATGAGTTTGAAGCTCAAGAAAGTGCATTCATCCATCATAAACGTACTCCACACGGCTCCGGGGGGTTAATAAAGGCCTTCTGAAGCGATGCGTTTGTGTAAAAAAAATAACCATATTTAACAAGATATAAAGTAAAATATCTAGCTTCCGCCAGACCGCCTAGGACGCTAAGGCGTAGGAAGTAGCGTAAGCGTTCTGAACTGTGAGAGGTGTTACGCTTTCTTCGCCCCCGTTCACTGCCAGCTCGGATATTTATTAATATATCTCTGTGTTCATCAGAAAGAAGAAAGTCATATACACCTAGGATGGCTTGAGGGTGAGTAAAGCTTGGGCTAATTTTCATTTTAAAGTGAACTAATCCTTTAATAGCATTCTGTTACTCAAACAATAATGGTTTAAGTAACATTTTGAAAAATTTCAAAATTATATCCTGATTGGAAATGTACACAAAAATATTTTATTCACATGTGATATTTACTTTTTCTTTGTTCATATTTCATCTCAAGTTTTGAAGTTTTTTCACTGATAAATTTATCATCTTGGTAAACAAGTTCAGTGTGGTAGAATTTTTGAAAAGTTTTTATTTAATTCTTTGTTTAAATTGAATTCTTTTTATGGATTTCCAAGATTATGAATTTTCATTTTAAGATTGAAAATCTGGATCTATTACAAGGGCAAAACAAACATTTATTTAAGAAGTAAAAGCATTTTTAAAAAAATGATGAAGGCTTGGTTAAAAAAAAAAAAAAAAAAAAAAAAGTTTAATGTGACTTTCATATAGCAATGAAAAAGCTGAAATAATTTTCATAAAAAATATTTAACCCATGGGACATAAGTGCGTCTGTAGAAGAAACACCCTCAAAGAAAACACTAAATTATACTAAAATCATTGTGATATGCAAAATGCAGTTCACTGTGTATTAACACAGGTCTAATCTGGTCTCTTTAAATTACTGCTCATTTCCCAGCTGTGCTGACAACTGACCTGAAGTCAGTCTCACTCTTTTCCCCTTAGGCCAAAGGGGACATTTGTTACACAACAGTAATCTTGGGAACAAAAAACAATCCCATCCAGTCCCTTCCATGTGCACAGCATCAGAAGCAAGCGCTACAACAACGTGTACCCACTATCAAGCTATTTTCCACACAATAGACTCTGTAAAATCTGTATATCTTATCGTCTACGTGCCACGCTTGGTGCCCCACGCAAACCATTCTTCGCCTTCTAATAACATAAATTCCATGAATGTCTGCTCTTAACATGTCTCTCTCTCATTTTCAGGTCTTAAAAGACACTTCAAAATGGCTTTTGTTGATCACAGACAGCAACTTTCAGTCTGAGATAGTGAATGGTCCTTTTTTCCATACCATTAGGAAGCCATAAGACCGTCTTCACTTTGTTCCTGAGAGTAATAGCGCAGAGCCGTTCACCTGCAGAATGCTTTAATTAAACGTTGCGGCCACGTGCCAGACCGATTCCAGCTGAGAACACCTGTGAGATCCTCTGGAATGTCTTTCTCTTTCTGGCTGCTTCTTAAAACGTATCGCCTTCCTGAGGTATCATCTCTTTCAAGGCATTCATGAGCCTCCCGCTGTCCCTGTGCAGCGCAGAACCCACGCCGTCTGCCTGATCCGGTTTCAAAGGCTCTCGCATTCTCCTGCTCGCATCAAACGTAGTAATTACTTAACAAGGGCCACTTAGGGCCCTACAGCTCAGCGGTAATTGATAAACTGTGATCGTCCGAGCAGTAAGTTTGCCATTTGAGTGGTGAGCTCTCGGCAGCCCACTGTGGGGGGGATGCGAGGAGTGTAAAAATGCACGGCATGCTGGGATCGATTGATCTTTGTGTGGCTGTGTAGGGGGATGAAAGAGGAATGTGTGTGAGAAGACTTTGTTTCGGAGAAAAGAGAAGAGCAGGTGAGCTAAAATTATAGAAAGACCCCGTGACATCAGCTGATGATCTACCAGCACATTAAGATTGTGTGCGTTCAGGGACACATTTCTAAAATGATGCTCCTAAAACAGTTACAACCAGCATTTATGATGATAGAACTTGGACAACTGTAGGATGTCTTTATGATATTGAAATTAATCCACTGTATACAGCAGCATATGCTGTGACAGGTTGTCAGGTGTGTTCGCCTTGATGACGTTTAATATCACCGACAGCCTCTGAAGTCCCATTTAGCCGCTTATTAGCAACCATCATTTTCAAGACATGTAACAGCTTAAAAAAAAATCAGGGGTAGGTTAATACTGATGTTTTTTATGTTTTAATAAAAAATAAAACGTGAAAGTGTCTTGTGCTTGTGTTAACCACAGACCTTACTTCAGCCATTTAACCAAAAACCCATTCGAAAAACCAATTGACTTTGGGACGATGGAACTGGAAGTGCTAAAATGCTAACTCGCTTCTGGGTTTTGGCCTACAAAAATGTGTCATTAGTTCCACCACTCTATTGTAAATATACACCGATCAGGCATAACATTATGACCACCTTCCTAATATTGTGTTGGTCCCCCTTTTGCTGCCAAAACAGCCCTGACCCGTCTCCTCTAGACCCCTGAAGGTGTGCTGTGGTATCTGGCACCAAGATGTTAGCAGCAGATCCTTTAAGACCTGTAAGTTGCGAGGTGGAGCCTCCATGGATCGGACTTGTTTGTTCAGCACATCCCACAGATGCTCGATTGGATTGAGATCTGGGGAATTTGGAGGCCAAATCAACACCTCAAACTTCTTGTTGTGCTCCTCAAACTATTCCTGAACCATTTTTGCTTTGTGGCAGGAGCATTATCCTGCTGAAAGAGGCCACAGACACCAGGGAATACCGTTTCCATGAAAGGGTGTACATGGTCTGCAACAATGCTTAGGTAGGTGGTACGTGTCAAAGTAACATCCACATGGATGGCAGGACCCAAGGTTTCCCAGCAGAACATTGCCCAAAGCATCACACTGCCTCCACCAGCTTGCCTTCTTCCCATAGTGCATCCTGGTGCCGTGTGTTCCCCAGGTAAGTGATGTAAAAGAAAACGTGATTCATCAGACCAGGCCACCTTCTTCCATTGCTCCGTGGTCCAGTTCTGATGCTCACATGTCCACTGTTGGCTCTTTCAGGGGCACCCTGACTGGTCTGCAGCTATGCAGCCCCATACGCAATAAACTGATGCACTGTGTATTCTGACACCTTTCTATCAGAACCAGCATTAACTTCTTGAGCAATTTGAGCTACAGTAGCTCGTCTGTTGGATCGGACCACACGGGCCAGCCTTCGCTCCCCACGTGCATCAATGAGCCTTGGCCGCCCATGACCCTGTCGCCGGTTCACCACTGTTCCTTCCTTGGAGCACTTCTGATAGATACTGACCACTGCAGACCGGGAACACCCCACAAGAGCTGCAGTTTTGGAGATGTTCTGACCCAGTGATGAAGAGATCATCAGTGTTATTCACTTCACCTGTCAGTGCTCATAATGTTGTGCCTGATCGGTGTATGTAAGAGAACAATCAGTACTTTATTAGAAATATCTTCTTTTGTTGTTGTTTCATAGATAAAATGCAGTCATGCAGTTTGGAATGGCACAAGGATGAGTAAATGATGACTTTTGGGTAAACTTTTCCCATTTGTTACTGCATTATATGCAAAACTACTATACTGTATTAAACTTTATTCGTATTACTTAAGAATAAAGCACAACAAAAATGACTGATGTATAAATACTTGAGATATATACAAAATAAATTATTTATATTGAGAATTCAGAAGGAAAATGTGTTTAATATGAAAATGTCACAATGCAAACAATCTTGAAAAAGTTTCGTCGTCTTTCAGTAATATATCACTGATTTTGGAGTGGAATAAGAACCAAACGTGTTTTGACCTGGTTTTGTGTCACATGAGATTTAAGCCAAACTCACTGTTCAAGCAGCACCTTGCCATCAGAGTGCATGTAAGTGTGTGTGTGTGAGTGCAGTACCTGACCGTGACAGTGTGTGTTATATAAAAAACTATGTCCGCGCTACCTGGCCGGTGGAGCTCATGAATAACAGAGGAGTTGACAGCCTTATCCCTCAGCAGGCCCGCGGTGTGACAGCACTCCCCGGCCCCACGCACAAGTGCTTAATGGCTAAATTGGGAGACTGTTACTAATCGCTTATTGAATAATGAAAGTGACACAGCTGATAAAAGATTTCAATACTGTAGATTATTTATAATATTTCACTTAAGTGCCTGCCTGACGAATGGGGGCTGGGGAAGAGGCCCGGGCGGCGTCTCACAACGTTCAACCTTTTCAAAAAACGTGAATCAGGGCAAGACAAAGTGGCTCTCCAGGGTTAGGAAAAAGGAAAGGGGGAGGGAGAATGAAAGAAAGATAGTGATGGCGAGAAATAAAGAGGGGTTGAGTGAGGTACATTAATGCAACCCGATTTCTCACAGAAGACCCCTACAGGTCAGAACCGACAAGAAAAATCTCTTTGTTTCAATCCAGAAAAATCCAGAATACTCTTCCTGAATGTTAAAATTGCAAATATTAAATGTGGTCTGCCCACAGTAGAAGAAGACTGAAGTATCAATCATAATAATCACTCATAATAAACAGATTCATCAACAATGTTTGTTTTGTTTTGTTTGTTTTTTGTTAATTTTTGCATTCTTTTTTAAGGAACTCAAGATATGATAAATTTGGAAATTAAAAAGTGAGGTTCAGAGATTTATCATCAAAGACCGAATATAATCTTAGAACACTGTTCTAGTATCTGCTAACTACAATCTATGGACTATCAGGGGCCTCATTTCCCATGATTCCACTCTTCCATGACCACATGGTGGCACCATAGAGAGAATTAAGTGAACATATGGTGTCTCAAAACTCTCAAATGCTAACGTCAACTGGTTTTGCACTGGATATCAAATTGCAACCCAACACAGTAATAATAATAAAAAAATAAAAAATAAAAAAAATGAAGCCAAAAAATTATTGTGCATATTAACATACAATACTGTTCAGAAGTTTGAGAGTTGGTAAGATTTTTTAAATGTTTTTTAAGAAGTCTCTTATGCCCACCAAGGCTACGTTTATTTGAGGAAAAATACAATAAAAGGAGTTATATTGTGAAGTATTACAATTTAAAATAGTCATGTACTTTAATATATTTTGAAACTTATTTATCCCTGTGAATTTTCAGCATCATTACTCCAGTCTTCAGTGTCACATGATCCCTCAGAAATCATTCTAATGTGCTGATTTTGTGCTCAAGAAACATTTCTAATTATTAACAATGTTGAAAACAGTTGTTTTTGGTGGAAACCACAATACTTTGATGAATATATGGTTTATTTTATTTGAAATTGTTTGTAACAGTATAAATGTCTTGATCAATTTAACGCATCCTTGCTGAATAGTATGAATTTCTTTCTTTATATATATATATATATATATATATATATATATAAAAAATCTTGCTGACCCCAAACATTTGAATGGTAGTGTATGCAATTTAATAATTTATTTTATAATAAGAATATAAATAATCATTCAGTGCATAAAACACATTGTGGTTACACTGCAAGTTATCATTGTAATTAGTTTATATTCTTGGTTTTGTTTTCTTTTATTTACATAGTTTACCCCCCGTCATGCTACCTATCCATGCTAGCATGCGTCTAATTTTACTTGCTTAATTTGCACCAAAATACTGTCTGATGCATATCAATTTTTGCTATCGTACCTATGCACAATTATAAGATCAGTATCACTGTGTTATTCGGACCTAGCATTGTTCTTCTGTTCTGTCCACCATCTGAACAGACCTGTGGCCCATTTTTGGCTCACAACACCCTAGTCTAGAGCAACTGAATGCATAAATATATGTACTTTTAGAGACACAATAAATAGAAACATTATTCTGATGCAAATACTGTAGCACATGACACTTGGATGTATACACACACACTTTTCCCTCACTGACAATATATTGGCCTCCTTTGGGAGAGGATCAATAAGGGTTGATTGGAAACATTTTAAACAAGCACTGATGCTCCGCTCTCGAGAGGCCACGGCCACCCACACAAGCCCAGTCTAATTAATCACACACTCTCTGAGCGGACACACACTCATCCATCATTCCTACACGCTCACTGTCTCTCTCACACACACATACAGATGACCTTACAACACTACAGAACTGTATTCTCACCCTGTCAAGAGGTTATGAAGTACTTACAGTAAACTAAAGTGTAGAAAAACACGCACAATAAGATTTTGAAAATGTAACGAGGCATATCATGAGACTCCTAAATATTGTAGAATTTTTTTAAAGGTTAATTTAAGCATCCAAATCTTCTTTGAAAAGTAAATGCATTAGTTTGGCATTAGATACTTTTGATGCAAATTGTGTTTGTAAATATTCTGTATATTTCAGAATGGTAATTTAAGACTTAATATGTGATTTTAAGATGATTTCCAGTTGGAAATTATCCTAAATTATATACAATGTTAATTAAATTACTTTAAGCTTCAATTCTAGCTAAATAAATACAAATATCTATGCAGTGTGTCAGAATGGTGGCTGCAGTGATGAGTGGAGAGTGTGTGTGTGTGAGTGACAGACGGCGTTTAACCGGCTTGTCTGTGTGAGTGTGTAATAATCACTCAGCATATTTCTCTTGCTCCATGCAGGCCTGTCAGCTGTCTGATCCATACTGACGGCAGGAAACATATTACACATCTGCTGCTCAGAAACATCTGTTCACAGAACTTCACTGCATGACGGTGTGTGCTCACTTATGTGTGTGTGACAGCAGCAGTGTATGCAGCATATGTGTTTTAATAGATGCTGGTACTGTACATGGGAAGACTTAATTCTAATTTAATTCTAATTAAATAATATATGGTACAAAGAGTCTGCATGTGAAAATGATTCTCATGTGCATGTCATTTGAGTGAAAAGTATATGAATTAACATGAAATTCAGAATTTGTGGTTTGTCCCCGTTTTGCTTTTATGACAGCAGTATTCAAACTGCATGAACTCCACGTTTTTTGTAAAAACTGATGATTATATTATTCAGCATGATTTAAGAAATATCTGACCATTTGTATAAAGGAGTTCACGTGGTCAATTTCGCAAATTAAAATGACATATTTAACTTACTGATGTCAAAAGGACATACAGGACCAACAATTTTATATTAAAATAGCTTCAATGAAATAATTCAAAATGAAAGCAGTCACGTTTCTTGCCTGGATAGCTTTAGTAGCTTTAATAAATTTGTTCATTTTATCAATGACTTTTAACTTGTCTTTACTTGTTTTCAAGCAATGCTTACACACAAAAAAATTGAAGGTTACATGCATTTATTTTAATTAATTAATATTTATTTATAATGATTAACTTTAAAATAGTAAAAAAAAACCTAAACCGTCAAATAGTGTGTCAATGCAAATTAGATTTTGCTCATTAAATTTCTCAGGTACTGTTACGGACTACATGAAATTTTGGCATCCTGCCAATGCTAATTTGATTATTGACCTAGAAATTTTCCATTTGTTTCCAGGGTTAAAGGATTAGTTTACTTCAGAATTAAAATTCCCTGATAATTTACTCACCCCCATGTCATCCAAGACGATTATGTCTTTCTTTCTTCGGTCGAAAAATCAAGGTTTTTGAGGAAAATATTCCAGGATTTTTCTCCATATAGTGGACTTCACTGGGGTTCAACGGGTTGAAGGTCCAAATTGCAGGTGGAAGTACCGCGGTAGTGCAAAAATTAATTTTCTCCTCCAACTTTAAAATCGTTGTTTTACCTGTTGTTGTAAAGGCCATTTGACTTAGTCTTTGCATGTTCGCTTTGTAGACACTGGATCGGTACTTCCGCCTACGTCATGCGTGACCTTTCCAACGTGATTACGCAATGCGTGGCGCATCGCAGAGCAGTGCAAGATGAGCATTTGTGGTTAAAAAGTATATAATTTTTTTTTATTTTATTTTTTTTAGAAAATGACCAATCGTTTTGCTAGATAAGACTCTTATTCCTCATCTGGGATCATGTAGAGCTCTTTGAAGCTGCACTGAAACTGACATTTGGACCTTCAACCCGTTGAACCCCAGTGAAGTCCACTATATGGAGAAAAATCCTGGAATGTTTTACAATTTCTTTTCGACTGAAGAAAGACATAAACATCTTGGATGACATGGGGGTGAGTAAATTATCAGGAAATTTTAATTCTTAAGTGAACTAATCCTTTAAATAGTTTTTAAAATCCATTTCAGCGTGGACTTGTGTGCAGTGATTTCTCACAAAGCACACTCACCATCATTTTACTCCCCCTGTAAAATATCAATGGCACTGCAGACGCTCAGCCAAAGAATCGGGAGAATGTTTAAGATCATTTAAGAAGCAGTGCATTACAGTTCTTATGACCGTGGCTGAATGTGCAGACCAAAAGATGTACAGCAGAGATCTGACCAGATCTGGGAGGAAGAGAAGCAGACAGATGGAGTAGGGCCAGAGACAGGAAGTACCTTCTGCAGTTCCAGAGAAGCCGTCCACCTTGAAGTTACTGGTACTCTTCTTCCTCCTGTGTTTTTTGCGGTTGGCGTGGGGCGATGGGGGCGGATCCATCTTTGGACTGGTGGTACTGGATATACTAGGACTGGAGCACACAGAATCTCCCAGACTGGTATCTGCACACAGAGAGAGACTGACGTAAACATTCAGCCCCATTTTACCACACGCTAGAGCAGCATGATTAATCGTTTAAATATTAATTATCTATCTCGAAGATTAATTATCTATCTCACTATCTCAATTCAATCACCCATGTGATCTTATTCCAAACTGACAATGATTCGGTTGTCTGTTAAGACCAGATATGCGCTGGTGCTGTCACTGATCCAGAGAGAACAGTTGTCATGGTATGAAACAGACTTTTCAACCACGTTTATAGTTCGGATATAAACAATGATGTCTACAGTAGTGATCGAAACAAAGTAAATGTTACACCATTAGGTGACAAATCTTTGTTAAAAAGGTGTGGAAATACTTCAAAATTAACGATGACAACACATACATTGCGAACTGCATGCTTTCAATCACAATTCGTTATCGATTAGTGAAGGCGGGATAGGCGGAATCGCGCTGAATGACACAGAAGCGCTCCCTCTTTTTCTTGTGCGCGATCAGTTCTCCTCGCGCCTGAATGGTCAAATGCACAAGTAGTTGTCAAAATGTCCATCGTGTGGAGTATCTCATGTAAATACAGTCGGTTATGGCTTAAGTGGACGTAAACATTTGGGTGAAAACAGGATATGTGACAGTATGGATTCGGTCTTAAAGGGACCGTAGCCTATATTTGTCATTAATGTTAATAAAACAACAAAATATGTTAAATAAATGTATACATGGTAAATAAACCTACTGTATCTGAAAAACAAGTTTATTTAATTTGTATCTCTATAGTATCTGTTGTATTGTTTGTAATTTGTTTGTAAATTTCTTTTTATATAACAACAATTATATATATATTGGTAATTATGCCCTTTGAAGGTTATTGGACAGTGAAATTTTAGTTCAAGTTTGTGACGAGCACATAAAAATTATTACTTTTTTCATTACAGTAATAATAAAGAAGCTGTCCTACATTCATTAGTCTCACTTGTTGTAGTGGGAAAACTGCAACTTCACCCAAAAAAAAAAAAAAAAAAAAGAGAGAAATTAATAAATGTATAGGCATCGGTATCGGCGAGTACTAGGAAAAAAAGTATCGATACTCGTACTCGGTCCTTAAAAAATGGTATCCATGCATCCCTAACATATAGCCTAATCAGCACTCAAACGCATGCATAAAGCTTCCAGCAGCGCACCGGCAAACGTAATGATTATGAATGCGGTGTGAAAAAACAGAAGGAAACTGTCTGAATATTTTAATAATTTATTAATAAACTATGTTTCGTGTGTTTTCAGCTGCAGAGATGAAGTCGACGATGTTGACTCGTCATCTCTGCGGTACTGGACGTGCCTATACGCACGTTTCATACGGATTACATAATCTGAGAATATTTATTTTAGATTTGACATTTCAAGCTTTCCATTTCTCATGTTTGTGAGGCAAGTATACTCTGAGTTTCATCCTGTTTGTTTTCATTATTTTACAAAAGCACAACGTTTTGTTGTTATTTTGAGTTTACAGAAATAAAAGCAAAACCATTTACAGTTTCGAATGATGGATTATTCTTATCTGTATGACCAAAAATGATGGAGTATTTTAAGTTAAATGTCAGTGATCGTGCCGGTGCCTCCATGTCATGCAGTAAGCGCTCTCTCCACACAAACACATGGATATGAGCCTAATAATAGCGCACATTTATCTAGGTTAACATTAGAGCGAGTGGACTTGTAGAGTTTCTGCTACTTACTTGTTTCAAGTGATCACTTCCTGTGGAGGTTTTTTTTCTGCAACTAACACCATTTTTGGTCGACTAAGCCTCTTCTCATTGACTAACAGTTAGTCGATTATTATGGGGCAGCCGTAAAAAAAATCCTTCAAATTAACACAGTACATTGGGCCCTTTTTTAGAGTGTGGAACGTCCCGTGGTGTCTACTCTGGTTTAAATGATCGAGCGCCCGTGCTCGTGTGAGGCCAGTTCTGACTGGCGTTTGGCTGGATACTCCAGCTCAGGCTATCAGAAGGCTGCTTCACTTTTCATAACCGGCACTGACAGCTGTGACTAGCGGCAGAATAAAATAACATTCAGTTCCCATCAATATCAGGCCGAGTGAAAGCGCTGACGTGGGGAGGGGCTGGGGGGATGTTCAGGCCGGCACTGAGCATGCTCCCAGCGCCGTGCTTCAGCAGACAGCCCCAAGGACGGCCGTAACTTATTTTACAATCGTTTAGTCTCAGCTCAAGTGGAAAACGTGACAACTTATCTCTGCTGACAAGATGCCATCCCAAAGTGAACAATTAACCACCTCGTTCTAACAGCCCCTCTCTCGCTCTCACACACTTCAACGTCAAATACACCTTTTTCCTCTCCCTCATATTCTCCATCCTTTTCTTTTCAAGCTCAGTGCTTTCTCAAAGGTCATTTATTAGTCTGGTATAATTCTAGCAGACACTCAGCAACAGCCAGTCTGCTTCTAGATTTTGTTGTAGGGAATATCCATTTATTTTAGAGGAGTGAAGAGGCAACACACCACATACAATCCACAATAATCCAGGAAAAGGCTAAATGTCTGTCATCTTTCATTGAGAACGACAAACTAGTGAGTGATACTGGGTGGCTGCCAGGTCATTGCGATATATTGTTTTCAGGATCGATGAAAAGGAACTAATTTTCTATTATTTATGCAGAAACACATTCAAATGCAATTCATACATACAATGACTGAATGCACCTCATCTATGATAAGCGTGTTTTTCATTTCTGAATCCTTTTTTTGGGTGGTGGGATAAAAAAATGTCTCTATCATCATCCTAAAAAAAGCCTCATTGATACATTTTTTTTTTTTTTTTTGCCTTAAATATATTTAAAACCTTTTCTTGAAAATAATTGATTAAATTGCATACACTCAATCTTGGTGGTTTGTACATGGTTGCTTACTGGGCCAAGTCATAAGAGCCCTAAAGCACTGAATAAGTGAAGGATGCAGTGAAAGAGAAAAGTGAAAGAGAGCAAGAAAACATTTAGAGCAGTCACAAGCTACAGATAAGAGAAGGGACATCCCTATGGGAAAAAAAAAAAAAATACATGGGTACATAACTCAACAAGTTGGGTGACATGACAACAGGGCAGCCAGGCATTTATCTTAAGGCAGGTCGGACCAAAAGCACGTACCCCAGAGCACCTAAACACAGCAGATGTAATCAAAGAGACACTCATTACTTCTGCTGCTGTTTGTCTCTCATTATTAAGCCAGAGAGCGTGAGGCTCAAGAATAGCCATGAAGGGAGGGACAGAAGGGATATTTTTGTGCGCAACTGTCTGCTTGGGGCAAAGGATGCTCCAGGTAAAGAGACAGGGATGTCACTGCCTTTCCCATGGCCTCAAGACAACATGGAGTGGGACAAAAAGACACAGAGAGAACGATCACTGGAGGGGGATCTTATCTCCTTTAAACGGACTTGGCTTTGTTTCCTCTGGAATAAAAGAGCTCATTACTGAGGCTGTGCTTCTCAAATGGCAGCCATGTCCAGTCAGAACGAGTCTGCTCTGATGTGACCCAACTCATTCAGACAGCACACAGCTGAGTGTCAACTCTTTTAAACTTTGACCCTCTCTTACAATTACACTTTAAAGCTCGGTTCAGTTTATTTTGCATAAAAAGCACAGGGACAAGTATCTGCAGGCATCTGCAAATTTAAGGCTTCGTAAGACCTTTTTTAAGACCTGCACAATTAAAATTAATGCCATATCGGTGGGGTAGAGCCAGAGACGGTCCTAGACTTCTAGGGGCCCTAAGTAAATCTACTGTCAGTGCGTTCATAAAAACCCAACACAATCTTACAGCAATTCATAACTATTTTACATTTGCTGAATTGGTGGCTAATTCACAATATATTGTCGCAATCGTATGTTTATTGTATTCAAGTTTCATCAGTCAAAACGTCTCTATCTGCGTTTTATTCTGCTACAGAAATAGCTGGATGCCTCTGTCCATATAAGGGATTTCCTAGTTTTATGACTTCTATGAGTCTCACTTGTGGACTTTCTGCACAAAGGCGCCCTCTGGCTTCGAGTATGAGTGAAACAGACATTACATTACATGTGTGGACTCACTAATGCTCACAACACCCTATTTTACGTAAAAATAGGAAAAATAATACTTCACTCTATAGAAATTTGAAGTTTTTATCCAGTGTTTACAGGAGTATTTTTTTCTCTCAGTGGATGCATACAATTTCCTGACAAAAATTAAAGGGGTGGTTGATTATGATTTCATTTTTTTTTTTTTTTTTTTTTTTAAACTTTAGTTACTGTGTAATGTTGCTGTTTGAGCATAAACAACACGCAAAGTTACGACACTCAAAGTTCAATGCAAAGGGAGACATTTTCTTTTACATTTTCTTTTGACATCACTGACAAAATTTACATAATCCCCACCCCCGAGAACACACAATAAAGGGGGTGAGGCCATGTTGGGCTGCTTTAGAGAAGAGGAAGAGTTGTTGTAGTAGAGTGTTGTTACCATGCCATCATTTTACGCCGGACTGTTTCACAAACGAGGGTCAATTCAACGCTGGATTTGCACAAAAGATTAACATGACGGCACATGCTAGTCAATGAGTTGAATCAACTCCACAGCAACTACATAAATTTATCCACTAACCATTCAGAAACGTCCAGTTTCATTCTAAAAGTTGTAACTTCTTCCTGAGTCTCTCCATCAGTGTCGACTCCGGTTTGAACAATGTAAGGCTGAACACCGTTACTGACAATCCTCATTTTGGCTGCGTGAGATTCTCCAGCTTTGTTGTTGTTGAGCAACCGAAGCACGAGCTGTTAAAGCTCCGCCCTCTTCTGGAAAAGGGGGCCGGGAGCAGCAGCTCATTTGCATTTAAAGGGACACACACAAAAACGCTGTGTTTTTGCTCACACCCAAATAAGGGCAAATTTGACAAGCTATAATAAATGATCTGTGGGGTATTTTGAGCTGAAACTTCACAGACACATTCTGGGGACACCAGAGACTTATATTACATCTTGTGAAAAGGGGCATTATAGGTCCTCTTTAAAGGAACACTTCCATAATTCCTATGTACTTTCCTCTATATGCCATTTCCCTTAGCTAGTCAAATGAATAAGCAAGCTTACAGAGCACTAAAAATGGACTCTATGAAAATATCTTCGTTTAACTTTGTTTGATGTGTGGACAATAAGAAAAGATCGGAATAATCTAAAAGCAGTAAATAATAATAATAGTTACGAAAAGTAAATGAATAATTTAGCTTCCTGGTTAGAGACCAAACAAAGCAAGAGACAAAACAAAAGGTTAAAGGTCGGTCAACAACCTCTCCCTCCCAGTGAAGTGCAAGGAACGTCAGTTAATTACTTTGCTACCACTTATCTCTCTCCATTTCTCTAAGAAGAAAGACAAGATCTCATTCCCGCCAGCTCCTGGGGGCAAGAGGTGACAAGCAATCAGCGTCCAGCACTACCGTCATCCAGCCATCAGATCTGATCCAGTCAGGCCGTGGACAGACACATCATTAGGCCAGCAGAAAGGTTATTTTTAAGAGATTCCTGGGGGGGAAGGATACAAGCACTCACACAACCTCACAACAAAGCCCTCCGGAGCGCCGCAGTGTCCAAACAACCCTCCTGAATATTACTGAAGCAGTGATAATCACTGACTCCACTGCTGTTTTACTGCTGAAGTCACTGATACACAGGCTGATACACACAAAGAGGCCTTCATACGCTTTTAATAATGCTGTCAAAATTAACATGTTAAACACAAGACAAACGAGAACGCGCTGTCTGTGAATTTCGTGACTTGTGTGCACAGAAAAACGCGTGCCATTATTGAGTTCTCTTTCACGCTTCAACAATAACACAGAATTATGCCAAAATGCCCATTTTGTGGAGTATCCTCATAAGAGCAGTCTTAAATTAGTTAAATAACATCTTAAATGAACTTAAAGAGTTGAGAGAGAAAATGAGATGCGCGTCATGTTCGGCAGTGGCAGCTCTTAAAGTGACAGCAGCCTAATAAATCAGTTGCTGTGATGTCTGTCATTAATGTTCATCAAAGAACAAAGGAAACAGAGAAAACTGTAGCTTTAATAGGATTGATATAGATTTCATTTATAACTTATGCAGTGAAGACTGAAGTGTTTGATAACTTTATTCAATTTCTGTATATTTCCTACCTGTTAGACAGGCCACAGGTAAAAATGACATTTATTTTAATGGGTTTATTATTGTTTTAAGTTCACTTAAATTAAAAGTTATGTTAATAAATGTTGAAACTGATAGCTTTCAGTTATACTGTAATGCTGAATGTCTATAATTAATGTTTAAAAAAAATCTGGCCTTCATTCATAAAAAGATGCCATTAAACAAATACTTAAAATATACTGTCTAAGTTGTTTCTACATTAATTTGGAGAGTAACTGTGAAAAAACTGGTGAATTTCACATATTGTACATGTACCATACTACAAGTTCTGCTGCTGACGTCATGTGTGGGGTGTGTGGCTCAGCTGTGTGCGTGTGGTGCCCTGCTGCGAAGCCCGTTTAAGCTTTTCACAGCTTTAATTGTTATCAGAGGTAAGCACAGAGGCAACTACAGACAAGGGTCAAACGACAAGCCTAAAACAATCACACCATGTCACTGCAGTTCATCAACACACATATACACATGGAGTCTGACAGCTGTCAATCCAATAGTGACTTCTGCCTGTGTGTTCCCATTTCCCCCTGTGGCTCTGCAGACATGAGAGATTTCATAAAAATAGCCGAAGTATGAAATTATATACGACAACAGAAAGGTGAGAGACTGGTAAACATCACGCTCCAAACATTTCTCTTCTGCTAGTGACTCGCCGTCGACAGATGAGACTTTGGTAATGTGCTTCTCCTGAGTGGCCATTACTTTGATAAACAGTTAAAGCAGCATTAGAGCTTGACAGGAGGATCAATGAAAGGTGGAGTGGGTGTATGTGTGCGTTCACAACTGTAGGATAACAAATCACTGTTTAAGGTTCTGTTCTCTGTTCTGAAGAAAAACCTTTAAGACGACGACATGCATGCAAGCAGCCCAACACAGCAGTTCGAGGGGGCGGCACGTGTCCGACACTTACCCGTGCTGATTCCTGAGTTGGCGATGACTGTGGCATCACTCCATTGGTCAGCGCTGGATACAGAATATGAGCGCTGATGCATCCCGTCTGGCCGACTGTTAAACGACACCAGACTGATGCCACTCGCCATCTGAGACGCAGAAGAACTGCTGGTCACAGAGCCTGTGAGAGAGATGCATGATAATTAATACACCGTTCTTATAATATTCCCAATGCACCAACTTCAACTTCTAAATTTGATTGAAAGTTATCTTTAATGCTATTTAGTTTTTGTTTGTGATATAGTGCACATTTAGAGCATGGTTTTGCTTTTGTTCTTTTGCAAACTCAGGTTAATGAAAATATTTTTTTGTACAATATGTAGGCACCATATTAGTTATCAGACGATATTTTTAATCTTAATTTAGCAGTATCGGTCGATATTAGATATTTGTGTATGGTAATTTCTCCAAATTTTACATTTAAATTACCTTTGCCGTCATTTATCACTCAAAGTTAATCTTAAAGCTGCAGTCTGTAAGTTTTGCCTCTTTGTCGCCATCTCTGTTTGAAACCTGCTATTGCAGTTATTTGCAGAATTATCATCTTTAAGTGGGTTGTGCCTCGGCACGGCTCCTCAGCGCGGATAAATCTAATGTTTGCCGTCAGTCACCACATCGGTGTGGATACTGTACTTCTGAATCACAGATTCCATGTCTTGGAAGTATGACCAAAATAAGATTTTTTTCCGTAAAATGTCATCTGAACAAGTAACATGTCTGCCACTTTTGTTCTGACCAACTGAGGAAAAAAAACAGCATAAATTGCGCTACCAACAGTGATTAAATCTAACGATCGCTTAGCTCAGATCACGTCAAACCGTGCAAATTATTATTGTTGTTATACTTTGTTCTCAGATTGTTAATGTGAACAACATCAGCATTGCGTGACTGTGTATTTAGTGTGTATTAGCGTCCGAAGTGTTTTGCTTTTGACTACGGGTGAATCTCCATTTGTCACTGATGACTGTCATTTGGACCTTTCTGGATTATAATCCGCCATCAAAATGATAAGTTTAGTACCTGCAGCATCCGGGACTCCTCCTTTATTTATACAGACGTGACTTAATGACGCAAAGTCAAACTCGTATTTCCCGTGGAAACCTACCAGTACCACACTAATTAGAAAACATTATTACAAGCTTACCGTTGTGAATCGGGCTAAGGTAAAGAGAGAGTTTTGAACACTGGCTGGTTATGTACTTGCTCAATAATTGATTTTGGATCATTTTTAACCACAAAAAGTTACGGACTGCAGCTTTAAAAAACTAGTAATTCAAGAGATGGTTTCATCCAGGGCCTAAAATTAACACTCGCTAAGCTCCAAATGCGAGTAAGCTGTGTCACAGACAGCGCGCTAATACTAAGTTGAGCTCTCTTTCATGCCTTCTGGTGCTTGAACGGATGAATTCACACAAAAATTATGTCAAAAAATGCCTGTCTCAGCGAGTATCCTAAACATAGTCCGATAGTCAGTTATGTCTTCAGTTGAGAGAAAAACACATGAGTGCGTGCATTCGCTCTTAAAGTGACAGCATCCTAATAATTCTGCTGCTGTCAGCGTTTTCTAATGTTAACCAAAACAACGAAGGAAAAAAAAAAAAAAAAAAAAAAAAAAATCCCTCACTGCTCTTTTAAAAGGATATGAAGACTATGCAGTGTTATTTATCTGATTAGCCTGCTTTATTACCATTCTGTGCCTAAAAACTACTGTTAGACCTGCACGAAAAGTACTGTTTATTTCATTTGTATCTTTGTTGCGTTGTATTTATTTGTGCTATTGCTTGTAATTTGATTATTTGTTCTTATTTGGTCTTTAAAAATGTAGGCTATTAAAATTATATTAATTAAGCTAGTAGTTTTAGCTGTGGTGTCAAAATTGGATTAGAGGATTGTGAATTTTCTCTAGTATCTAAAATATTGGTGTCATAACTGCCTGTTTTTGTTTTAATACCTGGTAAAAAAAAAAAAATAGTTTTGGCCGGTTAATTTTCTTAAGTCACTGGCCATTGAAGATGTGGCAAAAAGTTAGTTTTAGGCCCTGGTTTCATCCAAAAAAATGAAAATTCTGTTATCAATATTTATATGTGAATAAAAGCCTAAATTAAATCTGTTAAAGTGACTTTAACAAAAAGTGATACATAAAGTTTAACATAAAGTGACTGTTTCTCTTGAGAAGACTTGGATTAAACAGCTCAATTTGTTTGTTTTACTTTTACAATGTCTTCATTTGAATAAAGATTCTTAATCGACCAGAATTGTAATATAGAGGCATTCACTTTTAGCTGTTGTCTTCATTAACGACAATAATAATAAGTATAACTAGCACACATGCACCAAACTTTATTTGTTCTCGTCAATGAGCATAAATAGTGACATCAGATTACTTAAAGGTTAATTATCACCACTGTGAGTCATCATTAAACTGTGGGAGAGGTTTGTCTGACTCGCGTGGAAATTAAAGTGGACATCACAGGAAGTCATATCTAATCGCACTAATAAGATTACAACACAACTGAGCACAAAACGAATGTGAGAAAGATATTATATGACGTGCAAATACTGACTCAAACACAATCAACCATAAGGCTGCTGGGCTTATGAACAGAGAAAATCCAACTCCGACAATTTAACAGTTTGTCCAATAGCAGCGAAACAAAATGTAAATAACACTGATGTGATGATACCGCTTGTCATTTGCCCAAGCACACAAAACACTTGTAGTCAATAAAAGGGGTTCAGTAAATATTTCCTTATTCTGGTTTTTAATATGTTGTTGGAAAAAGGTGTACCCACGGGCCTCCACTGGCCCGTTGCAAACTCGACTGAATGAAATGTCACGACTCAATTTAATCTCCATTGTAGCGGATAAATCAGACGGCAGCACCTTTGGGTAAATGGCAAAAGCTGAGCGTACTTCAGGAGAGGCCTGATAAACTACATTTTTACCGTCTGGAGGAAAATAAACACTATGTATGTATGAGGGGAGATCAGGGTTTACGCACACACAGTGCAAGAACAGCAGTGTGTGAAGATATGCTATAATGGATTCGGTGCATAATTGGAGCTTTCACAAAAAGAGATGTTAAGACCAAAGGAATAAGAAGTGCATGTGATCACGCCGCTGACCCAGCCCTACAGTCAAATACTCGACTTACAAAAGCTTTCACTGCCTTACCACTGTGAAATATCTCTCTTTTCTCCTCTACCGCACCCATCTCCCTCCCTCATTCTCTCTCTCTCTCCCTCTCATTAGTGTTCATTTCGGACTTGCCTGACTGGAGAACGAGCGCTGATTGCATTAATATTCATGACAATAATTAGTACATGTATTATGGGTCACTGAATATTCATGCTATTAGTTTGGTCCTCCTGGTGCTGTGTGTGTGTGTATGTGAGAGAAGGGTCTTTAACACTCCTCGGGGGGCTTAAGGATTGTTGATCCAATGAGTGTGTATACGAATAACTAAACAATAACTTAATTGTTTAATTCTCTACTAATGAAGACTGCGTGCCCATTATATTCACATTAAGATACGTTAATACATTTATTTTCTAAAACAAGGTAAGGAAATGTAAATTATATAAATAATTATTTTAAATATATTTTACATTTCAAATTGTTGGAGCCTCAGAAACACCCTGGACGAACGGCCCGTATACATTTTATTATATTAAATAAAAATAAAAATTGCTTTAAATAATAATAATCAAATTTTGTTATATTAATATATTATATTATATATTTAAAACAAAAGCAAAGCAAAACAAAACAAGCATGATGGTGTTATCTGGATGGATGGCCAGTATATATTTTCTTATATTAAAGAAAAGAATCTAATCCAATTATATAATCTAAATTGTTTTATAAATGTATTACATATATAGATTTAAAATAAAAATCATAAAACAAAGCAAAGAGCAAAACAAAACAAAAAGCAAAACAAAAAGCTTAAGAAAACAAAGCAAAACAAAGCAAAACAAAAAAGTAAAGCAAAGCAAAACAAAAAGCTAAACAAAGCAAAAAAGTAAAGCAAAACAAAACACTAAACATAGCAAAAGCAAAACAAAAAGCAAAACAAAACAGAGCAAATAAAAACAAAGCACAAAACCAAACAAAACAAAAGCAAAACAAAAGAAAGGCGAAACAAATCAAAAAGCAAAGCAAAACAAAAAAATCAAAGCAAAGCGAAAAGCAAAACAAGCATGATGGTGTTATCTGGATGGATGGCCTGTATACATTTTATTATATTAAAGAAAAGAAAAATTACATATAATCTAATTATATAATTGTTTTATTAATGTATTAAATTATTTATAGATTTTTATATTTATAAAAAAAACATAAAACAAAGCAAAACAAAAAAAAAGTAAAGCAAAACAAAAAGCATGATCACGTTACCTGGCGTCTGTCCAAGCTGCAGGTTGCTCATGTCCTTGGTCAGCCCATTGGTTTTGGGGCTGGGGGCCGCACATGTGGAGATGGCCCTCGGGGGCCTCTTCCCTGGAACTTTCACTGTAGTCCGAAGCAGGTCGATCTCCTTCCCATGAACATTCTGCATATAATCCTATAGTAAAAAATGACAAAAAGATTACTACAACAGCATCGGACACTTTGGATGAAAAGTGTCTACTAAATTCATTTTGTCAGCACACAGTTAATTCTGCCCACCCTCTGGAGGTGAACAAATCAATATTAACATATTAGAAATTCATGCTGAAGAAATGCAGAAAATCAGCCTTTTAGAGCCTCTTTTTCCTTTTTCCGCAGATCACAGCATGCCATCGCAGCATGTGTTTGGATTCTAACTGCGTTGTCTGGATTTGCGCGTGGCTTTGCTTGCGTTGATGATGAAAGTTACTCAATGCTAATAGGGATGCAATTACCAGCCGCAAGCTGTTGGCCCGCCACTCCTGAAGGGCTCTCCTGTGGCTTGTTAAACCGTGTTGAGAGCTCTTTGCTTTGAATTGCCCTTTTGTTGGCCTCTAGTGAGGGATGGACATGTTATGCTCTTGCCGTAAATTGCTCGGTACAGCACACATACACACGGAGTCTCAGGGCTTTGTGTTATTTGATTGGCACTCAGCTGACGTATGGCAGTTCCGGGTGGTACGCGCTCGCTCTCAAAGCCTTGCCCCTGCTCATTAAGTGAAAGACTCCACGTATCAGCTCTATTGAAGAACATATGTTATTGTGTTTCATGTAGGACATACACTCTGGGGACTGGTCCATATGTAACTCTTGATTTAAAATAAAGGACGGGCAAACCACTTGAGGGATTTAGTTTAGGGAGTTGGAGTGCTCAAATGTGAACAGTTGATGAAAAGATCATCATCTGGCCACTTCAGGGGCAGATGTGCATTTAAAATTGATGCTCCGCATAGACCATAAAGCATAATCACATAATGTTTGACAAAACAGTGCAAGTTTAATCAACGCACAATAGTAATATGCTAAAAAAAAAAAAAAAAAAAGTTGCGTTTATAATGGATGTGAACATGGATTAGTTATTTGGGATATTTTTCCCCTCACTAATTAGGTTGCATCTATTGCCATCCACTTAATCAGCTGCATTAATGTGATTTCTTTTTCACATAGTTGAGCAATTAAGAGCCCTGATTGAGTTTCATCCTATTAGCCTCCGCAAACACTCTAATTGATGCCTGTGTAGCAGACACCTGCTGATGAGAGGAACCTGTTCACAGTCACAAGGAGGAGGGGGACCGTATATGATGACGCACACTTCCTCTAATTCACCCAGATGAGGTTGTTAATTAGGGAATTAATGCATGCGAGCTTAAATTATGTTCAGTGAATTTTTGACAAACTATTTTCTTTTTTTTTTAATTTAAAAGTGTGGCCACTTTGTATTCATCTGACATCCGGGGGCTCAGTGTCTGAGATAATTGGAAATAAAGAATGGGAATAAGATGGTAAAAAAAATGTACAGGTCAGAGTAAAATCTGTATCAATGTGTGAGGAGGGCATTTAACCCCATTGGTCACAAGTCTGTTCTAAAAGGGCTTGAATAACAGAAAAAAAATCTAAACACAAATAATCAAATGTAATTAATCATATACTTATGCAAAGTTAGGATAGAAGAAGAAAAAAAAAAAAAAAAAAAAAAAAGGTTTATCAACCTTTAAAAGCTTCCATATGCAAAAAATGGTTCAAAAAGTACATCAAGTATCATAACTGTAATCCATATGCATTTAGTGGTTTGGATGGACAAAAATTGTGGAAAAAAATAATGTGAGAAGATTGAAAATATTTACACTTGTGTTCCAAAGATGTTCACTTTCTTTTGTGCTTTCATAATGTGAGAAAGAACAGACACTGTGCTCTTGCGATCTGCTAAAATATTATAGATATTATAGAATATTATAGACACATTATTTTATATTTTTGTCCAGATACATATTTTTTCCTCTTAAAATGATGGAAAGCACCTTAAATTTCTAAAGTTTTTAAAAATCAGTAAATGACTAATATATATATATATATATATATATATATTTATTTATTTATTTATTTATTTTTAAACTTTGACTGGTAATTTAAGATGCTTACCATCATTTTAAGAGAATATATATACATACATACATACATACATACATATATATATATATATATATATATATGTATATATGTATGTATGTATGTATATATATATATATATATATATATATATATATATATATATATATATATATATATATATATATGTATGTATGTATATATATATATATATATATATATATATATATATATATATATATATATATGACAGCTGCTAAAAGCATGAAACCATAAAAACTATATATTTCAAAGTTTCTGAAAACATTTTAAGGACATTTGTGTTTACTTTTGTACAATTTTGGGGGTCCTGAAGCACAATCCTTCAGCTGCTCAAGGATAATTATTCTATAATATGCGACAGCTCACAAAAGTGTGTCTATCTTGGTTCATTTAAAATGTACAACTGACTTGTTTTTGTTCAGAGGGCAAGAACTGACCTATGACTATTTGCTATCCATGTCTTCATTCTGTACAGTTTCTTTCATTTCCATCTGTGATTTCTAGAATGACTCTGGGATTGGTTAGTGCTAACAATAAGGTCTGACTGTAGTCCAAAAAAAAACCCAGAGAGAAAAACAACCAATAAAAGATGGCCATTTCCATTGGTGTGTGGGCAAACAGGTCGTCAAAGCTGGTGATTATGACAAGCTATTACAGCGTTATATTACACATCAACAGCATCAGCCGTGTGCAAACAGATGAGCCGGTAATTAAGGACAAGACCGTGTCGTCAGACACCACGCTCACTGAGGCGGACACGATAATCCGTTAAACGTCAGTGAAAAGGACATGGATGTTACATGATGATGGGTGAACAGAGCACAATATTAACAGGGCTGGACCAATAGGATTAGGAGAAAGGCACTTACATGCAGACTGGGATGATACGTGAGGACTCCGTTGTCGCAGAGCGTGACATATTTCTTCTTCCACTCTTTGTTCAGTGACTTGCCGCTTCTTTTCAGTAACATGCCCTGACAGACAAAGAAACAGAGATACACAGTTTACACTTCATTACTGAACATGAACACTTGTTGCAGTATTAAAGGGGTGGTTGATCATGATTTCACTTTTTTAACTTTAGTTAGTGTGTAATGTTGCTGTTTGAGCAGAAACAACATCTGCAAAGTTACGACGCTCAAAGTTCAATGCAAAGCGAGATATTTTCTTTTACAGAAATCACTTTTTAAGGACTACAACAAACGGCTGGTAGGGACTACAACGAGCTTCTTCCTGGGTTGGTGACATCACTAACCCTAAAATTTACATAAACCCCACCCCCGAGAACACACAACAAAGGGGGCGAGGACATGTTGGGCTGCTTTAGAGAAGAGGAAGAGTTGTTGTAGTAGAGTGTTGTTGACATGCCGTCATTTTACGCCGGACTGCTTCACAAACGAGGGTCAATTCAATGCTGGATTTGCAAAAACATTAACATGACGGCACAGAAACCGTCCAGTTTCATTCTAAAAGTTGTAACTTCTTCCTGAGTCTCTCCATCAGTGTCGACTCCGACTCCAATGTAAGGCTGAACACCGTTACTGACAATCCTAATTTTGGCTGTGTGAGATTCTCCAGCTTTGTTGATGTTGAGCGACCGAAGCGTGAGCTGTTGAAGCTCCGCCCTCTTCTGGAAAGGGGGCCGGGAGCAGCAGCTCATTTACATTTAAAGGGACACACACAAAAACGGCGTGTTTTTGCTCACACCCAAACAGGGGCAAATTTGACAAGCTATAAAAAATGATCTGTGGAGGATTTTGAGCTGAAACTTCACAGACACATTCTGGAGACACCAGAGACTTATATTACATCTTGTGAAAAGGGGCATTATAGGTCCCCTTTAATTTCTCTCACACAATAATAATTGTGAAAAACATGTTTGTCTGAAAAATAGATGCGAGAGAACTGTCTGTGGTTCATAAAAAAAAAAAAAAAAATGTCCCACTGACAAACAAAACACTCAATTATATTGTACTCAAGTGGACAGACAGTTTATTTGCACACTTTGAGGAGAGCGAGAAAAAAAAAAACCTGCACCGTGAGCTACTTTCCCCTTGGAGTGTTAGCGAGCACATTAGCGCTATGACACGAGCACTAACCTTCCTTTCCTACGCACATCAGTGGCGGCTGACTGCCCGTTTAAGGGTCCTGGCCGCCCACACCTCATTTCAGCCAAATTCATTAGGCAAGAAGGGAATAAAACTGTCCGTTGATTAGCAATTACGCTGCTGCGGCGGCGTGTCACTTCGCTGGACTTGTTAAACATTAACGTGCAGACAGGACGGATAATAATAGATTTCTTGCTCTGGCTGCCACGGAGCGTGCAACACCAGAGCCGACAAGTTTCTGTCACTCTCTGCCTATTTCTCTTCTTCTTGTTTTTCTTTCAGTCACTCCACAGCCTGAATTTTCATAAAAAAATATTTAAAAAAAAAAAAAAAAAAAAAAAAAAAAAGCCATGATCTCTAACTGTCACACACCATTAAACTGGCCTAATTATGTGGTAATTGGTATCCAAACACAGTCTGAAGGGAAAAAAAAAAAAAAAAAAAAAAAAAAAAAAAAACAGGATGAATTTACTGAGAGGACTGACAGTAAAGTATATTTGACAAATGTACTTTCTGAAACTGAAAACCTGTAAATAATAAACTTGACTTTGTCCATCTTCAAAATAGAGAGTATTGGAAATGGAAATGTTTCATTTTTTAATTTATCCTTGACCTTGTAATTTTTAATTAAAATGTCAAAGACCGGCTTCTCTCTGGTGACGTATGCCGGACTTCTCTAATCATATAGTCATCATAAACCCCGCCCCTTTCAAACAATCAACAGCAAACTCGCATTCAGATCTGCCTCCACCCAATCAAAAACTGACGGACTGAACCAAGTTCCCATCCTACATTTGTTTTTGTTTTCAATAATCCATTTCAAGTGGATGCACATTACAATACGGAAGACCTATTACTACTTTTGTGCACAAAAACAGAACAAAAATAATGACTTTATTCAACAATTTTCTTATGTTTGTTTATGTTGTAAACACAGTGCAGCATTTCCAGGATCTACATCAGAATGGCGGCTCATTATTGGCCGGCTCCTGCATCAGCATCACACGCAAACGTCATGCTGAAATCACCCAATTCGCTTCAAACTTCGTCAGAATAATGTCAAGACATGGCAGATGTAGACCTGTGAAAGGATTCTTGATATCTTAAATACTGTTGCCATGGCAACACGTCTAACTTTTATAATATTCTTGGGTGTTTTTGAGGCTCTTAGCATGCTTCAAATTGCATGAAACTCGACACACACGTCAAAGTTGTTGACCAGTAGACACGGGCAAAGCCTTAGAAATAGGCAGGGAGGAGGGGCTCTATAGCGTCACCTTTTGACAAAAGTTGGGGGTTAGTCTTACCTATAGTCACCAAACTTTTACATATATTTGGTTTGAATGTGGATTTTTTGAATAATCAGACTCTGAGTTCTTAAGTACTCCTTGTAGGAGATTCATGCAATTGCCACCAAACTCAGTCAACATGAAACAAAGACACTGAAGATGCAAAATTGCGAATGATTATAGGATATCTTTAACAGTGTTGCCATGGCGAGGGATTAATGACAAAAAAAGGGAAACTGGAAGGGTCTCATATCGTGTAAAATCATTGTTTGATTTAAATTAAATTAAGTTTGTATCTTGCCCTCCATGCACAGGTTTCCTTAAGCAACCGGGGTGGCGGTGGCGCTGGAGCTTGGGCCCGTCATCGCTGCTTGCAGCTATATTTCTTTTGGGAATTTTCCGCCCCTAAATAAAAAATATAAAAAGGTCATTGCGACTTCTCACTATTCTGACTTTTTTCTCACAATTGAGAGTTATAAAGTCAGAATTGCGTGATGTAAAGTCACAATTGCTAGATATAAACTCGTAATTATGACTTTTTTTCCCTCACAATTGCGAGTTATCACGCAATTAATTTTTCCTCAAAATTGTGAGTTTATATCTCGCAACTGTCTTTATAACATGCAATTGTGAGTTATAAACTTGCAATTCTGAGAAAAAATGTCAGTCTTTCTTCCATCATAATTGGACATTATAACACGCAATTGTGAGTTTATATCTCACAATTCTGAGGAAAAAAGTTTTTGCGAGAAAAAAGAATTTGCGAGAAAAAAGTCAGAATTGCGAGATATAAACAATTCAGATTTATTTCCTCGCAGTTGCGATGTTTATATCATGCAATTCTGACTTTATAACTTGCAATTGTGAGGAAAAAAATCTGAATTGTGTTTATATCTCGCAATTCTGACGGAGAAAAAAAAGTCAGAATTGTGAGATATCAACTCACAATTGCAAGAAAAGATTCAGAATTGTAAGATATAAACTCGCAATTAACAGGAAAAAAAGTCAGAATTGTGAGATAGTGTCGCAATTACCTTTTTTATTTTTTATTTCATGGCAGAAACAAGCTTCCATAGGACACACTACTCACACTATTTATACGTCAAAATAGTACAGAATAGTGCATAAGTAGGCAAACTGGGATTAACCTTAAGCAAAATGTTGTCTTTACATTGCAATGGCAAAAGAATAACATTTGGTTCTGATGGCACCTTGTTTACACTCAACACTGCATCTGTCCCTCAGAGCCCCTTTAACTCAACAGTGTGAAACTTCCTAAATAGAAGCCTAAATTAAAAAAATATATATAATTTAAGGCATTATAATGCTGTTTACGCATTCATAGGCATCCTGATGTAGTAAAGCAGCAGTGCATATATTCTTTGTGTTAAATTTTATGTTGTTTTGAGATTAGGGTGACATGTTTGTTGTGAGATCATCTGTATTTTAGGTAATGAGGCCTGTGTCTGTTCTGAGATCAGTCGGGCCCCGGTGATGAAACTATACATGTGGGTGGATGTTCCCTGAGGTCAGTCCACATGTCTGTACACCCTAAATCCAGTGTTCAAGACGAGAGAACAGCGCTTCCTGGGTAAAACAACATCGGGCTCTCCTGCTGAGTGGTAAACACAAGTTGACGAGTTTTTTTAATTTCCTAACAAGGGTGCTGCCGCTAGCGGCCCATCTGTCACATAGGGTGAATATCCATTACTTCATTAACTAAGACTGAGGTGAGTGAGTGTGTGTGTGTGTGTGTGTGTGTTTTTGAGGCTCAGGGAAAAAAGAGCAAGAATGAAAGGAGGGAAAAGAGAGAGAGAAAGAAAGGAATGGACAGATTAAGAGAGAGAAACAAGATGATCTTTTAATGAGGGTGTGAGTGCGGGGTCTCTCCAGGCATGTTGTGTTGAGCAGGTAGCTGTCATGTCTTCTACCTCGGCCTGGTTTGGATCTAGGTATATTAATTTTGCACATCCATCGGGAAGGTGACAAGCGATCATTCAGCAGGAGAGGCTAATTGAACACCACGTCACTTCTCTGATGGGAGTAATCGTTCATTATTTAAGGCTCGGGCTGCTGACACCCTGCTTGCCTCTATTTTACCCTCCCCTGGTTGACAACCTGCAAGGTCTGGTAATGTTGCAAAACAGGGGCCAAAAAAATAAATCTCACGCAGACATCTGCTACCCACTAAAAGCTGGGAACTGAAGCAATTGTCTACTCAAATTCACTGTTGAATTATAAACATTTAAATGGTGGCTTTAATAAAAAGCCACTTATTCTAACATACTTTAAACAATAAAGACCACAGTTTAAGTAAAAAATATAATGAATATGTTAAATAGTGCATGTATTTAGCATAATGTACCTCTCTAGAGTAACAAGCTGTGGACATTTATTGAATTTAGTTTAAAAAATAAACCTGAAAGCCAAGAATTTATTTCATACCTAAAGTAATAAAATACAGCTTACTGCGATTGCTGGACTGTAGGCACACTACAAATAATGTGTAGAGAAGTTTTCTTCACAACAGACTAAAAGATCTCTGTTCATCAAACCGAAGATCGAAAATGAGAAACTGATATTATCAACTCAGCCCTAGAGTCCACATAGATGACATGTTGTAGCTTATCCACATTTATCCACAGATAGATAGGCATACACTTGTTGCATAAAACGTTCAAAAATGTAAACGTCTGGGAGAAAGAGAAGAGCAGACATATAAAAAAGCGCGATGACAAAAAAAAAAAAGAGAGCTCTATTCGGTACGGTTTTCTAAGCGCACACACCCGACGCACCGCAGCCGCGCACACAGAAAGCCGCCTCTCAGACGTCAGCGTTCAAGTACTGAATTGAGCTCTCTTTCGTGTCTTTACACGCCTAATACACAACAAAATGTCCGTTATGGAGAGTATTCACATAAACACAGTTGGTTATGTCTTGAAAACGTAAACAGTTGTGAGAATATCGGATGTACATTAGTGTACATTCGGTCTTAAAATGACAGCAGCCTAATAAACCTGCTGTTGTCTTTGCCCTTAATATTAAAGGGTTAGTTTACCCAAAAATGAAAATAATGTCATTTATTACTCACCCTCATGTCGTTCCACACCCGTAAGACCTTCGTTCATCTTCGGAACACAACTTAAGATATTTTTGTTGAAATCCGATGGCTCAGTGAGGCCTGTATAGCCAGCAATGACAATTCCTCTCTCAAGATCCATTAATGTACTAAAAACATATTTAAATCAGTTCATGTGAGTACAGTGGTTCATTATTAATATTATAAAGTGATGAGAATATTTTTGGTGCACCAAAAAAACAAAATAACGACTTATGTAGTGATGGCCGATTTCAAAACACTGCTTCATGAAGCTCCGGAGCGTTATGAATCTTCCGTGACGAATCATGATTCGGATCGCGTGTCAAACCACCAAACTGCTGAAATCACGTGACTTTGGCGCTCCGAACCGCTGATTCGACACAAAAGATTCATAACGCTCCGAAGCTTCATGAAGCAGTGTTTTGAAATCAGCCATCACTATATAAGTCTTTATTTTGTTTTTTTTGGCGCACCAAAAATATTCTCGTGGCTTTATAATATTAATATTGAACCACTGTACTCACATGAACTGATTTAAATATGTTTTTAGTACATTAATGGATCTTGAGAGAGGAATTGTCATTGCTGGCTATGTAGGCCTCACTGAGCCATCGGATTTCAACAAAAACATCTTAATTTGTGTTCCGAAGATGAACGAAGGTCTTACGGGTGTAAAACGACATGAGGGTGAGTAATAAATGACATTATTTTCATTTTTGGGTGAACTAAACCTTTAATCAAACAACAAAAGAGAAAAACTAGACTAAAACTAAAACAATTCAATGACTAAAATATAACAAACTAAATGGCATTTTAGTCATAAGACTATGACTAAAACTAAATCAAAATTTGCTGTCAAAATTGAGTCATCTGAAGACTCCAAAGACATTTTTCAGAGTTTTGATCGAAGTCTGATTAATTGGTGGCCAGAGATCTTCAAAAGAAGAAGCTTAAATAGTAGATCAATTGTCATCTTTGTCAAGCCAACATAAGTAAGACAAAGCAAAGACAAAAAATGTATCTTCTTTTTTTTTTTTTTTTCCCTGGAAGGAAAACAACCGGAACAGGTTGAGCGTCCATTACAAATAAACTTCACAAACAAACAAAAGCCTCTAATCTGTGCACTCTTCCATTAAAAGAAGCTGATGTGCTCTTATCAGTGTGTTATCCTCTTCTTTCAGCTCTTCTCATTTCTCCCATTCTTTCATAACAAAAGGAGAGGTTAACCGGGAGATGAATGTGGACCGTGGCATGGGTGTGGACAGAGTCAGTATGGTGGACAGGATCCGTCTCCAATGAGTCCGCTCCGGACAGCCGCTTCACAAAGGGTTGGGTGTTTGCCCACATTGGCCTTATTGTTCTTGGACGCTCCAGAGAGAAGGGCGCTAAATTAAGTGTGTCATCCCAACACTGGCTCGCCTCCGGCCCTGTCACTGTGACTGAATGTGAACGCGTGTGTGTGCGAGGGAAGTGGAGCCACGTGAGTGACACTGCGTGAAAGCTGGAGGTCTTATATCGCTGCGGCCATCTGATCTGGCCGGTGCAGGCTGTGAGAGGACACCCCCCCCCAAAAGACATTTATCATTTAACGACAGGCGCACACTCTCTCACGCTGACAAACACACCTGAATCAGGCTAGAATTGGGAATACTTCATTAAATACTCAGAGTATTACACCAATACACTATTGTTAAGTGGACTTAATATATGTCTATTCTGTATAAACAATACACTGAGTAGAAAAATCTAGGTAAGAGTTATTTTTCTTAAATCAATGTCTTCATAACTACACTCCTGTCCTTGTTAAATACTCAGGAGTCCAAGTTTGATGAACAGACATAAAGTCAGTAATGTGAGGTCCATTGTAGCTCTCAGATTTAAACAATAACACGTCAAGGTCATCAAGGAGCTTAATGAGTGGTTTAAACACTCCCCTGAAAGCTTAAACCAATCGAAGCCAGTGGATACTGGCAACAAGAGATTAGCCAAATCTAAACAGAGAGCACTGATTGATGTTTATGTATTTGGTTAAATTATTTTCAAGCTAAAATTATACAGGGAAAAGAGGGAAAAAAAATCTAATTTGAGGGAGGTTAGTGTGCATGACAAAAATGCCATCTTGGCCAAAATGGCTCGGAGCAGCGACAACCTTTCCCTGGGAAATGATATTTTTCCAATCCCACAGAAGGCGGATCATGTCACACTCGTTAAAGGCTTGATAGCAGGTCTTTAATATTCACCGTCTTAATTAGGGCTGCAGTTAATTTCATTAAATTCTTTCGGTGCTAAATGAAGCAGATTATGAGACATCTTTTATTGCGAAGCGTGAAATTACAGCCTGCCCGCTGCCAATGGCAGGGCCAAGCTAATGAATTACAGGGTAAATAACACCCGAATTAACCATCCAATTTAACTCCTTACAAAGCACCCCTGCTCTGAGGGGGCAGAACTTCGTCAAACGTGCACAGCTCAGTGCTCATCTACGAACCAGAACATGCAATTACAACCATGATACTAATTTCCCTTTATGATGAGGAGAGACGTTTCACTGCCATTGTATTTCTTAAACGGAAATTTTAAGAGAGCAATGCACGGTAAAACGTAACGTGTGAAAAGTTTCCCTCTGCACCACCAAACATGCAAAAAGGTCAGAATGTTCAGAAGTTTAATCTTGAGCACTGATAACATATCGGCTAGGATGACAAGCAGATATTCAATAAATCAGGCACTGTGGGAAAACAACTGTGATGGAAACCGAAGACAATAATAGTAGCTATGGCCAGCAAAACACACTGAAAACTATGGATGTTATTCAGAACTGACAATTCTTTTTTGCCCATATTATATTATATATATATATATATAAAATTCAAAAACATACAGGGCGATCAGTGAAGTCTAACCAGTCCCTAACTGACTCTTATGAGCAGATTCTTTTAAATGAATCAAAAAACATACAGAGCGACCATTGTAGTACATTTCCATTTCATTCTCGTGTTACGCAGCACGTTTGAGCTTCGGCAAGAACCAATGAGGTTCATTCTCGTGTTACGCAGCACATTTGAGCTTCTGAAGAACCAATGAGGCTCATTCTCATGTTACACATCACGTTTGAGCTTCGGCAAGAACCAATGAGGTTCATTCTCGTGTTACGCAGCACGTTAAGAACCAATGAGGTTCATTCTCGTGTTACGCAGCACGTTTGAGCTTCAGCGAGAACCAATGAGGTTCATTCTCGTGTTACACAGCACGTTTGAGCTTCTGAAGAACCAATGAGGTTCATTCTTGTGTTACGCAGCACGTTTGAGCTTCAGCGAGAACCAATGAGGTTCATTCTTGTGTTACGCAGCACGTTTGCGCTTCAGCAAGAACCAATGAGGTTCATTCTCGTGTTACGCAGCACGTTTGAGCTTCTGAAGAACCAATGAGGTTCATTCTTGTGTTACGCAGCACGTTTGAGCTTCAGCGAGAACCAATGAGGTTCATTCTTGTGTTACGCAGCACGTTTGAGCTTCTGCAAGAACCAATGAGGTTCAGTCTCGTGTTACGCAGCACGTTTGAGCTTCAGCAAGAACCAATGAGGTTCATTCTTGTGTTACGCAGCACGTTTGAGCTTCAGCAAGAACCAATGAGGTTCATTCTCGTGTTACGCAGCACGTTTGAGCTTCGACAAGAACCAATGAGGTTTATTCTCGTGTTACACATCACGTTTGAGCTTCTGAAGAACCAATGAGGTTCATTCTCGTGTTACGCTGCACGTTTGAGCTTCGACAAGAACCAATGAGGTTCATTCTCATGTTACACATCACGTTTGAGCTTCGGCAAGAACCAATGAGGTTCATTCTCGTGTTACGCTACACGTTTGAGCTTCGACAAGAACCAATGAGGTTCATTCTCATGTTACACATCACGTTTGAGCTTCGGCAAGAACCAATGAGGTTCATTCTCGTGTTTTGGGTGAACTAACCCTTTAATGAACTATGTTACCACTTTTTTAAAATTTTTATTATGCATTATTATTTAGAGCCAATTATCTAATTGCATTTATTCCATCTCTAAAAAGACTGAAGTCATTGAAACATCTGTTTAAACAATTTTTGCAAGAACTGTTTTAAATTTATCTGAACTATCAATTGTTTTCCAAAACATTTTTCCGCACACGAGTCATTTTACAGAACTGGAATCATTCAAATGAATCAGATATAAAAATTTTAAATTGTTTACGATTCCCAAAACTATGCAATAAAATTTAATACCACAAACCAATAGGTACATTGACATGAGGGAGACATAAGTCTTACAGCATCAACCTAGAGCCCCACTTCTGAAAATTAATTTGTATTAAAGCTCGTGTCAAAATGCCTTTCCGAACAGTTAACAAAGATGTGTGTGTGCACGGTAATCGGCTAATTAAGAACGTGGAACAGATGTCGACAGACTCCGGGCTGCACAGGGTCAGTAAACAAAGCTGGCGATCATTAGAGTAACATTAGTTTCTGAACAAAGCTATAAACAACTCTATCAAACAAAACTATTTTTACAGGCAATCCAAAGACCTCGCCAAGTTTCAACAGAGTTTCTGCGTAATAATCGCAGTTCAGCATGACCTCTGACAAATTTAAATGAGCCATTTAAATAAGAAAGAAAGAAAAAAAACACTAAAAGCCATTAAAAATGACCACCAGTCAAAACAAACACCATAATATAGTCATAATATATCATAGATGTCAAAACAACCGGGATCTCTGAGGTGATTGGACAAACAGTCGTATTAATAACAAGGCAGAGGGTCAAAGGAGGCTGTGATTGGCAGATGCGAGAGCTGTCATGGCAAATTCAGGTGACACGTCTGACCTCACCACACCCACTCTAAGGGCTCAGAGAGGCCAGTTTGAAGCGCTCCACAGGGAGATGGTGGTGAAAACGCTCCTCTTTAGCCATCTAATTGCTGGAGAGTATGAGCCCACCCCAGCCTCATTACTGTCCACCAAGCCGTCTGCGTGTTTTAATGAGGAGCATGTTCTAATGAAGGCGTTTTTTACAAAGGTTTTATTGTAGCTGAGAGCCATGTCGAGAGCGTAACCTTCAGCTCAGGAGTCAGGACAATAACCTTCGTAATGAGATCACAGCGAATGGCAAATAAACTGCGACAGGGTCGAAGAGAGAGAAAAACTACCTTAAGCATGTGCACATACACAGTAAAAAAAACACTACTGAATGAGTTCACACCAGTTTTGTGTCTGTTTTTGTGAAATTTTGTAATTAAGAGGAAGAATTATGTGTCAACGTAACAGAAATCAACCAAGCCTTTTTGTTGCTCCTCGCTCTTAAAAATAAAAGTTCTTTATTTGCATCTATAGGGGCTTTCGCAATGGAGGAACCTTTTCATAGTTCCTAGAACTATTGGCTGAAGTAACCGGATTTTGCCGTGTTCGCACCGCAGGAACTAGGAATGATTTTAGTTCTAGGAACTCCTTTTGGGGGAACTAAATTAGCTCCTACTTCAGATTAGGGTCTAAACCAGCACTTTAGGAACTATCAGTCACGTGAGTGTAGGTTGACTGGTCAAACACATGTCAAACACAGACACCCAGCATTTTTAAAAAGCCGTGTAAACATATTTACTTCACGAACATGGAAAACAGTGATAACGGCATTTATCTGTTATCTGCAGGCTTGTGTTCTTTTCTCCACCTCGATGATGTGTAATACTGAAAGTTGTCATAAGAGATCTCTTAGCCCCACTTTTTGCTCTTTCAGGCACGTAAATTACGCCATCCTCCATCCACCGTTTTTTAGCGTTTGTAAATGCAGCGCATAAAGACACCGCTGTCGGCCGCTTCTGAGTTCCTATTCCCGGTGCGGATGCAACCATGAACATGGCCTGGGGGACAAATTAGTTCTCGGGGAAATATCCTAGTAGCAAGTTCCTATAAATGAGTTCCTAGATCTATTTGGTGCAAAAGCCCCTTATGGTTCTATAAAGAAACCTCCAGTCACACTTTAGTTTAGGGTCCGAATCTCACTGTTAACTAACTATTAACTAAATAATTTCTGATTATTTACTGATTATTAATAGTTAGTAAGTAGTGGTTAAATTTAGGTATTGGGTAGGATCTAGGGATGTAGAATATGGTCATGTAGAATAATAGAGCTGGGACAATAAATCGATGCATCGTGAATCATTAAATGATTCTGGATCGATTCTCAGATTTTCCAAATGCATCGCGATTCTCTCTTGTATCAATTCTGAGCTTAGTTTTTAACAGCAGATGGCACTGCATTCTTTACAAACAGCCGAAACCTTCCAATTCCTTACACACACCACTTGAACCGTCTATAAAATAATCATTCATAAAGTTCGAAAAAGGTTGAAGTGAATTACAAGGGTGTTTGCAGTGGGCTGTTTACATTAATCTCTCTTCATAAAGGCATTCTGAGGTTCAAGTACATTCTCAGACTCAGACAAATGCACAAGCGCTCTTCTTCATGAGCATTTGAGTGTGCGGTTAAAAACTAGCAAAATCGTTTCGAGAGCGAATCGCGATAAATTAAAAAAAAATCTCAGAATCGATCCACAAATCACAATGCATCTATTTATTGTCCCAGCCCTACAGAATAAAGCATTAATATGTGCTTTATAAGTACTAATAAACAGCCAATATCCTAGTAATATGCATGCTAATAAGCAACAGTAGTTAATAGTGAGAATTGGACCCTAAACTAAAGTGGTACCGAACTTTTAATATCAATGGAACCTGTCCAAAGCACAAAATGTTCTTTATAAAAAGGGAAAAAAGGTTATTAAAATGTTCTTCACATTAAGACAAAAATTGTTCTTTTAAGGCAGTGGTGTCCAAACCTCCTGAAGGTTCACTGTCCTGCAGAGTTTAGATCCAACTTGCCTCAACACACCTGCCTGGAAGTTTCTAGTATGCCTAGAAAGACCCTGAATAGCTGCTTCAGGTGTGTTTTATTGGGGTTGGAGCTAAACTCTGCAGGACAGTGGCCCTCCAGGAGCAGGATTGGACATTAAGACAAGATAGGATAAAAATAGGCAGCGGCTATTTACACTAAGTGCAAATAGCAATAGATGCTATTTACATTGTGTAAATAGCATATTTTCTTAGCGATAGATGCTATTTACATTAAGTGTAAATAGCATATTTTCTTAGTGATAGATGCTATTTACACTAAGTGAAAATAGCGATATATTACATTTACACTAAGTGATAATACCAGCATTTTTTTAGCAATATGCTATTTACACTAGGTGTAATTTTCTTGGATATCTCTTTCTATCACTCCATAAATCAGAAAATACTGTCAACAGTCAGAAAAAAAGTTAAAAGATAAAAGACTTTAGGAATAAATGTCTAAAATCATGCATGATGAACAAACAAATCCCTTTGTAAAAACCTTTAGAATATATATAAATATATAAATTATAAAATTATAGAATATCTATAGCCAGAATATTAAAAAATGTAAGTTTTGGTGTATGTAAGTGCAACTGAAGTGGAGATTTCTGGCTCAGCCTTTAAAGATAAAGATATGCATTGTAATTAAAATCTACAGATGCAAATAGATAAAGTATAATAAATTAACACTTAAGTTTTCTTTCCAATAGTCTAAAAACAACACGTTATGAAAAGCCAAATAGACCAAAATGTAAAAATTTCACTAGGGCAAGGAAAAGGTTTCAATGGCATCCCTGGGAAAACCCCCTTTTGAAAACTTTATTTTTTACGAGTGTTGAGTGAAACAAAATCCAAAGCATTAAAAGCAGTCGATTTTGTTCAGGACTCATCCGTGTGCGAGTAACTCACTAACAATTACGGCCATACCTTCAAGGAACAGCTGAGCGATAAATCTAATACACTCAGACATCTGCCAAAGAGATTACAAGATGACGTTCCTCATCAACAGCCGGCGACGATGTGCAGCTGAGAGCCAGCACACAAAAGTTCAGGCCAGAGATTAATGCAGTGCCGTGAGTGAGGGATTTCTGGTGAAATCTTTAAAAAAAAAAAAAAAAAATCGCATTCCTGGACCAAAAGAGGCCACTGAAGAGGTGTTAATGCGAGTCAGGTAGACTCGGAAGTGTACAAGCCCGCACACGCTAATTGGAGAGCAGGTCTAACGCCCAGCAGCCTGCTGTGGCTAGTGAGAGGCGAGGAGGCAGATCGAGAGAGACGCGAGCATGTAAGAGGAAAGTCCACAGGGAATTATCAAATCAATTAACATCCAATTTCTAAACGAAGCTCTGCCCCGTGCCTCTGAGCGCAAACTGCTCGTCTGCGTTATCGTCTGTGAGGGGACGCGCCCGGGCTGCTTTCATACTGTTGGTAAAACACTCATTGCCTGAACGTAGCGCCCAATTATATAGGAAATGCCACTGCAGCAGACGCAGTCACTGATCTGATGGAGGGATTCTGGTCAGCGGCTCCATGGATGCCGCATCTGTTTCTGAGGAGACTCGGGAGATTCTAAGATGTCACGGATCAAAAGGATATTATAAATTAAACTTAGTTTGATTAAAGGACCAATAGGCAGGCCCATGTAGAATGGACATCCAAGGAAGTGTGCAGGATCTGAACATACATCTATGGCTGCACAATTAATTATGATATGACTTGATATGATTATTGGGTAACACTTTATTTTAGGGTCTTTTAACTAGTTGCTTATTAGCATGCATATTACTAGAATATTGGCTATTTATTAGTACTTATTAAGCACATATTAATGCCTTATTCTGCATGACCTTATTCTACATTCTTAATCCTACCCAATACCTAAACTTAACAACTACCTTACTGACTATTAATAAGCAGTAAATTAGGAGTTTATTGAGGGAAGTCATAGTAAATAGTTTATATGTGTTCCCTATACTAAAGTGTTACTGATTATTGAAGCTTAAAGTTTCTTCAATTTTCCACCAAAGTAAATGTAATTGTAACAGTATAATTTTACTAACATTTAAGAAAATATTAATTTATTAATATATTGTCTTTCATAATATAGATATTATAAAAACAACTACTATTATTAAGAAAAGCAGAACTATAATTATTATAATTGTGAAAAAGGAGGAAATATTATTATTGCACTGCAACTACTACTACAACTGAAAATGATAAAATTAAAATCAAATAAAAATAAATTTAACAATATAATAATGTATTATTGTTGTACTTTAAAATAAAAATCTAATGTTCAAAAATATAATTATAACAATAATATATTTATTTTTCAAATATAATAATATGCCAATAATATGTACATTATGTAAAGTTATTATTAAAAATATATATATTATTATTATTACTAATATTTTTTAATATTAATGTTGATTGGGTTCCAAACAATTGTGAATTAAAGGCAGAGTGAACTTAAAAAAGATGTGTAGGTGACTGCATGAGTTTTCATTTTGCCTTGCTAACGAAGCAGTAAACATTTATCATATCGCAGTTCAAATCCCAATTGAGGTGTGTATATGTGTGTGTATATATATATATTTTTTTTATTTTCTTTTTCTAAAATGTGCAGTTTAAATATGTTACTCCACAAATTTTGCCCCAAAATCAGCATAGAAAATGCAAACAGTCAGTTTGGGGTACAATGAGGACTAACATGAAGCACCAGTGAGAGAGAGAGAGAGAGAGTGAGAGTGAGAAAGAGAGAGAGAGAGAGAGAGAGGACTGAGACACTGCAGTGGCTGGTGAGCTCTGATTGAGCTGGCTGATTGATCTCCTCATAAGATGAGGGACACGGGCACCAATGGAGCCTCTGATCAGCACAAGAGTGTGTGTGTGTGTGTGTGTGTGTGTGTGTGTGTGTGTGTGTGTGTGTGTGTGTGTGTGTAAGTGTGGGGCAGGCTCTGTCTGACACCAGGGAAATTAATCCCTCATTTATGTACCCGCAGTGTCAAGAGGCTGAGAGATGCTTCAGAGATATGGCTCTGCGCCAGGACCCCCGCGCGACACACTCTCCATCCGCTCATGCTTCACTGTACTGCAGGATCTCTAACACATGTAACATTTAAATAAAACCTTTCTTTCAGTACCTATAAAACTAGTGCACATAATGAGAACTCCCTATTATAATTCAACAGAAGACTTTCGTTCATCTTTGATACAAAAACTATAAGATATTTCTATGAAGACTATGCTTATAATGAATTATAGCTCCATTTACACTTATTTATAAGTATTACTATTTTATAAATGTGTTTATAAAGACCTATACTGCATTATAGGAACAGTTATAGTTACATTTATATTATGTTTTATAATTACTTATAAGTCATGCATTTTCTTTTTCAATGCGCATGTTTATAATCCATTATACACTGATTTATAAGTATTAGTCGTGTGGTTCCACGAATGTATTTATTAAGATTGCTATGTTATTATATTATAGTTACAATGACTTTTTATTCAGATTTATATTGTCAAATAAGTGAATATATTGTTATTAATAGCCGTGTTGTGTTCTTATAAACACTTATTGTGAGTGAGTGATAACATAGTTATTAATCTCTATAAATACATCATTGATGGTTTTAAGTGAAAAAAAAAAAAAAAAATGCAATTTTCCTAAAGCAAATATTAAGAAATCATGAAGATGTGCTCATTATATATAACTAACGAACAACAATTCCTGTAATAAAATAATGAAAAGAAATACAGAAATCATTAATACAAACACTTGAAAAAAAAAAGCAAAACACTGCAACAATATTTTTTGAAGTATGGCTGAGGAGATTCATGACCTCTAATGCAAACATTAGACATTAAAGACATAATTAATAACTAATCATTTATAAATCAGAGTATAATGGATTATAAACATGCGCATTGAAAAAGCAAATGCATGACACAAGTAATTATTAACATAATATAAATGTAACTATAACTGTTCTTATAATGCAGTACAGGTCTTAATGAGTCTTTATACATATATTTATAGAATAGTAATGCTTATAAATCAGTATAAATAGGGCTATAATTCATTATAAGCATGGTCTTCATAGAAAGTGTTACCGATATTTTGGATGAAATTTGATGGATGAGATTTGTGTTCTGTTATAAAAGTCCATTCACCCAAAACTTCAAAATGTTCATAAAGAGATTGTAAAAAGAAATCCATATGAAAGCAGTGATTCAATCCAAGTCTTATGAAGATGAACTGAATTAATTTAGGCTTTTATTCACATATAAACATTCATCAGAGATCATACATAGAGCACTCAAATTTGGTAAACAGAAGCCTGAGAACCAATGAAGTTCATTCTCATGCGTCATGTTTGAGCTTCCGCAAGAACCAATGAGGTTTGTTCTCGCGTGTCAAGCAAGTACGACAGAAATCCCTTAGATTTCATTAACAATATCTTCATTTGTGTTTTGAAGATGAATGAAAGTCTTATGGGTTTGAAACAACACAATACTGAATAATTGATGGCAGAACTAAAATTTTTGGATGAACTATCCCTCTAAGAGCATATTTTAAATTTAAATTGTAATAATTTACGCGAATGACGTGCTCTGATGTCATATAACACGGTTGTTCTACATGTTGGGGAACAGCAGCCACCCTCTCTCTCAAGAACACGTGTTATCGTCTTGATTGCTCTTGGATTCGCACATACAAATTAGCCCAGCGCAAGCCCAGTCCGCGCTGCTCTCTCCTCTGCACAGCTGCTTGCTACGGCTCAGCCTTCCCATCTGCCACTAGCGCAGCGCCCTCCTCTCAGCACCGCTGTAGCCGGGCCAGCCTCATTTCTTCTTCATTAACCGCCACTGACTTTAACAGGATTTATGCAAATAGAGCCGCAGGAGGTGAGAGATCACTGCTGGCAGCATTAGCACTCGCTTGTGTGCCTCGAAAAAGAAGTACCTCCAGAGTCCCTTTAAGGCAAATCGCTCAGCGGCCATCTTGGTAACGCTCCTGGGCAGCTATTTTACATCTAGGTAATGTCTGAAAAAAAGGATTCATTTCTTATGGCATGAGGGTTTTCTGGGTTCCTTTATATGACGTTATTTACGGTTTAATTCATGAATGTCACTCCACTTAACATGTGGCCGATAAATGTTTTTCAAATTAAGAGCATTTCTTAATGTTTTTTTTTTTTTATTATTTTTTTTTAAGAAATATTAAAATATTATGCCAAACTAAATTTCTTTTCAACAATTTTATCCTTTTTAATGATTATTTTTTCTTCATTATAATATCAGGACAGTTGTCATCCTGACAATTCTGAATATTAAATGAATTTTAATACGCGTTAACGCATGCGTTTATTTTTTTCATTTTAACGCACATTCATTTTTGCACATATTAAACACAGCATCCATTTTTCCCGTCATAATTTGGCTAGCGTTACATTATATGATCATGCTCTTATTTAACGCAAATGCTTTTAAACCATTCAAGCGCCACAAGACAAACGAGAACGGGCTGTCTGTGAATGTCGTGTCATGTGACACAGAAAGATGCGCGCCAGTAGAGTTCTCTTTCACTGTTGAACAAACAATAACACACAGAATTATGCCAAAATGCCTGTTTCATGGAGTATCCTCATAAGAGCAGTCTTAAATGAGTTAATAACGTCTTAAATGAACTTAAAGAGTTGTGAGAAAATGAGATGTGCGTCAGATCCGCGTCATGTTCGGCAGCGGCAGCTCTTAAAGTGACAGCAGCCTAATAAACCAGTTGCTGTTCATTAAAGATAACAGAGAAAACTGTAGCTTTAATAAGGATTAATCTATATTTCATTTATAATTTATGCAGTGAAGACTGTAAAGTGTAATGTCATCAAAAAAGATGACATTAAACAAATATTTAAAATATACTGTCTTTAACTAGTTTCTATATTAACTTGGAGAGTAACTGTGAAATTATTACAATATAAAAATATTAAAAACTCAAATGTTTTTAATCACGATTAATAACAGAAAAATGTGTGATTCTTTTTTAATCCACTGACAGCACTAAAAAAAAAAAAAAATGTATGTTCTAAAATATGGACCAAAAAAAAAAAAAAATCAATGTCACATCAGTGATCAAGCGCTCATATTTCGACATTCGCATTATGATTGTTCTAAGCAGGATTTCAGTATTACAATGTCAGCGAAGACGCAACTTATTCTCCAATGTCTAATCTGCAGAAAAGAGGGGCCGATTACAGCGGCGCTTCATTGAGCGAGAGTCTTGTGTAAATGTCTTTGCCTCCTATGGAGCCTCTCAGTGTGAACCCAGCGGGATCCGAACGCAGCCAAAAGGTCTGCAGCTTCGCTCTTGAACGCCAGCTGCGCTGTACGGTGGACGACGGAAGCGCTGCTCCACTGCGGCACGGTAATAAACACAGATCTCACTTAAAGGCAGCTTTAATCAGAGATGCAATTTGTTCATTAGAAAATTACAAACAAGGCCACGGCGCTGACATGAGAGGGCACGATTAGTGCCGCTAATTACCTGATTCTTTCACTCCAGCTGAGATGCGCCGAGGATGATCTCGCCCCCCCACCCCTCACGCTAGCTAGCGTTTTTCTTTACTCTCTCATTACACACCCTTGTTTGTGACAAATTAAGGCCAAGTCAAACAATCTCTCCCACAGTGCAAAGGAGGGGGTCGTCTTCACATCACATTCTGCTTCTCATTCACCCCCCCCCCAACACACCACTTGTCGGGGAGGGCTGATGGGAAAGATGGGCCCATATGCAGATTGGTAGACTGCACTTCATTAGGCTCCTCTTTTTTCTATCCTCGCGTTTGACAGGGAAAAAGAAGGTGGAAGAGTGAGATGGTGTAGGGGTTTTGGCTGTGGGGGGGTGCATCGAGGAGAGAAAAATCCCTTCCCACTTCTTATCCTAATGATCTCATTTCAGCACACGGGAGAGCCTGGCTCTAATTGATGTCAAGTGCGTGCTTTCACTGTTAATCAAGAAGATGGCATCAAACGGGATTCGCGCGGGTCTGAGTACTGATCTGAGGCCCCTTCGTCCACAATACGCCGCTGTTGGACTCCAATTATACCAGCCCAGACGGCCGGCCAGACCCTACCTGTTTAATTGGGATAGCGCGGCCACTTCCAATGCTGTCTGCACGGCCATCCATCCCTTTCTTCTCCCTGTCTGGTTCGCTTCCCTTCCGAGACTGTGGGGGAGAAGACATCATTTTAGTCAAAGGCGAGCTAGCTGCTAATTGAGCCGGACTTCAGACCAGATCCAGTTTGGAGTGCAGGGCACACACATGACTTCAAAAGTCAAGGGGGTGTGGGAGGGGTCAACTTGACCTTGACGTGACCCCCACCCCCCCAACTTCTTTAAAGCAAGACATGTGGTACATGTGCAGGATGTACACTACTAAAGAGCTTACAAGACTGGAAGAGCGGCTGTCAATTTAAAGGGGTACTGATCATATAAAATGTATACAAAAAAAAAAAAAAAAAAACAAACCCTAGTATACACTAACCTAGTTAAAAAAAAAAAAAAAAAAAAAAAAAAAACCTATACCAAAATCTATTTAAAATACATTTATTTCATACTAAGTATACTTCAAATCCATTAACATATTTATTGTCATATCACTTAAGACTTACTGATATAAAATTATAATTAAACTTTATTTTGAGTATTTCTTTATTACACAATGCACATTTTTTAATATTATTTATGCCTAAAATGTGCTTTAATATCACTATTAATAAGGATCATGTGATGTATGTATAATATCATCAGTCTTTAAATGCAAGATATTTAAAGTGTATCTTACTAAGTGTACCTTAGCACAATCAAATATACTTCAGTATATCTTTAGTTGGATCTCAGTACTATTTCTGCACAATTCAAGTACAAAATTAGTTGTTCCAATTTAACAGACTTTATGTATACCAGTTTTAGGGATGCATGAAATACAGTATCAGCCACCATATTGGTATGTATATGATCATTTTTAATGTTATCGTTATCGGCCTGATAAGAAAATTTGGTCGATATATTAAAGCTGATATTAAATAATGGATTATGTCCTTCAGCTGAGACGCTTCAGGTGCGCACTGTTCACCATGATGGTCATTAATTGCTTGAAATATGATTGAAATCACTTCAAAAAGGAAAATACAGTGCAAATCTGTCATATAGGCTACATAAAATTATGATGAGAACATTATAACTGTGTGATTGGGACATGGCTTTTAATGGTGAGACTTTAGTTTTTATAATCAGGCTCTCAAAAATTATATAAAAATTTGGATTTAGAATTATCAGTCAATATATCGGTTATTGGCTTTCAAATATAAAGAATTATCGGTTATCGGTATCGGCCAAAATGTTCATATCGGTGCATCTCTAACCAGTTTAGTATACCAAAAGTACAATTGCAGGGTATGTTTATTAAGTGCATAAATATATAAATGTATTTGTAGTACACTTAGCACAAAATAAATGTATTTTAAATACATTTTAGTATATTGTTTTTTCACTAGGTTACCAAAAAGTTTGACGTTGGTAAGATTTTGAAATGTTTTTGAAAGAAGTCTCACCAGAACATGCTCACTAAGGCTGCATTTATTTGATCAAAAATACATAAAAGTAAAGCAAAAGCAATAAAAGTATTTTTGCAATTTGAAATAACTGTTTTCTATTTTAGTATATTTTAAAATGTAATTTATTCCTGTGATCAAAGCTGAATTTTCAGCATCATTACTCCAGCCTTCAGAAGACTCACATCACATGATCCTTCAGAAATCATTCTAATCTGATGATTTGCTGCTCAAGAAACTTTTTTTATGTTTAAAACAGTTGTGCTGCTTAATATTTTGTGGAAAGTAATTCTTTTTTTTTCAGGATTCTTTGATGAATAAAAAGTTCAAAAGAACAGCATTCATTTGAAACAAATCTTCTGCAACATTAAAGCATTCTTGCTGAATAAAAGTATTAAGTTCTTAAAATAAATAAAAACTAACCACAAACTTTTGAACAGAAGTGTACATAGAAATAAATATATAAATAAAACATAAAAATATATATTTATCAAATACATTTTTTAATTTTTTCACTTTTTGTTGTTGTTGATGAATTCACTTTGTAATTAAATTGACTGCTGTTATTATGCTGTTAATTAAAATCATGTGTAACGGGAGAGCAGACTGACCGTAAAGAGGTTGGAGCGTCGTTTGGATTGTTTGCGGACGGGCGTAGGCGTGTTGGCAGTTTGGGGAACATCGATACGCAGTTCCTTCTGACTGGTACTGGGAGTGGAGGGCACGGAAGAGGAGTAATCGCTCAAACTGCCTCCACCATTACTGGTCTGTAACACACACACACAGAGCAAGAATCACTTAGCAAGAAAAGCAAGAAAATAATCTCACGTTACAAAGAAACACCATAGGCCTCCTTTTTTTCCTGAGCTTCGCCTATGCCTCTCTCAGCTTGGCTGCACATACACAGGCTCACTTGTACACTGCTAATGAGAAATCAATGAGGATTGAGCCATGCGGAAGAGGATTACTGTCTGAAGGGGGATATAACAGAAAAAAAACAGTGAATTTTCCTTGTATAATTCAGAGGACGATTGTGTCTGTGAAGTTTCAGTGTGAAGTTTCAGCTCAAAATCCCCCACAGATCATTTATTATAGCTTGTCAAATCTGCCCCTATTTGGGTGTGAGCAAAAACACACCATTTTTGTGTGTGTCTCTTTAAATGCAAATGAGCTGCTGCTCCCGACCCCCTTTCCAGAAGAGGGCGGAGCTTTAACAGCTCACGCTTCAGTTGCTCAACAACAACAAAGCTGGAGAATCTCACGCAGACAAAATGACGAACGGTGTTCAGCCTTACATTGTTCAAACCGGAGTCGACACTGATGGAGAGACTCAGGAAGAAGTTACAACTTTTAGAATGAAACTGGACGTTTCTGAATGGTTAGTGGATAAATTTATGTAGTTGATTCAACTCCTCGACTAACACGTGTCGTCATGTTAATAAACCCATATGGACGCCCATTATACATAGGGTACCTGTTTGCCAAACAGAGCCAGGCTAACATTTATGATTGCTATCAAATGCTGTGAATGGTTTAATTTTTTTTCCAAAATATCGCTCGGACAGAAACGCTCCTTTTTTAGCAATCGAGCTTGCCAGGGTCAACTAGCTAACGAGACTCTAAAGTGTTGTGTGCTCATCTGTGCAGCCAACGACCGAACAGTTAGCATGCTTTGCTCAAACTTTTGCCATGGCTTTAGAACTGGTACACCGTTTTTGCTTGCAAAAACAAAATGGCGGCACCGTGGGTGGAAACGTGCAGATTAAGGGATGGTAATATTATAATAAGATATACAAAGTTACTGGGTTTTCCTTTTTCAAGTTTGCACAGGTGCACATGGGACCCGATTATAGCACTTAAACACGGAAAAAGTTTCATCATATGTCCCCTTTAACAAGTTCTAATGTATTTTACATATTTTAGTGTTTGACGAGCTACAATAAAGGCCCCAACACAAAAGTTGTAACACAATTTGCCCAGCCTTTCTAAAACACATCTAAACACTTTGAATGCACACTCATGACTCTAAATAAAACATAATTTAACAAGTGTTTCAAATCGAACAGGTCACAACCCAACCTAACATGAGGGTTAAGTGTGTGAGACTCACCTGGCTTATATGCACTGCAGAAACAGGTGCTGCACAGACGGAGGAGTGGCTTGGAGAATTGGGCAGTGACTTACAGGGTCCGATTGAGAGTTGCTGTTTCTTCCGGGATGCAACTATTTTCTGAGCCACTGAAATTACAAAGAAATGGAAAAGGTCAGGGGGAATTTCTGCATTATGGAGAAGGACCAACAGCAAGCGTGCAGAAAACACAACACCAGTTTAGCGGGTAAAGTGGTCCACTTCATTACACCTCATGAGAGAGTGTGTGTGTGTGTGTGTGTGTGTGTGTGTGTGTGTGTGTGAGGAATCGCTAACCCAGAACACCCCTAATTCGCCCATCACTCTCCTCCACAGGCCAGCGCTCGCCCGCACTCAAAGCCTCCAAGGCCCATTATTTCAACATTTCCCCTCCCTCGTCCATTTCTCTTTTCCCTCGATGCTCTGCCCGTGCCAGGAAAAGGGCGGTGTCAGTCAATCGCTCGCCTCTGTCCCTATCGATCGGTTGACGGCCCCTGTGGCAATCTGCGCTCGGCCCACGGAGAGATGTTCTACCGCTTCGTCATCTCGCGGCTAACGACATTGATCCCATCATGTTGAGAGAAGCTTACGGAGAGGAGCTCATTCTTTAACCCATAAATCCCGTAAAACAGACACACGCTGGGGAAAGAAGCGTAGGAAGTGGCTTTTTATTCCCTCTCAGAACTTAACAGTAACTCTTAAGTTGTGAACTGTCAATGCAAAAATGAAACTCTCTGATTAAACACTCGTCCAAACATAATAGTGATTAGATTCATTTTCCCTTGAGCCCCAAACATTCGCCCTCTAGCGTTCAGAAACTTCCTCAATCCTTTAAACGGAAGTGGCTCTCGGGAGGCAGGAGGGAGTTAACGGTCCAAGTGCCCAGAACTCAATTACTCCAGCTCCCAATAAATAGGGCCGGCTCTCATTCCGCTGTAAATGAAGTCATTGTTTTAATTGGACCTATTAAACGTCTGAGTTTTAATGATGATTCCGTCATAAACATTTACCTTCAGGTGAGAGATCACTGTCCAAGGGCAAACGGCATGCTACTCTGCTAAAAAATTCTCTCCATGCAATACTCGCATGCTCTCCCTGTCCCATCTGCTGCTCCGACAGGAAAACTGTGCAGCTGTGTTTATTTAGACTCGTCGTGACACGCTACCACGCTAATCGGCTAATTATAATCATAAACGAGCATCTCCTCTCATTTGAACAAGCGAGAGGAATGAGAAGACGCAACAGCGCTATTGTGACGATCTGTTACAGGTCAATGACAAATATCAACAATAAAGCGAAGGAAAAATCTTTTAAAAATCTAGGTTCTTAGAAATATACTCTGTGTTCGTGTTGATTTTATATGGTTTATAGAATTTTCAAGCAAAGTTTAATTTTAATTAAAGTAGTCATATGCTGTAACCATCAAGATTAATACTGTAATTTTCCTTTCACCTTGAATACGTGTGTACACATCTTAACTATTTCCCGCCAGTGTTTTTTATTATTTTCACAACACTTTCATGAACCAGAATGTGTCTGTGAAGTTTCAGCTCAAATTACCCCACAGATCATTTATTATAGCTTGTCAAATTTGCCTCTATTTGGGTGTGAGCAAAAAAACGCCGTTTTTGTGTGTGTCCCTTTAAATGCAAATGAGCTCCGTTTTCCAGAAGAGGGCGGAGCTTTAACAGCTCACGCTTCGGTTGCTCAACAACAACAAAACTGGAGAATCTCACGCAGCCAAAATGAGGATTGTCAGTAACGGTGTTCAGCCTTACATTGTTCAAACCGGAGTCGACACTGATGGAGAGACTCAGGAAGAAGTTACAACTTTTAGAATGAAACTGGACGTTTCTGAATGGTTAGTGGATAAATTTATGTAGTTGCTGTGGAGTTGATTCAACTCATCCACTAGCATGTGCCGTCATGTTAATCTTTTGTGCAAATCCAGCGTTGAATTGCAGCAAACTTTAGGTCACACTACATGACTTTGATTTGGTGGACAAATGTCTTTTTGTATAAGCAATGAAGCTTTTTTTGTAAAAACATTGTCAAGCTAATGTTTTTTACTTTTATTCTTTTAATGAGGCTTTTTCATTTTGATATGATTGAAGTTGTATGCCCCTTTTTTACTTTATGCCCCTCAAAAAATATCACAATTTTAATTCAGACATTAAAAACATGCTCATTATAGAAACAGTGTATTCAAATCATCGTGTGCACGAGTTACAATTATAGACCGATAGAAATTTAAATTAATAGATTTGTACAAAAAAAAAAAAAAAAAAGAGCATAGTGTCATTGATCCTTATGTTAATAGCAATGCGGCTCACAAACCCGCAGTAGCCTCCATGAAAACACTTATCACCCAGAATCTTCTAGAGAGCTTTATAATGACCATTCGTAATAAGTCAAGCCATTTAAGTATTATTGGACAATAGCACTGCAGGAGCATGGAGGTGGTGAGAGATATATGTCCACAGATCCCTCTCCAGACACCCCTGCTGTATTTTACTTTAAGTGTTAAGAGCAGTTATGATAAGACTGGGTTAAATATTTAAACTGCACAGCTAATACAATTTAACTTTGACTATCAATCTTGGCTCCCCTGTGAGAGGCAGCCATTTATCCTGCTGGAAACATTTCCCGTTTGATCAGATTTATGGCAGGTGGCCTGAACACTGCAGACAGAAGGAGCAGAAGCACAGCCATCATAGAGCAGGACCATTCACTCCACTGGAGCTGCACTTTTGTTCAGATTTTAGAGGATTGTGGCCACTAAGAATACTCTCGGCTATTTAATACATTAGTGACATTTGTCAGTAGTTATTTTTACATTTGCACACTTGCCACTGCCATTGTTTTTGCAAATCCTGTTATAATTAGGGCTGCTACCTAATAGTCGACTAACTGTTAGTCGATGAGAAGAGGCTTAGTTGACTAAAATATTATTAAATGAATATACAGTTGCAAGAAAAAGTATGTGAACCACTTGCAGAATCTGTGAAAATGTGAATATTTTAACAAAATAAAAGAGATAATACAAAATGCATGTTATTTTTTATTTAGTACTGTCCTGAGTAAGATATTTTACATAAAAGATGTTTACATATAATCAACAAGACAAAAAATTAGCTGAATTTATTAAAATGACCCCATTCAAAAGTTTGTGAACCATTGATTCTTAATACTGTGTGTGGTTACCTGGATGATCCACGACTGTTTTTTTGTTTTGAGATCCATCTTTTCACACTGAGGACAACTGAGGGACTCAAACACAACTATTAAAAAAGGTTCAAACATTCACTGATGCTCCAGAAGGAAACAAGATGCATTAAGAGTCGGGGGGTGAAAACTTTTGAACAGGATGAAGATGTCTAAATTTTTCTTATTTTGTTTAAATATACATTTTTTTCATTTAGTACTGCCCTTCGGAAGCAACAGAAAATATTTTCATGTTTCCCAGAGACAAATTAAGTACAATTTACCTTGATCTTCAAATTCAAAATGTTTTCACCCCACATCTATTAATGCATCGTGTTTCCTTCTGAAGCATCAGTGAATGTTTGAACCTTTTTTAATAGTTGTGTTTGAGTCCCTCAGTTGTCCTCAGTGTGAAAAGATGGATCTCAAAATCATACAGTCACTGCTGTAAAGGGTTCAAATATGCAAAAGATGCTGGGAAACTGAAGAATCTGCAAGACCTGGTGGATTTTCCTGAAGAACAGAGCTCAGTTTAACTGCTCAGAACAAACAAGAGACTCGTGAACAACCATCACAAAACAAAAAAACAGTCGTAGATCATCCAGGTAACCACACACAGTATTAAGAATTAATGGTTCACATACTTATGAATTATTTTAATAAATTCAGCTATTTTTTTGTCTTGTGGATTATATGTAAACATCTTTTATGTAAAATATCTTACTCAGGACAGTACTAAATAAAAAATAACATGCATTTTGTATTATCTCCCTTATTTTGTTAAAATTATTCACATTTTTACAGATTCCACATACTTTTTCTTGCAACTGTATATTAAAAATCCACAGGAAGTGGCAAAGTCACGCAGTCTGTGACGGACAGATCATTAACAGCTGGACATTCAAACGCTCGCCTATCATTCATCAACCTCAAATATGGCTCATCTCAAACATGCCGCTCGCTTTAACGTTAACCTAGAAAAATGTGGGCTGTTTAAGAGTTTGTGCGGAGTGTTAAAGCTGAATTACTTGCACTTAAAATACTCCATTTTTGGTCATACAGATAAGAGTAATACATCTTTTGAATATGTGAAGAGTCTACTTTTATCTGTGTGCGCTCACAATAACATCAATGTTGTGCTTTTGTAAAGTAATGAAAGCAAACGGTGCGCTTTCTGCAGTCTCTCTGTATAAAATATATCTATTGAAAGCAAAATGTCTACTTTTAATATTTATTTATAAATAATTCATAATCATTACTTCTGCCGGTGCGCTATGGCAAGCTTTGTGTGCGCTTGAATGCTGATTTGGCTATGTAGGCATTAAAGTCTCATTATTATGATTTATTAAAGGAACAATATGTAAGATTTGTGTACTTACATTATAGCAAATGTTTCCGAGAATGTTTAAATCCAGAGAAATAAGCAATTTTAACCAGGACACGGAGCGCGTCCGACCGTGTGTCGCCTATCCATGACATCATACCCACGTTATCCTCAATTTCGGGTTTCATTTCGTAGAAACCATGGAAACACCAAATATGCTTTAGTATATTATGCGTTTTATTAGACAGGTGAACAACTGTTTGTTTGTACATTCATCGACAGAAAACTAATCATGTTATATAGCTCAACACAGTAAGTCTTTTTGTTTTCTTGATTTACCACGAGTACCATGTTTTACCATGACTAATATCCATCTAGCTTACTGCAGTGTGCAACAAGTGTCTCACAGTGTCGAGTGAATGTAGAGTAGCACTATAACAACTGTATCTAATATGATAAACAGTGCTGCGTTACCCCACATACGCTTGATCGGAAGAAGCGGAAGCAGCGACTACGGCATAATAAAAGTCCCGCTGCTCTCGAGGCGTGTGTCGCGCTCATCTCTCATTAGCAATCGCTCCAGCGGCCTCGTTTCTGCTCGGCCATGCTCTGCTTCATACTACGGTAATGCTAATAATCTCATTCATGAACATGATTTCTGCCCAATCCCGATTCTTTTCCACCAGCTGTAGACGTAAAGCGACACCTCCCATAATTCCATTAAATCAAGGCGTCATCAAGCTACGCCTTTGTTTTGAATAAGCGACCTCTAGCTGCGAAAATTTACATAGTGTGCCTTTAATAGACATGCGATTAGTCTACTAATCGCTTAAAATGAATGACTACTAATCGACCAGGAAAATCTTGATTCTCAATTTATCCAGAATCGTGCGGCTCTACTATTAATCCACTGCCGTTATCTTGCTCTAATTTATTGGTCATGTTTATTATCCGCTACCTTGAGGTCAACAGAGCAGAGAACCCTGCTGAACAAAAGACCTGGACCCCCGACTCCACGACACAGGTTGTGACCTCTCTTCTAAACGCTGAGCTGATACAACAGACTGACCTTTATCCTCGACCCCCAGGGAGAAATGAGCAAAGAGAAAAAGAGACTACAATGTGCAAAGGAAGAATGGACAGAACAGGTAAGTCGGACTAAATAAAGACACAGGTACGTTTATTAGGCTGCTGTCAGAGCGGTTAGCAGCAGTGTGCTATAAATATTAGCTAATGAGTTGGAGGAGAGCGGGGCAGATGAACCACCCGCCAGGAATCTTGTATAAAGGTCAAAGAGCTCCTGCACTTACTGTTCAGTAATTAGACCTGCTATACAAGACAAAATACACACTCGAGTAAACACAGACTCGTATCCACACAAAAACCAAACGTTAACGTGCCTCATGCAGGGAATTAAAGCCACAGGTGTAACAGTGATAGTTGTGACACGCTGACAGCTTTTTTCACTCTGTATCCATCACAAATGTACACCGCCAAACTGATCTGATTGGACAGCTGTGAGTCCTGACTGGGTCCTCGGGTAGAAGCGAGAGAACTGTAGTGTTTTCTCTGCCCTGTAACACAAATATCCTACTGGACCATTATCAAAAGCTTTTTTTAATCAAACACAACATTACAGTGAGTCACAGTGTTTTAAATTTGTTTGTTTGTTGAGGGGTTCATTAAAGTCCCACTGTAGTCAAGAAATTTATCCCTTAAAACTCATCTTTGATCACCTAAATTACATATTTAAACGTTTCCTGTGAAAAAAAATCTTCAAATATTAAAATAGATTGAATGTAACTCTACACGCTTGCTTCATTTAATATACGCCGATCTATGAATATGTTAATTAGCCCCGCCTCCACTCTCTCAGACGAGATCCACTCGGTCAACTTACTGAGGTAAACGCTGCACAATGGTATCGCTCTTTACAACGTCGGACACATAACGGTAATTAATATGATTAGACTTTTGCTTGACTATGTTATCAAACAGCTAATAATGTGTTGCTAATGTTATATGTTCCCGTTCACCATCTCAGAGTCACACAGCTGTCTTCTAACAATCAGCATCCTTACTATATCAGCATATAGTTCATAATAACATACGTAATATACAACATACAACGGCCATATTGCTAAATCTACACGATTTTTCATAACAGAAATATATCCCGGGATATATTCTCTCTTGAGACTCCCCTGCTTCAGATCAGTCATAGTTAATGATATGCTAAAGCCCGCCCACACGTTGATGTGATTGGTTACAAGGTAGTTTGTGACGTCACAGACACCAGCGATTTCAAACCGCGGGTCTTTTTTTCACTGCAATTTTAAGAAGAAAATACTCAGGAACAGTGTTGACTTATGAATTTGCACATGGTTTGTCTTAAAGCATATTAAAAACACCACATAGACATATAAACAACATTAAAAACTTGATTTTCACCACAGGGGGACTTTAAGGGTTGTGAGCAAAGATATTACAACATACATAGGAAAAGAGGAGGGAATTAATGTAATAATTTGATAATTAATCATCAAAAACAAACAAATTGGTCAGCCAATCAAAAGTTTGGTGTCAGTAAAAAAATAAAAAGAAAGAAATTAATACTTTTATTCAATAAGGACACATTAAATTGATCAAAAGTAACAGAAATATTCTATTCAACTTTCTATTGATAACATTTTTGTATCAGGGTTTCCACAAAAATATTAAGCAGTGATATTTTTTTGAACATTCATAATAAGACTGGAGTAATGCTTTTGCCATTACAGGGATAAATTACATTTTGTAATATATTAAAAACTGTATTTTAAATTGTAATAATATTTCATAATATTACAGTTTTTACTGTATGTTTGATCAAATAAATGTTCATTTTGTGAGCATAAGAGATTCCTTACAAAAACTTTTCCGACCCAAACTTTTCAACTGTATTGTATGTTAATAAATACATTATAGTTTGTTGTGAATTCTTGTTCAAACATTATATCTGATATCTATATATCATGATCTCAAAACCACTATGTCACATGTTGTGAACTAGTTGCTGATCCACAGAATCCCAGGACAGTAGAAGATGAATTGTACAGATAGTTAACAAAATAAACAAAATCAAAAGTATCTTTAAGCACCTCAAATCAATGTGTTTGTGTTAAAGAGGGCTTGTGTGTTGAAAAATAGTACAAGTCCATGTAGTACAATTGAAATTATAATATTTTAGACATTTGTAATCATAATGGTATTGTTTATCCATTTGTTGTTGTACATTTCAGTTTTAACACACTCATAAAGACAAACTACTCATATAGTATTAGCAAATATTTGACAAATCACCTACATATGGTCCTTACCACTTTTTAAAATCAAAGTGACACCCATTTTAAAACAGCAACAACTTAACTAATAACTCCAATACAAAACATATTACTTTAACAACGCACAGGGCCTGTGAAAAAGATCCAGATATAAATAGGGAGAATGAAGAAGAGAGAGGAAGTGCACAGCAGACCTCGTTAGCTGTTAGCGTACGCTAACAAAGCTCTACATCCTCACTCTGACAATGTGACAAGCCAGCGAGAGCGAGGGGAAGGATGGGGAGGGGGGTAATTAGGATAATTAAATTAGCACGCTGATGGACGCAGGCTGGGGAGCTGTCAGGACCCCTCACCTCGACCGAAGAACCACTGACAAACACACACACACGCTCTGCAGGCGTAGAAATACACACGCGCCCACGTCCACATTCAAACAGTGGGCGCGTATAGGAAAGCACAAAAAAAAAAAAAAAAAAAAAAATCATGTGATCTAAACCTCAGCTGACCCTGACCGAATAAATTGCCTCACTTTATTTCTCCACTGGCCATCTCGTAAACACTTTGTTACATAAATCTAATGCAGATAACTACTGCACCAATTATTTTTAATGGTTAATGTTCTTGTTATTTGCGTGTTGGCATCTCAACTCGCTCGCCTGCATTATTTGATTTATGGCAATTCAGGTCATTATATTACTGCATGCTCAACCAAAGACAATTATCATTTATTAGAGGCAAAAGGCCATGAGGAGCTGGAGCCCTGTTCTTAAACATGAGCAAACTTGTATATATAGACTTTTGTCCCATTAGGAATTATGAATTTGAGTGAGTAATAATTGATTGTGACAGAAAGTAACCCAGGGTGATCAAACATGCAGAAAACTGCGGTGCAAATCAATGGGTATATATGATGATGCTTTAAAAAAATATATATATTTTCCTGATAAACTGCACTTTCATTAATACACCACTGAATCTCTCAGATCAATTGAGAAAACTAGCAAAGCAGAACTGCTTCAAGAATAATGAACCTGTGCATCGCAATATTTATTTCATGTTGTAAACATGAGTTTTCATGTTGAAAATAACTCTGAAAAAATATATATTTTAGTTTTTGTATTTGTATTGTCTTGAATTTGATAATAATAATAATAATAATAATAATAATAGACACACTTGTTGTTAAATTAAATTGTAATATATTACACTATATTTTATTACAATACATGGTTGCGCTTTATTTTACAGTATGTGCACTTACATGTACTTACCTAAGAAAGTACTGCGTAATATACAGTAACTACATGTGTTAAGGGTTAGTACAGTAATTTTAAATACTATAATAAGCACATAGTATGTGAGTCAAAGACATTTAGATGTTCGCATCAATAGAAATTTACAAAATTGATTTTATATACACAGAAATATGTGTATATTTATATATACATTAAATGCAAGTAAAACGTCCACTTTTAAGGTTTCAAATAAGTTTTGGGAGAATAAAATGTCAAAATGTGAGTGAAATAATGTTCCATTGTCATTCAGTGTAACACTTATAATTTTGTAAAAATAGAAACAACATACTTATTCTGACCTGTACGTATTAAAATATATAAAAGAATAAGTGAGCATACTACATTTTATTGCCTTTTAAATGAGTAAAAACAAATCCTAGGATAGTGGCAAAGTTTAAAAATGTAAAATTACAAGTAATTAGCATTTGTGGTAAATGTAATTAGTCTTTAATATGACATAAACAGACTTTTGTTGTAAATATCCCTGACAAGATTGTTACACTGAATGACATTTTAGTGGGTGTCTTCTGTAAATCATGCTAAAAATGTATGATATTTAATTTTCGCTCAGAAAAAAACTAACAAATTAAATTCTGATGTATTGAAAAACAACTCAAAGCTGTATTACACTTATTGTTTTGATGCTTGAAAACCCTTTTCCATCTGTGACCCATGTACACAGTGAACATGACTGTAAAATAAAGTGCTACCCAATACATTATATTAAATTGAATTTTAACAAATACAGATATGATTCTTTCATTTCTCTCATTAAAATACTAGAATGACTAGAATTTGTTCCAGTGTGATGATTATGGAGCCAAACAGACTTAAGATCCATCATACTGCTTCTTATTTGAGATGATCGACTTAAATATCAACTGTTATTGTCCAGTTCTCTCACAGAATCATTACAAATCCTGCAAATCTGCAGCGAGCCAATGATTAAAACTCTTTAATTATGATCACATGAGTAGTAATGAGTAGTAGGCCCAAATCAGGCAAACAAAATGGCATGAGCGGACACACACACACACACACACCTCTGGGTAGTTGCTATGCTATCAATGCAACACAAAACATTAAAATAATCATTCTGGTACTCATCAATAAATTGCACTACAGTGGATAATTAGAATGCATGATTAATTGAGGATAATGAAATGAGAGATGCGAAGAGACAGCGTCAGTAATGATCAGGAATTTAGCCTTTTCTTGCTCTCATTTGGTGCTACTGATGAGCTTGGCCATCATACAGACATGCTCCCACTCTTTTACACACACAGTTAAATTACAGCAGTCTTGGCTGCAGCCAACAGTGTAATAATTAAGAAGATAATAGCCGAGCGTTTAGAGTGTAAATCTCCCTCCTGGACGCCGGAGCGCTGAACGCTTCAGCCTGCCCAACCCCTCCGAAGAGCTGCGTACATCTGCCGCCCAGACACACACACATCTGCATGCGCAAATACACAAAACCCACATAATGCCATATGCAAACAACACAGATGTGCAAAAATGTGTCCGGATACAAATATACATTACAAACACAACAGAGTTACTTAAAAAACACAAACATCACAATGACAAACCTTCACTAAAAATGAGCAACTTCAAGGAAAGGTTTCCATTTCTTTTCTCAATATTCTCTCATGTTTCCTCAAGTTTATAGAATATATGCTTGTAGCTGGTGAGATCAACTTTGTCATCATTGTTTCCAATGATCCCCAACCCATCATCACATCTCAGACTGGTTGGATTAAAATAAACTGGCACGATTGCTCTGCTAGTGTGATTGACTTGAATAAGTGTGAACGCTGCCATCTGAACCTGGTGCACACTAAACAAGCGGACCGAGATCACTGAAAAGATGGCCCTAGTGAAAAAAAAACGACTAAAACGTATTTGAAATACATTTATGTTGTGCTAAGTATACTATAAATACCTTATGTGCTTCATAAAAATACCCTGCAATTGGTATATAAACTGGTGTACTTAAAGTCTGCTAAATTGGAACAACTAATTTTGTTCTTAATGCACTTTAATTGTGCAGAAGTAGTGCTCAGTGTATTAAATTTATGCTAAAGTGGATCTATTGCAAATACACTTTAAATATCTTACATTTAAAGACTAATATTATACAAACATCATATATCCTTATTAATAGTGATATTAAAACACTTCTTTTTAAGCATAATATTGTGCATTGTGTAATAAAGAAATACTCCAAATAAAGTTTAATTATAATTTTATATTGGTAAGTTTTAAGTGATATGTCTATAAATATGTGAATGGATTTGAAGTATACTTAATATAAAATAAATGTATTTTAAATAGATTTTGTATATATACATGTTTTTATATATGTCTCAGTCCTCTTTCAAATGAACTTTGGTGCAGTTCGAGTGAAATATGAATGCAAAATAGATGTCTAAATTAACCAAAAACAGGATGTGATGTCACAAGATGCTACGTTGCCCATTACAGTTCAGTGCAGATGTCAATTGTGTGCAACAGAGGAATTCCTGCTGCTGTTTTGACTCCTTTAAACATTTTATAAGCTCTTCACGAGTCCTCAGCTGGTAAAAATACCATCATATGTACGCAAATACAGCGAGCGCATTTAGCCCAGAACACAGCACTGTTTTGGATGTTCTGTAAGCTGTTTTTTTATCTTTAGGATCAGTGTTAAAAATGAGTGTGAACGCTAATCAAACCAGGATTAAATGTATTATTTTCTTTTTTGGTCCAGACCAAAAGAACCAAGAGAACTGAACTACAAGTGTGAACACACCCTTAAAGTGTGTGTATTTACTGCTATCATGTATAGTCAAAGTGTTCATCGAAATCTCTGTGTTTTGTTTTCTCAAAATCGACATATGAAAGAATGACAGTTTTCCATTTCAATATATTTAAACTGTAATTTATTCCTGTGATCAAAGCTGAATTTTCAGCATCATTACTCCAGTCTTCAGTGTCACATGATCCTTCAGAAATCATTCTGATATGATGATTTGCTGCTCAAGAAACATTTCTTATTATCATCAGGATAGGAAATTGGGGGAAAAAACTGCATTTATTTGAAACAGTAACAATATAGAAATCTTTACTGTCACTTTAATGTGTCCTTGCGGAATAAAATAAATTCTTTTAAAACAAAACTTTTAAACCATGAGGAACGCTGACTGTCTTGAAATATACTGTTTAATGTGGTGAAGTTGATACAAAAGTCATACTTTTGCTGGCTTTAGTGAGGGTACTTCAAATGGGAATGAATTACTTGGGAATTTCTTGGCATTTTAGTGGGTTTTAAACACAATTCCTTTTTCAACTTCATATTTGCATTATAACTTTATGGTGCTAGCAGTTTACATACTGTAATATCCACTCAAAAACACTTGAAAGCTATTTTAATAACAAAGCACTTGCCAGGAGCATAAATATAAATGTCTTGTTAAAATTCTCAGCATGATAATAAATGGCACTATAAACAGAATTCCAATTTTCCAACAAGGAAAAACCAATGCCTTTTCAAAGAAAAAAAAAAACTGAAATAAGCCTCATTTCTTAGCATCTTGCGCCCTCTAGTGGACACAGATCTTCTGAACTTCATCCTCGCTTTCTCTGTCTTAGCACATGTGGTTCTCACTGATGTCAACAGTTTAGTGAGCAAGTAAACAACACACATTACAAAATATTTAATGAAGCACTTAAATTGTGCTTTTCTCAAAGCACACAGAACAAAACGGCTGTCTCTACACCACCCAGAGCCACGCAAGACGAGATGGGCCATTTAGCTTGTAATTAAGAGCTGATTAAGCCAGCTATTCAACAGCAAAGTCACCTTGCACTTTCTGCCTCCATTTTCTTACGCTGTAACCTACATAATGTGAAAGTAACGGTTATCCAAGCATGCACTGCAATGAATCTGATCTAACAGAGGTGACATACGCTGGATTTAAACCACAACTGATGGCCTTGTGTTTGTTTAGGTGTTTAAACATTCATTTGACAACTTCGCCAGTGAACTCAAACACTTTTTTAACAGCAAAATCCTAAAGCTTACATGTTAACCTATTTAAGAGCGTATGAAGAGACTCACCGTCCTGGAAGACGCGCTCCACGTTGAGGCCGTAGGTAGCACAGGTCTCGTAATACGTGCACCTCTTCAGGTCGTTGGACAGTTTGCGAGCGCGAGTGTCATCGATGACACGAGGGTTAGCTGCACTGATTGCATCTGTGAATGGTCAGGATGAGAAAAAAATAAATAAACTTAAACTGGTGAGAATAATAATTAATGTTTTAAGAAAATCCTGTGAGAGGCTTCAAATGCATCAAATAATCTTGTGGACATGATTAAGGACAAGGGAAATAAGGGAACAAGTAGAGGAGATGTAGCTCTAATCTTCCATTGATTATAGTGTGGCACCCTCTAGTGTTCATATACTGAAAACACAAGTAGTGTGAAGGGTATGGCTTTTGTCATGTATTACTTGATCTTTTTAAAATATAAGGGCCGTTCTACAGAATTGGTGCAAACTGCTGTCCCACAAGCAAAATACACATTTAAAAAACATTTAAGTATTCAAATTTTAAATGTTTACTAAGATCTTTCTATTATCTATTGAATAATATAATATTTAATATTTAATATTTATAATATAATATAATATAATAATATTTAAAATATCAGTACGCTTAATATATAAAATCATCATTTATTGGGTATTTTCAATTGGGAGGTGTCTGTCCCAAAACCTAACCTCTAAATTTCAACTTGTGAAAATTATATTGAATTTTTTTTTTTTTTTTTTTTTTGCTTTTTTTCCCTCCATTGTTGTTTTTAAAAATATATTTTTGACTTTTTTTTTTTTTTTTTTTAAAGTAGTTAAAAAATATTTATTTTATATTTTATTTTTAAATAATGAATTTTTATGTTAAAAAAAAAAAAAAATGTCCTGCACTTTCATGTCACTACTGAAACAGTGTATGTTTGAGTCCATTGTCTGAGACTGATTTTAACACACTTCTACATTTTTGATCAGGAAATATTCCTGTTTCTCCCTCTCTTAGACTCTCTTTCATTGTAGATAGGTCCATCATTTTGAGTTAAATCTGTTCAAAAGTCTGAAAATCTGTGTGGAACTTTAAGGAATGTCACAAACAAACACCTTTTTCTGCAATTAAGCAAACTTTTATGGGTGTTATTCCATAAAATGTAGTTTTTATGTGTGTACAACTGTTCAGAACTGTGCTAGCTAACCATGTGATGATTAGCATCTTTGAGCGGCTCAAAACTATCTAAAATTATCACTACCGAAACAGTCACGACCGAAACATGTCATCATTGTTTTAATAGTGACAAAAGGGAACACGTAATCATTTATTTGGGGGAAATAAAATTTTAGTACAGTTATGCAAATTAGTATTTTTAGTATGTTTTAGTATGGGAGTTAAAATTGTGTAATGTGATCACTACCAACACATTACTGAAAATGTGCAGTCACGACCGAAACATGGGATGTTTTGTCAAAAATAAAGTATATTGAGTTATCAACTAAGATGTTATTATAGTGTTTGGTTCACTGTATATTCAAACCAATGCATCCTTAATTTTGAAATCAGAATGATAAACTTTATGCCTTTTACAAAGAAAGACTGGATTCAAAATACATCAAATCCTACAAATTACACTTGAAATATTGTTAAAATTGTAATTGTTACTGATTTACATGAAAAAACTTTTTAAACAAGGTAGATGTAAACAAAATCTTAATAGGTCAATGTAACCCTTCTTATTAAATTATTTATTATTGTGTTTCGGTAGTGACAAATTTGGAGAGAGGAAAAATATTCCAAAACTTTCCGAAAATACAATATGAGAATTAACTGCAGAATTATTAGAAATGTGTACCTTCCATACATACAAAATTTGTGGAAAAATAATTTTTTTTCCAAGACGTTTCCAACTCAATAATGTAGAATGGCCCATATATAAAAAGATCTATAAATAATGTTTACCCACACAGTAATACTTTAACTCATCTGATGTGTTTGTAATAATCGTAATAATAATAATAAAAACTGACCAACCACCCCTGAAATGTTTAAAGAAATTCTGTCTAGTCAAACTGTGTTCTTTGAGTTTGTTGCCAAACCACTGAAGAATATGGCCTCAGAATTTGAGTGTGAGTTGTTGTCATATGATATATGCAGGGTTTTTTTTCTCTCCCTGTGTGCCTACACTTACCCTGAGTTCCCACAAGCACCAGGGGCACCTCTGCTGTGTTGCGGTAGTTGGCCATGCGACTATAGTAGTGGTAGACCGTCTGAAAGCTGATCTCATCTTCCAGACTGAACACAAATATCACCGCATCCACCCACAATGCAAACTGAGAAAGAATGATGGAGAGAGTGGGAAGAATTTAGAAAGTGAGAGAGAAACATTATGCACCTTTTTTTCTTTAAATATAGTCTGCACTTATATTTCAACATAGAATCGTAGGCTGCGTCTCATTCCATACGATGTGATTATAGTGAATGTGAACTTTTGTACTAGCGAGGGCTTTGAACCACTACACACTGCGACACTGATGACTATTTCCTGTCATACGTTTAAACAGTCATACATTAAAATACAGGGGGTATTTATCAATTATCAGCAACATTGCCATTATGCAAAATAAAAATATTAGATGAAAAATTAAAATTATAAATGTTGCCTTGGCAATAAACTTAAGTTGAAGCATTAAAATTGTTAACTGGAAATAAATAAATACTAAAACTAAAATAAGTTAAATCTAAATAGCAACATTAAAAAATAAATAAATAAATAAAAAGTATAATAAAATGACAAAAGCACAAAAGAAATTACTAAAACATAATAAAATTAGCATGAAAACTTAAATATAAAAATAAAAGCTAATTCAAAATATTAATAAAATTAAATCTAAACAACAATATTAAAAAAATAATAAAATGACAAAAGCACAAACAACATTACTAAAACTTAAAATAAAATTAGCGTGAAAACTTAAATATAAAAATAAAAGCTAATTCAAAATATTAATACAATTAAATCTAAATAGCAATATATTAAAAAATATATATATTAAAAAGACAAAAGCACAAACAAAATTACTAAAATTTAAAATAAAATTAACATGAAAACTAAAAATAAAAAAATAAAAGCTAATTCAAAACATTAATAAAATTACAATAAAACTAAAATAAGACATCATAAAATAAAGCTTTCTTTTACGAGAACAAAAAAAGTCTACAATATGATTATTAGTACCACAGTACAATAAAAAAAAAAAAACCTAAATTAATAAATCAATAAACTTCAATAGGTTTGATCCTCTTGTAACTATACATAGTTCATGTAGTTTTTCTCCCTTTAAAGATTAAAAAATGACATCTTACCTTTTAAAGGCAGAAAAATAAGGCTTTGTCTTCACACATTTTCATACTTTGAGAGACTTAAGAAGCCATGACAATATTTTGGGTAAGCAAATACATGAAGCAACCAATGCTCACAGGATTTACACGGTTAAAAGTCTACCGGAAGGATTCTGACAGCCCTAGAAATGAGCGAATCCCTGAGCAGTGCACTTACTGAGACCCACCATAAAATTCATATTTCACAGCCCATGAGAAAGTGGCCATATGAGACTTCCTGTTTGCATTTTACGACTAACAGAAAATCAGTGTGTCTAAATAAACGTTATCAACTTCATGTAAACTCTTTTACATCATGGTTTCCACTCAGCTGCTCTGTAAAACAAAACTAATATATTGTTTTAGCTACGTCATCCAGAGTTCAGTTCGTGAATCCACTTTGTGTTTGTAGCTGTACTTCCTACCTGAGCCTCCGGAGGTCCCCCTTCATCCCTGATTAGGAGGAGGTAACTTTGTCCATCCACAACGATCTCCTTTTTAAAACGCCCTCCTGTCCAACAAAAACAGCCAATCAGTTTAAAGAGCCTGATGATGCGAATACATTCACTACTTCTAAAATGAGATGATTGGTGGACTGTTGATTGACATGGAAACGGAGAAGGGTTATGTGTATCATCGTGTTATTTTCTAATTATTTTATTGGGTAAATAATTTGTTCTACAAATCAAGAGTTCAGAACAAGTAAATATTCAAAAAGTGAGTAAATAAATGATGAGCATGATTTTTATTTGGTGTAAGATTTGCTTGAACTGCATGGCTACACAACTGCGTTTTTTGCAATTTCTCTCCTTTATAATTATATTTTTTTCCTGTGAAAATGTTGTAATGTCAGTTTTGGTATTTTGGTATCCCTAAACAGCTGATTCTTGCTGAATGAATGGAACATGTTACCTATTTTGGTTTGTTTAGTACTGTTAAAGCCCATTACTGGATTGCATTTATGCCACCACTAAAAAGACTGAGAAAAGTTAGTGTAAAAACATTTTAATTTTCCCCTAGGAAGAATAATTGCGGTTCATTAATGTAATTTATTGACAATCCCAGTTTCTGTCAGTTAATAAAACATTTCAGCAGAGGAAATATCACACTGTATTATGAATGTTGTGTTGGACAATAGAGGTGGCCAGTTCAAAAACAGTTGAGAACCACTGATCTAAACCTTATTAACATAATTTAATATGCAGCCCAAACAAAAAGCCTTGTGGCTGAAATGCATAGCTTAAGTTTTCTGACATTTTTTTTTTTTATTTGAAACTCCCTTTTCTAAATATGCATTATTCATGCATCTACGCATTAAAATGTATTTTATCTATGCTATCTGAGGGCTCTGCTTCTGACCTTTATACCCCTAGAGAAAGACAAATAATCCTTGAGAAAAGTATTTGAACCCAAGGAGTAATTAAGTGTCAACTTAAACAATTAGTGTTTAAAACATCCAGTCTGACAATAGCGGGAGTGGAAAAGGTCAAAACATCTCGAGTCCCATCTGAGGTGAGATGGCGGCGGTCAGAGATTGATCTTTCTCTCAGGGGAAGAGGGGAGGGCGACTGTTGGCTGAAGTATAAGAGGATCAGAGGGGATTCCTGGAGATGTTAGAGGGTCTTAACCTTATCGCGGCTCTACACGGCTAATCAGCTTGTGCACTGAAGACCTGAGAGAGCTTCACTCTCACTTTCATGGCCTGAAAGGACATTCCATGGTCATCTGGAGATATGGTCAATCGGACATACTTTCACCCTTCACCTCTGACCTTCAACTATGTATCCCCATGATAACCAGCAAAGACGATCAATCATACACAGAGAGATCTGAGATGGGCCAATAACTGGTTTGAGCAGTATTTTAAACATTTATACTGTTTTTTTTTTGTTTTTCTCAATCAGGTCTAAAAAGGGAATAGTGGCGCTCTCAAGTAAAAATTCAAGCACTTTAAAGCCTTTAAGCACATGTGTAGGTATTTTGTTTTAATTAGCAACGCTGTAACCATCTCGATCATCGATGGAAAAGACCATTTACAGCCAATACAGGCAAATTATCATAGGAAATATATGGTTTATAGAGCTTTTTCTCAGTTATCGAGGTTGAGCTAAAAACCTAGGACTAGTTCTCCAAAGTTGGTTTTTGAAATAATAATCTCCAATATTTAACGAAATGATTCGATGGACAGTGGCGGTCCTAGAGGCAAAGTTGCTCAGAATGAGGAGTTCCTACCATGTGGTATGAATGTTGTTGGTGTGTGTGAAAAATCGAGTGATACACGATCCTTTACGCATGTGAAAAACAACACGAAGGTGCTCCCAGTGGCTGATTTCTTCAGAATTTCTCACAGGCCAGCAAGTTTCATTATGATCGGCCTCTGTTAACCTTGTCTGATAGCTGCTCAAACTTCATTGGCCGATTGCGAACATGTTTTTTTGAGATATGCCAATGTCCTCATAGACAGAATCATGGCACCTCAGACAAAGACACTGCATGTTCAAGTCAATAGGACTAATGGTTAAGTAGTTATAAGCATTTTCATGTTTTTTTCCTGTTATAGTGCCAACAAGTGGTCAATCATTGTGATTTTTTTCACGTGACCAAAGATTAAGTGCGTACACACGTGTTCCAAGTTTGGTGAAAATATCTCACTCTGTTCACGAGTTATAGCCATTTTAGTAAAAGTGGCTCCACCCACTTTGAATGTTTAGAGACTGTGAATCGAAATTTTAACTTTTTTGGGATAATTATTGACAATCAGACTCTAGAGAATCTTGCTGCAGTGATTTGGTTCTGATCGGGACAAAAACCTAGGACTAGGTCGCAAAAGTAGATTTTTCAAAAAAAAATCCAAAATACCCAAAAATTTTGGTTTAGAAGTTATGAGTGATTTTGTACTTTTGGCCGCTGTAGCGCCCCCGTCAGGCCGATCGGGGCGAGTCTTGGTGGCGTTTTAGGTGGTTTGAGTACTACCAGTGCTCAAAGTTTCAGTTCTCTATTACTTACAGTCTGGTCTGCCTGATCACTTTTATGGGAGAATGCTGATCCTTGGAAATTTTAACAATTACAATAGAGTTTCAGCGCTACACGCTTGAACCCCTAATAAGTAACTGAAATGCAGTACTCGTGTCAAATTATTAATAATATTGTTTTTTAGTTTTTTTTTGTTAGATAACAGCCATTTATGCTTAACTAATATGCATTAGAGAAATGTTATATTTTTATTGTTCTAATCTGAGGATAATTTATTGCAGGAGTTTTCAAACTGAGGGTCACAATGGGCTACTAGAGGGTTAGTGGAAAATTTCATAAGGAAAAAAGTCTTAATATTAACATTAAATATTGATAAATATCACAATATTGTGAAAAGCACGATACGAATACATTTTAATAATTATTTAAAATATTTTTTATATAATGAATTAACATTCTCTAGATTTTTTTTTTTTTAATGATTTATTTTGGCTTCAATGTATCAATGCAAATTATTAAAATATATATTTTTTTAAAACACGTCTTTATAATATCACACTATTTTTCTCACAGTATAAATGAGTTTTTTTAGTAGGGGTCCTTGGCAATGGGATCATATTTGGGAATCCTTCATAAAAGTTTGAAAATCCATGATTTAGTAATAACTGTACGGGGAAAAAAAGTTAATTAAAATTATTAAATATCAGTTCTGCATATCAGTAATTAGACAGCTGCAAAAAATCATTATCTCTACAAAAGATAACAGTTATTACATTAGAAGGAAAAGCCTCCATTTCCATTTTCTGGATGAAGTCTTTAAACTCTGCTCCTCTTCTGAACCAATAATACGAAAGCCAAAGTTCATGTGCTTTACATAAGTCGGCAGGTTGAGTGGGCGAGTCTGTATGGCAGTAAGGATGGAGGGGACGGCAAGCTTTTCCGCAATGACACGTTTTTTTTGTCTGTTTGTGCTATAAAAGAAGAGGAAGAGGACCAGCGCCAGGACAGCTAATGCTCAGCATATAGTCTGGACCCAGTTATTTATATATTTGTTGAAAATATAGAGCGAGAGAGAAGTGCACAGTGAGTGAAAGATACACACCCATTGGTTAATTACACTCTGGGTTCTTTCTCCGTGGACTTGACCTCAGTTGAGTAAAAACACACTTGAGTTTCATGTCTCTGAATGCACATCTTTAGAAACTCGTTTGGAAAAAACAACACAAAGTGCAACAACAGTTTGACATCCAGTCTTAACGGGCAGTGACCTGTAACGCTCAGTGCAGTGTGTCATTGGTGGTTCATTAAGGAAATGAATGAAATGGAAGATGGCAAAACTAGTGGCATCAAGAGAGGAGTGGAGTGGAACCTCCTGTTCTGTGGCTTGATCTGCTTTGTGATGAGTAAAGAGAGGCCATGTGGAATAGATTCTTCTCTACTTTTATGACTTTAACTGTGATGCACATTGTTTGTGAGCAAAATAAATGCATCTAAATAGAAACATGATGAAGAATTCACTGTTATACAAGCCACAGAGGGAGGAGAGTCCACCTGTTCAACTCTCTTGCACTACAAAACACCTTCCCCAAGAAGAAAATACTGGACATTGAAAAAGAGAGCAAATAGTTACCTGCGTCCACGTCAGCTAGTTAAAGAAGAGGCCAAGGAAAGAGAGAATAAACAAAACTCAAATCAAAAAGCAGCCAAGCTAAACATGCACACAGTTAAGAAACAGCAGGACAAAGAGAGAGAGTGAAGGAGAGAGACTGAGAGACAGAAAGAAGCATAACTTTCATTCATTCATCACAATCTTATCTAATGTCAAGAGGCTTCTGTGGGTCACGAGCAGGGCTTCACATTAACACCCGCCAACTCGCCAAATATGGGTGGATTTCAGCAGTGGCGTGTAACGCAGTCACGAGTTTGGTGGGTTGAATTTTATATACGATATATACATTTTTCCATTGTAGTCTTTTAAAATGGCATCTGAAATAATAAACTAAGTGCAATGTTGTCAAAAAATATAGATTTTTCATACATATCTATACTGAAATATCAAACACTTCCAATACTAATTTTCCACAGAATAGATACATGATGCCAGCTGCGTTTCCTCTCTCTCTCATCTCTCCGACAGCGAGTCGACACACAAACCCGCCTCCCCTCACTCACTTGTTTCATTTGCTCCGGATGAATATTGTTATTGTTACCGGGCTTTAATTTCGGCGTGGGATTGTGAGTACTGGGCATAATTTTACAGATTTTGTATTCACCCAAAGCCACCTCTCAGTACTAAATTGAGTTTGTTTTCACTGCTCATTGCACTTAAACAGTCAAATACACACAAAATGGCGGTCTTGGCGAGTGAACACAGTCAGTTATGTTTTAAGTAAATGTAAACAGTTGAGAAAGAAAATGCATGTGTAACAGTATAATGGATCCGTGCTTTAGGTCTTAAAGAGTTAGTTCACCAAAAAATGAAAATTTCTGTCATTAATTACTCACCCTCATGTTGTTCCACACCCGTAAGACCTTCGTTCATCTTCAGAACACAAATTAAGATATTTCTGATGAAATCCGAGAGGAATATGACTATAGACAGCAATATAATCAACACTTTCAAGGTTTAGAAAGGTATTAAAGACATTGTTAAAACAGTCATGTGACTGCAGTGGTTCAACCTTAATGTTATGAAGAGACGAGAATACTTTTTGTGCACAAAAACAAAACAAAAATAACGACTTTATTCAACAATCTCTTCTCTTCTGTGTCATTCTCATACATTGTTTACATCCAGCGCTTCCAAGTTCTACGTCAGAATGCCGACTCATTATTGGTCGGCTCCTGCGTCAGCATCACAAGTATGCGTTGTGCTGATCACATGATCAGCTTTGGCCAATAATGAGCCAGCATTCGGATGTAAACACGGAAGCCTTCACTGCGTCACCTGCGTAAGGATAATGACAGTGAAGAGAAGAGATTGTTGAATAAAGTCGTTATTTTTGTTTTGTTTTTGCGCACAAAAAGTATTCTCGTCTCTTCATGACATTAAAGTTGAACCACTGCAGTCACATGACTGTTTTAACGATGTCTTTAGTACCTTTCTGGACCTTGAAAGTGTTGATTATATTGCTGTCCATGGACGAGTCATAACCTCTTCTGTTCCGAAGATGAACGAAGGCCTTATGGGTGTGGAATGACACGAGGGTGAGTAATTAATGACAGAAATTTAATTTTTGGGTGAACTAACCCTTTAAAGTGACAGATAAAAATAAATATATAAAAATATCTAAATGGCAAAATTGTGGCCAGTGAAAACGCTGAGTGGTTAGTAACTTTGGAAAACAACTAGCCACAGTGGCTGGTGAGCAAAAAAGTTAATGTCAAGACCTGGTCATGAGTATGTGTGTATCTGAACAGAGATGAAACCTGTCTGTCCTGAGGCCACGGGCAGGTCAATACAGCTGAAAAGGGCACATACTATCACACACGCTCATGTGATGAAATCCAGCTGAGCACTGAGGTCAATGACGCAACTCATTTTTTGGTCGAATCTATTAGTTCATTCAAACATACAATGACTTGAATACACCTCTTCTGGGCATGTTTTTAATTTCTGAATTAAAATTAATTAACTTTTGGAGCATGAAATCCAACTAAGTTTCAGGATGATAAAACTGTCCTGACATCATAATGCAAAAAAAAAAAAGAAATTTGTGAATAAAAAACAGTAGTAGATTGGCAAAATCTTTTATTATTATTATTATTTTATTTGCCACTGACCCATTTAACAAAAGGATAAAACATGCAGAGTAGAAATGGGTCACAGCAGTGAACCAGTTTATCTAGATTTTACGGTCTGCAGGGTAAAACCCCACTTGGAAAAAATTCAAAGTCTAAATTTGATATTTTACATTGATAAAAGTGTTTTTTTCTCACGCCAGAGGGATTGGTCTGCACCAAACTGCTGATCCCAGCAGAGCTGCATTTCTAAATCAAACATGATTGTGGCGGCACAAGCAAAAACTGAGTTATTTACCCATATGGGGTGCTGGGTTTTGAAATGGTAAAGGCTGGGTCTGTGTCGAGACCACAAAGCCTGTAGGGATTTTTCTTTCTTCTTGCGTAAACATACACACACAGTCACACAGTTGACCTTGTGATAATATCGCTTAATGAGCTCTGAGAATGTGTCTGTTCATGCAGTATGTGTGATAGAAGGGAGGGACGGTGCGAAACCCATGCGGCCGCCCGCTTTCTTTGCAGAGTGCTCTGTAAAAATCTGCTCCAGCTCTACTTAGTGGTTTTGAGGTTGGGGTTACTCTACCAAAGCTAGGAAACACTATTTTTAAACCCAGAATAGTGAAACTTCAAATAAGGAGAGTAGGAATGGTTAGTTTTACTGGAATGTAAATTTGGAAATTCAAAATCACAGCTTTCCGTTGCGGAAACGTGACATAACGTCACTGCAAATCGGAGTTTAGCGGCACTTCTAACATCATATGACGTGCTGGCCTCAAACGTGAAAGATTTAACCATGTCGCTTAGGCTTAGCAAGGCACACACTTCAACGGTCTCTGATGTCGCGCTAAGTTTCCTTTGGCACTCTGTGCTATAATCCACTGCGGCAAACAGGCAATTGACATTTCTGGGGGTTTTTTCTTGCAGGGCAATTTCCTGGTTGACCGCTGGTATGCAGTGGCTTGAGTTTTATACGGTAAAGTGCAAAGGAGAGGACGAGACATGATTAGTGCCCGTCGGTCCGCCGAACTCCTTCTCCTGTGACCTCATGCTCTCGATGAGACCCTCAGGCATTTAAGCGAAAATTGTACTAAACGCTGCTTAAACTAAGTGCGATCTTTAAAGAAAAGCCTTTATGAATACCTAAAGTTTACAAACCCTGCTCCGTGAGGCAGGCCAGTTTAACAAGACTGCATAATAACAGTCATAAAGGACATGAAATATTGACACGGGGCGCTTTTGAAAGTAGATCCTCGCTCGGGGAAGAGAGCATATTGTGGTGGTCTGGCGGCGTGCCTCGAATGTTCTCAATTATACATGGGGAGTATGGCAGAGTCCTCCGGCACAACTGTACCATACTAACATACTAACAGCAGGTGTGCGGAGAGAGAGAGAATAAGAGAAGGAGGAAGCTGAAAGTAGAATAAGAAGTGTGTCTAGCCTATGCCTCGGTAATACTGAAAACAGAGCAACTGTATTTACACATAACTTTAAGAACAGAAGGCCATGTATGCCACTGTCTTTCAAAAGCGTCAAAGGGAGTAATATAAACTGTTGATAATATTGCTTGAGCACAAGATACTTTTTTCAAACATAAGAGTAAAAAAGGTCTCCGTAGTTCACCATTTGATAGCACAACACCTACCTTCAGGGCTTTCTTCCTGCACATACGTCCCTGTCAGGTACCGGTGCACCAGTGCAGACTTCCCACTGGCCAAGTTACCCACAATGCCCTGCACACACACACACACAAACACACAGAATTATGAGAGATGGCTTTTAAATAAACTGTCTCAACTTTTACCTGAAGCAAGTCCTAATAATTATAATACCATTTGGTGATTCCAGATGATTGTGGGACTAAACACGGTTAACATGGTTTTATAACCTTTTCCGAGAACCAGTGTTCATTTTGACATCAAATTTTGATTTAGTTTTAGTCAGTCTTTTGACTAATATGCCATTTCAGGGCTCCAGACTGCGCCGAAAACGGTCACATTTGCGACTAAAAATATTGATTTGCGAGTGATATTTTTGCTGAGGTCGCCACTGGCGACCATACAAATTCACATGTTATGACTGTAAAATTTGCATGTTATTTGCGTGTTCCGTGACCAGTAGCCTATCACATCATTTGCTGTGTTGACGTAATTAAATGAGATGCTGTAAGTGAATGTTTTACTGAGTTGGAGCGCCAAAATATGAACAGGTAGGGAAAAATTTCACACACCAAACAGAACTAGAGCTGATGAAAGCTGACTGTGTTGTTGCCTTCGTCGGTGCAAAACAGCTGCATTTGAACACACCGTTCTGCTCATGCGTAAAGGAGACAACTGCCTATTTCTTCATATAAATTCGTCTATATTCGTCATTCAAAAGGGGAAATTGGCTCTACAGACTGCAGATACACACACAATGCAGCGCGTGCTTACTGTTTGAATATCAATCATTCTGATCACTTTCATTATTCCACTCTGCTCATGCTCATCAGATCAATTTAAGGTCATTAAAAGTCTTCAGTGCCTTAAACAGTATAAACGATCATTTTAAGGCATTTTAAAGCTTATTAAAGCTATTAAAGAGCAGTAAATGTTTTTCTCTTCGTCTTTTGTTGTTTGATTAACATTAAAGGCACAGACGGCAGAAGGTTTATTAGGCTGCTGTCACTTTAAGACTGAATACGCGGATCCAATACACTGATACACATCCGATATTCTCGATATTCACATCCGTTACTTTCTTTTAAAACATAACCGACTCTGTTTACATGAATAATCTCCAAAAATGGACATTTTGACATAATGTTGTGTGTATTTGTCCATTCAGACATGAAAGAGAGCTCAATTCAGTACTCGTGCGCTGAGGCCGCTTTTCTGTGTAAATAAGATAATTTAATAAGATATTTTTATTTTAATTATGCAAAATGTATTAAAATATTGTTTAATTGGATTCATTAAATGCTAACTATGGGATTAGCCTTAGTGAGAAAGCCATTTTATTTTAAAACTGGTACAATGTCATTTTCACCTTCAAAATTCCCCGAATGTTATCAAGACAGACATAATTTGAGATGTAGAGGTAATGGCACTGTGAAGGATTTGTGGACATTATTAGTGGGCCGACAAATAAACTACTGTGTAAAAAGAGAGTTTATTTTCTAAGAAACACTGAATTCAGCGTATCGGCCGGTACAACCGGATCAAAGCCGTCTTCAGGTGAGGTGTCAAACATGCAACACTAATATAAGCAATTAAATGATGCAAATGCAAGCTTTTATTATGATTTTTTAAAAAGAAAACAAGGCAAACATTAAACATCAGTGACTGGACTCACCACTTTGAGCTCCGGTACTGAGCGACTGAGCGTCCACTCCTGACTGTTGACAAAGGCATCTGTAACAGAGAGAGAGAGAGAGAGAGAGAGATCATCATACATGTGTTCATGCACTTCAGTTCAAACTTCTTTAAAGATCAGTTCTAGATGCAAGGCTCACTGATCTGAGCGGGTGAAAAGCACACAGCCAAATGAAACAAAATCATTTTCATTCACACTTATCCAAAATTAACATACTACGCCACAACTACACTACAGCACAAAACATGTTTGTGTTAATTTTAGGTCTTTTCAGCAGAGCGAATATCCAATACGTGTTAATTAGAGCCCACGGTGCCTTCACGGCCCCACGCTCAGCTGCACAACACGCTTCACATTACAATAGAACAATAGTGGCTGCAGGTGCACTGTGGGCTCAAATGCTCAGAGCACATCTGAGAGACCAGCAAATAAGCCTGCAAATCCATGACTCCAGAAGTGTATGGTGAGATTCAGGTCACTCTCGATAACAAAACAAAAAGATAAACAATGCTAGATATGCCAGTTTGGTGTATTAGATTCTTAGGCTCTGTTCCAAAACCCTTGTTCCTGCATGGCACTAGTAACGCCAAAGTCATGGGTCCAATTCACAGGGAATATGTATGCATATATATATGTATATGTATATGTATATGTAAGTCACTTTGACGTTGTGTAAACAGTGCAGTCAATCAATCCAAAATATCTTAATTTGTGTTCTGAAGATGAACGAAGGTCTTACGGGTGTAGAACGACATGAGAGTGAGTAATTAATGACAGAAATATCATTTCTGGGTGAACTAACCATTTAACTGAAACCAACTTGCACTGACATATCTTAAATTAAAGATTTTTTTCTAAGGCACGTTGATAAAAGCTCATTGAATCATTGATTCTCCCGATTCGTTCAAAGCCACAGATTAGTTTACTGACGAAACACCGCTGTGTCTTGCTTGAAGACTCAACAGTTCTGCTGTGGCTTTCACTGGAACTATTATTTTGTTGCAAAATAGAGCAAACAATATTGACAAAACTGTGTTTAAAATGTACATCACTTAATATCTTTTTGTTTGTTGAACTTTTTTATAATATCAATGTCCCATTTGCAATCGTGTGGATATTCGGGGGAAAATGCATTCTCGCTCATATAATATATTATCAATATTATCACGTTTTTTTGTCAAGAGTGGACATTAATCCTCTTATCAGCATGATCACAGAGGTTTTTTCACAGCCTACCTGACTGAAAGAGCTCATTATGCGGCTCATTATGCGAATCTTTTGTCTTCTCAGGTGTGAATCACAGCATTATTCATGAAGATTCACGCCTCCACGCATACTGTGTTTCTTGACAAAAAATGTCTTAGAAAATTTAAATCTTTCTATTGTTTTATATGAACGAGTAGGCAGGACAATTTTTACATCATTTTGAAGCAAAAACTCTAGTCTACAACCTCCAATACCCAGAAGTCCTGTGAACACAGATTAATTTTTTTTTTCTTGGTCTTATTTCAGTGACTTAAGGTTTTTGTTTTTTCAATAACCACGCATAAACGTTATTCCTTCAAAAACACAAACATGTACACACATGTTCCTCACATATTATTGTAGCCTAGTTCGTGCTGAATACAGTGTAATGACACTTTTTCCATTAATATGTTTATGAACAACTGAAAAAAGCACAAATGTCAGGGCATGTCAAAACTTCTCCAGGGCCCCAAAAAAATCCTCAGACCCCAGAGGGTTAAAAACAAGAACTCACACAGGGTACGTTTCCATATCGAAGATGGTTTGAGTCTTAAATCGATCTCTACGCGCTGTCTATATTTGTTCTTCATACTAGTAAGTGCTAAAACCCCACTTTTACAAAGGTACGAGAATGGCAGTAATGTAACAATTCACAGGCAGCCTATCATACGCACGCTGCTTGTGAGGATGCAGTCAGTTTTGACTGCAAAAGATGAGGTAATCTGATTGGATGTCACGTATTTGACCTTTTACAACACCATCATTTTCCTGTTTTTACACTGTTGGAAATACCTGCTTGATTTTAGTGTTATTTTAGGGTGGGGTAGAATTAAATGAATGGAAAAACAGCATTTTGTTGGCGTCACCTCACGTACCCCAGTTTGGAAACCATTGCTCTAGAGACATGGTTATCAACCAGGGGGTCAGGGTCCACTTGGTGGCCTCAACATGACTTACTTTAGATCATTTTAAAACAAAAGCTTTAGAATAAGCTAAAATAACTAAATATTTTAGTTTCAGTTCAGATGCAAAAAGTCCGTTTGACATGTTTTGCGGAATGTGCGGAGAGCATTTGCTCAATATCATTATCCCATTTCAGAGGTGACGTTTAGCGGCTTTTGCATCTGAACTCTTCATATGAATTATTTTAATTCTCTCCCTGAACAACCAGGATTCCCATAGCCTTGAAAAAATTATAAGGAAGCCTAAAATGAGATTTCTAGATGTTAAAAAGTCATGTAAATTAACAACAAGAATGTGGACATGTAAACTTAACGGGGTTTAAACTTTTATTTTGAAGTTGCGATGAACAGTTTGAACAAACTGTCGAATTGTCACCTATTAGAACATGCAGAAAGAATTTTTATTTATTTTTTGTTAAGGTAAAAAGACCGAAAAAGGATTTTACTTAAGTTAACTCATGCATATTTTGATGTAGAAAGAATATTTTATCATTATAAATGTTTCTACCTCAGACGATTTTCTTTAAAAGATCTTGCAATGTCTTATCACTGTTTTTATCGAGCTGCTCTAAGCGTTATAAATAACCATGCTTTTGACTTCTATAATGAGAAAGCATCTAGCAAGTCTATTTAAATTGAAGAGGTGAGACAAGGATGACAAGGGCTTTGGCTGTAATGGATCATCACCGGTCTGTCACTCCCATCACGTCTCCTGTGATGTTACGGATTGTCGTTTTGAATGAGTCACAGTATCACAGACACAGCTGTCACACCGCTGTTGATTGGTTCCATCTGTGCACCGCATGCCCACTGGAGGAAGGAGATCAAATAAGTCCAATCTCTTAAAAACAATATGATGAATGTGTGATTACATCATCAATCCTTTTTTTCCCTTTAACACCCAGTCGGTTTTCATATAAGTGGGTAGCAGATTGTGTTAACCTTTCTCAGATTTGAGACACTGTGGTCTTCTGTGGGTCACTCAGTGGAATATATGAAGCAACCCCCTCCAAAGGCTCTTGCTTTCTTTCTATACTTCATCTGCTAGCTTATCAAAAAGTGGCAATGGAGGCAATCCCCAAGGGTTATGCATACATGTTAGCATTAGCGTGTGTTTAGAATGGGTCTCTTGAGAAATTATAGACTGTTGTTATCCGACATCAGTGAATAGATGATGGCAGCATTGTGCACAAAGATAGACATGAAGAATAAAGCATTGTTCCAAAATAAATCTAGTGAGCTTTTAAGACATTATATGCACACTCATTGTGAAAACGGTTTCTAAAAATAAGTTGCTTTGTTTTTGCCAATATGTAAGGCAGTAGTACATGTATCCTTTTGAGGACAAGACTCAAATTCATCCAAGACTGGAGTTTCCATCTCTGCTAGTCAGAGTCATTATAGTGAATGAAAACTGAAATAAAAAACTGAAGAAAAAACAAAGCAACTGGAAACAAACTAAACTAAAATGCATTATGACTTAACTAAATAAAATGGCAACATATTAGAGTTTGGTCTATTATAAAACACTAAACTGCAAGGCTGTTTTTTGGTATTTTTTTTTTTATTAAAAGGAAATATTTAAAGGGATTTAAGGGAATAACGAACAAGAAATAAGAACGGTAAAAGTTCCAGGTCTATTGTAGTTATTAAGGAATCAATTTAAAGTATTTGCAAACATTAAAAAAAAAAAAAAAAAAAAAATATATATATATATATATATATATATATATATATATATATATATATATATATATATATATATATATATATATATATATATATATATATATATATATACACTCTTATTTGTATGTCTAATATGTCAAAAACGCAAAACGTTTCTTGTCTCGTCACATTCAGTTATGAATTACATTAATCATATCAAATTAAACAATATGTTTTCAATTCAAAACGGCAAAATTTCATAAAAATGTTGAGTAGTTTACATCACTGGATATTACTGAATATTTCAATCATAAAACAGTCGTAAAATATTAAATGTTTAGCTACTTACTCTCCACATACTCTTTCACTGCTAAAACGAAAGTGTCGCATTAGAACTCGCACTCGTCTTCTGTGAACAGTAAGCCCCGCCTTCTTAGATTTGATTGGCCAGCTCACTCATTCTGACAGTGATGAGTGCTGAGGCAGACCAGCCTAAAAATGTAAACTTTTTTTGTCATCCTAACAACAAACAGAGCGCTGGATAATGGAGTACAGCAGAGCAGCATCAATAATAATAATACTACTACTTGGGTGGCCGTTTCTAATTATTGGGAGGACTTGTCCCCCTCAATATCTATGGTGGTTACGGCCCTGCTAAACTGTGCTAAAAAAGCTTTTTTAAACGATACCCGTTAATTAACTTTAGTGTCTTAAAATACTAAAATTAAACAAATGAAAATTAGAAAATTTGCTGTATAGGCTACCTCTAGGTAAAACAAATCTTGCAAGTGTGCCTCTTCTGTGTTTGATTGTGTAGTAAGCACACAGTTACCTCAACAAGACACCAATCAAGTCTTTAAGTTTGTGAAAGCCATGAATGACACAAAAATCAAGAAACAGCCAAGATATTCCAGCAGGTAGGCTAGTGAAGGGTGGATCCCTGTGGGAGGCTCATGTGTCTTATTTAAATGCTCTTATGTATTTGTTTATGTGTGTATGTAGGGTGAGAGTCTCATTTCACTCAACGTTGATTCTTTGCAGTCAGTTTCCCATGACCTGCCTGGACCCTCCACCCCCTCGCTGTGAGCTGACCGATTACAGAAGCGGACTTCCACCACCCACTCCATGTGTTGGGCAGAAAATGACGACGTGATGGAAAGAACAGAAATATGAGATTAGAAAGACGTTTACAGGAAGTCCATCAATTTACAATAATTCTGCATAATGTTATCAGGGTCGTTGTCCTGGAGTCCCAGATCAGGTCATTTTATATAGCTCAGCTTCCCTCCTTTATGAACGTGCAGCTTTAAGAGAGTCTCCTGAATCATTAAAATCCCACACACCCAATGTAAGCATCCTGAGGGGACTTGGAGAACTAGGCCAGAGCAGTCCAACATCGACAGCATGAGGCTCCATCAAAGATTCAATTAGGATTTATGAAAGCGGAACTAACACACAAAGCGCAATAACGAATGTGTCGGTTGGCGTGCAACAATTAGCCATTTCACAGCACTCAAAGGCGCACAAGTCACAACTCCCAAGGACATCCGTCATCATTCGGTCAGGGTGTAAATCTCATATGAAGAGCCATTCCTCTGCTGCAGAACAGCGAGAGTATGTAATTCCTCTAAATGCAGACGTCTGGTATGAGATCCAGATTGCTTGGTTATATCTGGTCTCATCTATATTCATCTAGAGCCAGAATTTTGACAGTCATCAAAGTCGGATACATTTTGCAGCCTATTCTGGCCAAGAACTGGCCTAATTAGACAGGATGTAGTCATCAGATTGGAGCTTGTGATTTTAAAAGCTCTTGTCATTTATATGTGTTATATGCATTAGGTTGTTTACCAGTGTTTCCTGCACCACTTTCACTCCAGCTCCAGCAAGAATGTGCATTTGCAGTCCGTGTACAGCAAAATACTGACAAGAAATCATTTTACTGTTGAGTTTTTTTGAGTTGCACCAAAAGTAATATATGATTACTGTAGTCTGTTTCACGGGCAAATGACTCTAATGAGCTGCTTCTTTTAATGAATCATTACCGGTTTGTATCAGTCTGATGAATAGGGATGTCACGGTGAGGAAATTTTCTTAACTTGCAGCAATATATAGTAGAGCTGGGCGATACAGCTAAAAAATTATCACGATATAATGTTTCATATTGTTCGGTATCGATAATTATTGAAAAAAAAAAAAAAAATTTAATAAACTTTTTTCAAAAAGGTAGAAAAAAAAGATTGAATTTAACCAATGCATTTTTAACTAAGGCAAACAACAAATAATTTTAAATAAAAAATAAAAATGTAAACAAATTTTTCTTTTATTTTATATGAAGATTAAATAAAAAAGCGTTAAAGAAACTTAGAGCTGCACAATTCTGGATAAATTGAGAAACTTTTTTGTTTTGTCAAACTAAGATCACGATTCTGAATGACAACTAAAATAACATGTAATTTACTAGAGGTTCTGACAAAATATTAATTGCTTAATTTATTTGAATTAATTATTTTTAAAAAATCTGTTTAGATGTATGATTCAATGACTCGCTCATAAATACTCGTTTCATTACTGGATGAATCAGTGTATTTGAAAGAATCTGTTGAATGAAGATTCAACGTCAAATACATTTTTTAACACTCACCTGTCGCCACCTGGTGGTGAAACAATGTCGTTTTCAGCGCCAAGTCTCTTTCAGAAGCTGATTTGCTCAATTTTGATCGATAACATAGACATTAGTGCTTATATCTGAACTATAAACTTTTGTCTCAGTATTTCTGTGATAATTTGAATGTTTGTAAAACAGAAATAAAGATACTGTGTGGTTGAAAACACTGTGCAGCTGTTTATACCGACATGACAACTGCTCTCTCAAGTCGAACTTTGAAGTAGATCAACTAAGGAAACTGCCACACTGACGAGCTGACGTCATTTTTTATTCACAATCTCCTCATCGCCAGCAAGTACAGCACTCATTTTCATGTGTTTGTGTGTTCTGATCTCACGTGGCGATTGCGCAACTAAACTCCACAGCAGCTTGTTTTTCGTGTCACTCGTAGCGTGTGTTTGTGATCCAGGGACGGAGCGAGCTTCAGAGTTGTTCATGCAACCGAACATTTTAACGCATTTAAGTGAAACCTATATTGAGAGTTATATCGAACATTTTTTCTATCGTTATCGATTAAGACGTACTGTCGATAAATAGCGATACCGTTTTATCGCCCAGGCCTATTATTTGCGGGAATTGCAAACTTGGTGGCCAAGTAATGTAATTGTTGTATGGCCAAACACTGTGTAACACCGACTATTACCACTATTTTCTCTTTTGTTTGATTCACATTAATGACAGAGCAACAGATTTATTAGGCTACTGTCACTTTAAGACTCCATTGTACTGATACACATCCGGTTTACACCCAACGGTTTCACTTGAGATGTAACCAGCTCTGTTTACATGAATTACTCCACATGATGGGCATTTTGACATAATTGCTTGTTTTTTTGACCATTCGAGCACAATAAGATGTGAAAGAGAACTGAATTTGTGATCACATGCCGAGAGATGCGGCTTTCTGTGTGTCAGTCAGCTTGACACCGCATTAAGTCCTTTTTCACTGCTTATTGTGCTTAATAAAACTTTTCAACATTGCGCATGTCCCAAATTCGCGATCGCCTTCTGAGAGAGGCAGAAGACATACCGCGATATACACAATATAGAAAAATCTCCAACGATAGACATTTTATACTGCGGTAACGACATATATCATCATACCGCCCAGCCCTAGTCTGCATCGCATAAATCTTTCACCATCATCTGAAATTGCACTCCCTGTGGATTGCTATTAAAGGGGTTGGATGTCGCTAAAGAAAACTTCCTGAACAACAGTAAATGTGACCACACTTTCATGAGCCAAACAACATTGGAGTCCATTGACTCCTATTGTACTGATATCTCTCAAAATATCTCATTTGATGTTCCACAGATGAAAGTAAGTCATTCACTTTTGGAACGACATGAGTAAATGATGGAATTAATGATAGAAATAGAGTGACAGAATTTTAATTTTTGGGTGAACAATCTCTTTAAAACTTTAGGCCACGTTTCCACCTGGTATTAAGATGCATTTTGGTTGATCGGATCACAAGTAGATGAGGGAGACACATTCCCGTTTCCGTTTCTTTTGTCAACTTTCAACCACTTCTGTCCTGATTTCTTCGAGGGGAGGGTCTATGGGTGGGTAAATGTATGGGTTTTTTTCGGATCTTTCAATCTAATGGACAAAATAAGCTTGCGCAATTTACAAATGAACACGACCGGAGACGATGGAAAAACATGGGGAGCAGCAGCTTCGTCTGACATCCACAAGACCGGCCGAACGCTGTGAGTGTGTGTTAGAAATCAGGAATGGTGGAGAACATTGTGCTTGGTACATTTTTTTTTGTCTTCAAACCAAACTTGGGTCTTCAGCTGACAAAGTAAAAATCCCGTCTGGATAGCGTGCTTCACATAATGCATTAGGGTCTGTTTGAACACCTTTGACCACATGTGCGTTTACACTACGAAAGCAATCCGGTCGAATGCGTTTTCAACTACCTCTGGAAGTGGTAGAAAGTGGACAAGCTCAAACGTTTTACACCTGTATTTAGTGTCGTCCACTTGTGATCCGATCGACCAAAACGCATCTTAAAACCAGGTGTAAACAGGACCTTAGACAGTCTGCGAACAGTTGAGGGCGTGCTTTCTGAGCTTAACACTGGGCTACATCTGTCTGGTTCAATATGAAACTGTAAAGTAAAGTAAAAAAAAAAAAAAAAAAGTTCAGGTCAAATATGGGCCATATTAGAATTGAAAACGAGGAAATTACACAGACAAAAAAGGCACACATAACGCTTATCCAATTGCTTCCAGACTTATAAGGAACACAGTGAAAGGCAGTTGAGCTCCAGTTTAACTCAATTAACTCTGACTGCTGTCAGAAACATGACTTACTGCTGTACACTGCGATCATTTGTTGGAAGACACTGGAGAATCTCTCTCTCTCTCCGTTTCTCTCACTTTACACTTCTCATCTCATTCCCACCTCACCCCATCATTCCCTCCAGACACTGAGAACAGCATGTTTCATCTCCTCATTCACTGCATCTCCCGAAATAGCTTCCCGAACACAAAGCCACGTTCCCCAGCAGTTTTCGTGAAAAACACACACACACTAAAAGACACATGCCGCACTAACTTTCAAAGATTCTCTTTCTTCTCCAATTCCCACCATCATCTTCAACAAAAAACAGCAAATAACTGTATTCCTGCATCATGCGTATATGTTTAACTCAATGCTGGTCAATGACCTCAACAGGGTGAATGGAAAAAATCCAGTGTCGGCCCCCCGCTGCTCCTCTGACACACTGGGCTGCATTGTTGCCCCTCTGCTGGGCTGCACTGGGGCTACTGATGGCTCACCCATGCACCACTGGCTCCCTGGACGTTTCTCTGAAACAGGATGTTGTTACAGCTGCTTCCTGTTTTCCTAGGAGGAGCCTCAAGTTTCCATCTTCCCCAGTGTTCCCAGTGCGGCAAGGTCGCTGTGGTACCAGTTTATTGACCTGCATGCTGGAGTCACTGCTGTGGCTAAATCAATGTGCTGCCACACACATACTGAACCAGTTCCCAGTGACACGCTAGTCCCTTCGGCACTGTTATCATGATCAAGAAAACTAAAGACACCAAAACACTGATTCTGCACTTCTGTACTAAACCCAGAATATCCCTTTTAAGCTACAAAAGGATCATCACTTATAAATGGACTGTCTATAACAATCCATATTCAACTTCCTCAGTACCAACCATATGGTATCCTGCATTGCACCAAGCTTCACAAGTTTCCTGACTCAGTAAGACATTCTTAATGAACATAAACCTGTAACACACGTGTGCACATCATGTGCTGAGAAAGCAGAAGAAAAGCTGAGTCTGTGTCCTAGATTTTACAAGCTACATAAGGTGAACATGCAAGATCCGTGCTTTAAATATATCCACACACACACTGCGACAACGGAAAGTCTACTACGCTCACGCTGTGTTTCTGGGTGTCACCTCGGCACAAACAGCAGGAGATAAGGGTGTTTAGCAGAATGTGTCTGCTCTTCATCAAAATGACACAGAGGAAGAGAGAGAGGAAGAGGGTTGGAAAAGAAAAGACAGAGCAAGTTAGTGATGGAATAAGCAGGGGTGATATTTCCACGTTGTGTTAGATAGATTATCCAGTGTAGCACGGTTGAACATGTGTTTTGTGTCCAGGCTGCCTCTGCCTGTCAGAAGCACAGTCTGTTCTCTCCCAGGCTTTGGTCCGTGCATATTAATGGTTTTTCGTGATTCCATGATCGCTGAATATAACACAAAATAAACAAAAATGCCGAATTACTTTGTGATCCTGCATAATTTGTCATTTCACTGCAAAATAATCTCAAAAATTAAAAGTTCTCACAATATATATATATATATATATATATATATATATATATGTGTGTGTGTGTGTGTGTGTGTGTGTGTATATATACAGTATATAGAAATAAATAATAATATAATTTAATTATCGCTGATTTAATATAATTAAAGGGCACATATTATGCCCCGTCTTACAAGATTTAAAATTCTCCAGAGTGTGTATGTAAAGTTTTAGCTCAAAATACCCCACAGATCATTTTTATAGCATGTTAAAATTGCTACATGGGGGTGAGCAAAAACGCGCTGTTTTTGTGTGTGTCCCTTTAAATGCAAATGAGCTGCTGCTCCTGGCCTAAGAGGGCGGAGCTTTAAGAGCTCATTCTCCGGTGTCAGGAGGGGTCTATGCTAATACGGCATAGTCCGTCAGCAGTCGTGGGCGGGGCCTGTACAAAGTTATGTCACTGCCCAGAATCTGCAAACGGCTTGTTCTGAGACACTGCTTATGATTTATGGGAATTTATATAAAAAAAAATAAATAAATAAAAAAAAAAAAAAAAACGGAGTGGGTGGATTTTTATCATTATAGGATGGTTGTGTACACACACTGCCAACACACATTTATGTTCAAACACCATGTAGAAGTGAATTTTGCATAATAGGTCGCCTTTAAATGTAGTCAGTGTTTTGTAATGTCATATTTCATTTAATTTTATTCAATTTAGTACATTTCACTCACACTCAAAAACTGTATTTTTGTCAATGAAAATAACGCAAGTTGCTGATAATATGCAAAATAACAAAAACGTGTATAAATGTAAGAGACAAGACATTTCCCAACATTTGAAAAAATTAATTTAAATGTATCTAATATATACAAGACTCTTAAAATAATATGACAAGTGAAAACTGTCAGAAATATTAGCATGATATTAAAATGTGTTTTAAAATTAATTTAATTAATGTCAAAGAAAATGTTTTCCCCCAGAGTGTCTATCTGCACTAAGTGTTGGCAAAGTCTTGTTGGCAAAGGCTATGTACATTAACTCCGCCCACTAATGTCTGATTGGGCCACACAAGATTAAAAAAGACGAGCGCCATTTAATGTCTGCAGTGGCGTAGGCCATAGAGAGTATGACGCATGGAAGTTTTGACGTGATCGACCCAAGTTTGAATCCGCCTTTTGCCGAATTCGCTCATCTCCCTTTATATCAGATTTGAAAAATGCCTTTCCATAAAAATAAAGAAAATATTTGAAAAGTAGAAATAAAGTGCCTAATAAGTGTGTAATAATAAAGTATTTATCAGGTAGGGTTAGGGGTAGGTGTAGGGAGGGCTTTATTGTCCTAATAAGGCGGCATCCATTTTATTCATTTTCATAATTATAATCATTTACACTGTTATTAAAGCATCCTGTTAATGTACAACAATACTGAGATGCAAATAGTATCTGCCTCTTTTTATAGTATAAAAAGCATCTAACAACTAATTGCACTTATTGCAGAGAACTGCTATAAATATAGTGTAAATAGAATATATCACTATTTTCACTTAGTGTAAATAACATCTATTTCCAAGAAAATACGCTATTTTCACTTTTGACAAAAAAAAAATAGTCTTTGACAAAAGCAAAAATACCTGAAAATGTGTCAATGTATTTGACGAGATAAACACTAGTCTTGCTATTTATTCCAGGCTGGTTTTAACTTGGATGACATTGATTAAGAAAAAAAATTATTAAATTACTGTGCAGAATTAGCAGTGTTTAAAAAGGTGCATTTTTACTGGTGTTTGTGGGAAGTTTTATGCATCTTGAAGCGGCTACAACAGTGTGTGTGAAAATTCTGCTAATGCATTATGTGCATTAACACAACAACACACTTTTTAATGCATCACAAAGTAGGCATAAATGCACTTTATGTAGGAATAAATAAGGAATCACAATCATGGGACACAACGTATATTTCATGCTAAACATGTAAACAAGACGCACACTGATCGAAACCAATGAGAATCTGATGTGGTTACACAGAATGAAGCCACAGAATTGCCTCTGATACTAGGTTATTATAGCCACTTATTCTATTTCTATTGGTGGGTCAGAGGAGACATACAGTTACTGTATGCCTATAGAGAATCTTTATTGAGAATTAGGAGGCTGCACAAACCAAAGGACAGACAGTATATAATAGGGGTGTAATGACTCCGTGTTCGGTTTGTATCACAGTTTTAGGGTCACGGTTTCGATTGTGCTATGTTCGGGAAAAAAGGACTACTGTCAAATAAAAATAAAGAAAATAAGAACAAACAATCAGACAACAAGGAATAGCACCAATTAAATAAAGATTAATCCCCTTATTCAGTCAAGAGCAGTGAGTGATTTCTTTGCCTTTTGTTGTTTGATTAACAATAAACACATACAGCAGCAGGAATATTAGGCTGCTGTCACTTTAAGACAATGCACGGATCCAATACTTACAGTATACCGACTTTCTCGACTGTTTACATTCACTTAAGACATTACCTATTATGTATGCATGTCAAGATGGGCATGCTGAAATGATTTTTGTGTGAATTTGTCTGATCAAGTGCAAGAAAACTTGAAAGCAAACTCAATTTAGCATTCACACGCTGAGACGTGTGTGTGTTTACACATACGCTTCTCACATAGTTCTCTTTTGCATCTGCAATGTTTAAATTGGCAAGGCTTAAAAATAAGTGCAAATGATAAAAATGTGTTAAAATGTACGATTCTGAGATTTTGGTTTTGGCATTCACTCACTGTACTGGAAAGGAAATAGCTGACCAAATATTGAACTGACTTGCCTTGAAAGGGACTTTGATCAAAGTTTATAGACATGAATTATGCACAATGCTTGTGACAAACTTTTGTCCCGGTTATGAGTGCAAAGACTTGCAATAAACATCCGCAATGAAGTTTTAGTATAGGTTTGTAATAGAAGTTTCTTGAGCTCAAATGTGCTATTAAACAAAGACTGATGCATTGGTTTTGGAGATGTAAATATAATGTGTTTCCCACTTCCTGTGCAGTGTTTACATTCTCTATATAGACTTCCCTCCCTTTGCGTCTGTGATGTGGTCTGCTGAAAACATGGCAGCACCACTGTGAGGGAAAAAGAGGAAAATAGCTGTATTGCCATAATTCTGTCTCCGACAGCCCGTGCTGCTGGCACAGTTTCTGCATTTCTCCTTCCGCTTTTTTCTTTCCCTCACTGCTTCTATTATTATACTATGGCCACCTTTGAGTCAGCGCTGTCAAGGAGGACAAACATCACAGGATACAGAACACTAGAGGAGAAGTACAAAGACAAAGCACCTGATTCAGGACCAAAGCAGCTAATAAACATGCCAAGACACACAAGGAAATCATTTTCAGCTTATCTGAATTCCAAATGCTAAATGCAAATTTGCAAAAACTGGCTCCATTTCTGCAAGAGTAGTGTTGACAGTGACATGTTCATTTGATGCTTTTGTTTTAAGCATTAGGGCTGGGAATCTTTAGGTATCCGATTCGATTCTGTGAGTCACGATTCGATTCCAAAACAATTCTTGATCTATATATTTTTTAAATTATTTAATTAGTTTACTGATTTTAAATATTAAATTAATTTGTACAGCATGTGCACCCTTTTGGATTGGAACCGTTACGCCTCTAATATTGAATATTTAGGCCAAATGCATTCCAAACACCATAAATGATGCCTTCCCAGAGCATTTTTAAAGGAAAACACCAGCAAGTGAGAGACCGAAAATACGAAACTCAGCATCTTTGAAGAGAGAATCGCCATGCATTGGAGAATCAATTTTTTCTCCCACCCCTGTTAAGCATGTTTTCTTATTAAAGTGACTTAGAGAAGTTAACAGAGGCAGATGAGAATCTGATTCTTGCTAAATTCACTATACAAATTAGGGGACTAGGGGTGGGTGATATGACCAAAATCTTATATCACGTTATGAGTAATTTTATTTAACAATAACAACATAATCGAGATAGTTATTTCTGCTTTAAAAATCTCAATTTTTGATATCATTGAAATTTTATAATTCTTGTCACCAATTTCAAAATCACAAAAAAAACGAATACTAGCCTACGTAAAAAAAAAAAAAAGAAAGAAAAAAAAAAGTTCTCTCTCCTCTCCGCTTCGATTAGCTTTCTTTTATTTACAGAACCATTTTATTTGTAGTGCACATGAAATTTTATATAATTAGTTTAATAATTTGGTTAATAATAAAGTAAAAAGACCTTAATCTGGACTTATAACATTTTGAACTGCAAATGATAACTTTCCACTCATTTAAAAATTGACCTATGACATCCTATAACATGAAATACATCTAAATTTAATGATCTCATGGATGTGGCTGTGGTTCGTGGTCATAGCGGCACCAGATGCTGCAGTAAATGTGGCGTATTCAAACGACTGTGACGTACTTTAAATGCATACTGCCTGCCATCCACAGTTTCCCTAAAGCCACCGGGGTGGCAGTGGCACCAGGGCTTGGGCCCGTTATCGCTGCTTGCAGCTATATTTTATTAATTTTATTTTATTTATTTGTGTTTTTATTTAAAATTTTGTTTAGTTTCTTACTATTACCATGGCAATGCATCAAACTTTAATATTATTCTTGGGTGTCTTTTAGACTCTTAGCACACTTCAAATTGGATGAAACTCGACACACACAGAGTTGTCAGCCAGTAGACATCAGCAAAGCCTTTGAAATGGGCATGAGGGAGGTGTTCTATAGCGCCACCTTTTGACAAAAGTGGGGGGGTTCGTTTTACCTACAGTGACCAAACTTTATACATATATTGTTCTCATCGAGCCGGACAACTTTCTAATTTACAGTCATTAGCTCTGACCAACAGGAAGTCAGATATTTTGGTTTGAATGTGGATTTTTTTTTTTTTTTTTTTTTTTTTTTTTTAATTTTTTTTTTTTTAATAAATAATCAGGCTCTGAATCTGTATTTATCTGAATTTGTGTTTTTATTTAAAATTTCATTTGGTTTCTTAAACATTCAAAGATCTTTTACTAGTTCTAAGAAAACTAGTTCTTTACTAGTTCCAAGAAATAAATTTGTGATCTTTTCATTTAAAATAACTAAAACCTGACATTATGTACAAATCTTTCAACCTATTTTGTATTACAATACAATATTAGGATAAACCGAGCAGTTCCAAGAAGGTCCTCACACCATCGGTGCTAATACCACCACACACCATGATAAAAGCTTCAGCAATTATCAGGATATAAAAATCTTGAGACATCAAATGGGTTATTATATCCTTTTACCACTCGTGATCATCACATATTCATATTTTTTTTCTGTTTACACACTTGAGGAACAACAACTGGAGCCAGACATGGAAATTTACTCTTACGGTGTTTCATGTTTTTTTTTTTACACAATGAAGCCCTAAGCAAATCCCAGTCTCACACCACGTCCAAAACTGGCAAATAAAACCCATAGACTTCTCCTGTTAAAAGACAATCAATACTCAACCCACACAAGTAATACAAGCATAAACTTGAAGTTAACATCTGATAAACTTTCACCCTAATGTAAATTCTGCAAGATGCAAACAGTAACAGAGATGCTTATATCAGAGGTCAAAATGTCCATATGTTTTCATACAGCCTTTCCAGTTACGATGAAATTACAGCCCTCATTAAGCCCTTTAGCTTAAGAATGCTGCTACTCATCTGACGGAAAAAAGCCACCCACGTTCAACACACCATTAACTTGCAGGACTATTATCATAGTTACAGTCAAGATATCATTACAGCTGACACAGTCAGCGTGCCATTATTACAGAAGATCTGATGAGCGCCTGATAAACCAAGCACACGCAAAACGCTTCTCCACCCTTCATTGTTTTGACTGAAAGCAAGACAATGGATATAAAAATGAAGAAGTGATACAATGACAATGGGAGAGTGCGCAAGCAAGATGCACAAGACAAAACAATCTGGTCGGCCCTGTAAACGCTGTTGGAACGTCCTCGTAACTGGAAATAACCTTCCCTACAGCAGGACTAAACACAGCAAGCTGCATGCTACAATTCACACTGCAATTAAACTGTCAAGTGGAGTACTATTTAACACAACAAGATCAATAGTGTTTCCTGGACCAAACAAAGAAAATGTGAAAAGTAATGAATCTCATCGGTGTTATGAAAGGTTAAGCAGCTGTAAATGCTCAAAATCAAACCCAACACTTGTGTAGCGCACAACAATGCGGACTACATACTAGGGCTGCGACAATAAATCGATGCTTCTCGATTTGTGGATCGATTCTGAGATTTTCCGAATGCATCACGATTCTCTCTGGAATGATTCTGAGCTTAGTTTTTAACAGCAGATGGCGCTGTAGGCTAGTTTTTAACCGCACACTCAAATGCTCATGAAGAAGAGCACTCGTGCGTTCGGCTGAGTCTGAGAATGTACTTGCACCTCAGAATGCTTTTATGACGTGAGATTAATGTAAACAGCCCACTGCAAACAACCTTGTAATTCACTTCAACCTTTTCAAACTTCATGAATGATTATTTTATAGAATGTTCAAGTGGCGTGTGTAAGGAATTGGAAGCTTTTGGCTGTTTCTAAAGCACGCAGTGCCATCTGCTGTTAAACACTAAGCTCAGAATCGATTCCAGAGAGAATCACGATGCATTTGAAAAAAAATCAGAATCGATCCAGAATCTTTCTAGATTTGCGATGCATCGATTTATTTTCCCAGCCCTACTACATACATGCACAAACACATACATGTGCTCTACCACAATGTCAGGAAACAAAAACAAAGCGTCTTTCCGTGCCCACGACCAAAGCAATATACTTTGAAAGGCTTGCGCGCTCAACTGTGTGCGAGATGGAGCCGAACGCAGAAATTGAGGTATACCCAGGCCTTTAGTAAGCACACAAGACTTTGTTCAAAAACATTAAAAAAAAATCTTATCAACCCAACTATTTAACCAGTAGTGTACCCTACTTATGTGTGCAGTGGTCAAGCATTGTAATGAATCATTACAACCATTCAGCGTATGAATGTGATCGCAAACTAGAGGTGAATCAGAGGACATCCACAACGGCAAATGGTCCTACATGTAATGTTGCATCTTTATATTCGTCAATCAATATCATTAAATGTGCCTTTTTGGGACAAGAACGGATCTTATGAAAACAAACCCTAAGAAACATGGCTGTTCAGGGTCAGGTGGTCCTGAAACCAGTCAAATAACACAGGACTTTCTTAACAGAATATGAAAGGTCCCTTCTGAAGGTGTGAAAAGAGTCAATTTCAAACAAAGCAGGAATACAGTGAATTGGATTTCCAAATGTACAAGTGGTGTGAGATTCTCATCAATGGATTCCAGCAAAAGTTCTCCTTGCTCATTGAAATGGATGGATTTTGAAATCAATCTGATGCACTCCAGTGCATAAGCGCCCTCAATCTTTAAGGAAAATACGAAAAATACGTACTTTTGCACATCCCAAGTAGACAGAGAAATTGTAAAACTGAGCTCACACTGAACTGCAGGGCTCAAACAGTCACAGAAATGAGAACTTCATGGATTATAATGGAATGGTATAATCAAATTGGCACACAAAACAAAAATTGATTTACATGAAATTCACCAGCTTCACAATATCAAAGGGTATAATCGACAGCTATGATTGCATTTATGCAAGATGATTACAAGAACACACAAGCACCATATATAACCCCCACGACAACTTTCTAAACCACTTACATACACTCTTACGGGTTCCAGTGTGTCATCACTCATGGATGAGAGCATTAATACAAACCACAGTCATGGCAGGAATCTGAGAGGCTGGTGGGAAGGTCTGTAGTAAGGCCAAGATGCCAAGGCGCCATTTCCGAGTCGCTGCTCTGCGCCAGCTTGCGGTGTCTAATGACAAGATGAAAGCTACTATGAGCAGGAGAGGAAACTAATGAAAGGAGAGGAAAATTAGAAAAACCTGAAATTGTGCAATATGTAAACCCACCAATATGTGGCGGTATAAAATCTAGTGTTTTCTCTCCATGCAATCAATGCCCAGCAAACAACTATACCTCCAGGATCCATACAGACAACCTGCTGTCAGGAACAATCACTTGTAAGAGTACCATTATCAAAGCCTGTTTTTCTTTTTCGTGAGTGAGGTGAAGAGGTGAGGGATGGGGGTACAAGACGGGGTTTCCATGACTTGCAACAATGACAATCAAACATCCTCAGATGACAAATTCAAACACAGAGCGTCTCATGTCGTCGACTTCTAGACGACTTCATCTGAGACTGCACTCTCCGTCAGTCAGGACAAAACAGGTGGAGACTGAACTATGGTCCCACATTCAGAATCTCAGCAGATGCAGTAGGTCATCCAGGTGTTGTTCACCTACTGTATGAATACTGAATATTCATGGATAAATGACAAAGAGTGTACACTATAAAGAAAAGGGAAACTCTTCTAAAGGTGTGCCAAGATCTGAGAAATGTAGGCTTTGTATAATACATTTTTTTTTTGTACAATTTAATGTCTGTAAAATCTGAGTAGTGTAACCAATAAAAATGTAATACCATATTTCCCTTATACACATAAGACATGTGAGTATACATAATTTTCAAAAGTATTCAAACATTTTTCAAAGTAATATGTATTTTATTATATATTTCATTCATTCATTCATTAGTAAATATTAACTTTGAGCTAACATTGACTTGGACAAATTATTTGATAATATTAAAGGTTTTTTTTGGCTTTTAGTATGAATATGTTAGCCTTACTGTTATTTAAAGTTAGTGTGCTCCAAAACAATGGCAAAATTCACATTTAGAAGATATAAGCATTCAAAACTTATAGTCTCTCACTTCCACCAATATGGATCAATGATTTTGATGACATCACGCTGCACTTCAGCTACTCATCAGATTTTCTGTCCAATCAAATGCTCTCTAGAATCTAAAGCGTCCCGCCCCCTACATTAAAAACAGACGCTGAAGCTGCTGCTGAAATCGGTCACTTGTTCACACATTTACCATTTTCTACATGGTGAATGGCACATAGTGCACTATATAGGGAATAGGGAAAAATTCAAACAATACAGGGAACGAATTAAGTCTGGTTTCACGTTAGTGTCACATGAACCACCGCAGGGCGCACACAGTCTGCTCCGATCCCGAGACACGGCGGCACAGAGTTGATCATATGTGCGAGTCGGCGCAGACCATAAAATGTATCAGACCAATTTGAATTCTGCACAGAATGCTGTATTTTAAAGTGATATGGAGGAGAAATGGTTAGTGGTTAGAAGAAAAATGAGGCTTTACCAAGCTCAACAGCTCTGACCGAGCTGTGATATAAGCAAAACGCTATTGGCTGTTTTTAAAAAGGGGAGGAGCTGCTCATTATGTCCCATCCTGTCTTCCTGTTTCAGTGGAAATTACGTCAACACATTGAATAATGCTGCGCATTTCAAGGCACATCGGTGGGCCTATATAAGACTGCCGGTTTTGCAAGTTTTTGCATGTTGGTTGCAACACATGACTTTGTAAATAATAATACACAGTTTTGTTAAAATTGTATCATATTTTATAAAAGATTGTGTCAAAAAACTTAAGGATCCCTTTTCAAGAAATTGATTTTTTTGTATTGTATATTGTGAGTCAGAAAGCACCCCAACAGCAGGTTAAGTGACGGCAGACCCCTGCTGAGGTCTCAGGCCAAACCTTGACGCACAAATGAAATAATGAAACAAAACTTTAATTGCTCTGTGTGCCGGGAAACATTATCAATTTTACTGCACGCTGCATACATAATGAGATGTGTACACAAACTTGCATTGTGTGGGTGAGGGCCGGGCCCCATATCCTGAGGGCAGCTCGTGCCTAAGAAGTGTGCGGCAGTGGGGGGGAGGAGTGTGTCTGACGGTGGGTTAATGAGAGACTGACGATGACAAACAGTCACTGGCTTCTACCCTCTCTTCTCATAAATGGCATCAAACCCATAACCACTCATTCATTCATCCCCCTCTCCCCCTCAAACCCTGCAGGCTGCTATTCATTTCTCATTGTGCTCTCAGCAGAAGGGTTACAAGAGATCACTGTTGTTTATACACAAGTGAAAATGCTATTTTACTTGAATATGTGAATAATAAACAACCTCGACCATATGCAAATAAGCAAATCCCTTCTTCACGCATCCCCCACATTAAATAGTGTTGCCACCAACGCTCTTTGAACAAAGAGCCCAAAAATTAGTTTCAATCACAGCAATTAAGGCCAACTTCATCATCCCAATGAGACCGTATTCACAGTCAAGACTCAAAATCCTGTTCAGAGGGAGGATGTTTTCAGTTCTGTGTAACTTGTCTGACTGGTTATTTTACATACAGTCTCGAAGATAAACATCAGAACATTTGGGGGAAACCCTTCAGAAACTCGCAATATCCTGGGAACAGGCAATTACTTCTTTCTATGGATCATGAAAGCTAAAAAAATATATTTTAAACAATTAAAATAAGAAATTTCAATTGAAAATGTGTTGACAAAATGACAAAACTCCACTACAACAACAAATGGTGGAAGAAAACATTATGAATATTCATGTTTGCTTAAAAACCCCGCCCACAACACATGCGCCACACGCCATAGTTCCAGCTGACTTCTTGTTCCACAGTGTCTCCCGAAAGCGAGACTTATCTCCATGAATATCTTTCATCAGTTAGCCGCCTGCAGCCGTTGATCCGGCCTATTGTCAGCTAAACAAAAGCCAAACAAACAGTGGATAACACCAGCCTCAAGAGTCACTCTGCAGCAGCCGCAGGAGAGAAGGGAGGCAGGGCGATCCTTCAGTTAATTGTAACCGCCCCAACCAGAGAGGAAATGGTCACGGGTCATTGAAACACCCCCCAGAATAACTCCATCCCCCACAATTCTGTTATCGGGTCCCATCATTATCCGGCTTCTTTCCATCTGAGTACGGGACGTTTTTCTTCTAATGCTGAGCAAAATCATGACGGCGGGTTTCTAAATGTTTATAAATTCATCCTCATCAATCAGTCACACTGAGTGTTTGCGTTCGCCAGCTGTTTGCTATCAATTGTGGTGAGTGCGGTTTTGCTCAAGCTGTTGATTGACAGCTCATGGAGGGCGACCAGGGTAACAAACAGCCAGCTGTATCTAAAATCTCGACAACCCTTACATTGGTTGCTCCTGCAAGTCTTGTTTACCGCCGAGGTCAAAAACGAATCAGATGTTGGGGCAAAAATGTCACAAAAATGACAAGCTATTTATCTAATGACAAATAAATGATATTTCAAATCTGGAGGCAAAGATGACCCTGTAGTTCATTTCTATGCTTTAAATCTGATAACTTGTTCTAGGTAGGGATGCACGATATATCAGCCACCGTATCGGTATCAGCTGATATGATATATACAATAAGAAAATTTGGCCAATATATTAAAGCCGATAAATGATGGATTATTTCCTTCAGCTGAGACACTTCAGATTCGCACTGTTCGCCATGATGGTTATGAATTGCTTGAAATATGATTGAAATCACTTCAAAAAGGAAAATACAGTTAAGTACATATAGGCTACATACTGTAATATTATAATGAGAACACTATAATTGTGTGATTGGGACATGGCTTTTAATAGTGAGACTTTTGTAATCAGGCTCTCAAAAATGATATAAAAATTTTGATTTCGATTTATCGGCCAATATATCAGTTATCGGCTTCAAATATAAAGAATTATCGGTTATCGTATCGGCCAAAATTTTCATATCGGTGCATCCCTAATTCTAGGCCTGTCTAATTATAATTTAGCATGGGTTTAGTACGTCTGCAGTGACCTAAAGAAGCTGTATTTGTTGTCTCAGAGGCAAATCTTGTTTAATGTGTACCTAAGAGTGGGTGTACACTGAGTTCCTACAGTCGAGAGTCCTTCCACAAAACATACAGAAGCAGTGGTACACAGATGAGATCCAATGGCAATCACAATAACTTTTGTGTAATTATAAGCATTTGAAAACATGGAGTTCGAGGCAGATCGCAAACGCATTCTGAGAGACAAGCTGTCGGTACCAGAAAAGTTTGAGAATGTTTAAAAATGATCAGAAACTTGAAAAATAATCAGAATTGACTTGGCCCTGCTTGCAATAACACAGAGTCACAATCACATGAACTTCAGCACATTTTTCACATGATTTACAATGGAAAAAAGGGCACTAACTTGTACACAAGTCATTTGTTATTAAAAATGCATAAAACACTCCCAAAGCAGTGATTATATCAATCAACTGTGATGGTAACCAGAAGAGAGCTGAGATTTATGGACAAAATAACTTTAGAGATTTAAAATCAAAATAAATTTAACAGAGCATTTGTGTTATGATATCTTGTGATTTACAGCTCCTTTTGTACTTAATGTTTAATTGATGTTATAGATAACAGCCATACTTATTTAGATATAATGTAATTTTTTAATTTAATTTGATTCAACTGAAGTATGACATACATTCCCCTGAAAATCAATTCCAAGTGATTCCCAACCTGGGTGAAAAATGAACTAACTCTAGCTCTGCGACGCGCCACGCATTACGCAATCACATTTGAAAGGAGTTTTTCGCTATACCGCGGTACTTCTGCATGTGTCACGCGTGACCTTTCCAACGTGATTACGCAGTGCAGCGCAAGATGACCATTAGTGATTAAAATGTATATACATTATTTATTTATTTATTGAAAATTCTCTAGATAAGACTCTTATTCTTCGTCTGGGATCGTGTAGAGCCTGCACGGAAACCGCAATTTGGACCTTCAACCCGTTGAACCCCAGTGAAGTCCACTATATGGAGAAAAATCCTGGAATGTTTTCCTCAAAAACCTTCATTTCTTTTCGTCTGAAGAAAGAAAGACTTAAACATCTTGGATGACATGGGGGTGAGTAAATTATCAGGAAATTTGAATTCTGAAGTGAATTGATCCTTTAAGACTCAAAGGGTCAATGAAGACATCTGCACCAGCACACTACAGAAAGGTCTTCATGCAGACCACGTTCTCAAAAGGAACACTGCAAAGATGCTTCTGAAAAAGCAAGTGAATCATTCATGAGAGTCATAAAAGCACTCTAAAAGTCGTTCACTGGAAATGCTCCTTGTACAGTAGGGCCATTGTGACCGCTGATTGTGAGCGGGCAGACATCAAGACATCTGCTAGTGGCCAATCAGGGTCAGTGTGACCATAATCCACCAGGCACAGACCCAGAACTAAACATGGGAAGCTTGCAGATAGATACACCAGCCAAGGACAGGAAGAAAGGGACCAAGAGAATGAGAAAACAGAGTTACAGGATGGATGGATGGATGGAGGCAGAAATGCTTGGCTCAGTGGAAAGCCAGTGGCGCTTTGGGAAGGAATGTGTAGAAAATGAGCTCATTGGCAGGATTAGAAGGGAAATGATGACAGACAAGGGAGAATTTATACACATAACACTCACCTGTACAAGCAGGAATAACCTGACTGCAGCTTAAAAGAGGATGTGACCTCTTCAGAAGGTGAGCAAAAACACATGAGAGCAATATGTACCCAGATACAAACACAAAAAAGGCTGCACGCAAAAATACATAACGCGGCCAGTGTAGTCTGATTGATGAGTAATAAAATTGATTTTTTTTCTCCAGTGTAGCCTGATTTCCAAAACAAATGTTTCTTATGAACATTCATATGAAATATGAATCCAGCATGTTGTGTGTCTCTGTGTGAATGAATGGCACAGACGGGCGGTTTCATTTCCCACACACACACTGAATCAAGCGTGACGCTCGCACTGTTTTCAGCCTCTGCCGTCTCACTATATGAGGACATGAACGCATGAACATCTCCAGAGCCGCTCTGAGAGTCACTTCATGAGCATTTTACCATTTCATCTGAGAAAAACTATCATCATATCATAAACGCACAGAAACTCAAAGGTCTTCACTGCAACCCGTCAAAATAAAAGTTTGGTTTAACTTGAAGAAATTGTGACAGAAATATATTGCTGTTGTACAGTAGAACTTAGCTTTGTCTCAATGTGATAATAATACTAACTTATAATAATAATAATAATAATAATAATAATAATAATAAATTATTTTTAAAAATTAATTTAAGGAATAATCACAATTTGTCTTCCATGTTTTAAGTTTAACTGTAAAGCTCTGTTGTGCAACACTTTGACAAAAGTTTGTTTAATGTCATATGTTTAAAAGATAAATTAAATTAATGTTTATGCCTTCATTTGATTGCCAGAAAAATTTAAATACACACAGAATTTCTGAAAAATGTCATAGAAATTAAATAAAAAAAATTATAATAAATGTTGTTGTTTTTATGAATTCAATTATTTAGATATGCTTTTTGATTATTAAAATTTAATTAAACCATTAAAATGGAATCCAGAAAAGACAGAATTTGGTAAAAATAAAACAGATTTTGAGAAAGAAAAATAAAACGTATTTGATAGGGCCCTAAAAAAAAATGTAATTATTGTTAAACTTTTAATAAATTGTTAAATTGTACAAGTTTCATGATTTCAATTAATTAGAAATTCTTTTTGATTACTAAAATTTAATTTAACCATTAAAATGAAATACAAAAAAACAAAAAACAAAAAAAAAAAAAACAGAATCCTGAAAAGGTAAAAAGGAAAAGAGAATTTGGAAAAATAAAAAATAAAATGGTAAAATAAATAAATAAAACGGATTTCATCGGGCCCTAAAGACATGGAGATGAACAGAAAACACTGCACTAAGCTCAAGAATTTGCATTAACATGGCGAGTATTTTCAAGCCAACTGTCTCTTGTCCTCTTCTTCGATTATCTTGCTCATCGACTACCTGAACAGGTGACACCTGCAGCAAAGATACGCCAACTGCTCTCCCACACACAGAGCCATGAATTCTTAACGCCAGACAAGATGATCCTCCTCCTGATCTCACTTCTGAATGTAAGCCACAGAAATGCTTGGTTGCTGCTATCTGTTCTGTGCAGCTGCAACTCACACTGGGAAAACATGCAGATGTGGCCTAATTCCTTGGCACAAGTGCCCTGGCAGAACATGAGCATGAGAGGTGGCAGACCACAGCTGTCCTTCACTGCAGAGGTGACAGACAACACTGGGTCGCCGAGGTGCCATGATGGTGGGATCAGAAAAGAGACAGAGCCTGAAAGCTACGCAGTTAGTGCTTGTGAACAATAATGAAATGATGATACACTCTAAACTTACCTATATAATAATAATAAAGGTAAAAAAAAAAAAAAAAAAAATCAACTTATAAAATAAAATAACTATTTGAACAATTAATTTAGGACAAAATTATGTAAAAATGTTCTGCATTGGATGATTTCTTTATTCAGAATATTACATATTTATTAGGTCTGCCCTCGACTAAAGATTTTTCTAGTCAAATAGTAGTCGTTCCATTAAGCGATTAGATGACTAATTGTGCGTTTATATTAATAAATCATATATATCATCATAAGGAGCCTTTAATCGCTTATATATAATACATATATAACCTAATCAGCGCTCAAACGTACGCAAGCTTGTAGCAGTGTACCAGCAAACGTAATGATTATGAATGTGGCGTGAAAAAAAAAAAAACACAAGAAGACTGTCTGAACATTTTAATAATTTATTGATAAACTAGTGTTTTGTGTGTTTCCAGATGCAAAGATGAAGTCGACGATGCTGACTCGTCATCTCCGCAGTAGTGGACGGATTACATAATCGGAGAATATTTGTTTTAGATTTGAATCAGTTCATTTAAAAGTAGACATTTCAAGCTTTCCATAGATGTATTTTTCATGTCTGTGAGGCAAATATAAGTTTCAGTTCGTTTTTGTGACGTGCTCAAGTTCACTGAGACCGAGACGGCAGAAAACGCATCCTGTGTGTTTCATTGTTTTACAAAAGCACACCGTTTTGTTGTTATTGTGAGTTTACAGAAATAAAAGCAAACTATTCAGAGTTTCGAAGTTTGGGTTACTCTTATCTGTATGAGCAAAAATGATGGAGTATTTTAAGTTAAATGCAAGTGATCACGCCAGCGCCTCCATGTCATGCAGTAAGCGCTCTCTCCACACAAACACTTAATAATAGCACACATTTATCTAGGTTAACGTTAGTGCGAGCGGACTTGTAAAGTTGCTACTACTTATATGTTTCAAGTGATAAGCCATATTTGAGGTTGATGAATGATGGGCGAATGTTTGGATTTCCTGCAGTTAACAATCTGTCCGTCACAGACTGTTTGATTTTGACACTTCCTGTGAAGGTTTTGTTTTCTGTGATTAACAAACTAATCATTTTTTTTGATTGACTAAGCCTCTTCTCATCGAGTTAGTCGACTATTAGAGGGCAGCCCTAATATTTATCATTCACATTTGCTCATCCAATTTCTTTATTTTTATATATGGTCCTCAATATTTATGCATTTGGCAGACACTCAACAAAAGCGACTTATAGTGCTTATAGTAGACATTTAAGTACACAAAGTATTCATTTTTTTTGTGTCTGTGCTTTTTGGGGAAACCCATGATCTTAGTTTTGAAAGCGAAACGCTCGATCAGTTAAGCTGCAGGAATGCTACAATAAACATAATTTTTTTTGCTGCTGAGAACAAGATGTGAACAGCTGTCTTTCTCTATATCTCTCCTCACCTCCACATCTATTTCCCAAACTCTTGGGGAGACAAATCTCAGCTGGCACACCCAAACGGGCTTTCCCCACCTCCAGTTTCACATTCCCAGGCAACATCTCACCGCTCCATCCCTTTCTTCCTTTATTTTCCATTTCATGCACAGATAGGACAGTGAACAAGCAAACAACCATGAAAAAGACATAACAAAAAAACTAAATACAAGAGTTTTCCACTACAACCCCTCACAACACCCACACACGCAGACAGACGGATGGGCAAAAACTCATTCAAATCCCTGAGTAAAGCAGTGGGCAGCACAGCACTTCCTATGCAAAACAGCAACTGAAAAAAAGGCTCTGTGTGAGGGACATTTTCTTACTACAGGTCAAGTCTTGCAGTTTAACACAAACTAAATGGACCACATCCTACATTTCTATAGCAATTTAACGTTAGTCCATTTTTTTTTTTTTTTTTTTTCATCCGATATTGCTTTGTCCAAGAATAATAGATTTCTAAGTGTTCAATAAGCAATATGCAGAACAGATTTTTAATTGTTGTATTTCTTCTATTTGCCCCAATATTGACTAAATGATCATTATGAAACAAAAACAATATTCATTATTAATATTTTATTAATATACATTAATATTACAATTTTATTAATATAATTATATAATTTGTTTTTTTAAAGGGGACCTATTATGCCCCTTTTATAAGATGTAATATAAGTCCCCAGAATGTGCCTGTGAAGTTTCAGCTCAAAATCCCCCACAGATCATTTATTATAGCTTGTCAAATTTGGTCCTATTTAGGTGAGCAAAAACACACCGTTTTTGTGTGTGTCCCTTTAAATGCAAATGAGCTGCTGCTCCCCGCCCCCTTTCCAGAAGAGGGCGGAGCTTTAACAGCTCATGCTTCGGTTGCTCAAAAACAACAAAGCTGGAGAATCTCACGCAGCCAAAATGCGGATTGTCAGTAACGGTGTTCAGCCTTACATTGTCGACAC